>NC_139145.1:137249413-137991501 GCF_964270905.1 Leucopleurus acutus | reverse complement strand
CCTGTGTGTCTATCCACATGTACTGTACTTCTTTTTTCTCCTAATACATACTTTACTTGTTTCCCTACTTTCCGTCTTTGTGGGAATTCCTTTTCCGCAAAGCCATAGGGCCAGGGCCTTGTCACTGACCACTGGTCTACTGGCTACGATTCGGTGCTCTCACTGCCGTGACCTGACCTCAATCACTGGCCGGGAACCAAAACAATGCTACAAGCCGTTGCAGGCTGAGGCCACCAGAGATCACTCTTACCGTTATCCTTCTAGCCCTAGGGGAACTGCTGGTTTCCTGCTCTTAAGTAGCTAACTCACCATGCCTGGTTTGGCTTCCATCATCTGCGTAATTAATTATCTCCATTAACTCACCTCTACTTGAAAGACCAAGAAGAGTTTCTGATTTATAAGTGGACACTAAAAGCTCTTCTATTTCTAGTCTGCTAGATTCATCAAACTTAATTATTTAATTTTATTGAATTTACTTTCTGCATCTCCTGAAATGATGATTTGCTTTTCTTCATTTCACTTGTTAATGTGAATTACATTTATAGATTTTTTTCTATTGTTAAAAGTCCTTGCATTCATAGAATAAACCCAGTTTTCATACTATGTTATCTTTCTTCATAGATTGCTAGACTTCATTTGCTAATTTACAATTTTTGCCTTTAGTTTCATGAGGGAAATTGATTATAATTTTCCTTTATTGTACATTTCTTTTTTTCTTTTTTCTTTTTTCTTTTGGGGTACGCAGGCCTCTCACTGTTGTGGCCTCTCCGGTTGTGGAGCACAGGCTCCGGACGTGCAGGCTCAGCAGCCATGGCTCACGGGCCTAGCCGCTCCGCGGCATGTGGGATCTTCCCAGACTGGGGCACGAACCTGTGTCCCCGGCAGTGGCAGGTGGACTCTCAACCACTGCGCCACCAGGGAAGCCCCTATCGTACATTTCTTGTATAATGTTGGTATCAAGATTGTAGTGGCCTCATTAAATGAAGTGTTCCTTCTTTTTCCATTCTGGAATACTTTTTGCTTTTTGTGTGATAAAAATAATACATTTCTTGAAAACATTTGTTAGAACTCACCAGTAAAAATGTCTGGACATGTTAGTTCTCTTTTTGTGGGAAGAATTTTTAGCTTCTAATTAAATATGTTTAATAGGCTAGGAAATTTCTCAAGTGTTTTATTTCATCTTGAACATTGACAAATTTGAATTATGAAAAGTCCTCAGATATTATTTCCATGGATATTATCTTTCCCTAATTCTATTTTTCTTTTGTTGATCATATTAGATATCGACCCTATTTCTCTCTCTGTTTCAATTCAATCTCTGTTTCACATACACATTTTCCTTTCCTCCCTTTGCTATATCCAGTATAATTTTTTCACATCTAACTTCTAATTCACTTATTTTATCTTTGGCTGTTTCTAATGTAGTATTTAATCTGTCCTTTAAGTTTTTGATTTCTATGATATTTTTTATTTCTAAAAGTTCTCTTAAATTATTTCCCAATCTGCTTGATATATTTTTTTCTAATTTATATTCCTGGAACACTTCTTTGATTTCTTTAAACATCTTAAATATAACTTTTATGGTTATATAATAGTTCTAATATCTGAAATCTTTATCATTCTATTCTATGTTTCTGCTCATGATGCCTATTTCCTCATGAGTTTTGTGATAGTCTTGTTTTTAATTTCATATTTAATGGAATTTTGTCAGTGGTAATTCTTTGAGACCTGCGATACATATGGATTTCTCCAAACTTGTTTTGTTTTTGTTTTGGCTAGGTTCTTGGAGATAACACCAACCAGGGACAGCTATAAAATAAATTTTCAGTTGAGTTTTTAAAAATTATATAGGTAGTAAGATTTTAAAGTACAAATTCATGTGAAGATGGACTTGTTATTCTTCCTTCTCAACCTAGCATTAAGTTTGGGGCAGAAAATTTTTCTAGTTGGCCCCCTCTGAGAGGCGGGGTTTTTCCTAATTTTCCCTTTCACTGAAATTATAGTCCTTTGGAGTTCTGGCTTTAAGCAGAAGACTCTGGTTGTGGTGGTTGCGTATCTCTCTGGATTCATATAGTATCCTCGTGTTTAGCCTATCAGGTTTACCTTAATTCCTTTACAGGTTAGCAGTACTCCTTTTAAAATGACATGTACATTTTATCTGGTATGAGTACATGTTATATAGAAGATTGGGGGTTCAGCAAATCCAGTCTACCATATTGTTGGTAGAAAAATATCTCCTGCTTTTTGAAAACATTATGTCAACCATTTTTATTGCCATTAATATTTTTTATAAATGTGCTTCCAAATAACTTCACAGCCTTTTTAAATATTTGTTTGTTATCCTGTATTTAACTAATCTGCCCCCTCCTCTCTGTTTTTTTGAAGTGAAGGTTGTACTCAACTCTGTTTTAAGTTAAATTATTCTCATATTTATATCCTGTGAAATTTGTTGGCATTATATATTAATTATGAATAATTGATCATACATAATGTCTTTAATAGAATATTTTTTCTGTTAATATAAATTTCATAAATATTCCTTTAAATAGCTTTATAGAATTTCCTCTTGTTTAAATAATTGAAGACAAACCTCTTTCTTCCATTTCCTATTGCTTCTGGTCAGTTGCTCTCTCTTTTTTCTTCCATAAGATAAATTAAAAAATTTTAGTACCAGACTCTATGATGTAATATTTCTTACTCCAAGCCTCCCACAGCATTTTAAGGATTCAAATTGACCTTTTCTTCTATTTTTCTTATTTCAAGTTGCCAGTGTGCCAATACCTGGGAAATCTCATCAAGGGTTTAACAGTCTATACCCTACTGACTCATTCTTTATTTCAATTTGATCTTCCTTATTCTCATTCAATTCTATTTTTTTTTAGTAGTATAAGTTCTTCAAGCTCTTTATTCTCTAATGCATTTTTCCAGGTTAGCAGCTGTAACCCTTACTTGCCCTCATTCAGCAAAAAATAAATGCACTAAGCTTCTTGATAGCAAATTATTATAGCAATTTGAGAACAAGAAAATTGATGTACTAATAAACAAATGAGAACCTTAAGGTCGTTTTCCTCACAAATGGAACAGAGCTGGGAATCCCTGGGACCCTCCTGGGTTTTATTCTGAACAGGCTAAACATATCACTACTTAAAATTAAGTTTTTCTACAGTTCTCTGATACTTGTTTACATTTATTCATGTTTACACTTGTCCAGTTTCTAATTCTCTAGATTTTGCTGCTCATAAGGGGGTCCTGGGATAAGCTTCACTTGGGGCTTGTTAAGAAGGCAGCATTTCAGGCCCCTCCCAGAGCCATTAAATCAAAATCTGCAATTTATCAGGACCTCCAGTTAATCTGTATGTGCAATTCAGTTCAGAAGCACTGATCTGGCAGACTGGAAGATACTTTTACCTGCCTCATAAGTTTTAGGTGACATAATTAATCAAGCAAAAAGATCACATTTCTTAATAGAAGGAACAGTCACTGACTATACTTTGAGGGGCAAAATGATACAAAACAGTATGGTAGTAGCAAAAAAAACAGAACTATAGATCAATAGAACAGGATAGAAAGCCCAGAAATAAATCCACACACCTATGGTCAATTAATCTATGAAAAAGCAGGCAAGACTATACAATGGAGAAAAGACAGTCTCTTCAATAAATGGTGCTGGGAAAACTGGACTGCTACATGTAAAAAAGATGAAACTAGAACATTCTTTAACACCATACACAAAAATAAACTCAAAATGGATTAAAGTCCTAAATATAAGACTGGATAATATAAAACTCTTAGAAGAAAACGTAGGCAGAACATTCTTTGACATAAATTGCAATATCTTTTTTTGATCCATCTCCCAGAGTAATGGAAATAAAAACAAAAATAAACAAATGGGACCTAAGTAAACTCAAAAGCTTTTGCACAGCAAAGGAAATCACAAATAAAATGAAAAGACAACCCACAGAATGGGAGAAAATATTCGCAAATGATGCAACTGACAAGGGATTAGTCTCCAAAATTTACAAACAACTTGTGTGCTCAATATCCAAAAAACAAACCCAATCAAAAAATAGGCAGAAGACCTAAATAGACATTTCTTCAAAGAAGACATACAAATGACCCAGAGGCACATGAAGAAATGCTCAACATCACTAATTATTCAAGAAATGCAAATCAAAACTGCCATGAGATATCACCTCACACCAGTCAGAATGGCCATCATCAAAAAATCTACAAACAATAAGTGCTGGAGAGGGTGTGGAGAAAAGGGAACCCTCCTACGCTGTTGGTGGGAATGTAAATTGGTACAGCCACTATGGAGAACAATATGGAGTTTCCTTAAAAAAACTAAAGCTAAAGCTACCATGTGACCCAGCAATCCCACTCTTAGGCATATATCTGGAGAAAAACATGGTTCAAAAGGATACATGCACCCCAATGTTCATTGTAGCACTGTTTACAATAGCCAAGACTTGGAAGCAACCTAAATATCCATCGACAGATAAATGGATAAAGAAGATGTGGTACATATATATTGTATTGTGGTACAATACAATGGAATATTACTCAGCCATTAAAAAGAATGAAATAATGCCGTTTGCAGCAACATGGATAGACCTGGAGATTATCATACTAAGTGAAGTAAGTCAGACAGAGAAAGACAAATATCATATGATATCACTTATATGTGGAATCTAAAAAAAAAAGATACAAATGAACTTATTTACAAAACAGAAACAGACTCACAGACTTAGAGAATGAACTTGATAAATAGAATATTTATAAATGGAATATTTCCTGCCATATCAATACACAAAGGATGTCACAGTCATCAATGATTGCAACCCTCCAACATGAGCCGGTGAGCCCTGAGGAAACTCAGGGCTGAAAAGAATATCTGCCTTCTAGCAGCCGTCAGACTGCAGCCACTCCCTGCAGTGAGCCCTGAGGAAACTCAGGATGTGAAAATACAGGATACTGGCCCCAAATGGCTGAGGTGCATATCAAAGGAACTATTTCAGTGAGCTCAGACTCTTGCATCTTCCCATACATAGAAAAGCGCTAAATTCCTCAACTTGAGATGTCTGGTTTTCTTTAATTAACAATAATCTTTTGATGTTCCCGACTACCTGCCCTTATCGCAAAACCCCTGTATATCCTGGCTCCCCCCACCTCGCCTCCTCGGAGCAGTTTCTCAGAGTTACCTGAAACACTGTCTCCCAGGCTGCAGTCCTCATTTTCCCCAGATAAAACTTAACTTGCAACTCTCACATTGTGCATTTTTTTTAAGTCAACAAACTTAGGGTTACCAGGGGGGAAGGGTCAGGGGGAGGGATAGACTGGGATTGACATGTACACACTGCTATATTTAAAATAGATAACCAACAGGGACCTACTGTAAAAAAATAAAACAGTAAACTTACCAACCAAAAAAAAAAAGAAAAATGAATAGAATCTTAAGAATCTGTGGAACAATATCAAAAGTTCTCATCTATGTGCACATGGATACCCAGCCAGAGAGTGAGATAGGGGGATAGATTAAAAGTGGACATGAGAGGGCTTCCCTGGTGGCGCAGTGGTTGAGAGTCCGCCTGCCGATGCAGGGGACGCGGGTTCGTGCCCCGGTCCGGGAAGATCCCACATGCCGCGGAGCGGCTAGGCCTGTGAGCCATGGCCGCTGAGCCTGCGCGTCCGGAGCCTGTGCTCCGCAACGGGAGAGGCCACAACAGTGAGAGGCCCGCACACCGGAAAAAAAAAAAAAAAAAAAAAAGTGGATGTGAGAAAAATTTTGGAAATTTTTCATTAACTTGATTGTGGTAATGACTTATACAAATGTGGAAACTCATTCAATTATACACCTTAAATTTAAATATAAAAAATTAATGTCAATTGTACTTCAATGAAATTGCTTTAAAATTTTTAAATTACATACACAAAAAAAGAAGAAAAGTAAATGTCCTTACACCCCCCAAAAAAAAGCTCAGAGATGATAGAGACCCAGACGAAGATTTTTTACTTAAGACATGCCTATGATGCAGTTACAATTGCTGAATGAAACTGCTTAAACAATTCGATCCAGATTTCATCTTTCTTTGAAGCAAAGGGAGGAAACAATAGGCTTACAGAACTCTAGGAACTAGAAGTCAGCTAGCAAAAACATACTATCCAACCTACTCCATCTCATCATATTGCTTTCTTGAAAACATTGCACAGAGCCAGTTAGCATTCAAAAAGCCAATGCTTCTAATTCTAAAAAAATTAAAAGACACACTGTAATTTTATTTCAAACGTCTTATAGGATACTACTTAAAATTCTTTTCTTCTTGCTTCATTAAAATCTGATTAGCAATATGTAAAAACTTCCACTTTATTAGCAATCAGTAACCTCTCTTCTTCTGACCAGCATTATTTTCTTTTCTATTAAATATAGAAAATGAGATTCTGGGAAGTATACCTAAACTTTGTGATCCTGAGATTTTGTATTTTCAAATTGAAGTTACTATCCACTTGTATCACAAAAAAAAAAGTACTTAAGATGGTTTAGATTATATTTAAATATTGTTGGATGAAATGTACTTAGTGGCTGAAGCCAATTATGTTACAAACCATGTGTTTTTCAGTACCAAATTAAACGAAATGGAAAAACGATGACAGTTCTATCTAGTATCCCTGCTTCAATATTGCACAAATCAGGATCATACATCTTCTGTTATATATATATATATATATATATATATATATATATATATATATATATATATAAGTTCTGGGGCTTCTGTTCTACTTAGAAATAAAATAATTGATAAGTAAGGAAATTGTGTGTTTATGTGTATAATAACAAAAGAATGGGTAGATCTAGAGACCCAAATTGCCTGAATAGCCAGCTGAGTACTTTAAGCAGTATGTATTTTTACTCCAACAATTTTTTATTAAACTTCAGTGATGAGTAAGCAGTGTATACTGAACATCATGAATACTTTCCTTGGTGAGTCAGGATTATCTCAACACAATACCAGTGTCATATAGATTAGAGTTAAAAAGTGACTGCTCTTGGGACCTTGGGGTATTTGAGTGATGTTGATAGCATATGAAGAGAAAAACATGCCAGTAGAATTTAGTCTGCCACCTGCATGAACACACTCTTGCTATTTCTGAATGTTAAGGATTCCCTTAGCTTTTGAAGCACTTCGACTCGTGTTTGGATTTACCTGTAATCATGGGGCTTGACAGGCTCTACCTTTCTGGTCCACATTGCGCAATGAATACCTATTTTCTGTTTCTTCCTAATCTGACCCATTTTGATCTCTTCACCTCTAAATCTTATTTGTATTTTACAGTAAACATACATAACACATATGCCAATAAGTAGAGTGGAGGATGGAAAAATTGCCAGACAACTTTGTTTAATATTGTTCTTTTCACGAACTAGACACCATAACACAGAAAAAAATTTAAGAATGTGTGCATGTTCAGTAGCCTTCGGTGCTTACACTGGTTATTGCAAAATTTGCAGGAATCAAAATTTGTTGAAGATTCACTAGGTCTATGCTGGTTAATTTGGTGTGTCAACTTGATTGCATCACAGGGTGCCTAAATATTTGGTCAAACATTGCTTTGGGTGTCTCTGTGAGGGTGTTTTTGGATGCGATGGATATTTAAACCAGTGGACTAAGTGAAGCAGATTGCCCTCCCTAATGTGAGTGGGCCTTATCTAATCAGTTGAAGGTCTGAATGGAATAAAAAAGCTGACCCCCCGCTTGATTAAGGGATTTCCTGCCTGACTGCTTTTGAATTGGGCCATCAGCTTTTTTCTGCCTTCACATTTGAACTGAAGCATCAGCTCTTCCTGGTTCTTGAGCCTGCCCATCTTTGAACTGAAACTATACCATTGGTTTTCCTGGGTGTCTAGCTTGTGGACTCACCCTGCAAATCTTGGACTTGCCAGCCTCCATAATCATGTGAGCCATTTCCTTATAATGTATATACTATATAATATACAATATCCTTTTAGTTCTATTTCTTCAGAGAACCCTAATACAAGGTGCCTCACATAACTTCAGAATTTTGACTAAGAAATAATAATGAAAATGCATTTCTTATAGTGTTCTTTAATCTACTATTTCCTCTACATGTGGTGTTCTCATTTGTGTGCATGGTTATTGTTATAAGATCAGAGGCTAGTGGAGGTATTTGTCACGACCTGTTAACTTTTTCTTCTATACTCAATTTCCTGACCAATTCATGCTTTCCTTTTGCCCACCTCTGCCAGATTTGGGGACAAGTAATAGATTAGCTCATGGCGGCTATGTTAAAGATGAATTTTCCTTCAATCAGTCCAATTTTTAGAAAAGAGACTAGTGAAATTATTTCAGATTATAACTTCAAAATCATTAAGTGGGTTATAGAGCTAGAGAACAGAGTTGACCCTCTCCATTCTCAGATGGTTATAAGGAAAACTGTATCCACAAAAAATATAATGGAAGCAGAATCTCTTGTTGCATATTCAACAGCTATTTCCCATTCCTCCTTTTTTTTAATTTTTTGGTAGCCTTTCAGAAGCTTGAGTAGGCCAATGTCAAATGTGTGTCATTACTCAGAATCAGGCTATTTATTAGTTACCAAGCAAATGTATGTTTACTGGAATCATCTGTTCTTTTTATTTTATTTATTATTTATTTATTTATTTTTGGCTGAGTTGGGTCTTCATTGCTGCACGTGGGCTTTCTCTAGTTGTGGCGAGCGGGGGCTACTCTTCATTGCAGTGCATGGGCGTCTCATTGCGGTGGCTCCTCTTGTTGCGGAGCATTTTCTGGGCGTGTGAGCTTCAGTAGTTGTGGCACGCAGCTTCAGTAGTTGTGGCTCGCGGACCTTAGAGCACAGGCTCAGTAGTTGTGGCGCACAGGCTTAGTTGCTCCACGGCACATGGGATCTTCCTGGACCAGGGCTCGAACCCGTGTCCCCTGCATTGGCAGGCAGATTCTTAACCACTGCACCACCAGGGAAGCCCCCCATTCCTCCTTGATAACAGATCCCTATTATCATTTAGGACCCTGGTCTCAGTTGATGAACCATGAAGGAGTCTGAGTCAACAAGGTAATATTTTCTCTTTGCTTGTGGTTGTTTTAGAGGCAGGTCTGTGATGTATTTCTGACCTCTGAGATATAAGAAGAAATATGTTGAAGACTTCTGGGAAAGATTTCACCTCTAATTAAAAAAAAAGAAAGCCTTTTTTGCCCCTTTCTCTATTTTCCTACTTTGGAAACTTCCAAATAAGTAGAGCTGCAAAGCTATTTACAACTTTGAGGTGATGAGCCTGCTGGTGACATTCGATACCCTGAGGAAGGCAGAGTGAAAGGATAGAAAGAAACTAGTTTTTTAAGATACCACTGAGCCACCAAACCAACCCTGGGACCAAGTACCTTAAGACTTCTTGTTAAGTAAAAATCAAATGTTGCTGTGTTAATTAAGTTTTCTATTGCTTTCAACCAAACACAACCTAACTGGGATAATCTAGAATGATTAATTATGTATTACAGTGCATGAATTTGTCTTGATTTTTCAATGGTTCTTTCTGGTTATGTTGGCTTCATACTGAGTAGCCTATCTTTTCTCGCATTATACATAATTGCATTATGTTAATTTCTGTTATGATGTTTTCTATTGACATTCTCATTAATGTAATACCATATGGTTGCCTTTGCTTGCACAATGTAATCTGCAAACATACATTATTAGAAATATAAATAAAGTATTTTCTTTATACTAATGGTCTAAAGTACCCCTCAGAAGTTCACAGAGTTTAGAGCAAAATGCTTTTTTTTTGGCAAAATAACATTTTTGTTCTTTAAGGAAACAACTCTTGATTTGATTCCAGGCCATTGTAGAGACTGAAGTCCTATCAACGGAACAAACATGACAACATGAACTGCTTTTCCTGAAATGAGTGCTACCCAATTAACTAGTCTTCTCCATTAGCAGGTGGGAACAACATATGTGGACTTGAGCCAAAACAGATTCCAAAGACACAGTAAGCTGCATGAGCTTACTGTCTGCACTGCTGCCCCTCCTTAATGCTCACCTATGTCTTCATGGGAAGTTCCCTCTGGCCAGTTGACCAATGAGGGGAAAGCTGGGCCTAATTTACAGAAGTCACTGCACAATATATCAGCACCAGAGAAAAGTAGATTGCTTAGGCATTATGGTCCACTTGAGTGTAATCTTAAGAGAACTTCAGGCCATATATATGGTTGTTCACTATTCCTGTAAGGAGAGATAGTATTGATTTATATGTGGTGGCTAATGATTGGCTAAGCGTGTAGGGACTTGGAAGGAACAAGACTGGAGGTTGGTAACAATGAGTTTGGGGGAAGAGACATGGGGATGAATCACTGAGAATGAACCAGAGTAGGAGAACATTTGTGCTTAATGGGAATGCTCACCAAACTACTGTCAAGAAGATTATCAATCAGATATTCACTTCAGGTGTGATACAACCTCTTTCACCAGGTACTACATTACTTGTCAGAAGGCTACTGACCAAAGCAACCTTGGTGGTGGCAGTAGAGAATATGCATGGGCTCAGCAGCATGCCCCATTCCTCTCCAAAGCCAGCTTATCTGCAGTACTATTAGGTGTCCAATATGCAAGCTACAGGGATCAAGGCTAAGCACCCAATAATATGTCATTGGTGAACAAACCACTCGCTTTTTGGCAGGCTCATCGATAATCCTGGCAATCTTCTGTCACAGTGGCAACAGGGAATTTTATAACTGGAATAGATGTTCATTCTAGGATTACGTTGTCTCCATTACTGCACACCGTGCTTCTCTGATTACCACTCTCCATGAACATATCAAATACCTTATATGCTGCTGCAGTATCCAATTCTACATTGCTCCTATGCAAGGAACCTGTTTTATAACAAGAGAGTATTCATTGGACTTGCCTGTCTCACCATTTACCCTATCCCCCCAAAACAACTGTTATTACAGAATGGTGAATGTTCTATTAAAGTCCCAATTGCAGTGCCACCTGAGAGACAATGGCTTGTAAGGTTGGGCTGATACTAGAGGATGAGGTGTGTGTTCTGAACTAGTAACCAAGCATGAGCTTGTATGGTGTCTCCCACAGAGCAAATACGAGAATCTTTGATCTGGGTTATGGATGTCAGAATGACACCGTTCACTGTTAAAACTACTGATCCTTTCCCTGAGATTCTAGGCTGTGCTGAATTGGTACCTAAGGGGAAGAGCCACAGCAATATTCCACTGAATTTGAGGATGAGGCAGCTATGTGGCCTTGAGGGGTCCTCATGCCTCTGGACAAACAGTAAAAAATTTAAGAGTGGATCCATTGTTGGCCGGGTTAATAAACCTTGACTCTAGAGAGGAATTAAAATTGCAATTTCTGAGAAAAGTAGAAAGGACCCAGGGGATACCCTTGGGTAGCTCCTAATTCTGCCAAGTCCTGTGGTAAAAATTAATGAAGACTAATTGCCAAAGCCTGGAAGCAGCCAAGATAGCCTTCAATGGGTGGATGGATAAATAAGCAGTGGTACATCCACACAATGGAATACTATTCAGTGACTTTTTAGAATGAGCTATCAAGGCATGAAAAGACATGGAGAAGATAGATGTATTTTGCTAACTGACAGAGGCTAGTCTGAAAAGGCTGTATACTGTAGTATTCCAACTATATGACATTCTGGAAGCCACATAAAAACAGTAAAAATATCAGTGGTTGCCAGGAGTTGGCAGGGAGGGGGATGAGTACATGGAGCATGAGGTTTTTAGGGCCCTGAAACTATTCTGAATGACACTATAATGGTCAATACATGATATTATACATTTGGCAAAATGCATAGATCTGTGCAACACGAAGACTGAACCCTAATGTAAACTATGGGTTTTAGTTAATAATAATAATAATAATGTATCAATGTTGATTCCTCAATTTTAACAAAAGTACCACACCAATACAAGATGCTAAACTTTCTTGGAACTCTCTGTACTTTCTAACTCAATTTTTCTGTAAACCTATAACCACTCTAAAAAATGAAGGTTATTAAGTTTTAAAAATAAACTAAGAATGACTACAGCAAGCTCATACAAATAAATTATGAAGGACATTTCTGTCAGGAATGAAGATTTGGTCACTTTACAGTGTAAAACCTCAACTAGCAGAGATGTTAGCTGGGGGCACATGGTCATAGATACCTGGTCACCAATAATGACCTGGTGACCATCCACAGAAACAAGGGCCTTAACTTACACCCACATTTTCTTTCCTGTATTGTCTTTTATATATTTACATATCTTAACAGTTTTTCCATCTTCTTTCCTTTCCATTTCTCCCTCTTTTTTTTTATGTAGGGTATATTGAAGGTTAATTTTGAAGCTGTACTTGACAAAATATCAAGATAGTATAGTGATGGACTTAGAAGAGGAATGGACATCACCCAGAACTCTTGGCCTTAAAGTAGATGCTGCAACTGGTGATATCTTTGGATTCTTCCCTTGTTGTAGAGATGTAGGTAAGTGTTCACTTGTGGAAGAAATCGTGTTATGTTAGGAGGAAGCGTGGGTCTTTTGTGATTAATTGAAAAAGATAAAAGTTTATGTTAATATTGAGCAAACCAAAAGATGGGTAATGATTATAATTTGAAGTTTGTTCCTATTTTTGCGGAATTCCCTAGCCTCTCAGTCTTGATGGGAGTAAGAAGCTATTTCTTGCTTTAGAAGCTAATACGCCGAATGCATGCTTTCTCCACCACCTTTGCAGCTAGGGTACCAGCATATGACTTAGGTTCTGCCAGCCTGTTTGCCGGTGCTGAATTTTGACTTAGGAATTCATAGAAAAGAAACAGATTCAGTTAAGCTTTCTCTGTTTCTAGTGGAGGCAATGCAGCAGCTGCTAAAGTGTCTGCTGTGCGGTGCACGGTGGGTGTGATAGTAGTTTAACAGTTGGCCTCGGATTGTGCAACAGGTACAGTTGCCGCCTTCTGCGAGCTGCAGCGTTAGTTCTTAGCGACGGTGGCAGTGGTTTCCTCTCTGGACCAGTTCTACAACATGGTTTGGGGCACGTTTCCTGTCTATTTAACTTTAAGTCTGGTTTTCCAGCCTTTTCCACAGTTCCACAAGCTCCCCAACATTTCTGTGATAAGCTTATTTACTGTTAAAATCAGGCATATTAGGCGTCTGTAATTTATATTTTAAAAAATCCAAGATATACAGTTAGAAGAGAGGCACAGCAAAATTTATCTTTTTAATTTAAGATATAATCTATGTCACATCAGGTAAAATGAACAAAATTCAACAAGTTGAATTGAGGTAAAGACCAAAGATATCTTAAGCCTGGCTGGTCTTAAAAATGTAACTGGATAGGCCTTAGGTTTTTGACTAAGTAGAAAAAAGGTTACATATGTGTGTGTGTGTATATATATATATACATATATACATATGTATACATATACTTAAATATATTTATAAACTAACATTTTAAAAGGCCTGGAGTGTTTGGGTCCAAATGTTCTGGCTAAAAATGTTGATTCTAACCTTGTGGGAAAAGTGGAATGTGAAAATATACTGATAATCTGAAATCAGTATTTTTAAGTGCTAGGAAACAACTTTTTTATAGATTTTCCATGGGTATTACATGGAAAAGGAAATATTGGGTTAATTAATATGAAAACCGTAGGTGTAATCATAATTAGAATTTTTAATTTTTACTTCTTGAAATGTTTAATATGTCTTGTGCTTTGTGAATCTCTAAAAGTGTGAAAAATACAGCTTGATATTTTCTAAATGTATTTGAACATGGACTATTTTACTTATTAAGTTAGCAAGCAAATACTCCCCTAAACACTCTGGCAAATCTGGTATAGATCAATTGTGAGCTAACATTTTAGCACGAATCTATTTGAATGGTTTTGGCTGCAAGTAACAAAAAGCATAATTCAAACTGGCTTTTATAATAAAGAGAATTAGGATAACAAAGAATTAAGGATAGTTTAATGCAAAGGTTTAGCAATGACACAAAATAAACGCTTCTTGCCTCTCTGTATCTCCCTTCTACATTATTAAGTGTCCGTTTTATTCTATGGCTTGAAATTCCGTGTCATCACAAGGTAACTCCCTCATGCTTCCTCTGCTGCTATCAGAGAGAGGCTATTTTCCCCTCAATCATTGAATTAAAAAGCTGTGCTCCCTTCTGATTTGATTAGCTGGAAGCATATGCTCCTTCCCACACCAATGATCATGACCAAGAGTGCTTGGCATGGGGGTCTTCCCACTCAGATATTGTCATGGCTGGGAAATTTACTGTCTGGTCAGCAGTATGTGTGGGCAGGGAATACTGAATGCTTAGGAGGCCACTGCATGTATTTCCATTTCAGTAGACTTTGCCATTAAGATACTGCTACAACAACAATCAGAAGAGCAGAGTCTGGAGCCCCCAACTTTGTTGATCTGACAAAATGAGGTTGTTTTCAACTGGATAGTTTTAAAGCTCACCTATGCCCATATGTCCTAGTCCAAATTTATTTTAAACAATTTTCAGACCCATACGTTTAGGATATTCCATTTGTTTGTTTATGCATGAGTGCATTGCGTATTATACATATGTACATCATATGTATAAATATTTACAATATATGCGCATGCACACTCCTACATACATTAAACTGTTTTCCCTAAAGAGTGAAGAAAAAAGATGGGTGCCGTAGTCAAAAAGAAAATTTTTACTTTATTTACATTTGTAGAATATGCATCTAAATATTTTACATTGTGGATGTATTAATATTTTCACAGTTTTATTTATTATTTATTTATTTTGACTTAAAATGACAGACATGTATTTTCTCACAGTTCTGGAGGATAGGAGCCTGAAATCAAGGTGTCAGCAGGGCCACGCTTCCTCTGACACCTGTAGGGAAGACTCCTTCATGCTTCTTCTAGCTTCTGGTGTTTGCTAGTGATCCTTTAAATTTCTTGACTTAAAAATGCACCGTTCCAATCTCTGGCTCCATCATCACATAGACTTCTTCTCCCTCTGTCCTTGTCTTCACTTGGTGATCTCCCATAATTTTAAACACTACTTTAAAACCAGCAGATGAGTTCCCTTAAACAAATTTGGCTCTCACCTAAAAGATATCAAAGTATATGGTAGAGGCACTTTGCTTCTCAGTCTCCTCTATAGAAATTTAGAAGGCCCCTACACTTCAGAAGGGTCTAACATATGTAATTACACACATGCACTAAGGTCTACAACTGTCAACCAAATACTGACAGAAAGCTACAGGATGCGACATAGAGGTGGAAGCTCCAGGGTTTGCATTAGCTTCTACTAGTTCTTTCCACTGTGTCTGCCATGTTTCATGTTACTGTTATTTAGTTACTGAGCTAATGTACTTATATTTATAAAGGGTCTCGTGTGAACCTGTAAATAATTAAAGATGCATTAGCTCCCTGGAGGGCCAACATGAATTCCCGAACAAGCCAAAACACCTAGGGACCTAATCATGCAATTTCCCTAAAAAGCCTAGCTTTGAGGAAGAAGTCACATCACTCAGAAATGAGTAATATAATTACTCAGAGCAGTTTTCCTGGTGCTCTATAACATTCAATTTTCAGAATTAAAGGTAATGCAATTCAAAAGAAAAATAGCTGGTTTTAACGAATGAATGGCCACATCAACTATTGAAAGTGTCTTTGGGTTAGAGCCTCTGTATTAGGGTTTCGCAAGGCTTATACTTTTAATTAACATCCTATTTAGCTTGCTGTAACTTCCAGTAAGCTTCTCCAGGACAAAACAAATCAGAAATTGATTTTTGATTATAAGTCAAAAAGCAAAAGAACTGAGAAAAATTTTGAAGAAGGAGGTCAATCAGGACTAATCTTTCCAAAAGGATAAAGACAAATCAGATAAAAAAAGAAGCAGATATAATAAAAAAAAAAACCCTATGAAATGCACCTAGAAAAAAATAATTTATTTTTTTAAGAAAAAAGGTTTAACCTGCCAGAGGAAAGAGTTAGCAGTTTGGACAGGAAAACAGCCAAATACCAAAGAATTACTTGAAGTCTAGAAGAGGAAGCTTTAAATTTTCTCAGAAAGAATTGGGCTGCTAAAGGATATAGTGTAGTTAAAAGTTGTGACATAAGACTTTCTTATAGTCTAATCTCAACTCAATGATTTCTAACTTTTTAGAATTGTATTATATGTTTAATTTATTCATAAAAATTGTGTTTCATTGTTTATTCATTTTATCATAAACATAACAAATGCAATGGCATTAGATTTAAATAACTCATTGGATTTAAAATGAGAAATAGATGTGCCCCCTCCCCTACCTACACTATTGCACAGACAAAGGTGCTGTTAATTTCTTTGTCCTTGTATGTTACATTTCCTTTTCCAAAAATGTAGTGTATGGGGAGACCTTCAAGATGGAGGAGGAGTGAGACGTGGAGATCACCTTCCTCCCCACAAATACATCAGAAATACATCTATATGTGTAACAACTCCTGCAGAACACCCACTGAATGCTGGCAGAAGACCTCAGACCTCCCAAAAGGCAAGAAACTCCCCCACGTACCTGGGCAGCGTGAAAGGAAAAAGAAAAAACAGAGACAAAAGAATAGGGACGGGACCTGCACCTCTGCAAGGGAGCCGTGAAGGAGGAAAGGTTTCCACACACTAGGAAGCCCCTTCGCGGGCGGAGACTGCGGGGGGCGGAGGGGGAAGCTTCAGAGCCACGGAGGAGAGCACAGCAACAGGGGTGCGGAGAGCAAAGCGGAGAGATTCCCGCACAGAGGATTGGTGCCGACCAGCCCGAGAGGCTTGTGTGCTCACCCGCCGGGGCGGGCGGGGCCTGGGAACTGAGGCTCGGGCTTCGGTCGGAGCACAGGGAGAGGACTGGGGTTGGTGGCGTGAACACAGCCTGAAGGGGGCTAGTGCACCACAGCTAGCCAGGAGGGAGTCCAGGAAAAAGTCTGGAGCTTCCTAAGAGGCAACAGACCATTGTTACAGGGTGCACCAGGAGAGGGGATTCAGAACACCGCCTAAACGAGCTCCAGAGATGGACATGAGCTGCGGCTATCAGCGGGGACCCCAGAGACGGGCATGAGACACTAAGGCTGCTGCTGCATCAGTGGAATACCTGAATAGAAAACGAATCATCCCAAAATTGAGGCAGTGGATGTTGGGAGCAACTTTAGACTTAGGGTTTGCTCTATGTGACTGACTGGTTTCTGATTTTATGTTTATCTTAGTTTAGTACTTACAGTTTATTATCATTGGTAGATTTGTTTATTGATTTGGTTGCTCTCTTCCTTTTTTTTCTATATATAGATATTGTTTTTTTCTTTTTCTCTTCTTTCAGTGTGTATGTGTAAGCTTCTTTGTGTGATTTTGTCTGTATAGCTTTGCTTTTACCATTTATCCTACAGTTCAGTCTGTCTGTTTTTTTTTGTTTTGTTTTTTAAGTATAGTTTTTAGAGCTCGTTAGCATTCATGGATTTGTTTTTTGCTTTGGTAGCTCTCTTCTCTCTTTCTTTTTTTTAATACTTTTTTTTTTTTTTTTGGCGGTACATGGTCCTCTCACTGTTGTGGCCTCTCCCGTTGTGGAGCACAGGCTCTGGACACGCAGGCTCAGCGGCCATGGTTCACGGGCCCAGCCGTTCCGCGGCATGTGGGATTTTCCCGGACTGGGGCACGAACCCGTATCCCCTGCACCGGCAGGTGGAATCTCAACCACTGTGCCACCAGGGAAGCCCGATACTATTTAAGTTTTGAATTTTTAATAATTATTTTTATTTGAATAACTTTATTTCTTTTTATTTTCTTTCTTTCTTTCTTTCTTTTTTTCTCCATTTTCTTCTGGGCCATGTGTGTGACAGGGTCTTGGTGCTCAGACCAGGTGTCAGGCCTGTGCCTCTGAGGTGGGAGAGCTGAGTTCAGGACACTGGTCCACCAGAGACCTCCCAGCTCCACATAATATCAAATGGCGAAAGTTCTCCCAGATATCTCCATCTCAATACTAAGACCCAGCTCCACTCAATGATGAGCAAGCTACACTGCTGGACACCAAATGCCAAACAACTAGCAAGACAGGAACACAACCCCACGCATTAGCAGAGAGGCTGCCTAAAATCATCATAATCATAATCATAATAAAATCATAACACCGCAAAACATACCACTGGGCGTGGTCCTGCCCCCCAGAAAGACAAGATCCAGCCTCATCCACAAGAACACAGGCAATAGTACCCTCCCAGGAAGGTACACAACCCACTGACCCAACCTTAGCCACTGGGGACAGACACCAAAATCAACAGAAACTACGAACCTGCAGCCTGTGAAAAGGAGATGCCAAATACAGTAAGTTAAGCAAAATGAGAAAACAGAGAAACACACAGCAGATGAAGGATCAAGGTAAAAACCTACCAGACCAAACAAGTAAAGAGGAAATAGGCAGTGTACCTGAAAAAGAATTCAGAGTAATAATAATAAAGATGATCCAAAATCTTGGAAATAGAATGGGGAAAATACAAGAAACTTTTAACAAGGACCTAGAAGAACTAGAGAGCAAACAATGATGAACAGCACAATAAATGAAATTAAAAATTCTCTAGAAAAAATCAGTAGCAGAATAACTGAGGCAGAAGAACAGAGAAGGGACCTGGAAGATAAAATAGTAGAAATAACTACTGCAGAGCACAATAAAGAAAAAAGAATGAAAAGAATTTAGGACAGTCTCAGAGACCTCTGGAACAACATTAAACACAGCAACATTCAAATTATAGGGGTCCCAGAAGAAGAAGGGAAAAAGAAAGGGACTGACAAAGTATTTGAAGAGATTATAATTGAAAACTTCCCTAATAGGAGAAAGGAAATAGTCAGTCAAGTCCAGGAAGTACAGAGTCCCATACAGGATAAATCCAAGGAGAAACATGCCAGGACACATATTAATCAAACTATCAAAATTAAATACAAAGAAAAATTATTAAAAGCAGCAAGGGAAAAACAACAAATAACATACAAGGGAATCCCCATAAGGTTAACAGCTGATCTTTCAGCAGAAATTCTGCAAGCCAGAAGGGAGTGGGAAGACATATTTAAAGTGATGAAAGGGAGAAACCTACAACCAAGATTACCCAGCAAGGATCTCATTCAGATTCGACAGAGAAATTAAAACCTTTACAGACAAGCAAGAGCTAACAGAATTCAGCACCACCAAACCAGCTTTACAACAAATGCTAAAGAAACTTCTCTAGGCAGAAAACACAAGACAAGAAAAAGACCTACAATAACAAACCCAAAACAATTAAGAAAATGGTAATGGGAACACACATATCGATAACTACCTTAAATGTAAATGGATTAAGTGCTCCAACCAAAAGATATAGACTGGCTGAATGGATACAGAAACAAGACCTGTATATATGCTGTCTACAAGAGATCCACTTCAGACCTAGAGAAACATACAGACTGAAAGTGAGGGCATAGAAAAAGATATTCCATGCAAATGGAAATCAAAAGAAAGCTGGAGTAGCAATTCTCATATCAGACAAAACAGACTTCTTTAAAATAAAGACTATTAAAGAGACAAAGAAGGACACTATATAATGATCAAGGGATTGATCCAAGAGAAAGATATAACAATTGTAAATATTTATGCACCCAACATAGGAACACCTCAATACATAAGGTAAATGCTAACAATCATAAAGGGGAAATTGACAGTAACACAGTCACAGTAGGGGACTTTATCACCCCACTTTCACCAATGGACAGATCATCCAAAATGAAAATAAATGAGGAAACACAAGCTTTAAATGACACATTAAACAAATGGACTTAAGAGGTATTTATAGGACATTCCATCCAAAAACAACAGAATACACTTTCTTCTCAAGTGTTCATGGAACATTCTCCAGGATAGATCATATCTTGGGTCACAAATCAAGCCTCGGTAAATTTAAGAACATTGAAATGGTATCAAGTATCTTTTCCGACCACAACGCTGTGAGACTAGATATCAATTACAGGAAGAAATCTGTAAAAAATACAAAACACATGGAGATTAAACAATATGCTACTAAATAACCAAGAGATCACTGAAGAAATCAAAGAGGAAATCAAAAAAATACCTAGAAACAAATGACAATGAAAACACGACAACCCCAAACCTATGGGATGCAGCAAAAGCAGTTCTAAGAGGGAAGTTTATAGCAATACAATCCTACCTCAAGAAACAGGAAACATCTCAAATAAACAACCTAACCTTACACCTAAAGCATTAGAGAAAGAACAACAAAACCCCAAAGTTAGCAGAAGGAAAGAAATCATAAAGATCAGATCAGAAATAAATGAAAAAGTAATGAAGGAAACAATAGCAAAGATCAATAAAACTAAAAGCTGGTTCTTTGAGATGATAAACAAAATTGATAAACCATTAGCCAGACTCATCAAGAAAAAAAGGGAGAAGACTCAAATCAGTAGAATTAGAAATGAAAAAGGAGAAGTTAAAACTGACACTGCAGAAATACAAAGGATCATGAGAGATTACCACAGCAACAATAGGCCAATAAAATGGACAACCTGGAAGAAATGGACAAATTCTTTGAAAAGCACAACCTTCTGAGACTGAACCAGGGAGAAACAGAAAATATAAACAGACTGATCACAGGCACTGAAATTGAGACTGTGATTAAAAATCTTCCAACAAACAAAAGCCCAGGACCAGATGGCTTCACAGGCAAATTCTATCAAACATTTAGAGAAGAGCTAACACCTATCCTTCTCAAACTCTTCCAAAATATAGCAGAGAGAGGAATACTCCGAAACTCATTCTATGAGGCCACCATCACCCTGATACCAAAACCAGACAAAGATGTCACAAAGAAAGAAAACTACAGGCCAGTATCACTGATGAACGTAGATGCAAAAATCCTCAACAAAATACTAGCAAACAGAATCTAACAGCGTATTGAAAGGATCATACACCATGATCAAGTGGGATTTTTCCCAGGAATGCAAGGATTATTCAATATATGTGTATCAATCAATGTGATACACCATATTAACAAACTGAAGGAGAAAAAGCAAATGATAATCTTAATAGATGCAGAAAAAGCTTTTGACAAAATTCAACACCCATTCATGATAAAAACCCTCCAGAAAGTAGGCATAGAGGGAACTTGCCTAACATAATAAAGGCCATATATGACAAACGCACAGCCAACATCATTCTCAATGGTGAAAAACTGAAAACATTTCCTCTAAGATCAGGAACAAAACAAGGTTGTCCACTCTCATCACTATTATTCAACATAGTTTTGGAAGTTTTAGCCACAGCAATCAGAGAAATAAGAGAAATAAAAGGTATCCAAATTGGAAAAGAAGAAGTAAAGCTGTCACTGTTTGCAGATGACATGATACTATACATAGAGAATCCTAAAGATGCTACCAGAAAACTACTAGAGCTAATCAATGAATTTGGTAAAGTAGCAGGATACAAAATTAATGCACAGAAATCTGTCGCATTCCTATGCACTAATGATGAAAAATCTGAGAGAAAAATTAAGGAAACACTCCCATTTACCATTGCAACAAAAAGAATAAAATACCTAGGAGTAAACCTACCTAAGGAGACAAAAGACCTGTATGCAGAAAACTATAAGACACTGAAGAAAGAAATTAAAGATGATACAAACAGATGGAGAGATATACCATGTTCTTGGATTGGAAGAATCAACATTGTGAAAATGACTATACTATCCAAAGCAATCTACAGAATCAGTGCAATCCCTATCAAACTACCAATGGCATTTTTCACAGAACTACAATGAAAAATTTCACAATGTGTATGGAAACACAAAAGACCCTGAATAGCCAAAGCAATCTTGAGCTGGAGGACTCAGGCTCCCAGACTGCAGACTATACTACAAAGCTACAGTAATGAAGACAGTATGGTACTGGCACAAAAACAGAAAGATAGATCAATGGAACAGGATAGAAAGCCCAGAGATAAACCCACGCACATATGGTCACCTTATCTTTGATAAAGGAGGCAAGAATATACAGTGGAGAAAAGACAGGCTCTTCAATAAGTGGTGCTGGGAAAGCTGGACAGCTACATGTAAAAGAATGAAATTAGAACACTCCCTAACACCATACACAAAAATAAACTCAAAATTGATTAAAGACCTAAAGATAAGGCCAGACATTATAAAACTCTTAGACAAAAACATAGGCAGAACATTCTATGACATAAATCACATCAAGATCCTTTTTGACCCACCTCCTAGGGAAATGGGAATAAAAACAAAAATAAACAAATGGGACCTAATGAAAGTTAAGAGCTTTTGCACAGCAAAGGAAACCATAAACAAGACCAAAAGACAACCCTCAGAATGGGAGAAAATATTTGCAAATGAAGCAACTGACAAAGGATTAATCTCCAAAATTTACAAGCAGCTCATGTAGCTCAATATCAAAAAAACAAACAACCCAATCTAAAAATGGGCAGAAGACCTAAGTAGACATTTCTCCAAAGAAGATATACAGAGTGCCAACAAACACATGAAAGGATGCTCAACATCACTAATCATTAGAGAAATGCAAATCAAAACTACAATGAGGTATCACCTCACACCAGTTAGAATGGGCATCATCAGAAAATCTACAAACAACAAATGCTGGAGACGGTGTGGAGAAAAGGGAACCCTCTTGCACTGCTGGTGGGAATGTAAATTGATACAGCCACTGTGGAGAATAGTATGGAGGTTCCTTATAAAACTAAAAATAGAACTACCATACGACCCAGAAATCCCACTACCGGGCATATACCGTGAGAAAACCATAATTCAAAAAGAGTCATGTACCACAGCGTTCATTGCAGCTCTATTTACAACAGCCAGGACATGCAAGCAACCTAACCTGTCCATTGACAGATGAATGGATAAAGACGATGTGGCACATATATACAATGTAGTATTTCTCAGCCATAAAAAAAACGAAATTGAGTTTTTTGTAGTGAGGTGGATGGACCTAGAGTCTGTCATACAGAGTGAAGTAAGTCGGAAAGAGAAAAGCAAATACCGTATGCTAACACATATATATGGAATCTTAAAAAAAAAAATGATTCTGAGGAACCTAGGGACGGGACAGGAATAAAGACGCAGACATAGAGAATGTACTTGAGGACACGGGGAGGGGGAAGGGTAAGCTGGGACGAAGTGAGAGAGTGGCATGGACATATATACACTACCAAATGTAAAATAGATAGCTAGTGGGAAGCAGCCACATAGCACAGGGAGATCTGCTTGTTGCTTTGTGACCACCTAAAGGGGTAGGATAGGGAGGGTGAGAGGGAGACACAAGAGGGAGTGGATATGAGGATATATGTATAGGTATAGCTGATTCACTTTGTTGTAAAGGAGAAACTAACGCACCGTTGTAAAGCAATTATACTCCAATAAAGATGTTAAAAAAAAAAGTAGTGTACTATACTAGTATACATACGGTCTATTCATGAACTTTGATTTTATCATTTAATATGTCTTAGATCCCTTTTCATAATAGCATATATCTCTACCCATGATTTTTTTTTTTTTTTTTTTTTTTTTGGTTCGCGGGCCTGTCACTTCTGTGGCCTCTCCCGTTGCGGAGCACAGGCTCCGGACGCGCAGGCTCAGCGGCCATGGCTCACGGGCCCAGATGCTCCACGGCATGTGGGATCTTCCTGGACCGGGGCGCGAACCTGTGTCCCCTGCATCGGCAGGCAGACTCTCAACTACTGCGCTACCAGGGAAGCCCATACCCATGATTTTAGTTATTGCATGGTGCATCATTCCGATGTACAATTATTTATTTACCCAATCTCTTATCAGTGATTATTTAGATTGTTTCCAGTTTGCCCTTGCAAACAACACTGCAATGAACAATCCTTACACATATATTATTGTACGTGTATCACAGGGTTTGTTCTACCAAAGAGAATATACATTGCTAATTTTGGTAGATGCCACCAAATTGTACACCAAAAAGATTTAATCAGTACACACACTCTCTAAGATTATGTGTGAGAATAGCCCTGGTTCCCAACCAGGTATTTGACAACTGTAGATATTACCAAATATAAACTTTGCCAATTTATTAGTTGATAACTGGCTGTCCAATACTATTTGGATTTGAATACCTTGAGTTATCATTGAGGCTGAGCATCTTTTCACACATTCATTGATAATTTGCTTCTCTTTCTCTGTTGTCTCTCTTTTTCTATGTTATACAGGTTTCCCAAGCTTTCCAAAAATAAAATGAAACCTTTCCTAAGCCAAAATGGCATAAAGCAATGCAATTACCTTAAGACAGATCTTGCTAATGGACACACAAAATAAATCGAGGTAAAGCACAGATGCTCACTGACAAAGTTTGAAGGTATTGGTGGCTTGATGCTGAGATGTTGAGTGTGGAAGGAGCTTAGTGATACCACTCTCACTGTGGGCTTCACTATGCCTCTATAACGGCTCTCAGCAAAACAAACTCTGAAGCCTATTTTTTCTTTTTGCCTTTTTTTTACAAAAGTGAAAAACCTCTTTAGATTTCTTCCAGTTAGTGAAAAGGCAGGTAGTACTGTAAATCTTTTGTAGAAGAGAAGTGGCAAAAAGTGAACTTTAGAAAAGTGGGGCATATGTGTACTTATTCATACCATCTACCCTTCTGCATATTGGGCTCTTCACTGTTTTTTTAATCATTTGTAAGTTTAAAAAATGACCTATTTATCAGCTGCATTTTAGTCTAATAATTTTTCTCAATTGTTTATCTTTTATCAATGATTATGGAATTTCTTGCTATTTAGAAAGATTGTTTAAAATATTTTATATAAACTAATTTTATTCTTTGCCATTAATATCGCTGGGTTTGAAATCTTCCAGACATCCCTGTAAACCAACTACAGGGAATTTTCCTCAGAGATAAATCGCCTTTTTCCCATTTGATTGTTGAGAAAGAATAACACTGGCAATGTGAGGCACTGAGGAAATTTAATCTGTGCATAATTGCTTTTAACCCTCATGATAATCCTATGAGATAAATATTATTTATTATCCCCATCTTAAGGACAAGGAAACTGGTTTAAATAATTTAAGAACTTTGCTTAAACTCATAAAAGAAGTAAATGGTGAGACCAGAATTCAAATCTAGGCAATGTGAATCTGAGCTTGAGCACTTTGCCTCTACATTAACTATTTCCTTTTGAGATTTCTATTACAGTGTCTGCAACATTTACAACACTTATTTTTTACGTCTCCAAGAAATCCTTTGTAGGGTAGGGAATGCATTAATCTCTGCATTCCCCAGAGCATACCACAGGACCTGGAAATCAGAAAATGATGCAAAATATTTACTGAAAGAATTATTAATCTGTGATAGTTATTATAAACATTCAATTAGTTGTGCATGCTTACCAATTGCTGTAAGGGAGTCAAAAGAAAGAAATTACAGATCTTTTCTTGGAGAATTTATAGTTTACTACCGGAAAGTTAAACTATATATACTTGTGAAAGACTGAAGGATATTTACAAAAGAATATCTACTTAATCCCCAAGAGGCTGTATTAATAATGAAGCAAACAAGTTTGTTCATAAACAACTGAATAAATGAATGAATGAATGGTTTTGCTTTGCCTTGCCAGTTATTTTTTTCCCCCAAGATCTCTACTCTTATATTATTATTTTAAAAAAAGTATCGAGTTAACCTTCTAAAAAGAAAAATAATGAGTGTGTGGCTCAGTTTGGAAACAAAGTATTACAGAGTAGAAATTCAGGATTAAGGTCAGGTTCTATGCAACAATGCTGAAACAGAAAAGCCTGATTTTTAGCTCAGTTCTCCAGCTGAGTGCTAGGTGAGTGCTGGAGGTGTGAGAAGGTAAGCCAGTATAATTGGCTTTGAAATACATCTTTGAAAAATTCTGTCTCATTATGGCATGCCACATATGCTAGCATTTGACCCCTGGAGAAAAGGATGGTATCACACCGAAATCTTGACTTACAATTTTTTCATATTGCTCGCTAAATGGATTTCTCTCTATTTCATTCTTATGTTAAGGGCAGACAGAATTCTTACTCATACAAAAGGGATAGTCACCTGAAGCTTTTCCTTCAATTATCACTAGAGTGAGAAAGTTAATCAAGGGATTATGTATATTTATATATATCAGATAAATAATATGGATAGGTTGTAGGATATATAGGGTATGTTACAGGCTGAATTTTGCCCCTCCTCCCCAATTCATGTGTTGAAATGCTAACCCCCAGAACCTCAGAATGTGACTCTATTTGGAGATAGGGACTTTAAAGATGTAATTAAAGATGTAATTAAGGAAAATGAACTCATATGGGTGGTACCTGAACTAATAGGACCGATGTTCCTATTTGAAGAGGAAAGTTGGACACAGCTATGCATGCACACAGAGAAAAGACCCCATGAGGACAAAGGGAGAAGATGGTCATCTACAAGTCAAGGAGAGAGGCCTCAGAATGAAATCAATCCTGCTGATGCCTTGAACTCGGACTTGTAGCCTCCAGAACTGTGAGAAAATAAATTCTGTTGTTTAAGCTGCCCAGTCTGTGGTATTTGTTTTAGTAAACTTAAAGAACTAATACAGGGTACAGATAGATAGATAGATAGATAGATAGATAGATAGATAGATAGATAGATAGATAGATAGATAGATTTTTATATTTATATATGTATAAACATTCTTTTCTGGTATGTAGAGAACAAGAGGGAAAAGAATCTCACATCTCTCTTCCTTTCTGCTCTTTTTGGATTGCAGACTCTCCTCGTAAATACAAAAAGTAATAATGCTAACAAAGTAAACAGAAAGGAAAATAATACTATTTTTGACCCCTGTGCAATCTTTTCTAAAATTACTGCATTCTTTTAATTTACATTGAGAAGTTGATGTTTAAAGTTTTATTAACGTGGAAGAACTCACTACTCTTCCAAACATACAGAAATAATAGATAAAATATGATAGAGGATTCTTTTAAAATACACAGCTGAATTAGAATAATAGAAAGTAATTCCCTGCCCCCACCAAGCACAGAGCCAAGCATCACACTGCAGGTTGCTATAAGACCTAGGTCTAAGGACTGAAAGTTAGGATATATATTGAGAGAAAGAAAAAATGATAATGCAAATTTCATAAAATAATAACAATATTAACAATCAGAGTAAAGGGTGTGTGGGTATTATGGGTGCTACTGTTTTTTTCATGTGCTCAATTTCAAACTTAAGTTTGAATTGTTTCCAAATAAAAAATCTTTAAGTTAAAAAACAGAAAGATATTTTTGGGTAACATTTTCACACCTAGGCTTTTCAGATTCAGGAAGTACTCCAAGTGCTGAGCAAACTCCATAAGAATAAACGCATACCTACATACACCACAGTGAAATTGCAAGATACTAAAGACACAAAGAATATCTTGGAATCCACCAGAGAGGAAAAGCAGATAACCTGCAATGAAAGGCAACTAGATTATTGCAGACTTTTCTTCATCTGCTGTGAGAACAGGCAATAGAGAAATAACATCTTCCAAGTTGACAACCCTCAAACTAGAATTCTACAGCCTAATAAACCATCATTCAATGGACAGGGATTAAAAATATTACCAGGACTTCCTTAGTGGTGCAGTGATTAAGAGTCTGCCTGCCAATGCAGGGGAAACGGGTTCGATCCCTGGTCAGGGAAGATCCCACATGCCGGAGAGCAACTAAGCCTGTGTGCCACAACTACTGAGTCTGCACTCCACAACTACTGAAGCCCGCGTGCCTAGAGCCCGTGCTCCACAACAAGAGAAGCCACCACAGTGAGAAGCCCGCACCCTGCAACAAAGAGTAGCCCCCGCTCACCGCAACCAGAGAAAAAGCCCGCCTGCAGCAACGAAGACCCAACGCAGCCAAAAATAAATAAATAAATTTGTAAAAAAAAAAAAAAAAAAGAAAAGAAAAAAGAATTCCTGACTGGGTAGGACATCATAAGGTTTTCTTTTCCACAGAGTGTCTGACACAGTTGCAATAATTTATTAAATAAAAGTAAAAGTCACATTATATGAAGAGACAGAACAAGTCAAAGAAACTGGGCTTTCTAGATGAGTGTTAATCAATGTGGACCTAAAAGCAACAGGAAAAGCAAAAGGATTTGGGCTTGGAGTGTGAGGAGATTTTTAGGTGCTGCAGAAAGGCTGTGGTGTCTTTCCAGGAAAGCTGGAATTGGGTTAAAATAAGATAAGATAACCTCAGTGAAGAGATAAGTCCTTTTCCACTGAATGTCTCCTTCAGTGGAGAAATTAAAGTAAAAGGGGATTTCTTTATCATAGAAAGGGGAGAGGGAGGCCACTGTTTCAGAGGGAGGAGAGCTGTGAGAGGAGGGATCTGGAAAGAAAACCTGTGAGTCATGAAGAAATGATAGTACACGAGAAGGTGGATACTTTGATCAGTTAAGGTTGCAGTAAAAGGTAAGGGTGTGTGGCTTGATAGAATGTGTTGGCTGCATGTTTTCTAAAATAGTTAATTCCAGCAGTCCCTTGACCCTTCCTGGCTGAGGAAATAGCAGCCTAGTGGATGAAGTTTAGACCTTTCTAGAAGAAGAAAGAAAAACGCTGTCTTTTAAAAACTAGTCCAGAAAAATAATAATTATGAGGGGATAATATGCCCATTAATTTATTAAATGTAAAGAGATAGCTCTATCTGCTTCTCTATCTATAGCACCATTAATTTATTTTACTTTTTTTCCTCTCTCTTTCCCACCCAACATTTTCAAGTACTTTTCAGACCACTGAGTGTGCATTGTCTCTGGGGAGGGATGTGAAAAGATAAAGCAGAGGAAAATGTTTTTCAGGCTTTGGTTTCTAAGGTACTAAGCCTTAGGGAACTAGAGAGGATTCTAGACTTACCAAGGTATTTCGAGGCAGAGCAGAATTTTCCCCCACCTTCTCATTAAACCAGGACCAAAACCAAAATGAGACAAAAATCCAAAATACTTTGGGTTCAGATTAGAAGAGAGAGAAGAGAGGATGATGAACTTGGGAAGAAGTAAGACCTGGAGAGAGAGCCACCCTTAGAGTCACCCTGAAAGGAAGGAGGAAAGTTGCAACAGCAAAGACCTGCAGCCACGTATGTAATTGGGGGTCCAAGGAGCTGGACCTGAGTGAGCTGACAAGCTTGCACTTGTATAAGCAGAATGTGCTGCCTCATCACAGGGGTAATGCTAACTGAACTTCCCCTCTGTAACCTTGGGTAGATTCCTTCTCCACAGCATTGTGTCTAAGGATCACAAGTGACCCCTGTCAGTGCCCACAGGTGTAGATAACAACAGCCCTAAAATGCCATTGGATGAAAGGGGGTGGGGAGTTTTATATGGATGAGGAAGTCCTTGTTCCTGAACCCTGGTAATATTACTGAACCAAACTTATGTCCCTTCACCTGACTCACAGCAGAGACAATTTATTGACACCAGGTTGTGGAGTACAGTGTTTATTGTAGGGCCAAGCAAGGAGAATGGGCAGCTCATGCTCAAAAGATCTGAACTCCCTGATGGATTTCAGGGAAGGGTTTTTAAAGGTAAGATGAGGGAGAGGGTGGCAGGGTGCCTGATCAGCTTGTGAACACTCTTCTGATTGGTTGGTGGTGAGGTAATCAGGAGTCAACATCGTCAACTTTCTGGTTCCAACCAGTCTGGGGTCTACATGCTGGTGGTCAGCAGTTAACTTCTTCCACCTGATGGGGGCTTTCATATCTGCAAAACAACTGAAAGATATGGCTCAGGATATTATCTATAACCCTTGACGAGGAACTAAATGTCTTTTGACTTTGTTTTATGGATAAACTATTATTATTTTATGTTGCTTGACTGCTTTCCTTTGTTTCTGCATTTTCTCACTTTTTAAATTAAATTTGCTCTTTGGAACTCGGGAAAGGCCTAGGAGGCTAAAACCTTTCTATAATAAGAGGTGTGGGGGGCTTCCCTGGTGGCTCAGTGGTTGAGAGTCTGCCTGCTGATGCAGGGTACATGGGTTCATGCCCCGGTCCGGGAAGATCCCACATGCCACAGAGCGGATAGGCCCGTGAGCCATGGCTGCTGAGCCTGCGCATCTGGAGCCTGTGCTCCGCAACGGGAGAGGCCACAACAGTGAGAGGCCCGCGTACCACAAAAATTAATAATAATAATAAGAGGTGGGGGACTTTGTGTGGGGGCATGGGCTGTCCCTGGGAAGGCCCCAAAGGGTCCTGCTCAGTTTTAGTAAGATATACCCCGACTACAGAGCCTTCCACCAATGTCAGATAAGCAGTATCTAAATGGCCCCTAGAAGTAGGGTTTACTGAAGAAGTTCATTTTAAAAAGAAACCTTTTCTTTTAGAGTTGAGAAAAGTAGAGTAAAAGTAAAATAAACACCTCATTTATGGAAGTGTAACAATGTTTGCTTTCCATCTTTTTGTTGTTGTTAGTTCTGAACTTTCCACGGGAAAACAAATGATCACTTCAAAACCTGTAATTTGAACATCAGGCTAAATTTGTTTAAAATAAACTAAAATGTTTTAAAATGCCTATAGTCCTCATAATTATTGAAAATTTTAAAATAAGGAGAAAAAAATTAAGACATTCATAATACCAACATTCAGAGATAAATACTTTTTAACATTTTGGTATAATTTCCAAGACACTATGAGATGTAACCATTCAGATGTAAAGAATCTTACTTTGTAAGAGTTTGATTTCACACTGTTTTTTCATCTTACAAGGCATATGTTGAATGTGACAAAATGGGAGCCACCATGAGGGCATGAAGGCATCTTTGTAGGTATAAAGTTCGTGACTTTTGTAGTAAGTTTTCTTTTCAAGAAACTCACAGTTTTCTAGTGTATACCAGCAATGGTCTGGTGGACTGTTTGCATTGTCTTTATTGATTTATGTTTTCTTTACTGTTTGTGTCGGTCAACAATTACCACAGCAATGCTGAGTAACAAATCCACTCCAAACTCTGTGGCTTAAAGCAGCAATTTATTCTTATTAATGTGTCTGTGCCTGATCCAAGCTGGAGTAGACTGGGCTTGGTTCCAAGTTGCAAACTGAATCCAGATCTGCCCTACATTTCTGTCATCCTTCTGGGAACCAACAGATTACCTAGGTTATGCTCTTCTCATGGTGATGGACAGGTGCAAGAGAGCAAGTCTAACCACACTCACACATTTCAAGCTGCTACTTGTTTCACATCTGTGAACAACCTATGGGCCAGAACAAGTCGATGGACCAGCCCAAAGGCAAGGGCAGCAATGTACACTATACCTGGCAGGAGACCAAAGAGAGTCACATGTCCAGCAACAACTAGTAGACTTTGCTCATGCGGATTAGAGGGCAGGAAAATTATTGAGTAATAATGGAATCTATTCCATTAAATTTCAATACAAACATTGAGTATCATAAGTTTGCTTTGTCAATTCTTGAAGTGATTGTATACTCTTAAGGTCAATGGTACTTACATTTTGATTTACAAAAATTTCCCTTATGACAACTTTCCATGGATGACTCACTTTCATAAGATAGGAGAAGAAACATACATTTTTATTGACTTTATCATTACTAGGTTGTTTTGTAACCACTTTTCCATGCCAGTAACCAGTAATAGCAATATTAATTCTAATTCCTGATTCTATTTTAAATTTCCCTTGTTAAACTAGAAGTTTAAACAGGTAGAACAATCATTTTAAACACAAAGTATTCCCTACACAGGGCAGTAGAAAGGCTAAAGACCCCAAGAGAAGAGTGGGTCAGATTTAGGAACTAAGACCCTATAAACTGGTTTTAGGGATCAGAAACTAGGGGAAAGGGAAGAAGGCTCTTTGACTGCCGTGAGAGTCTGTCCACTGATGACATCTCACGCTTTCATAAAAGCAAAACCCTAAATGAAAACCAACAAAGTGACTCTGAAAAGAGTGCTCTGAGGTAGCTCCTCATTTCAGCCAAATCCCATCTGCAGCTGCTGCTTTCACTGTAAGTTTCCATCTCAACAGCCCCGGAAAGAACATGACTCTATTCCTTTTTCCTCCTCCCTCCCTCCTTGCCTTCCTGCCTTCCTTCCTTCCTTCCTTCCTTCCTTCCTTCCTTCCTTCCTCTCTCTCTCCCCACCCTCTCTCTCGCTCTCAGTCTCTTTCTCTCTTAAATAAACTTTTTTCTATACATATTCATAAAGTTGAAAGCAACGTGAAAACCATTTAGTGTATATACCTCTGCTATTAGACTGGACCACACCTAAAATAATCTGGACAGAAAAGAAAAACTTGGTGAGAGTTGGCAACCTTTTAGTTGGAAGTTTGCTAATGTCAGCATTTCAGGAGGCTGGTGTGCCAGGTGGCAGGAGGAAATAGACTTGTATTATATGGGAGATATGAGCTACTGGCACTGACAAAGTAGTGCTGCTATCATGGCTTGGTCTTGATGGAATCAAGCTTAGGTTGGGCCTGGTGTAGCTCTAGGCTAAACTGTTGGCTGAGATTGATTTGCTAGGACAGGCAATAACTTCCCTAGAACTGCAAGCATTTATATAGGGCGACTGTTTATGTCACCTGCCCAGTTTGCCATACAACACTATTGTTGAAGAACTCTAGCCAGCAGATACTGAGCAAGTCGTGCCATGTGTTTTCCCTTTCAGAATCTTTCAGTGGCTAAGAAATTCAGATGTCTGTGCTTCACACATAAGTTCCTTCCTGATTTGATATTTGAGTAGCTTTCTAGCTTCATCTGTAGTAATATTCTGTCCTCATGCTTCATGCAGTGGCATGGTAAATGTTTTAACTGTCAGCTCTCTGGAGAAGAAAGTTGAGGCTCTGCTTTGCAGTGAGTCTGACTTCTGTGGTGAATATTCCCATTTTAGCTGATCTCAAGCTACCAGTGTGAAATCAGTGAAGGGAGAGTGGGGAAGAGCTGTGTACCATTGGTCTCGCAACCTTATGGGAGCCAGCTTGGGCACACCACTGACTCCAGACCTTCCCACAGCCGAGAATGTTCTTCACTTTCTTTACTCCTACTCTGCCTCCGATACTCAGCATCACTGATACCCGCTTCCCCCGCAGCTCATCTGAGTTATGTGCCCAATGTGCCCAATGAGTGTTTCACACTCTCCTTCCTTCTTTAAACAAGCACTTATTGTTTTCTGCGTTTCACACGTTAGCTTAAGTATTAGAGAAATACTGTTGAACAGAGCAAATTACTCAGGCTCTGGGCACATTTGCTCAGCCTTGTAAGAGAGGAGGACAAACAGTATGTGTGGTACGTGCTGTTACTGGGGTAAGCGCAGAGGAGGGGCACCAATATGGAGCATAGCATGCAAGTATTCTCACTACTTCACTGTAAGAATAAAATGAGAAGAAATCCAAACTGGGAGGAATAAAATAATACATTTTTTGAGATATTTCAACCCCCCAAATATTAGTGAACACTCCAGACCCAGTCTAGAGAAATGTAGTAAACTGGTGATGTAGTAAATGATTTTTTATCAGACCAGTAAGAGATCAGTAAGAGATATTGCCTTCATTCTTTCTCATGTGCTGCCCCTAAACGTGAAATGAGTAACGGACTTGGGCCTAACAAATCAGAATATTCATGCACTTGACCACAGTGATTGTCCAAAGATAGACCCTTGACCGGAGGTGGGTGGCTAATCTTATTACTTTTATCCTGGGATTCATATAGAGTTCCTGGGGAAAAGAAGCTATCTTTTCCCCCATCCCTGGGCTTAATAAGCTGCAATGTTATAGGGGATTACCAGAGGGCCATTTTCTCTGGTATTTGAAAGTATGAAAATTCCACGCAGAAATGGAAATGGGAAGAGAGAGACAATGGGCTGAGTTGAGTCCTCAGTTCAATTCCCTGAGCTGCGAGGTCTACCAGCTCTTGCTCTGGTCTGCTACGCCACCCAAACATCCTTCCCAGTTGTCAGAGCCAACAAATCAAGTGTTGCTTTTGCTGGTTTGAGTTAGAGTTCTGTGATACAACAAAACATTTCCTGACAAATATAGTGACCCTGGATGTGACCTCAAGGGGGCAACACTGGGTTATAAAAACTGCACCTCCAGGGAGGCACTTGTTCCACGTCCCTCGAGCTCCTTCCTCTACCTAGAATCTGTATGGGCTCCCAGATGGCACCAAGTACGTGGGCAGGGCCCACAAATATGAATAAGAGGAAGTCCCTGTGCAGGGACTTACCACTTACTTATGACAAATGCATCCAGACAATATGACAGAAACCTACCAAACTGGGGAAGCCAAGAAGGAATTAGTCAATTGTAGATAGGGGTGAGGGAGAGAATTTTTTAAAAGCAGTTCCTGGGGCTTCCCTGGTGGTGCAGTGGTTGAGAGTCCGCCTGCCGATGCAGGGGACACAGGTTCGTGCCCGGTCCGGGAAGATCCCACATGCCGCAGAGCGGCTGGACCCGTGAGCCACGGCCGCTGAGCCTGCGTGTCCGGAGCCTGTGCTCCACAACGGGCGAGGCCACAACAGTGAGAGGCCCACGTACTGCAAAATAAATAAATAAAATAAAAGCGTTCCTTAATAACAATTAATTCTTACTAAGCAACTCCTATATTTCTCTTTACATGGGCTTATCTCATTTAAACCTCTTCAACTGTTAATGGCTAAGGGCCATTGTTCTTCCCATTTTTCAGATAAGAAAACTGAGATTTTATGTAATGACAAATTGATATTGGACACCTTGCCCAAGTTTCCAATTCTAGTAAGTTGGAGAGTCAGAATTTGATCCTGACTCTTACTCCAAAGCCCAGTGGGATGAGGGTTAAAGTTGTTCCACAGTTAATATCATAAAGAAGAAAAAGAACATATAATGGAAGTTTTTACCTGAATTAAGAAAATATTGAAATTACACGGAACACAATTCATTGCCAACAAACAAACGCAAACCCCAAGTGCTCAGTCATCTAAAGCTGTTTAAATATGCCACATATCCCTCTTAGGTGTATTACAGGCTCAACATTAATTAGAGAGAAGCCTATTTAACTTTACTTAATCCACTTTCCCTCAAACTTATTTGAATCTGGAACCACTTTGGGGGGGAATCTCATTATATAATATAAAATTAATATCCCATGGGACGCTCTTGGGGAAATGCTTCTCTTTTTCAGAAGAAAGCATGAAATGTCGAAGGTCATAACAAAGTGAAATCCATTAATCAATACGTATGTACTGAGTACCTCCAATACACTCAGCAATGTGCCAGGAGCTATTTATGGTCAGTGGAAACAGAGTAAGTAACAGGGGAAATCTAAATTTCAAGGAATTTAAAACAAAGCAATAAAAGACAATAATTAAGGCTTCAAGTCAATCCAACAATTATCCATTAAACTACTGTGCATTATATTAAAACAGGCTCTTCTATAAGCTCTGTGGTGGTTACTGAAATGAGTAAAACTAGTTCCCGCCTTCAAGGAACTTACAGTCTAGAAATGGGGAGTTTGGAGAAGAGGAGATATTAGTGAGTTGGAAAAATCAGGACAGATTTTTTTGAAGAAAAGAGTATGTGGTCTTAAAGGAGTTAGTTTAATTTCTTTTTATTATTGTTTTTAATAAAGACTTAAAACTTCTATCTGACTAGAGTACCTATGAAAGAAAAGGTATTGCTATCCAGAAGATATAAAACCTCCTAGGAAAAAAATAATAAAAATCCAGAAGAACCAATAGGAAAACAGAGAAAGCCTATGACAGACAGCCATACTCAGTTATACTTGTATACTCAAAAGACTACAAATTGCCAATAAACACTTGAAAAAATGCCCAACCTCACTAACAATCAGGGAAGTACAAATAACAACAAGGCAAATATTTTTCATCCAACCAATTAGAAAAAGATTTAAAGATTGATAGTGCCTGTTGTTGGAAATGTTGCAGAGAATTAGGTATTCGCAAAAAACAGTTGGCAGAGTATAAAATAATTTTGAGAGCAATTTGCTTGTACCTATCAAATTTTTAAATTGCCAGTTCCCTGTAATTCAGATGATCCACTTCTAACAATCTACCCAAAGAAACAGCTGAAACTTTGCAGAAAGTGTGCATTTGTTGCAAATTGTTTTAATCACAAAACATTTTGAAACGCCCATCATGACTGCAGAGGCATGGTTAAAACATATTCAATAAAATATATTTTATTTCATTCAATAAAATTCTCTGCAGGAGCTAAAAGAAATGAGCGAGATCTCTTTGTACTGACTGAGAAAGTTCTCCAAGACAGTGGAAAAATCAAATTGCAAAACAATGTGTACTACATGGTTCCTTTTAAATTAGAATGTGTATGTATAAACCTATGAATATATGTACATTTGTGTGTGGATAGATGAATGCAAGAACCAAGAACAGGAGGATTCTCTTGTAACTATTAACACCAGTTACCTTTGGAAGGAGGAGTGGAATTAAGGGTTATGATAGATGGGAATTTTCACATTTTACTCTCTGTACAAATACATGTCTTAAATGGTTTGCACTGAGAATATATTCATGCAGTATTTATGCACTTTAAAAAATAAACAAAGGAGAGGTATTTAAAAGAAAGTAGAATTAATATGATTGAGTGCAAGCTGAGAAATTTAATGAGTTTGTTTGCATGGGGTGGTGACACATCTCATCTAACTAGGGCCGAGGATGCATCTATGGTAGAAACGAGAATTAAAGTTTAATGAGAGACAAATGGGACTAAATTAAAGAGAAACTTGGAACTAGAAAGAGCAGTTCAGGTTTCACACTATAGCTTTGATATTAGTTAGGTTCATTAAGATTGCTAGAAAGTGCCCTAAAACCTCCACACGACCACTGTGCTGCCCCATCTGACCTTAGGTTAGGGGTGGGGTAAGGATTAAATTCAGATGAATTTCATATCAAGCCACCTAAAATTCTCCATTTTCAAGGTTGACTTTGGTTTGCCCCTACTTTGATTGCTAGGCCAATCAGATGAGGTCAAGATAGCAGGATTAGTATCTCTCAAAGCAAAACTACTAGCTGCTTTATGACAAACTGCCCAAATCCACTTGTTTTAGAAGAGGCCAGCTGGGGCTAGCAGAGATTTTGAATTGGGTGGATTCCTTTCCATTATAGAACAATTGCAAGAAGTTATAGAAATCTAATGATTGACAAGAGCTTTGAGATTGCCTTCCTTCCAGTGGCTTCCCATTTCTCTCAAATTAAATTTCACTTCCCCACTCTGGCTTAAAGACCCTTGGTGACCCCTTCCCATAGCGACCCCTCCGACACAACCTCTCCCTTTTTCACTCTGATTCTACCACAAATGATCACAGGGCTGTTTCCAAGGTCGACCAAGCCTGCTGGGCATTCCCACGGCATTTGCTACTGATAACACCATCACGTATTTGGGAAAGAGGGCTGCTCTCTTTGCTAATCCTGTCTCCCACCCTCTTTTCTTAATCCCCATGGAATAGCAGAGGTCAGGCTTTTACTAAGACTTTACTGAGGGCTGGGATTCATTTGGGAAAGGAAGTTCAATGCAGGAAAGAGAAATATAACTGCTACTAGAAGAGGCTATTTTGAGAGCCCATAGGCTCCAGGCATCCCTCAGAATCCATTATGGGGCTTCTTGTTGGCTTGAGTCCTGGCCTGCTGCCGTTAGTGGGGCCAGTTTACTCAGCAGTGAGACTTCTGAACATTTATCTTCCTTAAAGTTCAGTTCAACTGCTGACAGGTTTGGAGAGAGGAAAAGGTTCAATTGCCATCTAGTCCCACCTTAGACAAACTAATTAACCCTTTTGTGCCTCAGTCTCCTCTTTTGTAAAATGTGCAGAATAATAGGACAGCTTCCATATAGGGTTATTGTGAATTAAATGAGTTAATATATGTAAAGCATTTAGAGCAGTGTCAGGCTGCACTACTAAGTTCTGGATGAGTGTGAGTTATTAATACCCACATCACACCGTTGAACTTAATGCCACATTTCCATGACCTTACACTTCTGCAGTTGAGTCTTTTAGCATAGGTGAGGAATTTACATTTTTTTTCTAGTAAATCCTCTCTGTTGGCTTCGGATCATTTTTCTAAACCAGTGGGACTTTTTTTGGCTAGACTCTATCATCCAACACATAGAGTATTATTTCCAATTACTACGGCATACCACAGATGTTCTCTCTCATCAAGAATAATGATTTTTTTTTTTTAACAAAGTGATTAAGGGCCTGTATGCACTATGTTCCTGAATGCATGCGAGTGTGTGTGTTTGCACAGAAGTGTTTAAGGCAGGGATATAACCTCTTCCTCATCTCAAAGGTACATAAAGTTTTTAATAAGACCACGGATAATCTAAATGTTTAAATAGGAGTCTGAGATGAGTCAGGGTAAACGGGATGCTGGCTATGAGCAGAGTTTGAAAGCATCATGCCATAAAGATCTAGCATAGGAACATTGATGCCTTGGCAGTTTTTATGAGAGAAACTTATCTTGTAGAAATGCATACTAGATAGAAAAGTTAGTTTTTAAATTTTTTATTATCCCTTAAAATTTAAAAATATTTAAACGTATCACACCTTAAGGGCATGAACAGAGTGAGGTTAGCTTTGTTTAACCAAAACAGGGCAGCCTGTGAAGCTTGAAGAAAAAATCAAATGTAGGACAAATCACAAGGCCTATTTTATGGAGTGAGTGGTAAGCCAGGAGGTGAGCCAGACCAAAAACATTTGGTACCTTTAAAACTATTTCAAATTTACTTTGGGAATGCAAGCTTGATGGATAGACAACTATAAAATAAATTCTTGTGAGTTAACAGATTTTAAGTTTTTAGAGACGTTAGGGTACAGAATGGAAGGAGGAAGTATGCATGATACCCAGTGTTATGTGGAAGAGAAGAAAGTGCTTTTGGTAGCCAGGGGGCCTACACAAAGCAGCATATTCAGGAAGGACTTGAACCCGTCCTGCCCTAGTCAGGAAGCATTTCAGGAAGGATGTGAGCAGATGTACCGTGACTGTGCCTCTACTACATCAAAGACTGCAGTGGTCCAGGTAATGCAGAGGAATGTTTCCTCCTATAATGCACAACGAATGTGATGTATTCCAGGGCGTACCACAAATCATTTCGTGTTTTCTTTCTGCAAGATAGAGGAGTTGGAGCATATAATTTCTCATTGCTTTTGTCTCTCTAGAATCTTAAGAATCCATCAGGGATCACGGTCATTCCTAATTCTCCTAAAGACATTGTCACTGTCAGTATTAGAACTGTACAGATTAAGGGTCTGAGCCAGTTTGACAACTCTTGGGTACTTATACTGATAAGGAAGCAGACTGAAGCTGGAGTATCCATAAAGAGGTTGAAGGGACGACCATTCATGCATTCAGCCAACATTTCAGCCTCGCTCCTATATTCCAGGCACTGTATTAGGCACTGGGGATGCAGAACCAAGTGAGACGTGGTCTGCTCAGGGAAGCAGTCTCAGTGCAGAAAAGATCAACAAGCAAAGCGCTGTTGGAGGCCTGTCCTAGGGCATATGGCAGTATAGAGGCAGGGCAGCTACATCAGCCCAAGGTGTTCTTAGGCAGAACAGAAAGTGAGGCTCAGAGCAGTATCTCATTTCTAAACAAGACAACAGGATTGTAGAAGCTTTCCCTTGATTGGCGAAAAAGTGGCTTTTTAAAACAAGCCAAACAGATATCCATCCTTTAGGGAGACCCTGGCACGTGCCAGATGATTCTGCCAATTTTTCATGGACGGAAACACAGAGCAGGGAAGAACTGGTGAGTCTCTGCAAGTAGAAGTCCCTCAAAAGGGTCTGTGTTTCCTAAACGGCGCTCCAAAGGGACTGAACTACTTCCATTCGGGAGAAAAAGACTCTGGCAGTCAGGGCACGGGAGGGTGTACGTCTGGAGGCAATTCAAGGCTTTTTCCATCTTGCCTGATGTGGCAACAAGGAAAGATTTGTTCGTTTTATTTATTTATTTTCCATTTTGAACGCTTTTGCTTTTCCCTTCTTCCCCCCTCCCAGCCACTCGGGTTTGGGTTTTCCATATGACTCATAATTCCTTCCGAAAGTGGAGTCGAATTCATAAAAGTGGTGGTGCGCGGGGGGGAGGGGCTGGGAGCCCCAGGGAGTCTTCACTACCGACATTCCCAGCCCCCGGCGCGAGCGGCGGCCGGGCTGGGGAATCCAGCCTGCGCTCGGATGGCGGATACTATCAGAGCCCCGGCGGCCGGGACCGGGTGACTTCGCGGCGGGCGCGGGAGGGTCTGCGGCGGGCGACGCTGCAGCAGCCTCGGCACGGTCGCCGCGCCCCCGGGCGGGAGTGTGCGCGGGTGTGGAAGGCCGGCGTGCGGGCCGCGAGGGGTGTGCGCGCGTGAGGCGGAGCGGGGCTCGCCCCTCGCCGGCGCCCGCCGCCCCGCGGGCGATCGCTCTCTCGCCGTCTCCGGGACCCCCGGACCCCCACGGCCTTTGGTCCGGGCGGGGGAGGGAGAAAGTGAGACTCTGTGTCATCATCATCCATTGTGAGGAGGGGAAGAAATTGGAATCCAGCAGCGGCGAGCAGCAGCTGGGCGGTCACATCTGGGAATGCAAAGCCGACCTCCCCCCCCCTCCTCCACCACCTCCTCCTCTCTCACCCAGGATCACTTCCGAAACCACTTCGCCTTCAGCCCCTGCCTCGGCCAGAGGTTTCATTTTTAACTGAATATTTACGAAAGCTGGAAGCGTGCGAGGGGGTGGGGTGGGGTGGAAATAGCGGCTGCTTCTTTTCCAGGGATTTATTTAATGGGGATGTGTTCAAGGCAAGAGCGAATTCAGAAGGATATCGACGTCGTGATCCAGAAGTCCAGAGCTGAGAAGGACTGCCTGTTTGCAGGTGAGTTCTCGCCTTTCCAGAGCCTCGGACCCAGCGCCAGCTTCCTCTGCCTGCCCGTCACCCCCTTTCCCAGTTTTCTGGCCGCGACGTGTGTGGCTGGGGATAGGAGGTGGGTTGCACGTTCTCATTCCCGGGGTCATTTGGCAACAGCTGCGGCAGCGAGAGCGGGAGCCAAAAGGGGGAGGGGGTGCCAGCCTCTCCCCTTCTCCCCTCCCCCCTCTGGGGCGGCCACTAGCTTTGGGGGCAGAACCCTGATGGCCCGAGCGGGGGTCTAGGCGGGGGAGCCTTGCATTGTATTTTTAGTCCCCGGTGAACGCCCGGAGCGTCCGAGCCCGCCTCCGGGGTTTCAGCAGCAGCGACCCAGGCGGCGGGTTGGACTCGCCGGGTTTGCGCAATGGGCAGAGCGGCGGCGGCGGCTGCCGGGAATGGAGCCCGCTGCGCTGCGCGGCGGTGGCCGGCTGCGCCCGGCACCGAGGCCCCCCGTGGGGCAGCGCTGGGCCGATCTCCCGCCCCTTCTGCTCCCTCTAGTACCTCCGACTGGCAGTGCGATGCCCCGGAAAGAGAAGGGATTCCCGAGGTTCCGAGGCGCGCGCCGCCCCTGCCTGGGGGTCGCCTTTCGTCCATTTTGCTACCCCGGGAGAGGGACTGGATTTTGCTTTCGCAGCCGCGACCTCGGCTGGGGCCGCTTCCGGCTGTCCGGACCGGGAAATTCCCGCCGTTGCCATGGCACCCGGCACTTGTTGCGGGGGGCGGCCTCCCGCGGCACCCGGCACGGGGTGCGCGGCATCCCCTCCCGCACCACTCGGAGAGCGGACCTAGGGGCTCTCCAGCTCTGGCCTCCCGCCCTGCCCCGCCCCGCCAGGTTTCCCTTCGGCTCCATCAAATAGGGGGCCCGAGCCATGACCAGGGTTAAAATCCACTCCAGGGGTAGCTTTTAACAAGACTTTTCGTTTCAGATTTCAGATACTCAGACTCCACCTTTACTTTCACCTACGTTGGCGGCCCCAAAAGGTACTTATGTGTAGAGTTGCTTCATTTCCTGTTCACAGGCTTGTGTTTCCTTTGTTCTTAGCGTGTTCCGTGTTCCGGTATTTTTTCTTCTTATTCTTATTCTCTTGTTGTCTTTTAGCCACGTCCCAAGCCTGAGGTCCCTCGATTTTAAATAGCAGAGGGGAAAGAAATATGTTTGATTCAAGTGTTTCTAAGATCACGCCACGGGCCATGAACAGAGCTCTCACACTCTTCGTGTTAAAGCTATTCTACAGTAGTAGCTAGCTCTTGAGGCTTTAGGGGTTGACATAGGCGAGTGCAAAACCTGAATACTGGGCATAAGACATAACATATCACAGAATAGTTTGATCACATGTGGTGATTCTTCTGGTGAGCTGGGGCTGCATGTTTCCATGTTTTCTGAAGGTTGACATAAACATGCAGTGTGCCAATTCTCCATGCTTTTTTTTTTTTTTTAAGGAGTCCTATTTTGGTGTTCATAGTTGGAAAGAATTTGGGAGTTATATGTAGCTGGAGTGTATAACTTCTTTCTTGAAGAGGAAGAATGAGAGGTGCATATATTAATACTAAGTTGTTAACAGTATGAAAGAAGCCCAAATCCAATTTTGTGTTTAAAGAATTAAAGATGAAATGAAAAGTAATCGTTAAAATATGCTTTGCTGTCTTCACTTGTTGAGGTAGAATTTTCTCCCTGTTAGCCCTTTGGGGACACAGTGGTTTAAAAGAACAGTGGCCACATATGAGAACTGTCAGAGTTTTAACCTTGCTGTTCGGACTTGACATTCACTACCATTTGATCATATTCCAAAATATGTCTTAGCTAATGGAAACATTTATGAACATATAAATTGCAAAAGAAGCTTTCTTCTGTAAACACATTTTTTACAAGCTTGAAATTGTTACGAATCTTAAAAATGCTTAGGATCTGTGTTGCAATGTACATCTCAAAAAAGCTTTCATTGAAATAGTTATTCAGGTTTCCCATATGCACAGTACACCTAAGTGTCAGGATTGGTATATTGATTTGATTTACTGGTTGAAAATATAACATATGGACTTATTGGGGGAGAATAAAATTACAGTATTTCTCAATTTCCTATAGTACCATCATTTTTGAATAAAAAGAATCAATTAGAAGAGATTCAACTAAATTAACGCTGCTCCTACACTTGCTATCCAGAGAATGTTGGTGTATGACTAATAATCTCTAGAGTTGTTTTAATAGTTAAAATAGGCTGTGTGGCCCACTGAAAACATTCCCCATGCAGTCAGGTTGATACCTGCTTGAGTTGTCTGTTTCACAGTTGTGGTTCATCTCATGAGAGGTGCGGACTGGGAAAGCCCTGGGTAGGCTTTTTAACTAACTAGCTTTACTATTTCCAATAAGATAGTAGAGTTGTTTTGGCCTCAGTTTACTTGTCTGTACAAGGGAAAGCCCTGGGTAGGCTTTTTAACTAACTAGCTTTACTAGTTCCAATAAGATAGTAGAGTTGTTTTGGCCACAGTTTACTTATCTGCACAAGGAGGGGGTGAACCTTACGCTTAATCTCTAAGATCTGTTAGATACTGCGCTAAGATTGTTTATCAGCAAATTACTGAACTAGTGTTCACACAGCAAGAGGTGAAGGTATGAACGCCTCCAGGAGCAAGGCCTGGAGGTTGGGATGAATAATTAACTAATTGAGATAACGTCAGTTTTCACTGTAGGAACAAGTTTCCTTTTCTATGTTATCCTACTAAGAGATAGTTTTTTCCTTTGGTTCCTGATTTAAATAATGGGGAACTTGCATATCTAACGTGGAACAGTCTGCTTTTTAAAGATGTGTTGTGAATTGTTGATGTGATTGCTTTGTCTTCCCAAAAGCTTGTTCTATAAACCAATATATAAAAGATTGTTTTGGTACAGTAATAATAGTACCCTTAATGATTATCCCTTTATGGGTTTGTAGCTAATGGCAGAAAATAAATTTTCCGAAAGAAAATATATTGTTTTCATGAACTACATTATCTACATTAGAATCTGATATTTATTATGTATTTCTCATTGCTGTGTGTCAGTCGGGCATTTAAAAATCAAATAATCCTCCTCTGTTTTGATTTAATATGCTTATCAACTTGTAATATTCAATTAGTAGTGTCATGTCGGGAAAACTAGACTTATTTCCGGATTAAAGGAAGGTGGGGATCTTATGGAGAGATAGTACATGTTTATCTTGAATTATATTGTACTATCATTTCATCTAAACCATTGAAAACATTTATTTTTGAGAAATGATTTCAAGAATAATTTTCAATTCAAGTTGTAGATAAAACAATCTGCTCTTTTGTGTCTGACACTCTCCAAGAACAATTACACTTTGTTCTAGGACAAAAGTTGATCTTACATGTTACCCTTCAAAAAAAGAAATAATATTGAGAATTTTTTTAAATGTAAATTTATTTGTGTTTCTGTGGATAAGAGGAAATGCCAAGAGGCCACTGTGACAGGACTGGCTGCTGTCCTAGTAAATTGGCCTGTCATTCAGAGGTTGTGAGAGGGGCAGAGTTCCTTTCGCCATTTGCTCTCCTACCTGGGTGGACTTCAGGTGAGGATTGAGGGGGAGCAGACGGTCAGCTGGAAGACTGGGTTCACTTAGTTCTCCCTCATGGGAAGGTTCATGGAATTATTATTATCCTCAGCTTTGGATTGGATTTGCAAACTGAGGCTCAGAGAGTTTAGAAAACATGCTCAGATTTACTCGGTTACTGATGAAGCTGCCATATGAACCCTGTTATGTCACACTTCTGAGACCTGTGCTCCTTCCTCTACACTAGTGTTCCCAACCTCTTTGAGACACTCGAACATCAAAAATATTATGCCGATGTTTACTTGAGAGCTGTAGTGTTAGTGTCATTTGATTGAGAAATAATGAGAAAAGTGTTAAATGTTAAGAATTGATGGGCTTCCCTGGTGGCGCAGTGGTTGAGAGTCCGCCTGCTGATGCGTGCCCCGGTCTGGGAAGATCCCACATGCCGCGGAGCGGCTGGGCCCGTGACCCATGGCCGCTGAGCCTGCGCGTCCGGAGCCTGTGCTCCGCAACGGGAGAGGCCACAACAGTGAGAGGCCCGCGTACCGCAAAAAAAAAAAAGAATTGGTGATACCATCTACATATGCTTGAAAACTTGTGTTATACATAGGGCAAGATTGACTCATTGTAGCAATGGTCCTTATAATGCTTCTGATCCCTGGGCTTCTTGGAAGAACTCCACAGTCATCAGTGTTCCAGGGCCTTCTGTAGGCTCCTACCGAATGCTGCCCCCCATTTCAGGGGTGTGCTAAGAACTATAAAACTGGAAGCCTCAACTGTATACAATTTGTAAGTTTATGCAAAAGTCATTCCTTCCTTGTACTTTGTCATGCTGTGATCTCCTGCCTCCTTCTTTCTCCTTTTTTGGTTGGCAGTAAACTCCTTTCAGACCACTAAGGTTTGGGGTTATGGTCCTTCATCTCACTTGCAGTCAGTTGTGCAGTTAGTGGTAGAAGAAACAGAAGGGATAAAGTGGATGATGACAGCTACTGAGAGGCTGGGGAAGCAGGCTGAGTGTCTGGGGCCAGGAGTTAACAAAGAGAGCAGGGAGAGAGCCCCACATGAGCCTGGCCGTGGACCCCTGTGGGATTCCCTGATTGTGAGCTTTTAGCAAGAAAAGTATTGTGAAGATATAATTGAAGTTTTAAGTGTAGATTGTTAAAAAAAAAAAAAAAAAGATAAACCAAAAAGAAGAAAATTTTAAAAAACATGATTTCTCCATCTTCTATTAACATATTAGAATTTATTCTTTCAGAATTTTTATGTCTATATGCATATAAAATGTATGCATCCAAAGACAGTATTATACTCTTGAGACCTCAAGAGTTTTTCACCTAAGAATATGACATGAATGTCTTTCCTTTAGAAAGAATATGAAAATAAAGAAATGTTTATTGAATTAGGATTTTTCCAGTCAAGGAGTGTGCATGATAAGAAATCTAAAATTTATATTAGAAATTATTAATAAATTAGAAATTTAGTATTTAGTGGAATGTTCAGAGTTGCCTGTAAATGTACAACCTGTATTGTATGAATAGACACTTTTTCATGTGGTCATGGGTAGATTGACATCTTTGAAGTGCACTCTTCTCTTTTAGGAGTTTCTGTCCACATAACTGTTTGTGTGACACTAACAGTAGTACTCCACAATCTCTCAAATCACGTGCTACCTCCTCTTTCTCCCGGGCCTTTGCACACCCATCCACATCCTACCCTCCCACCTCTCAACCCTAGTCAGCTTTCCTTGTCGAGATCTTTGCTAACCCAAATTCCCCTCTGAGAAGCCTTTCCTGGCATCCTCTACCCTGTTTGATTTTGTTAGGTGTTTCTAAAATCATGTCACATTGTATTGTTAGCTACTGTTTACTTGATCATCTGTCTGGCCATAAGCCTCTGTCTTATTCATTGCAATTTGCCCAGCCCTTCGTGCACTGCCTAGTACTATATATTTTCTCAGTAAGTAGATGTTGAATGAATCACTAAATGAATGCTAAAAGGGCTTCTGGCAGGTGAAAAACAATTTCCTAACCCAAATGACCAGGTGTAGATATACTCAAATAGTTCAAAAAGCCCCCAATCTGGTGACGTCACTTGGACTGGAATTTCTTATGAATCCAGAAGTTGCTTACCCAAGTTATAAGCCCCGTTCTCTGCCCTGTTCAAATGCTTTCAGGAGACAGATAATGCAATTGCTTAGGATAATAGAGAGTTACAAGGACTGTGGTACACTGGAGAGTTTGGTTTCTAAAAGTATTTAATTCAGTTAAAAAAATCAACACCACTCTGGTGATCAAGCACATCTTCTGGGGACCCTAACCCACCTGGACTCCCAGTGTTTAATTCCTTACTCATGGAATGCTATGGAAAGAGAAAATCTACTTGATTGCCAAAGTGCGTCTGTTTTCTTTTGATTTTCTTAGAAAGGAGGCATGTACCTGCGTGCAGGAGTTGGGGAACTGGGAGGGTGGAGAAGTAATTCCATCATCTCCAAAAGATTCATCAGTTTTCATTATGAAAGAAGTACATGCTTATTCTAAAATCTTGAAATATGTAATTATTTTGAAACCATCAAGTGCCCCTGAAGGTGTTAGAATGAAAAGAAGGATCTTTTTTTTTTTTAAATAATTAGGATGCTCCTGTTAGAAATGGGGACTTGCTTTCCATAATTTTTGGTTATACCAATTATTATTCAAAATGATGATTTTTTTTTTTTTTTTTTTTACGGTACGCGGGGCTCTCACTGTTGTGGCCTCTCCCGTTGCAGAGCACAGGCTCCGGATGCGCAGGCTCAGCGGCCATGGCTCACGGGCCTAGCCGCTCCGCGGCATGCGGGATCTTCCCGGACCGGGGCACGAACCCGTGTCCCCTGCATCGGCAGGCGGACTCTCAACCACTGCGCCACCAGGGAAGCCCAAAAATGATGATTTTTTTAAAAAAAATGTGTGCCCTGGAGCCCTGGGAACCTACCGTAGAAGTTTGGGGTGACCGGTGGAAGGGAGTGTGAAGGAAACTGAATGTGTGAGAGCCAGGCTTTCACATCCCTTTGTAAATCACAGCTGCTCTAGCTCTTTTCTGTTCCGTATAACATTTTCTTTGAAAATGTTTCATTGGTAAATGAGTTTTAAAATCATTGACCTAAAATAACCACCAATTTAATACAAGTGTAACGTTATTGAAGCTTATATAGTAAAAACATACTTAAACTCCATTTATTTCATGGATTAAAATAATACTACTAATCACATTTATGGGCATAACCTCTGCTATGCTTTTTGCCTACCTTACATCCTTTATTTGCAACAGAGAAGACCAGTAGGTGTTTTGTCAGCTGTTTTACATTTTATAGCTAAAGAAACTGAGGCTTGGGTAGTTTAAATAACAGAGTTAGTAAGAAGCAGAATAGGGATATATTGCAGAGTAAGTCAGTGTTTTTGTGAGGTTTTAAGGGGTATTGATTGAACTGGCAAGACTAGAATAGTAGGGAATGTTTGAGCCTAGGAAGGGATTGCTATTGCTAGTGGAATGTCTGCCAGGGGCAGACATCTCTTTTCATAGCATTCCATGAAAATCTACTGCTTGGCAGGGGAAGTGCCCAAGCCCAGTGCTAAGCATTAATAGTAGGAAACTTATGTACATTCGCTGTGGAATCCTTATGCAGATATCCAGCCGACCCATTTAAATTCCCCATCATTTCTTTCTGCAGCATTGGGTGAAAAAAATGAATAAAAGTGAAATTTCATCAGCCTTAAAGATATTTTGTAATTCTCTGCACACGTTGGCTTTTGGATGGATATTGTGCTATAGTAGATAAGTATTGCTTTAAAACAGCTGCCACTGACTTTGTATGGAATTTTAATCAAGTTATTGATATATAATCTTTCTTTTTTTCATTCTCTAAATTTCTGAAATCCTATCTTCCATGTACCCCCAGGAAAGACTAATCAGGAATATGTTTTTATTAATAAGCCTTGTCATTCCTATTTTATTGTGTCATACTTTAGGTTTTCTGTTCAGTCATCTCACTTAAATGCTGGGTACTTCAACCCAACACATGAAACAAATCATCATTTCCTCCTTAAAAGAAGCTTCTCTTCCCAGCCCTTCCTTGGCCGGTATCACATCAGTTGAGCCTGGCATGGGGAACCACGGTCTCAGGTTTCATGTATCCCACCATCCTCTTTGCCTCCTAAGCTCCACCAGCTCTTCCTTTGCAATCTTGGTTGGCACCTTCATCCCTCCCCATGTTTACACTTGGTCTGGGCCCTGATCACCTTGACTTAGGTCAGTCACTTTAACCAAGTGCTTTAAAATACTTGATTAACAGCTACTCACCAATCCAGTTCATTTATACTTGAATTCTTTAAGCATGAATTTAATCATAGCATTTACATGCTCAGAAGCTTTCAAACGCAACCAAAGTTTATTCCGTATCAAATTTAATCCCCCTTCTTGGCTTTCAAGAGCCAGCTTCCCCATCCATTCATATATTTCTCAGCCTTCTAAACACTGACTCACTACTATTTGTTTATTGACCTCATCTCTCCACTCAACAGCAGTTTGTATTAACTTAGTGCATTAAGCATATACAGCAGCTGTTCAAGGTTTATCGATTGTAACGTGTTGCTTAATATTCTTGGTTTGGCTATCAAGATCATGTTTTTTATTATCACGAAGACTGGTTCATTTACTCTTTCTTTGACCCCAAGTAGCAACTCCGTGAAAATGTATAATGTATTCACATACAAGAAGAGGATAGAGTGAGGCCCTGAGTGGAACAAGGTGAGACTGAGAAGACAAGATGAAATCTGAGGAGGGTGGGATTAGGCTATAAACAGATTAGTCCCAATCCATTACACAATAACAACAACAGCAGGTCTCAAGTGTAGTTTATTTGCATATCGGTGACATCCTGTTTGTGGCTGACACCTTCTCAGTATTAAATGGAGGATGCAGATTTTCCAGTGTTAAATTTAAAAAGGAGACATCCACTTAAGTCTTTGTGCAGTCAGATCAATTTTCCTTATACCGAAATTAGCAAACGAGATGGTTTCTTTCTGAACATTTTGAAATGTAGGTTGGAAAGACCTTCCCAATGGCCTGAAAATGTTCTTAGGATTTGTCAACCAACTCTGAAGTGCTGTAGTTATTTGGATTTTCATCTTTGTTTTGTTTATAAAGCAAATACAGGTTGTTATTATCCAAGAATCGTTTGTAGATTATTTACTGTATTTGAAGTATAGAATTGAGCCAGAGACTAATAGAACGACTTTACATTCGTTAGGCTTTCACATCTGTGCAGAAAAAAGTTCAGGCCAAATTGTAAAACAACAAACCAAAAATACTATTAAGGATAGAGCTGTGTAAAAGAAACAATAAGTCAAATAAAATGTCACACACAAGAAATCAATACTCTGTTTAAAGACTAGAACTATTTTAGCAGAGTGCCCAGAATATAGTATTTCCCAATATTTCTTAAATGATAGTAATATTTTTCTTAAATGCTATGTGATAGTATTTCCCAAACTGTTTAATTAGATGTTAGGTATGTGGCCAAATAATGCCTGGGAAATGATTAGTTAAATAATATTGAACAATTTTAATGGTTGTCTTTTTAGAGACTTTTATATGTTAGTGTGCGTTATGCATACCCAAGAGGTGAATGAAGCATTCAGGGTTTTTCAGACTTATTTGATTACAGATCTGGAACATCTCGAGAGAGTCATTTTGTGGAAAACACTTTGGTAAACGCTGTCTTATTCATTAAAAATAGTTTTTGAGTAAACGACAGTATAATATAAATGGAAATTGCCGATTCACATTGAGCCCCGAAGAATTTATTTTAAGTAAGTTTTACAGACCTTGCTTTATGACAGTTAAGGGCACTTGGCATTTCATGCCACCAACATTTCCACATGAGGATTTATCTTTCTGGGTCTCTCACTCCCTCCTCAGTTGTATTGAAGTCACTTATGATGAGGGTTCTCAACTATTCTTCGTTATTAAAGCACCCAAGTTAGCAGGACCCTGTTTGGCACATGATTAGAAGTCAGCTTCATAAAGAAGTATTAGAGATAATGATTCTGTGTAGCAGAAGGATTCATTATGTCCTCTTAAATTCTGCCACTGTAACTGCAGTAGAGCTTCTTAGTGGGCCATCTTTGTTGGAGTATATACTGTGGGAGAAGTTGGTGGCGAGAGAAATCTAGAATTTATCTAAATGTTTCATTTCTCTGACAAATTACATTTAAAAAATCAATGTGGTTATCTATTTTGTAAACTCATTTTCCTCCCAGTGACCACATAAGAAAATTACTTGAAGGAGTTTTACAGCATTTCTCAGAATGTTTTCAACATTAGTCAGGAAGCAAACTCCCTCTTTAGACAGTGTCAGTCGTTAAACTTCAGGCAGCCACACATTTCTTTTGGTAACACATGAATAGAGGATGAAGCATCTGCTTTACAGTGCACTCCTGGGGACACAGGGTCAGGTCTGTATGTAAAAGGATTCATGTTAACAGTTGATGTTTTGTCTATACGAACATTTTTGTGATTCAGGAGAACCAGTGGAACCTCACACGCACCGAGATCTGCTTCGTTCTAGGTTTCTTATTTGGAAGTCAGTGTGCAAAATCTTAACAGTGAATTTGTGATTGTGATAATACATTTGTCCATCTACATGTATTTGTGTCATTGATCTTCTTCAGAACAAAGTCTTCGATATTGGCATGTGGGAGACCTAAGCAGAAGGCTAAAATCTGCTTCATGGATAAAAGCTGATGCAGTCATCCTTTCTCATTAAAATGCACCACAGCTAGATATGCAGCAGCAAAAAAAAAAAAGGCCCTCCAGCTGAAAAGCAGTCATTGCTTTATTACTACTACAGAATTTGATATGATTTCTCTAGTGATTGGTCATATTCATTTTTAGCTAACTAAGAAAGAAGTTTGAATAATTCACTGCAAGCCACATTCTTTCTTGATTCTTTTTGGATCAGTCCATCCTTATGAGAAAACCAGCCTAGAATGGTAATTTCAGTGAATTTCGATTAAGCGATTTCAATCAGAGTTGCATATTCTTGGCTGAATTTGACCCCCCATTGATGAAACTTTGGTCAAGAAAGATTTTAGACTTAATTTTTTGGAATTATACTAGTTTGATTTCATATGAGCTTTCTGTGTTGACTTCCTATGTCATTAATTTAAAATTTCCAGTATTCTCGATTCTTTTTTTTTTAAATAAAAAATTTATCTATTTATTTTTGGCCGCATTGGGTCTTCGTTGCTGCGCGCGGGCTTTCTCAAGTTGCGGCAAGAGGGGGCTACTCTTCCTTGCGGTGCCCGGGCTTCTCACTGCAGTGGCTTCTCATTGCAGAGCATGGGGCTCTAGGCATGTGGGCTTCAGTAGTTGTGGCAGGCAGGCTCAGTAGCTATGGCTCGCGGGCTCTAGAGCTCAGGCTCAGTAGTTGTGGCACAAGGGCTTAGTTGCTCTGTGGCATGTGGGATCTTCCCGGACCAGGGCTCAAGCCCGTGTCCCCTGCATTGGCAGGCGGATTCTTAACCACTGCGCCATCAGGGAAGTCCAGTATTCTCAATTCTTGATGTCCAATATGTACAAAATTCTTCCTAACCAAAAGTAATTGGTGGGGAAAAATCTACTTAGGGCAATAGTTTCCTAAAGGGGTATTTTTTCAAAACAGAGAAATGGTGACATTTTCAGCCTTTGAGTTATATTCTGGGAAATGTTACATTTCAAAGGTACTTTGAAATCAGAATTCAGGTGCTTAACACTACACAGCTATTAGAATGGCCAAATTCGGGAACACTGGAAGCACCAGATGCTGGCAGGGATGTGGAGCAACAGGAGTTCCTGGCGGGGAGGCAAGGTGTAGGTCCGGTCACTTTGGAAGACAGTTTGGACACTTTCCGATAAAACTAAACCTACTCTTACCTGTGATCCAGCAATCACACTCCTTGGTAGTTACACAAAAGAGTTGAAAACTGAATGTCCACACAGAAACCTGCACATGATGTTTATAGCGATTTTACTCAAAATTGCCCAAACCTGGATGCCACCAACATGTCCTTCATGTTGGTGGATGGATAAGTCAGCTGTGGTACATCCAGACAATAGTGGAATATTTTTCAGCACTAAAAAGGAACTAGCTATCAGGCCATGAAAAGACATGGAGGAACCTTAAATGCATGTTGCTAAGTAAAAGAAGCCAATCTGAAGGGCTACACATTCTATGGTTCCAGCTATGTGAGTTCTGGAAGTGGCACAACTACAGGGACCGTGAAAAGATCAGTGGTTGCCAGGGGTTAACAGGGGAAGAAGGGCTAAATAGGCAGAACAGAGAATTTTTAGGGTATTGAAACTGTTCTGTGTGATACTATAATGGTAGATACATGTCATTTTACATTTGTGTAGATCCATAAAATGTACAACACCAAGAGTGAACCTTAAAGTAAACTACAGACTCTGGGTGATAATGATGTGTCGCTGTAGATTCATCATTATTAATAAATGTATCCCTCTGGTGGGGAAAGGTGGTGATAGGGGAGCCTATGCTTGTGGGGAGGATAGAGGGAGCAAACGGGAAATCTCTATATTCTGCTCAATTTTGCTGTGAACCTAAAACCACTCTAAAAGATAAAGTCCATTTAAAAAATTAGCCAGAAAAAAGAGGCAGGTGCTTGCCAAGGCTTTTCCAACTTAAGATTCATATCTATAGAAAGCAATCTACAGATTCAATGCAATCCCTATCAAACTACCACTGTCATTTTTCACAGAACTAGAACAAAAAATTTCACAATTTGTATGGAAACACAAAAGACCCCGAATAGCCAAAGCAATCTTGAAAACGAAAAACAGAGCTGGAGGAATCAGGCTCCCTGACTTCAGACTATACTACAAAGCTACAGTAATCAAGACAGTATGGTCCTGGCACAAAAACAGAAATATAGATCAATGGAACAGGATAGAAAGCCCAGAGATAAACCCACGCACATATGGTCACCTTATCTTTGATAAAGGAGGCAGGAATGTACAGTGGAGAAAGGACAGCTTCTTCAATAAGTGATGCTGGGAAAATTGGACAGGTACATGTAAAAGTATGAGATTAGATCACTCCCTAACACCATACACAAAAATAAGCTCAAAATGGATTAAAGACCTAAATGTAAGGCCAGAAACTATCAAACTCTTAGAGGAAAACATAGGCAGAACACTCTAGGACATAAATCACAGCAAGATCCTTTTTGACCCACCTCCTAGAGAAATGGAAATAAAAACAAAAATAAACAAATGGGACCTAATGAAACTTAAAAGCTTTTACACAGCAAAGGAAACCATAAAGAAGACCAAAAGACAGCCCTCAGAATGGGAGAAAATATTTGCAAGTGAAGCAACTGACAAAGGATTAATCTCCAAAATTTATAAGCAGCTCATGCAGCTCAATAACAAAAAAACAAACAACCCAATCCAAAAATGGGCAGAAGACCTAAATAAACATTTCTCCAAAGAAGATATATGGACTGCCAACAAACACACGAAAGAATGCTCAACATCATTAATCATTAGAGAAATGCAAATCAAAACTACAATGAGATATCACCTCACACCAGTCAGAATGGCCATCATCAAAAAGTCTACAAACAATAAATGCTGGAGAGGGTGTGGAGAAAAGGGAACACTCTTGCACTGCTGGTGGGAATGTGAATTGGTACAGCCACTATGGAGAACAGTATGGAGGTTCCTTAAAAAACTACAAATAGAACTACCATATGACCCAGCAGTCCCACTACTGGGCACATACCCTGAGAAAACCATAATTCAAAAAGAGTCATGTACCAAAATGTTCATTGCAGCTCTATTTACAATAGCCCGGAGATGGAAACAACCTAAGTGTCCATCATTGGATGAATGGATAAAGATGTGGCACATATATACAATGGAATATTACTCAGCCATAAAACGAAACAAAATTGAGCTATTTGTAATGAGGTGGATGGACCTGGAGTCTGTCATACAGAGTGAAGTAAGTCAGAGAGAGACAGGTACCGTATGCTAACACATATATATGGAATTTAAGAAAAAAAATGTCATGAAGAACCTAGGGGTAAGACAGGAATAAAGAGACAGACCTACTAGAGAATGGACTTGGGGATTTGGGGAGGGGGAAGGGTAAGCTGTGACAAGGCGAGAGAGTGGCATGGACATATATACACTACCAAACGTAAGGTAGATAGCTAGTGGGAAGCAGCCGCATGGCACAGGGAGATCAGCTCAGTGCTTTGTGACCACCTGGAGGGGTGGGATAGGGAGGGTGGGAGGGAGGGAGATGCAGGAGGGAGGAGATATGGGAACATATGTATATGTATAACTGATTCACTTTGTTATAAAGCAGAAACTAACACACCATTGTAAAGCAATTATACTCCAATAAAGATGTAAAAAAAAAAAAAGTTTCAGGATTTCTTTTCACATTACACAGGCATATAAATTTAAATCAGGAAAGTATAACATTAGCTATTTTGTTTTATTAAATAAGAGTGTCTTGGCACAAAACTAAAATGAGTAATCTGTATTATGGTTTTAGCATTTAGCTAATTATTTAAAAGAAAAATCACAATTTTAAATTAGAAATTTATAAGTATTATTCAAATACAGATCATAAAACTGTATTAAACAATAAGTATTTCGTATTCTAAGAAATATCAGTAACTATACAAAAATTCTATGCCTCCAGAATTTTAGTCACCACGGAAACACAATATTTAGTAATGCCAGTGCACTTCTCAAATAAAACCAAGTAGGACTTCGTGCTATCAGATATTTCTGTGGCTGAATACTGAACTTAAGCATAAAATATATTTGAAATATTTCTCTCTTGTACACACGCGTACACGCATACGCACAAACCTGCAAAACATTGAAATGACAGTGCATTTTAAGCTTCCCCCCTCAACATACAAAGATAACGTTCTGAAGTACACTTGTACATGTTAAGAAAATAATGTATCTATTTCTTTCCCTCACACACACACATCCCCATATGGTTTTCAAAGATGGGAATCACTGAGAATTACCCTGAAAAAATTTTTTTAGGGTGGAGGGATAGGTAGGCAAGGAACATCATATAATTTTTAAAAGTGCCGGTACCATATTACTGCTTTTAGAACCACCACAGACATACATAAAATTCTTAATGAATGTAAGTTGGACAGTGTTTACAAATTCATTATAGTCTAAATATTGTTCAAGGATTATGAAATTGTATTTTATATTTTCCAAAGAAAATATTGCAAATGTAGGTTAACTTATAAGATTATTTTAACAGTTCTTTATAGCCTGTAACATTACAGCATGGTATAGCAGAATTGATTCAGATTCTTTTAACCAACCAGTCAAATGGCTTAACCTCTCTGAGTCTGGATTCTGTCGTCTGTGAAATGGCAGTAGTTATATTGCAGGGTTTTCAGGATTGAACTAGAGAACATGTTTGGAGGGGGTCTTGAAGACTGAAGGAATCACAGGACTCAGAAAGCTGTTAAACTCACTGTTATATTTTATCATAACAAAAAAATACAGATTAAAATCAGCAAACGGCAAAGGCATATTGGGCAAAGTCCAGGAGACACTGGCACAAATTTCCAAGTGTCTGGTCAGTAGAGTCACATGGACGTACTTCATCTTCCCTGCAGTGACTGGTGATAACACATGCAGAGTGTTGCCAACCAGGGAAGCTCCCCGAGCCTTGGTGTCCAGGGCTTTCATTAGGGGTCAGTCACAGCCGTACTGCACCTTTATGACTGACCTCAGCTACTCAGACTCCAGCCACAGAACAAAAAAAAACAGGTGTTTACCATAAATCACAGTTGTTAGCACAACTATCTGAGCAAATCCAAGACCATAGGCCTAGAAAAACACCCTTATCAGGCAGAATATTCCAAGGGCTCAGAGCTCATTTCCTAGGAACTGGCCAAGGGCCTGTCTTAAAGACAGACCTTTCTTGGGAATGTGCAGGGTTTGAACATCCAAGGCCTGAGTTAATCCTTTTCTGCAGTGTCCTGCACAGGACAATACTTGTGCTGGACAATAGAGAAGGCAATACTTGATATAATTATTCACAGCACTAGCCTGATTAATTCCTGGAGTCTGGGCCCCAGGAGCAAGCAGAATAAGGGCGGAAAATGACCTTTTTTGGGTAGGACAATTGCTCTGATTGATTTGGAAATGCAAAATGTTCTCGATTTAAAAAGGCATTAATTTGCAAGATGCACTGTCATTGAATAACAACTTCTAATAAAAACTATAGTAAGTGTACACAAATGTTAAAAAGATAGCAATAGCATATGTTCATTTGTATAATTGCATGCTATTCTTTTTTTTTTTTTTCTCAGTGTCACGAGGTCCAAGTCTAAGCCTTCGTCATTTTTAGAGTCTAAAGATCCTTCAGACTCACTTGTGGCCGCTATCAGGTCACCGCAGCATTCCAGTGATACTAATTTTCCTTCCCCAAGTTCTGGGTTCCTGATCTTCACCTATAACTTTAGAATAGTTAGGCCTCCTTTTTTTAAAAAAAATTTTGAACAATTATAGGTCTTTGTCTACATTTCTTATTTGCTTAACCTTGTAGTTTTTCCCTTTCTTTCACTGAATTATGTATTAGTGAAAATTAAGTAGTTTCTCTGGAAAATCAGCTAAAATGTGTTTTAAGGCCACCACAAGAGCCCTTCTCTTGGCAGGTCCCTCCTATTGTACCAGCCTCCCCCATCCTTAGAAAGTCTTCATATTCTTCTGGTACATTTGGCAGTTCCTCCTGACGTTTCTTGCGTTGTCTGACATGTAACGACCCTCTCCGTAGGAAAAAAAAAATCTTTTATTTCAGGGTTGTATCATAGCTTTATGCAACAGACAAGTGGTGATTCCAACGCAGTTGACGATCACATGAGGTGAAATACTCTGTTGAGGTTAAGCTATCACTTTTGCTAACACTGGTAGGTAAATGTCACAACTTTTTTTTAAGAAGTTTCTTTTGATATATATTTTAGAGATGACAAGTTAAAAACATGAGGTTTATAATCAAGAAAATTCAATGGCCAAGCAAAGGCTTACTGAGCAAGTGTATGAGATAGGCAAACACTTCCTAATTCCGGCTTCTAAATTACCCCTCACATTTTGGTCCCAAGCAGATTTCTCCTTTATTCCATGTCCTTTACATGCTAGAGAAGCTGTTGGAACAGGTGACTGGAATAGCTTTATACATTCTGATAGCCTGGATTGCCTCAACATTTACGTGTTTAATTAAAGTATCTGATAAGTTAAATTAATTTGAAACAATATAATGAAGGGAAAGCTCTTCAGATTTTGTGAGAGAGGCTATTTTGGGACCAGATATTTACCGCTAGGCTTACTACTTCTGCCTCTTCCATTACCGTGGATCAGTGCCCCTCGTTCTTATTTTTCACAGCGCCCTCCCTCCTGCTTCACATCGCCTGTGCGTTTTCTTTTTTGACAGTGACTCTCAAGGCTATTGGAGCTGCTACACCAGGCAAGGTGGGAAACGGGAGGGGTGAATGAACATAGAGGTCATTTGCAAACCATCTGTGTTCTTACTGCTCCTCCATTCACTCTGTCTCTCTGCCTCTGTCTGTGTGCATGTCTATTACAATATGTATTTTTCATGCACACATCTACAGTTTTTAAAGAGCAACTATTGTCACAGTTAAAACGGGGGGAAATTGATGTTTTTAAAGGAAATACCAATAGGCAAATAAATCAATTGATTTTTTCCCCCTGAAACTTGCTTAAGTGTATTGATGAAACACACTCAGTAAAGAAAAACATCACTGTCTCATAAAGTATGTTTCACTTTCATATGCCTTCCATATTCCAGTAACTCAGACTTCCCCTTTCTAAGGGTTAGTTTCTAAGTGATGTTGGAAGCCATGTATGTGGTAAGAGGACAGAATTACAAAATCATATTTAAATAAAAAAGTAAATCTTGCTGTATTTGGCACAAATCCATCAGTCCTATGTCCTTTGTTAGGACCTGAGGGCATGCCTGATTTTCATAAAAGCCGTGCATTGCCATTCAAATAAACAAGCAAGAATTATTTTTGATACCCTACTGAAAAGCACATGAATAACTTAAGTGTATTAGAAATTTTGCAAATGGTTGAAATTTTATAAAATGCTGAGTTTTATCTTTTTTCATGAATCAAAAAGATAGACCCTAGTTTTCTGAAAAAATAATTCACATAGATAATATCTATGTAATTATAGATAGTAATTAATTAATTAGCATAGATAATTTCCCTACTAATAGGGCATGAGTGAGTTTTAGTTCCAACTTAAAAGAATACATATTACCAGAGATATAAAAACAGAAGAATCAAATGTATCCGATCCCATTAGAAAATATTACTTCTTCTTGAAATTTTAAATGACAGGAATTTAATGACATACGTAAGTCACCTCTTGTTTCATTTTTAAAAATGGTTTCAGTAAAATGCAGTTGAGCAATTGAGATTTGTTTTCCCAGTACCTATGATACTTTTTGGCTAAAAATTAAGTGAGTTTGGCTTTGAATCCAGTTCATTTATTCTTTAAGGGCTGTTGGATCACTGACCTATGAAGCAAAAGTCATTTAATCATCCTGGATGTGGATAGTCACTTCTAAGCATTTTCTAGATCCTGTTTACTTAAAATGAGAGGGATTAGCATTGGGCACCTGAAAAGGAGGGTGAATATTCCTCTTTGATACCTAGAGCAGCAAGTTTACAGATTCATTATTCTCACAGGTCAGATTGAGAGCTTCATATAAAATTTAATTCCAATTTCAGCTACTTGTGAAGCAGTTTATTTAAAGTAAAATTAAAGTTCTTGTTTTGAAGTTGTGGAGGAGACGCAAGAATCAGAACAGAGTTTCTTTCAACCTGAAGTTGCAAGTCTGTGAGTTCAAGGACTAATAAGTAAAAAAGCAAACTATGTAGTGTGATCATTAAGGGGGAACTATTCCTGTAGTTACCCAGTTGAGGAACATTCCAGTCTTGAATCTCCCACTTTCTGTCCTCTGTCTCCCCACACCCCATTCTTCTTTTTCAATTTACTTGTAATACAGTGTGATCGGAAACCAAATAACCATGCTTGTTAGAATTGTGTCAAAAATGGCACAGACTTTGTGCAGGGACCAGAGGGAACAGAAGGACACGGCCTTGTGACATATTTTTTGATGGTTTAAAACCATTTTGTGTGTTTTGTTTTCTTCTGTGCTTAATCTCATGGCTATTATTGTTTCATATCCTCTGACTTAGAGCTTTGGCTACAAAGCAGTGTAAATGTTGTACATATTACCATTTGTAATATTGGCAGATGGCAGTGGATAGATAGATGGTTGGAATTTTGCTGTTTGGGCAAGGCTATGCCATTAAAAACTTGTTTTCCCAAGTATCAGTACATTCTCTACTTCTCTGAGTAGAGAAACCCAGATCTGAACTAAGCATAATTGAATACATAACCAAGCGAGAGCAGGGAATAACATTCGATGCCACTTCCTTTGCTTATATATTGTTCATTGCATTTGAATATGAATGGAAAGGTTTTCTACCAAGCATATGAAAGTAACATTTTGCTAAACTTAATTTTAATGAAATCATTTGGGCTTATTTATAGTCACTTAACATTTTCGGTTCATGTGTTCATATTAATTCTACTTGCTGGAGAGAAAGTACAGAAATGGTATTCAATGTGAACACCTCGTTACTGCAGACATGTAGAAATTTGGCATTTTTAATATCAGATGTTTTAAGTTAAAGAAAACTTGCCAGTGTCCCACAGCATAATCTATGCTTGCTTATGTCCCTTTAATCTTTCCATTATAAAATTAAGCCTAGAGGCCTTATACGATTTAAAATTTTCAAAATTAGGTCACGTAAATGTTGTGTCAGACTTCTAATTCATAAGTAATATCCTCATGAATAGTGAAGATAGGATATATTTATATCCTACTGCTTGCTTAGCTGTGGATCAGCAGAGGTGAATAGAGAACACTAATGGTACTTTGAAATGTTGGTAAACTGTTTTTCTTGATCTCTTGTATACAAGTGTGATGACTTTGTTTTTCGTTCCTGAACACTGGAACATATGGTCTGGTAAGTGTGAGTACATTTGGGGAAGGCAAGAGAGAATGCTTCAAATTAGGGCTGACCTGGAAATTTGTGGATTAGGAGGGGGAGGTAGTGAAAAGGAACTTTCAAAGCAACAGAATGAATGGTAAAGAGAATGGATTCGCAGCATTCTCGGGGATCCCAAGGATTTATCCTGAAGAGACTGAGGAGAGTTCCTGTGATCAATGTAGCAGGGGAACAAATTGAAAGCCTTCCACCTAGGAAATGATTTAAATACCCTGGTCCTATCCGGAGTGTGTATACTTTATTTACTTTGAGGAAGATGTTTTGACCCTTCTTACAGATTCCATCAATTTCAGATGTAACACATACATTTTCCCTTCGGCTGTTTTACAAGGACATTGAGGATTAATTAAATTTAAAAGAAAGTAGTGCATTGAACTCCCAGGAGACAGAGGAGCTATTTATTATTTTCTCATCATTCATTCCTTATTCATTCATTTTACAAATATTTGTTGAATATCAATTGCAATGAAGACACTATACCAGGTGCTGTAACTGGGAATAAAAAGATGAATAATTAGGGTGACTTCTGCCCTCATTATGTATTGTGTTTATATTTTATTTTAAAAATTTCCATTATAATATGAGTAATTGTGCAGGGATATAACGTTGCCAGTGTCAGCAGTAGTTGATCTTTGACTAACATCACTGACACATATTTTTACTTTGTAAATTCATTTTTCTCTTCTAAATTTAGAACTGCTCTACCTTCTACTGTAAGAGAGGCACAACATAACTTCATTTTGTTTTATATTATAATCAGCTCTATATGAACTATTTTTTCTTACTAAAAAAATAAACACAAATTATAATAGGAAACCAAAATAAACCCCTTACACATTACTTCTTCCATTAAAATACATAGGTATCATTTTAGATGCCACACTGAGAATGATTTTAATCTTGCGTTCTTATTTGTGAAAATATTAAGTAGAATTTTAAAAAAAGGGTCTCTAATATTCATATTCTTTAATTAGCATTAAAGAAGCATAAATTAATCCACAGTTTGAATTAAAATATATGTTAATTATCGAAGACATAAACTTAGACATTTCCAATAAGCATTTGTAATCTATTGTAGTAGAAAAATGCACACTATTTTCCAAAGAGGCTGGCGAAGGTTTCCTAGCTTAGATGACTTTTATAGCTCGTTGGTTCTTGAAGTTCATTGAATAATGAGTGAACAATTTTGACTACCAGCCTGAAAATGTTAATCGTTCATTTCAGTCTTAGCAAGTGAAAGTAGATAAATTTGTAACGTGTGCCTGGTTCTCTCCTTTGCATTTGAGAAGAAATAAAGACTCTCCTTCCTAAATTAGTATAGAAAAGAGGAGAATTTCTCTCCTTGATTATTTCTCAGTTTAGGTTTGTGTTTTTGGAGAAGGAAAATAGTGCTGGAATCAGTAGCCTTTGTCACTGCCAAATAACGCTGTCCTGGACTGGGCTGAAAAAATACTGGATTAAGAATAATGATAAGTGATAAGCTAAAGTTTTATATATATTCATATACTCTATTTCTCTTCATCTTATGTAATGTTATAAAAATGATAAAATGCCTAAATGTAGTCTTGATAGAGCACCAGCGTCCAACTTCTGCTTAAATTACGTGAACCTATCAGAAACCTTATGATGATATTTTGGGGCTAACCTAATGTTATTTGGAACCAGTGTCAGGAGTGATTCCCGGGACTCACTTGACTTCCATATTTATAACATGGATTTTTAAAAACGATCTTTTCAGTTTGGCTACTTTGAAAGCAGGGAGTTTAGTAAGTGTCACAAATGGCAAATTTTTCTATTCCTGCCTCCTGTTCCTTTCCCAGAAGCGGGATACGGGTGAAGTCTCTTTGTAGGTGGTGTGCTTGCAGGGCAATCAGGGGACCTGTGGTTCTACTGTAGCTCCATTCCCGTGAAGATCAAATCATTCAACATCTCTGTGGCTTCAGCTGTCCCACTTATAACAGTTGCTCTCGACTGTAAACTCCTTTTACAGAAGTGCAGATTTTACGGTATTTCTGATTTTTTTTGCATTTAGTTTAAAGTGTTATTTGCAGTTGATTAGAGAATGCGGAGAAGGAAGCAGGATTTCTGGAATGTGCAGATCATTCTCAGAGCATGGAACACACACAAGCTGTGTGTCTTGACATTTGTGTATGTCAGGATGCCTTCATTTGAGAATGACGGAATACCCAACTCAATTGGCTGGAATAAAAGAGGATTTTCTTAGTTGTCTAATTCCGGATTTGGTGATAAATTGAGTTTCTGGGTTGATGAGTTCAGAGTTTAACAATGTCTTCAACTACTTGGTTTCTTTCCAAAAGTAGGCTCTTGCCTTCCACGTCAGCTAGTATGTAGCACTTTCTCCAGGGACTGCAAGATAGCTACAGACAACTCCAGTGGTTTTTCCTTTCCCATATCCAAACAGGGGAGATGCTTTCAGAAACTGATTATTTTAGGCCTACATTCCATGTCCCATTGCTAGAGTCGGGGGTAAAATTAGATGTCCTCAAATTAGCTACCCTGCGGAAGATATGATATAGTCATGGACAGTAGGAACATTTCTAAGAAAAAAGGAATAGATGTTGTTGGCGTGACAACCACAAAGTCCACCAGAGAGAGAGTTTTTCCATTTCCATTACGTAGTGTATTTTTCTGTTTGGCCTTGGAAAAGCTACAGAACAATTGGATTTATCTTAAGCAAATAATTGTACTGTGCCATGTGAGAGTAGTTCACTCTGACACACAGCTCTAACAAACAAAATACACTCCTTGGTTTGAGTGTGCTCGGGGCAGACCTCTATAACCACTATCATAATTTTTTTTTTTTTTTTTTTTTTTGCGGTATGCGGGCCTCTCACCTTTGCTGCCTCTCCCGTTGCGGAGCACAGGCTCCGGACGCACAGGCTCAGCGGCCATGGCTCACGGGCCCAGCTGCTCCGCGGCATGTGGGATCCTCCTGGACCGAGGCACAAACCCGTGTCCCCTGCATTGGCAGGTGGACTCTCAACCACTGCGCCACCAGGGAAGCCCCCACTATCATAATTTTTGCCACGAACCTCAGAGTTCCCTGGTGAGTAGGCATTGCAGAAGAAGAGACTTCACAGGAAATACAGATTCATTGGGAAATAGATCAGAATATGTCATCATGAACCACGCCCTTCCAGTGCAGATGGTGGAGATAATGATTGGTAAATATTTTATTGTTTTGGATAATATTCTACAGTTCATTTGAATTTATATTATTGATGTAGTTTCAAACTCACATGTGTGACATAAATTATGTATTAATACTTTAATAACGATGGGAAATAAAAATCATAATTCTCATTTCTGTATAAAATCTAATTATGAAAGTTCTAAGTTAATATCTATATAGTGCCTAGAAATTAATTCTAGCTTGACTCTTCAAGTGTTCTTCAAGTAGCATTTAAATTCTTTACTGAAAGAAAATATGAGATGAGTCATTATGTTATTTTACTCCTTTTATTATATAGCTCTGTCAATTCAGAAAATTAAGAACATCTTGGTATATTATGGGTTGAGCTGTGGCTCAAGGCACTCAAACAGGAAAATGATCCCTTTGGTGATCTTGGACAAATATCATTCACAATGACTTCCTTGTTTGTGCCAAAGGAATGGGGTAGGGTGGGGGAAGGTGTTTAAATATGAATGATTTTTCTTGCTGAGTTCTCCAGGGGATGCTGCATCGTTCCTGGGGGCTCTTAAACTGCCGCTTGACCCTCTGGCCTTCCGAGGAAGAGACACTTTAGTCCACCAATGATCGGAGATGTGATTTTCCAGGAGGCTGGGCTGCTTGAACCTTTAAACCGACTTCTCTGTAATTTTTTTCCACACCATCCACTCTTGTCAGCGATCACAGCTTTTGATTTTCTTGGCCAATATGGACGTTTTCTATGTTTAGTGAGTATAGCCTAGTTATGCTGCAGTAACTAAGTAACTCTGAAATCCAAGCCACTTCATTCTATTGCTACTAAGGCTTAGTTCTCTCTTACTGTCTGCATCCATCTTTGGCTGGTGGGGGGCTCTGTATAATCACTCAAGGAGTAGGATTGAAGGGCCTCTATCTTGTATGCTCATCATCTGGAAACACACCCTGCTCAGTCTCTATTTCAGGGAAAGAAAGAAGCTAGAGAATTCTACAGGGGCCTTTCATTACCTCAGTCCAGACGTGACACACAGCACTTGCTCTCCCGTATCACAGGCTCACATCAGTCATGTAGACCAGGGGTCCCCAACCCCAGGCCGTGGACTGTACCAGGCCACGGCCTGTTAGGAACCGGGCTGCACGGCAGAAGGTGAGCGGCGAGTGCGCAAAGCTTCGTCCGCCGCTCCCCCATCGCTGGCACTACTGCCTGAACTGTCCCCGCAACCACCAGTCCATGGAAAAATTGCCTTCCACGAAACCAGTCCCTGGTGCCAAAAAGGTTGGGGACCGCTGATGTAGACCTGCCCAACTATGAGGGTTACAGTGAAAGGGGGCAAAAGGAATGTCAGTGAACAGTGTTACACCTGCTTTACTTCTCTGTGCTGGAAAAGGTTGCAATTTCTGAACACTTGGGGAGGTCGCAGGGGACCAACTCATTCCCTCGCCTACCTTACTTGGTAGAATGGTCTCTTGGAGTTCATAGATCTAGACAGTTCCTATATGAGGCATATGTCTCACCTTGTACCTGGATTATTGCAGGCACTTTCTACTGGAACATTATTTTGGAAACATTATTTATCCTTCTAGCCCGCTCTCACACTGAGGCTTGTCAGTTTCTAGCCTTAGGTGGAGACTGGGCCTTCCCTGAGGTCATCTTCCTGCAACTCTCTTAAGAAAGCTGCTCTTAGGTAAGATGGCAAGTAGATAAAAGGATTCCCATTTGATGGCTTTCATTTCTTTCTTAAGGAAGGTAGACGAATAGAGAGATTAAGAAAGTTGGAATAGCCTGCTTAAACTGTGGCATATTAAGCCCATATAACCTCACTCTGACATTGTCAATGTGCCGTCTTTCCAGTTCTCACATTATTATTACCACTTCTTTGAGACCTTTGATCTCATGGCCCATTTACTTTCTTTGTTAACTTCTTCCTAATTTTACTCCTTCCCCTTTTAGCCTGTTCTGTCGTCTCAGAGACCCATTTGGTAGTATCCTCTAAACTTGTCCTTTTAGCTTTCTGTTGGACCCATTTAGCTAAACTACATTTAAGATTTGTCTACCTACCTACTCCACTCCTAGGCTGATTCACATTTCTGCAGGTAAAAACTCAGAAGTGACAATGTTCCTAAGTGTATGATCTCCAGCCTCAACTGGGCCCTCACATACCCAGGTACTACCTCAGCTGTTGAAAGAATACTGAAGAGTGAGACACCAGTACAGTCTGCTTCCCTGTTCAGCTCTGTCTCCTGTTTTCCACAGTAGTTGCTCTTTCTCTACCTCCCTTCTCCACCCTCCTCAAACCTCTTATTCCTCCACCTTCTTCCAGATGACATTCCATCAAAATTCTCATTAAAATCAGTAACCAAAAGGTAGCAACTCTTCACTTTTTGCCAGGTACCCACAACCCTGCTTTTGATGATCCTTTCTTCCGTCATTCAATCTCGTTGGAAAGGAGCCCGTGGCTAATGTGTTAACATCCCGCTTTGTGCTCTGGAACACATCTATTCCATGATTTATTCCCCTTTCACACACCTTCTTCTCACTAGTCCCTTTGTCTTAAAAAAAAAAAAGCAAACCAGCTTACAAATAAAAACTCCCTTGTTTCCTCATTCTTTTGTTCCTGCTTTACTCCCCTCCAAAGCCAAGTTCTCTGACAGAAGTGTTTGTGTTCTTTTCTTTACATCCTCAGCTTTTCCCTTCAGCTGACCAGCATTCCTGTCCAGTAGTTGGCCCCTGTGCTCCATTGACACAGCTCTTACTTTGCTTGACTTGCCTGAATGTAGCCTTTGACAGGATTAATCAGGCTTCCTTTTGGAAATGCTCTTCTCCCTTGGCCTCTGTGATGGACTCCTGGTTCTGCCCCACACCTCTGACTGCCACATCCTTTTTATGGACTCCACGCCCTATTCCAGTCTCGGAAATGTCAGTGTAACTTAACATTCTCTTCTGTTCCCTCATTTTTACCTACTCCAAACATCCGGGAAATCTCCGTCAACTCCCTTGTGTTGAGTTAATTTCATTACTGTCATGTCCCAGATCTCTCCACTTCCTGACCCCCTTGTTTTCTTCAGCCCCGATCGATGTTCTGTATATCTGCCTATCTACTAGGCACCCCAACTTGGACATTTAAAGAATCTTCGAACTAAATACGTCAAAAATGAAACTCAGCTTTTGTGCCCTCCCAAGTTCCTATGCCATTGAATGACTCCACTGCTTACCCATATCTACTACCCATGTGAAAAACTTGGGTGGCATCCAAGATGCCTTTGTCTCCCACACTCCCTATTTATAATTAACCACCACATTCTTCTTGATTGTTTAACTCCTTAATATCAGTCAAATGACTGATATTGAATGGTGGCCACTTTCCATCCCAACTCCCTCTACCTTAGTTCTGACCACCACCACCATTTCTTTCTTTGATTATTCTAATTTTCCAAATTGGTCTTTCTTCTTCCCGTCTTGCTTCATTTCGTTCCATTCCACCATAGCAAAATAATCTTAAGTATAAATCTGATCATATTACTTCCTCCTCAGAGCCCATTCTGGTTTACCTACTGACTACAGGGTGAAGCTAGACATCTTCATCGTGTTATTCAGAAGCCGCCCTGTGATCAGGCATCTCTTAATCTTCCTAGCTAATCATTAATCCTCACCACTTTATTTACTTTTGATATTTTATTTTTATTTTGCGTTTTATTTTACTGTTTGTTTTGATTTCAGTTTAGATGTCATTTCCTCTAAGTGTTCCCTGAAACCCTCAAGGTTAGAGTATATGTCTCTCTCAGGTGCTACTGTGGCCCCTAATACTTACCTATATGTATAGTAACCTCATAGTTAAAATTCCCTATTTACGACTCTGTCTTTTACACTCCTTAAAAGCAAAAAAAGTTTCTTTTTCACTTAGCATGGTGCCTGTGTGAAGGCAGATAATCAGAACTTTTGAATGAAGGAGTGAATGCTATTGGGACCTAATTAGACAGGCCTATTGATGAGAAGTTCTCTTCGTCCCCAGGATTGCGTTTTCTTACATCCATAGGATGGTAAAAATTAATACCCTTTACCTCTGTAATCCATTTGACTAGATCTTAGTATCAACATCTAAGATTCAGCTTAAGTAGTCACACTTGGTCAGTCATTACCTTGTCTTAGAGGCACTTAATTTGCACCCCCATGACACCTCATGCTTGCTTGTTATAGCACCGAAAGCAATGATTTATAATTATTGGCTTTCCTGCTTGTGTTTACTTCTTGGCTTCAAATTCTTCAAAGCAAGAATGTATATTCTTATCTGTGTCTCTAGATGACTGACCCAGGAAAAGAGGAGCTCTTAAAATTTTTATTATAAGGATGTTGGGGACTGCCCTTAGGAATTCTTTATATATGTTAAACATAGGAGTTCTCCAGATGATTACCAAACTCAAATGCCATTGGTAGATTTCAAGCGAAATTATCAGTTGACAGGAAATGAAAGGGATATTTTAAATGCCATTTTCCCTTACTTTTCAGTATTTATTACAACTGACCATAGATTTTCCCCCACTGATTTTTAAATGGCCTGTCTCAAATAAAATTTGAATAAGCATGGGAAGTAGCTATCTTGGCCTGGTGTTTTCTTACCCTTTCTTCATTCATTTAACACTACAGTTGAAAGCATCCCCGGGCATAGGATGGATTACATTTAGCCAGCATTTTGAATCTGAGCCATGTTCTGCAGCCATTAGGAAATTAAGCCTGTCCAGGTGTTGCTGATTGTGTTGATTTTCCTAGGAGGTCATAACCTACCTCAGGATAGAACATAACTACTTTATAGAAGAGCATGTTCAGAGTCTAGGGTAGCATTACAGAATTCTAAGCTTTTTTGGTTTGTTATATTGACATCTACACTGCCCATGACTTTAGAGTTACGCATACTTGTTCTTATAATCCTGACAATGCAGAAGGGTATGAAGAAGAAAGAAAGCTGCTTATAATTTCAGCACCCAAAGATAATGGATTAACCGTTTGATATCTTCAGTGTATTTTTCTATACACACACACATTTGTACTCTCTCTCTTGCTCTTTCATATTTTTTTTATTATGTGTAAACTAAGATAATCCTAAATTCCTAAATGGTGTTTTGTAAGTAGCCTTTTTTTCACGTAACAATAGCAATAAATAATTGTCTACAGTACCATACTTTATGCTTGAAGCAACTATTTGTGAATATTTTTGTTGCTTTCAATATCCTGCAGTGAACAAGGATCCTTGTACTTATATTTTATTGCACTTGTCTATTAACTCATAATATATTCCTGGAGTGAAAATTCTGAGTCTTTTGACACATGTTGTGAAATTGCCCTTATGAAAGTGACACCGATTTACTTACACTCCTGCCAGCACTCTCATGACTTAGCTCATGCAGGATGTTAGAATTCTTTTAAATTTTTGCCAGTTCCATGCACACAAAGTTGAATCTCATTATAGTTTTAATTTGCATTTATTTAATTGGTAGTCAGTTTGAATATGCTTTCATATTTAGTTTATTCTCCCAGATTTAGTCAAAATCCCCTTGGAGGGTTTTGGTACCACATTTCCTGCAGAGCGGGTTTCATCTCTGAATGTCCTTGAGGCATTTTTGTACGGTGGCTTCAGGAACCTTGATTTTAACTCTGAGCCTGACAGTACAGCTTCTAGAAACTGGGGCCATGTGTACCTGGCTTTATATTCTCCATGGAATAATCTGCTCCCAAGTATAGAAGTGGAGTGCCTTGACAATCATGCTGAATTGTCAGTGCTCAGGTAGCACTGAGCTTCAGGTGGAACCATGACCGGATGCAGCACCCAGGCTGCTTAGAAAATGAAAAAATGAACAGCCTAATCCAGGTTCCTGCTTAGTCACCCAGACTTCCTAAAGCAGTGAACTAGGTTGTTAATGTCTGAGCAGTTTAGCTAATTGAATATTTATTAGACATACTTCATAAAAGCAGATGGGTATTTTCTGTAATCTGCACTAATAATGTGTACCAATTAATTATTATTATTGTCAATAAAAGAGCAAAATATTTTTATGTCTTTCTTTTATGGCTCTTTTTTTTGTTTGTTTTTTGCGGTACGCGGGCCTCTCACTGTTGTGGCCTCTCCCGTTGCGGAGCACAGGCTCCAGATGCGCAGGCTCAGCGGCCATGGCTCACGGGCCCAGCCGTTCCGCGGCATGTGGGATCTTCCCAGACCGGGGCACGAAGCCGTGTCCCCTGCATCGGCAGGCGGACTCTCAACCACTGCGCCACCAGGGAAGCCCTATGGCTCTTTTTAAAAATAAATATGAATCATTTTTTTCTTTTGGTTAGTGTTCAGTTTTCTTCTTTTTAATACCTGTATCTTTGCTTCATTGTATAATACAGTAACGGATTATTTTTAAACTTTTCCCCCAATAATACATTATTTTGATTTAAAAATAACTCAGTAGATAAGGAATTATTACTTCCAGAAGCACTACAAGTTGATTTACTTTTGAATATGCAAAATATAAGCTTTAGTGTACTTGAGAAATGTTTTTGTGATTTAGAGTTGCTGTGGGATTTATAAATTTCAAAAATTTTCACTTGGGTGAATTCAAAATCATTCTCCACTATGGCATCTTGATATATTTCAGTTGAATTTACTCTTTATTTTTGAACAAAGGCATGATTTAGTTGAAAGAAATACTTGTTCTTCATTATCACGGATTATGTAAATCTTATAAATTAAACCTGTACATCAGCACTTAGAGGACATAATTTAATGCTTATACAGGAGAGATAAAAGATTTTGTTTGAAATGAGGAAAAGAAAAACAATGACTTCAAATTAATTTCAAATAGACAATGTAGCAAAAGATTGAGGAGAATCAAACTATAACTTAGCTGCTTCTGTGGGTTAATCTATAGTCACTTTTTAGAGTGTTTGGGCTGCCTTACAGAAATAATTTTTTTTAAATTTTATTTATATATTTATATATTTATTTATTATTTTTGGCTGCGTTGGGTCTTTGTTTTTGTGTGCAGGCTTTCTCTAGTTGTGGCGAACAGGGGCTGCTCTTTGTTGCAGTGTGTGGGCTTCTCATTGCAGTGGCTTCTCTTGTTGCAGAGCATGGGCTCTAGGCACACGGGCTTCGGTAGTTGTGGCACGTGGGCTCAGTAGTTGCGGCTCCCGGGCTCTAGAGCACAGGCTCAGTAGTTGTGGTGCACGGGCTTAATTCCTCTGTGGCATGTGGGATCTTCTTCCTGGACTAGGGCTCGAACCCGTGTCCCCTGCACTGGCAGGAGGATTCTTAACCACTGCGCCACCAGAGAAGTCCCGATTTTTTTAAAAAGTAGAACTTTTTTAAACTGTCTGGGTGAAAGCTGAAAGTTTTAAGATGAGCTTAAACTTGGGTAACTGAAAAATTGTCCCAAATTTTAAATTAAATTTGGTCATCCAAGGTACCATATTTTCATGTATGTGGAAAACATCCATTCAATTTCTTGAATAATTAGCCCATAATCTTCAATATGAAAGGATGAAAACTGTAGGGCAGCCAGGATGATATTATCTAAAAACAAAGTAGCAGTCCTGTTTTACTCATCAGCTACTTCCCTTTCTCTTTCTCCCTTCAAAAATGTTCTGTGCTCTTTATTTTCCATTTACTGATTACCCGCCATGTGCCCTCTGCCCTCGCTGTTCTGATTGATCACCTTCTACTTGGTGTCTTCTTTCTGTGAAGTCTTTTTCCCTTTGACTTTACTAACATCACTCCTGTTTGTTTGTTTTGCTTCTCTTTTCCTTTCCCTCATCGCTTCTCAGGCTTTGACATTTCCACATTTCTACTTTTTTATCTGCCTGCTTGCCCCTTAATCTCCTTGCCCCTTTCTCAATTGACTCTGTAGCTTTTGGAATTTCTTATGCTTTTGCATACTTAGCTCTGGCTATCAGACCCTGAGGACTCACCTGTCTTATCTCTCTCTGTGCCCGTGGACTTATTGCACTTGCCTTGGGTGTTCTTATTCTCACTGAGGATAGTGAGACCCAGGCTTACAGCCACATCTGTCACTCAGGACATTAAAAAGAATGGGTCTGAAAACATGCTTATACCCTTCTGAGTCAAAAACTCTAGGCTTTCGGAAAGTTATTGAACAGGCTGCCAGAATCCTATCTGGAAATCCTGTCTCTTTTATTTGAAATCCTGGCCAACAGTGTTTGAAAGAAGAAAATTGATACTTAAATCAAGACGTAAATTAAAAAGACATTGATTCTATAAAAAATAAAAAAACAATTATTTGTATCATTTTCTTGATAAATGTGTTGGTGGTAATGGATAGATGTTGGCGAAGCTGTATCTTTTAAGTAAATAATATTCTCATTTGTCATCCATAATGTAATTTAGCATGTGGCTTATAAACTATTTGTTTACTATAACTAATTTCACTAATAATGACAATAATCACTGGGTTGGATCAGTAACACTACTTCCCTTTTGTACCTTCTTTGTAGCTTTCACCGCTGAAGTGTCACAGGAGAGCCTCTCTTTCATTAGGTTAAATCCTCCCATTAGACATCTCTCCTAGCATTGCAACTGAAAGTTTACACATTCATATATGATTACTTGATCAAAGTTTAATTTCTCTCTGGACTATGAACTCCACGAGGGCTTTTGGTGTTATGTTGTCCAGGGCCTAGCACAATGCCTGGTACAAAATAGGTGCTCAATGACTATTTCTCAATTGAGTGCATAAGTAAGTAAATGAATGAGCTGGTGCTTCATGATTAGATTAAAGGTATAGATAAGAAAACCTCTGAGAACAAAATTCGTAAAATATTTACTAATTGGTTTACTCACCTATCATTCCAGCAGATTTAGGCATCAGAGAAACAAAGATGAATTCGATGTGAAACCTTGCACTGCAGGTGTCCATATTAATCCCAAACTTCCCCTATTCTCAGGACTTCCTGAGAATCCTAGAACATCTATGAGTGTTGTAATTGAAATACTCTCAAGTGATACCTTCTAGCAGGTTCTTCATATCCCCCTCTTATTCCTTAGCATCTTTTCACTTCTTATCACTTTGTCAAATGCCTTATATGAAGCCAGAAATTATACCTGAGTTTGATAGGCAGCAGAATCTCAATGGAAATGAGAACCCCGCCCCTACCCCTGCCCCCAGCACATTGAAGAGCAGGAAAAAGGCCGGAGACCATTCTCAGTCAAAGAATAATCAATCTCTTATCCTGATGAGATTTTTGCTTTACCCCGTCTCTGAATGGAAGGAAAAACCATTGAAGGAAATAAAATGGGAAACCAAAAAAAATCTGAAAAGAGGCTCTGGTGCCAGGGGTTCCTTGAAAAGGGTTCAGGGAAGGAAAAGGATTAGAAGATTAGGTGTTATATAAGATGTGCTGGCCAAGATGATCTGTAGCTTCTAACTGGTAAGTTAAAAATGTACCAAGTAAATCTATTCAAGACATGTCGTTTCCCCACTGGGAAGACTTAGGAAAGGATTTTGCTTAGTTTCATAGGGAAAAAAAAATTCTTTGGAAAAAGTTCAACTTTGCCTCCTTGGAACTATAGTGGGAAGATACTTTTCCACATTCCTGTGTTCAGGAAATGAGGGCACTGTGGTGTCATTGGATCTTGTGTGTCTAGATACCTAGAACCATGATAATGTCGTTCCCATACAGACAGAGTTGTGTCTGTTTTACTCTCCACTGACTGTAATTCTTATCCTTAACATGGCAGGGCACAGGTAATGTTGTGTGAGTGAGTGTTAAATGACTGACCAAGTGAATGAAAGACTGTGAAGGGCCTCCCACCCTGGAAGATGGAAAGGATTGCTGGGTTTGTTGACCCTTTAAATTCCTCCCTTGTCAAGTCCATGATCTAAAGAACATGGATCTCTGGCAGAATTGGGATCTTCAGAAAAAAATCACAGGACCAACAGTTATTTTAAGACCTTACCAGTTACAAAGTGTTTTGTACATACATTTCCATGTAATCTCATTTCCAGAGCTGCCTCAGTTTCTCAGTCATCTTGAGAGCACATCATTGTGTACAGGTAGTTGGATCAGAGGAAATGTACGTTTCCTCTGAGATGGGCCAAGTTGTACTATTTCTAATAAGCTCCTAGATAAGCTGATGCTGCTGGACAGTGGACCATATTCTGAGTAGTAGCAAGTTGCTAGGACATTAGAGGTCTTTGGGAACAGCTAAGGTCTCCTGTTGTTTTTCTCTGGCTGATACATTGTTGATAGGATAACATCACCCATTGGTTAGATAAAAGTCCCATTAACACGCAAAAGGACAGACAGCATGACTCATGGAACCTGTCTTCATTGAAAATGAGTGAATTAAGCCAGACTAAATACATATCCATTTTTAAAAGGCCAACTGGAGGCATTCTGGTGAGAAAAATGAGGCTTTCAGGTGGTGTTACTGGTTTAAGGTCAAGAAAATATTGGACTTAAGTCTTAAATCATCAACATTTGTCCTTCTCCTCCTATACCAAGGGCCAGATGTGCCAGAATCAGCTTCTAGAAAAAAGAACTGCACTGGTTTAGGGGTGAAAGGAGCTGGTATTTTTAACCTGTTGCCACTTTGCTGAAAAAAAGAACTTATCTTTATATGATTTTACTCTTTAAAATTCTCTGAGTGGATAGAGCTCTGCAGAGAAAACTAAGTTCCAACTAACTATTGATTATTCAGTAGATAACTTCATTCACAGTTTGGAGAAAAAATAATAAGTTTGCACATAAAAACTTCTTAAGTAGCCTGTGGTTTCCATCATAAATTTTGTTTTGTTTTACTGAACAATGCTTTAAGGCAAGTATTTAAATTCTTGGAATATATGTTTGGTTTTCTCTTAACTATTTTATTGTAGTCTCTTGACTATTGCTTATACTTAATAACTGAATGTTTGTGTCAGGCATCATTTCTCAAAATTATATTTTCCCCCTATGGATGCAATGTTAAATTATTGTGGTAATGTGGTAATGCTAATTCAGCTACTGTTCCATAAACTTCCATGTCTTTTTTTTAATCTGGCAAAAGCTTTCTCTCAAGATAATCATTATACTAGTAATCTTCACTCTCACACTTGATGTAGTTACTAGATAGATAATCTTCTAAGTAGTACTCCTGATCTATCTGCATACTCATTAAAATATTTATTGTTGGTATCGGAAGTTTCTGAATTTCTGTATCTCTGAGACAATAGAAATTCCCCAGGTTATGCTATGGAGAAATTTTTATATTAGAATTTATATTTAAGTCTCACATTGTTTGAATACTCAAATTCTAATTTTAAACGTGATTTTTTTAAATGACTGACATGAATTCAATCAATTAAATACACGAATTAAATGAACACAGATTTTAATTTTTGGAGTTCAGTGAACCTAACACAAATTAAAGATTTGACAGCCTAAGTCATTCTCCCCCTTTTCACTCATTTTTTCTTAGTAGAGCGATAAAAGGAAAGCGTATATAATTATCTTTAATAAGAGGAGACTTATAGTATGGCTATAAGGATGGGGATAAGTGGATGAATTGATATTGAATGGCAGAATTTGGCGTTGATTGGATGTGTAGGCTGGGGTGTGTTGATTGCATATGTGAGGTGTGAATTGGGGGAATCCATTACAACGAAGTTCAAATTTCAAAGCATAGTGAATTTGTTTACCTGGGGATAAAGCCTTTATATAATTCTTCTAATGAAAAGAATATGCTTTTTACCTGAATCCTTTTATAAATATCAGTTTGCTCTCCGCATAATTTTCAAAAGTAGCATATAATATATATGACACTCAAATTAAGTACTTACCTTTCCATTTTGAATAGTCATGTTTGAAGTGACTTTGGTTAACAAGATCGGCTCTTTTGAAATCTGGAAATCTGTGTAAGTGGTTAAAGAGATAAAGTTTGCTTGAAAAGACCATTTAAAGCATGTGTTGATTAATGATTCCAAAATAAATCGTTACTCTTCTGCTTAGATAATAACCACACACATCCAAGGAAGACCTTGCCTTGCCCAAGGGGCTACAGAGAGGGTACATTTTGAGAAATTTTTTTGTTTTTGTTCAGCAGCACAGTGATACACAGCATTTAGAACTTCTTCCTTTATTATTTAGAAACTTGGAACCTTTTATATCATAATTTTATTTTTTAAAAATTCAAGAATTTGACCTCATTCTTCCAGCTCTGACTCATGAAAATAATGGGTGTAATTGTGGAGTTGTGACTGTTTTAGCTTGTAAACATAAACGAATACTTTTTTCTTGTTTTTACAGCTGACCTTTTAAATAAAACAGCATTCGGTTTTCCTGCTTTTGTGGACTAATTTGCAGAACATATAATTTGAAACCTGATGAAAATGTATTCATCTTTAGTTGTACAATTTATGTACAATTTATGTCCTTAAATTTGGTTCTTTTAGAAACAAAAGGAGCATCTTCCCTTAACTTCTAATTAGATCTTATTTAATTTCCCTAAGCAAGAATATTAAGGTTTTTTTAAAGGTAGATATTATACTACCCTTAATCATACAGTTGCCATAATTAGACCTAGTTCTGTGTGATCATAAATAACTTGATCTTGGTCACTGATAAAGCATGAAAGTAAAATTATCTTGAAGTAGATAAATAAATTCCTACTTTATTGGTGGCCTCTAGAACAATACCAACTTTAAAATTCACACCTTCCTATCGAAGTGAAAGTATTCTGAATTGACAGTTTCCAAGTCTTGTCACTTTGTTATATGATTTTCTAACACATTTTTATTGTCTATGAAGTATTTAAAATTCATTCTAAGTCAAAAAACCCTAGTTCATTCCAAACTAAGACTCTAGTAGATGACACCCTTGCTTTTGACTTCTCACTCTTACCTCTATTTTAAAAATGCATAAAATTCCAAATCCCATTGCTACAGCACTGTTCTTTTTCTCCACCCAGTTTCCCTCTCCACTGTATTCAACAACAGTAGTGGGAATTGTTTCTTTTATTAATGTATGTCTTTAATCCTCCTGTAGAAGTAATTGAGGCACCCAGTAATGTTAAGTGCAAAAACAAGGATTAGGTGAACCCATCAATTACACGGGAGAGGAAACAATAAGGACAATATATGCCTTTCCTCCATGTCATTGTTCCATGAGTGCTTCCTCTCTCTGTGCCAGGCACAGCGGATATAGTAGTGACAGTCCTGACCTACTGACCGGGACCCTGACCTCCTGGGCAGACAGACAAATGTACATATAAATAAACCAGATACTTACAGATGATAGGAGGTTGTTCAAAAGCAAATTAACAGGATGATGTGATAATCCCTGGGAAATGCTATTTCTGATTAAGGAAAAAATTTCTTTTTTAAATTATTTCCTCTATGTAGAGACAAGGTATGATACTCGAACTGTCCAACTAAGTCAGTTCATTTCTCCAGAGGTTTACCTGGGGGTTTGATTTGGCCATTGAAGGAGTCATGATGTTATCACTGCCACTGCTTATGCGTCAAGCCACCAATATTGATTGAGTGCCTCTTGTATTTCAGGCCCTGGTCTGGCCTTTGGGAACAAAACTGTCAAATTCCCTGATCTCAGTGAGCTTGCCATTTGTTCTCTGCTTTGATATAACCCACCTTGGGAACAACTGGAAGTCTCTTTCCTCTCCGAAGAAAGCTTCAAGGGGAAGCTTTGGCCACCAGGGAACTTGCTTTTCCATTTGTACCCTCCATTAGGCTTGGGAAAGTGAAACAGATGTAGTCAGAGGGTTAGATTTTGGAATTAGTCATGCTTGTCTTATCTCTTTCCTTTTAGTGGTAGTTGTTGTCGTAGCACCTCACATACCGCTCTTCACAGGTGAGATGCTGGTGAATATTAATGACTGACTTCCTGTGTGTTCACACCACTGATCTAGTAGTGTATGTGTATGTGTTCCAGACTTCTGAGGGCCTTTATCTATGTGCCGGACACTAGGGTTTGAACAATAGAGCCTTCTTCAACAAGTCCCTCTTCATTAAAGAGAGACTCATCTGGAGACCTTATGGAATTTTCTTTTGAAGATTTTATGTCAAATATGGAAGGCCATTAATAAGTTTCTGTTTTTACATTTGCCTAATTAAATTATATTTGCCTTGAGACTTTTTCATGCTTTAAAAAGTGCTTTTATTTATTTTTAGTCTTGAGAGCTTGAACTTTCAAAATATTCTTAAAATGTAGGGCTGGAGGTTTGTTTTAAATTTACTTTTTAGGTAAGAAAAATGTCATTTGGGGGAGCTTACTAGAAAAGAATAATGGACTACAAAATGTATGGATGCTATAAGTTTTTATTAGGATCCACTATGTGGCAGGCACTTTGCTGGCTGCTGGGAATATGATGACGAGCACAGTGAATGTGCTTGACTTCATTATGCAATCAGGCAAAAATACTCATTGAAATATTTTCAGTACTGTTGTACAAAATGTGATGTGATAATCATTTAGCAAGATCCCTGTTTTCAAGAAAACTGTAATGGGGCAGAGTTCATAAAATTTAATTTGGTGAAGAAATTTTATTAAAGTAAGGTGAATATCATATGATACTGACTACACACCTGTATATGGTTGTAGTTCAAAGGAAGGAGAAACTGCATTGCCTTGAGTGAGGCACTGGGTTCTTAAAGATAAGTGTAATTCAAAAGAGTATCAAGAAAGCTAACAGTGACATTAAAATTGGTTTACATTTATTGGGCACTCACATGATCCATACAGTTTTACACACACACACACACACACACACACACAAACACACAATCTCTCATATACTTTGAGTTGACATTTTCAGTTTTGGGGGTTTAACTTCTTTAAACAAATTTTATTGTTTAAGTACTGAAAACTTTGTAGGGAATATTTTCTTCCTTTATTTTATCACCTCAGCTATATCAGAAATGTAATGAAAATGAGAGAGGAAAATATATGACATAAATATGACAAAGCCTTGATGGAGGAAATTTTTGTATAATTAGTGTAATGCAAGGACATTCCAACTTAATAGCGGTTAGTAAAGAGAAAATGAATTTAGAAGAATGAACTTTTAAAAAAGCTTTTGGTAGATTTTTCTTCTTTTTTTGGCTGCGTTGGGTCTTCGTTGCCATGCGCGGGCATTCTCTAGATGCGGCGAGCGGGGGCTACTCTTCTTGCGGTGCGCGGGCTTCTCGTTGCAGTGGCTTCCGTTGCGGAGCACGGGCTCTAGGCGCACAGGCTTTAGAAGTTGGGGCTCGCAGGCTCTAGAGCACAGGCTCAGTAGTTGTGGTGCACGAGCTTAGTTGCTCCGAGGCATGTGGGATCTTCCCGGACCAGGGCTCGAACCCATGTCGCCTGCATTGGCAGGCGGATTCTTCACCACTGCGCCACCAGGGAAGTCCCCGTGGTAGATATTTTAAGATTGTTGACTTTTCATGTTAGATAACCGCTAAATTATTAATTCTTCCAAGTGCTGCTTTGACTTTTCATTTCTCCTTGAAAGTTTGCAATGCTAAGGAAGTGAGGCATTTATTGCCTTTTTCATTTCAGTTTTTATTCTTAAGGAGAAGGCAGAAATCTCCTAGATTCAGCATTTGACCTGGAACAGTCCTCTGTGTTAGACGGTGAGGAACCCGAGATTGAGCGAGAGAATGACTACTCCCAGGTCACACAGCCATCCCAGCATGGCCTGCAAAGCCATACTTTTTTACTTCAGGACTTTTTCCACAACATGTGACTTTTCTTGGAGAAAACAAATCTAAAAATCGAGCCCTCCTCTCCCCTCTTTTAAGTTTTAGAAACCAAACTGTTTGCTTATTGTAAGAAAACAACTCTGAATACATGAATACAACTCTGAATACATGAACTTAGGTTCCATAATTAATCTTTCATCTTGGAGACCATTAAAAGGGGGGAGTCAACTAAAATTGTAGTCTGCTTTCTCATATTGGTGAACTTGGTGAAGGTAGAACTCACACTGTGGCAAGATTGCGCAGAGGGCATAGGCTTTGTTTAAGGGACCACTTGACAAGTAAAATAAGGAAGAGCTTGTATTTGTTTTTTTATTTCAGCTCAGAAAATTTCTTCCCAGTTAATATTGTACTTGGTTTCAGCTTCCCCAGATTTCATCTTGAAGTTCAAAGCCTATGAACTGCCCTAACCTTATATTTATACCTTCTCTTCCATGGCTCTCCCAGTCGCACACACTGTTGCCTTTGACATCGTCTTTGGAATTCTGTGTTTTTCAGCACCATTTGTCTATTTAGAGAGTCTGACCTTGTCCATGTCATTGTCTTGATTCTGTCTGCACACATACTCCCCAGTTTTTTTTAAAAAATGAGTAGTTTTATTATGATTCTTATTTTTTCTTTCCATATTTTACTCGGACCTATTAAAATACTAACATTTGAGAAAAATGTAGGTTAAGCCATTTGAATTAGTTTAGTTTTTGAGTAGAATGAGAGTACTGAAGAAGAGGAAAGAAGGTATCATATCCACAGATAAAAAGGGTCACATTTTCAATGCTCTCCAGCAGTGGGTATGTTAACTTTAAGTACTCAGCCTATTTGGTTGGGTGGACGTTGCCGTGTACATTACAGTGCTTGCTATGATGATGTATACCTGAAGGTGGGCATGGTGACAGCACTCAAGCTTTTCAGCCCCTGCCTCAGTGCCAGGGATGTAGCTCTGTGAGAAACAAGAATCCAGTCACGATAGGAGTAAACCTGCAGTACATTTGCAATGAATTTGCAACAAATAACAGCTTTGCAGTCCATCTGTTGATGTCCATGGGATAATGCCTCAATATCTCACAACTTACCCTTTTCTTATATGAAAGGTTCTGTATTAGATACTTAAGGGTCCTCCAGGCCCCTCAGTTTTATAACAGTCTGAACATTCATTCTTTGAACATTAATTTTCCATGTTTAGATATGAATTATAGGGGAAAGTACCTGCTGTATAAAGCAAAATTTAAGATTTAATTGATAACATATTGAAATGATTGACTTTGCTGTTGTTGCTGCTATTTTTGAGCTGTATTTAACATTTGTTTAGCTTGCCCTCATATTAAATCTTTTCCTGCAGTTAGAAGTTGTCTTCTCTGTGCGTTCTATAGGGAATCTGGTGCCAAATCTGCCTCAGGCTGGAGAGTCTGGCCTACTTTTCCTACTTTTAGCCTTTGAGACTCGCGGTGCCTCAAAGTCCTTATCATTCTGGATATCCTGATAATTCTCCTTGGCGTATGTAGATCCTGATCACCAACTGACCATCAAAAGGCCATTTATCTGTCTTCTTTTCAAATCATAATCAGAAAATGTTGCTTATTTTTCTACCATCTTTGAAAAACTACCCTGACCAATGTGTAATTACCTGGGTAAGTACATGGTCATTTATTTAATATGAGTCTTTATTCCCTAAATGCTCACCTCTAAAGTCTTGCAGTAGTTATTCCTTTAAATCTCTCCTCCCCTGGATAGCAGCCACTAGCTGAAAGTGGCTACTGAGTACTAGAGATGTAGCTGGATTGAGATGTGCTGTAAGCTACACACTGGATTTCAAAGATTTAGTATAATAAAAAGAATGTAAAATATCTCAATAATTTTTACATTGGTCACATATTGGAATGATACTGTTTTGGATATATTGGGTTAAATAAAATATATTTTAAAAATGATTCATCTATTTCTTTTTACCTTTTCAATGTAACCATTTAAAATTACATCTGTGGCTTGCAGTATATTTCATTTGGACAGTGCTGCTTTAAAATAGGAATGCATGAAGAATGTTTCAGAATGGTTTTGGAAAGCTGTATTCGTTAATCTATTTGCAGAGATGCAAAATCAGTCGAGAGCAGTGTAATTTTTAAATTTAGAATCACTTCATGGTCAATAATTTGCTTCCTTGTAAAGCAAGTGAAAGCTTTAATGTTGCATATGCGATGGATGCGACATTTACAAACGGACAAACTACAAACTGCCACAGCAGTGTCTTCGTTGCCATCTTGATTCTCTTCTCAATGTAGATTGAGACTCATGTACACAAGGAAAAATGTTCTGGTGGAAATTGTTGTTTCAGATTTTTAAAGTGTATTATTTTAAAATTGAGATTATTGACCTGAGTAGTACTGTAGGCAGTACTAGTCAGAGATTGGCTTTGGGTTTGTGTTATGCTTTGTTGAGTTTCCAGACACCAAAGTAAATCCAGGGGTTTTCTTCATGTGAGTTTTATGTGCGTCACTTGATTATAGGAGAACAACCACAGTAGCTAATTAGCTTGCTTCTTTTTAAATTGCCACTTCCTAATGTGTCACACAGGTGAGGAAAGAAAAATACTAATTTGATAAAGATGTCTGACTTATTTTTAGTTAACTGGGCTCATTTTCTTTTTAAAATCAGAAGGCTGCAATATAGGATATAAAAATTGGAAATGTAATTACTTGTATGAGATAAATTATTGAAAACGAAGTTTTTAAAGCCAGTTACTTTTATTACTTTCAAAAATAGTTCACTGATTCAGACAGTTGCTCTATCTCAGGCATCATGGCTCAGGAGAATGTGTGATTTCAGAAGTAAAAGATGAAAAGAACATTGGTGATGCCTTTTGGTCACATATGTGGGAACTATTTTCTATAATATCTGCTTAACTATGAAGAGTAGAGAATGGAATAATAAGGCTTATTATGGAATAATAAGGTATATTATTTCAAAGCACCAAGGTCCAACTGAAAAACTAAAAATAATAGCAGAGTTCTTATAGATACAATGTAAACATTGTAAAGGAGGTAAAATAAGATATAAGTAACATGGAGATAACCAGTCTAGGAATTAAAAATTCAGATGTTTAAAAGGAATTGGTGGGATGGGGCTAGGACTTGATTTTCATCATAAGCTAGCTGCATGTACCATTTAATTTGTTGCCATTTGTCTGCATTTCTTTAATATGTATTTTTAATTTGGTCTCAGGCAGTATTTCTTAAAATGTGGTTCAGAATTCTGCATCAGGATTATTGGAGTGCATGTAAAATGCAGATTCCTAAGTCCCAGAATAATTGTATCAGTTTTTCTGGGTGTGATGCCTGGAAATCTGTGTTTTAACTTGAATCTCAGTGGAATCCTTTTTTTTTTTTTCGGTACGCGGGCCTCTCACTGTTGTGGCCTCTCCCGTTGCGGAGCGCGCAGGCTCAGCGGCCATGGCTCACGGGCCCAGCCGCTCTGCGGCATGTGGGATCTTCCCGGACCGGGGCACGAACCTGTGTTCCCTGCATCGGCAGGCGAACTCTCAACCACTACGCCACCAGGGAAGCCCTCAGTGGAATATTTTAAATTGAAGTTTAATTGGTTTACAAAATTATGTTAGTTTCAGGTGTACAGCATAGTGATTCAGTATTTTTGCAGATTATTCTCCATTGTAGGTTATTACAAGTTAATGGGTATAATTCCCTGTGCTATACAGTATATCCTTGTTGCTTAACTGTTTTTTACACATAGTAGTTTGAATTTGTTAATCCCATACCCCTAGTTTGTCCCTCCTCCCTTTATACTCTCATTTGGTAAAGATAACTTTGTTTTCTATATCTGTTGGTCTGTTTTTGTTTTGCATATACATTCATTTGTATTATTTTTTAGACTCCACATATAAGTGATATCGTACAGTATTTGTCTTTTCCTGTCTGACTTATTTCACTAAGCATAATATTTTCTAGTTCAATCCAGGTTGCTGCAAATAGTGGCATTTTATTCTTTATGGCTGAGTAATATTTCATTGTATATATATATACCCCCAGTGGAATATTGAGCACATTAAAGTGTGAGAATCTCTTTGAGATGTCAGAGTATATTTGGTGAAAATTTTCATGTCGTGAAGTATCTCAGCAGTAACTAAAACAAATGTGCACTATAAATTCATTGGTATTGATATAATATACAATTCTAGCCAGCCCTGAACAGCATAATATTGGGATTTACAAAGTGCTTTTTGATAGTGGTGGTTGGGGACCAGCCATTTCTATATCAGTATAGTAAGATGTCAGTGATCTTATTTCCCAATTCTTGGGGGGCAGGGGGAAGCAAGTCCTTTGTTGGCATTTTATAATTGCAACATTGTGGACAACACATAGGGGATTAACCCTAAACAAAGTGTGCTTTTTAGTGGGGGGCAGTGTTGTTCTGCTGCGATTACATCAGGAATGGTATCCTTGTCTCAGCCAAGTACCTATGTTATAAACACCATAAACGCTACTTCTACTTTGGTTATGGTATTTTGACAGCAAATAACAAAATGCCTGGACTCAAATTGGCTTAAATATGAAGGAAATTTATTATCTCAAATGACTGAAAGACCAGAGCTATAGTAAGATGAAGTCAGGGCATACATCAGGGACTAAGTTATGTCATTAAGGAACTGGTTATTTAGGCTTCATCCTAAGGCTGGTTTTCCTCCTGTTTCCAAGATGGCTGCCATTAATAATCAGCACTTTGCTTACTTCCTTGCTCAGATTCAACAGAAAGCGTGAGGGGATTACCTTATATCAATTTCATTGTAGTGGAATTATCATACTCCACTATGTGGTTGTTTCAAGGTAGTGTAGGTACTAATTTTATTGAGCATCTTTGTATGTCTTATTTACTTGAACTAGATTCTCTCTTGGATATATTTTAAAAGTGGAATTGTTGGATTAAGATAGGCACATGCTCAGAAATTACTTTCTGAATTGGTTGTATCAATTTATACTGCAGGCAGAAATGCATGAAAATCACCATTTCCCCCCATTCTTGGCTGTAATGGATGTTACATTTTAAAATTTGTATCAATATTAGGGTGTTAAATCATATCCCATCATTATTTTAATTTGCATCTACTGATTATTAGCAAGTTGGAGTATTTTTTGAGTTTCTTGAAAGTTTGGAACTTTATTTCTGTGAGGTTTTATATTCTTTTGCATATATTTTATTGGGTCTTAAATACTTTTCTTAGTTACTTTTAGACATTCTTTATATATTCTGAATAGTTGGTTTATGGGAGGCAAAACTTTTAATGTGTTATCAATTTTCTTTTATCTGAAAAATCATGTAATCCTCTTCCTGTCTCATTTGACTGTATCTGGAACCTTTTGATTGTAAACTTCCTGTGACGGTTAATGTCAGAAACAAGCCTACTTAACAATAATTTTAGTAGTTAAGAGCAGGGTTTTGAATCCAGAAGCTTCAGTTTGAATCCAGGCTCTTCATGATCTTGGGTAGTTACTTCATCTCTCTAATTTCTACATAGGAATAATAACTTGCTATAATAAACACACACAAACACAAATGTTTAACTCAGAGCTCAAAACTATACCCACAATAAATAGAAGGAATAATACTATTGTTATTAATAAGGAAGAGAATAGCACTGACAATTTTCATTTCACCAAATAGCTTATGCTTTCAGAGTGCTTTTACTTAAATAAAACTTGGTTGTCTGAGCATTTCCTAATTCACATTTTAATAGTCCATTGTGATGCTGGTAGCATCGAGTGATTGATTTCTGCAATTTTCATATACTGAGACACATATATCTTGCTTATGAAATCACCACTCAAGGGCTTCATAATTTACACAAAAATCGATATAGCTATTTTTTTATTGGGTAGTCTTGTCTAAGTAAGTGTCAGATTTGCATATAATTATGTAGTTCATTAAATCAGTATGTTCTTTGTAAACTGACGTAAAATCTTTTTATACAGTTATAAGAGCATGTATTGACTTAATAAATCAGACACTTGTCAACCATGCATCAATGTAAATTGTTGTTTGTATATAGTGTGAGCATAGTTCTTTAGCAAGAGTACATAATTCATCATTCAATTAACATAAATATATGATCAGTCAGTATTTACCTCCCATGGCCCAAATCCTGCAGGAAGGGAACTTCCTTAGATACATAGAAGTTATAATTGTTTCTCGTTTGATGATTCTACTAGGGTGCTTTTGTGTTTTGCAGATATTTTAAATTTAGACTTTTTTAAAAACTCATTTCACAATAAAAATTAAATAGACTTGACAGGTATAGAATGAATAATCTTTTTCTCAAAAACAATATGGCAAATTCTAAAGGTTTGATTAAAATCCTTAGGCCATTAAAACTAACCTCTTAATATTTGAATATAATGTTTGATTTTGAGGCAAAATCAAAAATCTAAAGAGATACTCCAGAGAGTATCTGAGAGAGATTCACTCATTCATTCATTAGGGGACATGTTCTGCTACTTTTCAGGGAACAATAGCCAGGTGTAGAGACCATACTACTTGCCAACATCGTCTTTCAAAAGTTGATGATACTGACTGCTTCTTTTGGATTTGAATGCCTGCTGGTATTTCCCTGCTTCTACTTGCTGTGATCTCCTCTTGTTATCAATGGAGAGTTAAAAAGAATTATATATTCATGACATAAACATATATATAAGTGCAAAATCCGACAGCATGGGCTTATATCAACTGTATTTACCGTAATTTAGAATAATATGCTTTAACTGCTCTTTATTGATTTGTCAGTTTTAGACAGCTTCTACTGAATGCCTGTTATAGTAGTATTTATCCCCTCTTGCATCTCCTTACCCCATAATATCTCCATATAGACATTTCAGTACATTGATGCATTTTTGGTTGCATCAGTAAATCAGCATTACATTTACACTGACTATATCATTGTATTATAACTATATATTTTTTCTTATATAACTTTTCCTAGGATTAAAGATTGTCTGTGAATTTTTTCCATTAGCTTTTATTTGACTATATATCTATTTTTTTTCAATTATTTCAGAACATTTGCCATGGCTCTCAATAATTTTCCCAAATGGTCAAACACATCAGAATAAATTATCAGTGACCCATCTCTCTCCACTCCTTACCCATCCTGGTGACCTTCCCTGAGTTCTTTTTTTTCCCTTGAGTCTGACCCATTTTCTGTGTACGTCTGATACACATGTGTTATCCTTCATTATAGCTTGTGTTGTAACCTCTGTTTACTGGATGCCATGCTTTCCCTTTTTTGTTGAAAAGTGTACTCTTTTAGCTGCGAAAGAAAAGTTGTGTTGGAAGTCATTTTTTTGAGTCTGGGTATGTCTAAAATATTTTGATTTAACCCTCATTTTAATTGACAAATTGAGAAGGTATGAAAATCTGGGTTAGCACTCATTGTCCCTCATAATTTTGAAGACATTGCTTGACAGTCTTCTACTATCCGGTGCTATAGAGTATACAGTACCTTGCTGATTCTGATTCCTATATACTTAACCTGTCTTTGTATCTCTCTGGAAGCTTGATTTTAGAGCTTTCTTTATCCTTGAAGTTTTGACATTTCACAATGAAATGTCAAAGTAGATTTAGAGTAGATTTTTAGGTTTAGAGTAGATTTTTAAAAAAAGTCTATTAGACTTGACATTCACAGGAAGCCCTTCTGATATAGAGGCTTCTGTCCTTCTAAGAAATTTTCTTGTACTATATCTTTGATAATATTTCTTCTCCTCCTTCAACTCCTTTTTAAAATTTTGATTCTATTGTTGAACTTCCTAAAACGATCCTCTATGTTTCTTATGTTTATTTTCATATTTTCCGTGTCTTTATCTTTATTCTGCTTTTTCAAGATTTCTTCAATTTTATCTTCCAATCCTTTCTGTTGAATTTTTAATTGTCAGTGTGTGTATATATATATATATATATATATATATATATATATATATATATATATATATTCTTTATTTCCAGGGCTCTTCCTTCATTCTTTTATATTTTTTCCTAATTTTTTTCCTTTTGAAAATACTTTCTTAAAACATTTTGTTTTATTTTAGGTACGTAATATCTTCTGGCTATCTGTGTCTCTCTGTATCAACTTAAGTTCCTTCTACTTCCTTCATTATTTCTGTTTTCTCCAAGTTTCCTTTTCTTTTTGTTTTGGTCTCTCACATTCATGTTGGAGGCTTTTCTCAAATGTCTAGTTCACTGCCTGTTTATGTTCAAGAGTAAGGCAGTGGGTAAAATATAGTGATAATATGTGCAAGCATTATAGTAGGAGGCAGTAATCAATGAAACTCTAGAGTGCAGTAGCCATGTGGTTTAGTGGACTGTTTCATTTCAGGATTCATCCAGAAATTTACTCCTCCCACAAAAAGTACCCAGTGTCATTAAAACCTGCTACTGTTGCAAAGCATAAAAGAAAGGGAAAAATGAGAACAATGGAAAGACCCAGAGCCCCAGAGAGAGAAAGACAGAGACAGAGAGACAGAAGGAGTTGTAGACGACTAAGAGTCAAAGATGGGTAGATGGATTGATAAGGGTGAATTCAGGAGGAAGGGAGAAGGGAGGAAGAAGAGAGAATAAATGATAGTGAGAATATATATTCAGAGATGTTTGTGAAGTGAACTTAATGACCCCTCAATAGAGAGAAGCTTTGTGTTAATTTTGGCAAAAAAAAAAAAAAATGACAAAGAAAATTCACATTAATAATTTTCTGGGGTTAATCATTACGTTTTTATTTTATTACATGATTACTCCTGAAATAGTCCTTTCTCAGTTATCTATAGGTGATAAAGTGAGCACCTTCCATCAGCTTATTATTTATTCAGATCTATTTGCGTGTCCGATTCAACCTGAAGTCTAAATTGAGTTTTTTTGTAATTTCATGGGTCTTTGCTTAGGTGCTGTCTTCTAATGATTTTTATCTTTATTTTGGGATGATTTATGAGGCAGTGATTGCTGTTGCCTTAGAACTTTATCAGCAATAGTAATAGAGAAGTACTCACATGCTTCTTTCTATATCCTTTTCAAAAGGAAATCTTTCTATTTAGAAGAATCAGAGACTAGAATGACTTGAACACCAGTGGTACCCAATCTCACTGAATCCTGCTAATTCTCATTTCTATACCATTCCTTTGTTCTGGTAGGAACCTTTTAGAGAAAGATAAAGAACAGTGTGTGTGTGTGTGTGTGTGTGTGTGTGTGTGTGTGTGTGTGTGTGTGTTTCCTCCATAGTGCGGATTCTCTTGAATTTCATTCTCCTTTTTTAAAATATCAATATGTAAGTGTGACAGATTAGCAGTGTAACTCTACTACTGACTTTTGAAAAAGAACATAATTTTGTTTCCATGTCTGCAACCTACATATATGATGAAAAATTATTACATCGAAGAGGTTCTGGTTTGAATGACTTAACCTAGCCTCCGTGTATCTATCTCTGTCTCTCTCTTTCTATCTATATATTATATATTCATACACACAGATGGGCATGTCTCAAATATCTTGATATGATCCTCATTTTAATTGATAGATTGAGAAGGTATGGAAGGTGGGTATGTGTACCTACATACATGTGTATGTATATGCACTCAAATATATATATACTTGAATGCTTTCCTAGCCTTAGCAGGTAGTAGTATGTTTAAGTACTTTTTAGAAAGTGAATGGTTTCTTGTTACTGGCCATCTGTAAAATGGCATCTTGATTCCTCCTCTGGTAAACGGAACCTACCTCCCTCATCCTGCATCCTCGGAACTTGGCAGTTTGGCCTGTTATAGAGCTAACTCTTACGACACCATTCATCTCCCAAGTTTCAAACATTATCATCTATCAGACATCAGTTCCTACCTTTTTCTCTGCAAAGGGAAAACCTGCTTCATTCAGGAAATCACCCATGGTGAAAATGAGTGACCTTCTCTCCAGTCAGGGGTAAAAGGGAGGTAGTTTAATCCAGTCGTGTGCCTGGCCTCTCTTGCCCACCTTCCCACCCTGACTGATTCAAGGCTGTGGCTATAGGACTCACATCTGGCCTCTCAGATATGAGGAGTTCCCTACCGTGAAGCTTCTGGACCTGACTCCTGTTAGAGTTGCTCTTAAGAAGGAAATACACACAGGAAGCCTCTTCTGCTTTGGACATGCTCATGTCTGGGTGTGATGTTGGGATTGTAGCAACCATCTTTTTGGCCACATAGGAAGTTAACCCAAAGGTGAAACGGTAAACTGAGACAGATAGAAAAGCTGGAAGAAACTTGAGTCCTTGATGGCATTGTTGAACTGCTGAGTTAAACAATTAAACAACCATGGAGTACCCCCTGCCCCTCCCACACACATACTCCAACATACATTTCTTTGCTTTTTCTTATATGAGATAATTGAGGTCTTTTTGAAAGTCAAGTCAGCTTGAGCCAAAAACGTCATGAGTGAAACATATCACTGCTTTACCTTTCACTTCCGTTTTCCATGGTGATTATTAATACACCTGTTAACCCTCTTTTTGTTTTGAAGCCAGTGGAGTAAATGACAGGCCAGGTTATTTGTCTGGTATTATTGCAATAATGATAAGCCTTCAGAGAAAAAAAAAATCTAAAGGATTTTTCTGCAAAACTGATTTACCTGTTTCCCAAAGGATCTTATTACTCCTTCCATCTCTGAGAAATATTTATGGTACAATGTGACTTTCTTCTTTATCAATTTAAAGTTTTATTAATCTTCACTTTATTCAAGATGGTTTGAAATAGATTACAAAGTGGAATGACACTTATTATGTCCAAAATAATAACAAACAGTGTATGCTGACCTTTGGTTATTGATTACCATTTTTTATATTTATCCCAGGGCTATATGTTTAGAAATAGGTATTTAGCATTTTATTTTTTTAAAAAAGAGACTTCTGGAAAAGGTTTTCTGTTTCTCCACAGTGAATATATACTGTTTTGTGAAGCACCTATAAAGCTACAGAATGTTCATATTTTTTATGTTTGAATCACTGTATTGTTGATTGCAGAAACAAAAGAAACAGGAACATTTTAGAATCTATTCAGTTTCATATTAATTTTATGTTAATATAAGGAGATGTTTTATTCTAAGGAAGGTACAAAATGGTAGCAATTGGTAAAGATTCTTGGCAAAACAACCTACCAGGTTTTTAAATTACTGCGGTTTATTACTTCTGCACTCGTTCATTCAGTAAGCACAGAGGACCAGCCTCTACAGGCCACCCTAAGTATAGAAAGTCCCTGTCCTCATGACGCTCACAGGTCAGGGGACAGATAAAAAGTCAGACATTACAGTACATTCTAATATTGTCAGTGACAGTACAGACAAGGGCAGTGAGCTATGGGAGCATAATAGGATGGGAACCAAATACAGATCTGTAGGGAGGAGAAGAGAGGTGTTTTGGTGTAAGGAGTATTTAATATAGGGAAGTGGGAGGCACTTAAAATGTTTTTAATTTTAAAAAGTCCTAAATGCTAATATTGGACTTGATCTTTATCATGTTTTTATGTTTGTGGCATTAGATTTATATAATAAACTCAATGCAGAGATATAATAATAACTAAATATAATATAACAACTAAATATAATAATAATAACTAAAATGTACTCAGTGTTTACCCTGGTGGTTAAGGAGTAGAGAGGAGATTTTTAATCCCCCTTCTGTCAAATACTTGCTGTGTGACTTGAGGCATAGTTATTGAGCTATATTTTCCTCATCTGTAAAATGGGGATGATAGTGGTCTGTATGTCACAGGGCTACTGTGAGGTTTCAGTGAGTTAAATCTCCAAGGGATTTAGAAGAGTGCTTGGCGTATATAGAGTGATCAATAAGCTTCAGCTGTTATTGTTATTCTTTTGATAATATCGCATCATCTTTTAAATAGTCTGACAAGGTAAGGTGGGAGACAGCATAATGGCACCGCAGTGTCCACATTCTAATCCCAGAGCCTGTGAGTATGTTCCCTTGAACGACACAGAGGAATTTGCAGATGGGGTTAAGTTAACATTTCACGATGGGGGGGATGATCCTGGATTATCATGGTGAGCCCAGTGTAATGACAGGGATTCTTAGAGGCAGGAGACTCAGAGTGGGAGACGTAATGAAGGCAGCAGAGGGTTGCAGTCAGAGATTTGCAGATGCTGTGCTGTTGGCTATGAAGATGGAGAGAAGAAAGCACCAGGAGCCAGGGAATGTCATAGGCAGACTCTAGAAGCTGGAAATGCCCCAAAGAGATTTTCCCCTCAGGCTTTGGGGTAGGGGTTGGTGGGGAGAACGGGACATGGCCCTGCTGACGACTTGATTTTGGCCTGGTCAAGTCTGTTTTGGAATTGTGACCTCCAGAACTGTAAGATAATCAATTTGCGTAAATTTAAGCCACTGAGTTTGTGGCAGTTGGTTAGAGCAGCAATGGAAAGCAAATACAGATAGGCATTATTCCCCTTTCTCAAATGAGGAAATGAGCTCTGGGAAGTTAAATCACTGGTAAGGTTACTGGAAGCTCTGAGATGTGAGCAGGGCTTGTAGGCCGTGTGAGGGGATAGTCACCGGGTGGACCCGGGGCCTACAACCCTGTGCAAGGCCTGCGGTTAAGCCTTCCTGTAGGTCCTGAGCCTCTCCAGCTCTTAAGGTAGCAAATTGCCTCTCTTCTCCCTGAGATACATTCTTGCAGGTAGCCCCCCACTGGCTTTTCCACTCTGTTAAATCACTTACCACTTTTCTAGCCGCTTCTCTTTTCCCAAAAGTGTTAGACATCTCTTTTCCATGGTTGGCTCTCTCATCCTTCCTGTCCTTGTGAATGTATGCCCCTCCCGCCCCTTTTCCCTGCTTTTAGTCTCATTTTAGTAAGAGTTCATCAGGAAACAGAAATCCGAGGTCAGCCAGCCACGCTCGCCACAAGCAGCATATTAATTTCTGACCTGTAGCAGTGCCTCCTGTCACTTCAGTACCCTCAAAAGATTGCAAACAGTAGCATATATTCAGCCAGATGACCACAGTAAAAAAACGTCTCACGTGGTCATCATGAAAGCACCCGAGGTTTTTGCACTCTTTAGTAATCTTTCCATACAATCTTAGTGGTAGACCAGTAGGTGGTAGGCAGTCTTTTTCACAGCCTGCCAAAATACTCACAATGGATACATTTCATATTTGGAGACAGATTTATATGAATTCACTTATATTTTTTACAGATATTCTGGGCGTTTACTCATACTTTCATGAACTCCTTCCCCATATTGGGGGAGGAAAGAGACTTGCAATGCATACTTTTTAGATGTGTGTGGGTCAGCGTGTCCTGGTATTCATAAAGACCTTTAATAAAAATGAAGTACTGCCAAAGAGACAACCAAAATTGGTCATTTAATAAGGAAAAGACAATATGATTAATCAGAAATTTAAAATGTTCATTTTTAAACAGTTATTCAGACCACCGTATCATGGGCAGTAGTAACAAGGGGAGTAAGTAAATATTAATTAAAAGAATATTTTTTAAAAAACCCTAGTGTTTATATTGTAATACATGGTATGTTTACCCTATAACTTAGATTAGCAAATTTTCATGTCTCTATATAATTGGAAGTTGTAACTCTTAGGTCTTTACAGAACAGATATGTAGAGCTGCTTTTTCATTCTTGTGTAGTGTACAAGAATAATTCAAAGTTTTTCATTTGTTCTTTAAAGATGAACATTGTTTTAGAGCTTTATTTTCAGTTTTCAGTTCCCAACTTTCTAATTGTAATTCCATTTCTCTTCCACTCTGACATCCGAATGGATGAAACTGACATTGTAACAAGAATCTCAAATTTATTATGCCTTGTCGAAATGAGTAATTCTTTCCAAAGTTTTGCTGTGCTTCAAAATGGTCATCTGAGACTCTTGTGCTCTCACATGGAGGCCGAGAATTGCTAATTTGGAGCCTCCTGTAAAGAAAGGAAGATGCTGTTATTCCTTACACTAGAATTCTGTTAAATTACCAAGGAAGATGACTTGATGATGTGGCACAGAGCTTTATAAGTGAGGCAATAATTATATGATACAGGATAGTTCTGATTTAATAGTTGTATCAATGTAGTGAATATCATTTTTTCTTTACTTGCTCATCAAAGGGTTTGATGCTTAAATGAGCCTAACGCCTGGATAACATTGAGATTCTCAGATTAAAGGAATTTGGTAAAATTTTCTTGCTACTAGTGAATGTAAATTGTGTTTGAACAAACGTACTGTAAGTTTACTATGCTTTTAATATTTATTCCGTTCATTCATTCATTCAACAAATAGCAAATGCACACCTACTATGTATCAGCAACTGTTCTTAGAGCCGTGTTAACAGTGAACAAAGCGCAGTAGGCAGAGGAAGATCATGTAGGGCATTTTAAGAAATTTGATTTTTATTTTAACTACGGGGGGGGCCATTGGATGATTTTGTGGGAAAGGTACATAATTTTCAAATATGTAAGTTGTAAAATTTATAAATATTGGGTTAACCAAGAAGTTATTTCAGATTTCTGTATATCATCTTACGGAAAAGCCCGAACGAACTTTTTGGCCAACCCGATAGATCACTGTGGCTTCTCTGCACAAAGTGGATTATTTGGAGGAACAAAGAGGGAGTTGGAAGGCTGGGTGCATGCATTACAGTAGTTCAGGGGGGCTTCCCTGGTGGCGCAGTGGTTGAGAGTCTGCCTGCCGATGCAGGGAACACAGGTTCGTGCCCCGGTCCGGGAGGATCCCGCGTGCCGCGGAGTGGCTGGGCCCGTGAGCCATGGCTGCTGAGCCTGCGCGTCCGGAGCCTGTGCTCCACAACGGAGAGGCCACAGCAGTGACAGGCCCGCGTACCGCAAGAAAAAAAAAAAAAATTAAAGTAGTTCAGGGGAAGGATGACGGTGGCTTTCCTTGGGGTTAAAGAAGAGGAGATGCAGAGCAGTGGATAGCTTCAGAAGCTGGTGTAAGACTTATGATGCAATAGACAGATGTGAAGGGGTGGGTGAGGGAAGGAAAGGAGTTAATCATGATGCCATAGTTTGGGGCCTGAGCAGGTATTTAGATAGTCAAGATAGAGAAGTCTGGGGAAGAGCAGGTAGAGGAGAGGAGAGAGAAGGAGTTGTAAGACTGAGTCCTGGAACATTCCATAATTTAGTGGTCAAGCAAGAAGATGGGTTCAGCAGTTGAAACTAAGGAGGGACCATAGACAAGAAACTAAGAGAGAGGATGGTGTCATGGAAGCTAAGAAAAGGAAGTGTTGCAAGAAAGAGAACATGTTTAATTGTCCAGTGCTAATGAGAGTTCAACTCTCGTAGGGAGAGAGAACTGACCATCGGATTGGGGAACAAAGAGGTTGTTGATTATATTAACAAGACAAGCCCAAAATTTGATTGGGTTAAGGAAAAACAAGAGCTAGGAAAATAGCAGAAATAGTGCGTATTGGCAACTCTTTCAAGAAATGTTCGTATGAAGTGGAACAGAGAAATAGGGTGGTAGCCCGGAAAAATTATCCTAGATTATACTAGAGTATGTTTGGATGCTGATGGAAAGAGGTAAGGAGAATCTGATGATGACAAACAGGCTAATTTTATGCATGAGGTTGTTGAGAAGTTGAGAGTATAAGCATCAAGGAATTATACAGTTGTGACCAATTGAAATTCGCATTAAAAGCTGGGAATTTGACCATTGGTAAGAAGTTTGGTAAAACTTAATGAATCTTTGTATACCAAATTTTGAAAGTGATACACAGGTAAATTGATCTTAATAGCTCCTTTCTCTCGAAGAAGGAATCTTGTATGTCTTCTTGATAAAAATTGTAAACATACTATTGAATAAATAGGAAGCGCTTTTAAAACCATGGAGAAAGCATATGTATATCTTATCTCTGAAGGTGTGCCAACAGGAATTTGGCCAGAGAATATTATCAGTATTTTGGTCCTTTATTGTAGGTTTTAAGAAGAACCATATTAAAATTTGTGTCTTTCTCCCCTCTCAGAAGTTAAGTGGTTTAAAAGATAAAGAGGGAAATTATAAAAAATATTTTCAGAGTCCCCAGAGAAAGAACACCCCTTGGAAACAAAACATGCAGTACATTTTCAGAAATCATTTTCATCATGGAAAGTCAAAGTCTACTCTAGATCAGTTTCATGCCAATAACTGAAACCTAAGAGGCTTAACAGAACCTGTAGTGTCCTGTTAGGTATAGCTGTTATAAGCCATACAGTCCTCAGGCAAATCATTTGAAAATATTTGACCTATTTCTGTCCTTGTTATGGATCCCATCAGCAGTCATATATTATCATAATGGAGAACCTTTCAAAAATAGTGTTTTAGAAATCTTCCTATTATTGCTCCAAAAGTGTACTTTGCATTGCTTACGTTGTAAGAGACGTTGACTCCTTCACTGTCAAGGTCTGGCTCAGGCAGCAGATTGCATTCAGTAGGGATCTAGACTATATGTCAAGGGAAGGTGTGTGTTTCGGACCCTTCTTCTCCCCTCTTGTATATTCTCAGCTCCAGCATCTTCCCATAGCACTTTGGCTGCAGTTAACAAAAAACCATAATACCTTTGGCTTAAATGAGAAGTTTTCTTCCTTTTCATGTTGGTCTTTCGGGGCGGGTCTGGTCTCTGTGCTCAGGGACCCAGGCCCTTCCAGCTCGCCCCTTCCTTGTGGGCCAGGATGGTATGTGTGTCCTAGCAAGAAGGAAGAACGGAGGAGGAAGAAGGCAAAGGGACATTTACCAGCTGCCTCTTAGAGGAGGCTCCCAGAAGCTGCCGTAGGTTAGTTCTGTGTGAACCATCTTGGCCAGGATGTGATCCTATCCTAATTCCTGGGCGCAGTGGAGGCTGGGGAATATAGTCTTGATTCGGGGCAGCAATATTCCAGGGTAAACATCCGGTTTCCATAGCAAAAGGCGTGAATACATATTGGGATCAAGGAGCTGTGCCACTGCATCCAACCCCTGACATCACAGAGGTCTGCATTTCCTTGAAATATACGTGCTCTTGATCATCTTTCTTCTTCCCTTCCATGGGCCTTTGACGATGAGAAAATGGCATCCCTTCCTCCCAGCCATGCTGCCCTAGGGTTCAAGTCTTACTGAGCAGAGTGAAGGCTGCATAGCATTCTCTCGGGAGCTCTCAGCCTGGAGCCCTTGTGTGGTGCACACTTTGCACAGCTGTACACGGCAGTGCTGTTTCCCTGCTCTAAGATCTTTTTCTCCTGTGTCCTCTCCTACTTTGGGGGAGAAGAGCAATCTAATTATCTAATTAAAGTGATTCACAGGAGGTAAAAATATTTTTTTTTTACCTTCCAACAGGGGTTATTATGAAATATTTTTGAGTTGGGATAAAACCCTTTCAGCCCTTTAATATCCCTGTGTGCAAAACTTTCCAATAGCAGTCTCCCTGTTCTAAAGAGAAGTCTGTCTCACTTAGTATAGGAGTTAAGAGGTTGCAGCGGTGGCTTCCCCCTGTGTTTCAGAAAGCATGCAATTTAAACACCGGTGCATACAGGAGACTCTAAGTTGTTTGATTTCTAGAGGTAGCATTAGCTTTTGTAATGCAGTCATACCCATGTAGATGATTTATTGGAAGATGAAAATTGGCCAGTTGTTTATTAACTGGCCAAAATTAACATGAAGCTAATTTTGCTTGTGTTTTAGTCCACCAATTCAGTAATTTATCTCAGAATACAGAGCTGACATTCTTGAGACAGAACATTCAATTCACTGGATCTCTCCTCCCATCTTCTCTGAATTCCAAGTACTTGCGACTTAAATAACCAGTTGTATTGTTCCGTGCTTACCACTGACCGTGGTTGATTAGTTCCCATGGGTGGATTATAGCTGAAATAGTCAGTCCTGATTTGGGAATGAGTTTAATAATATTGTGTGGCTGAAACTATCTTCTTCTCCTGTAACCTTTAGATGGTTTTTTGAACACAAGAGTGTCTTATTTAGCACGAAAGTATGAGTGCGTTCATAGAAATGTTTTCTCCTTAGTGAAAAAGAAAAAGTTCTTCTTGGTTGGTAAGAAATCATGCCTTTGTATGCAGCATGAAATGAGTTAAAAAAACTACTAGGAAGGTATTCTGATTTTTTTCAGATAGTTTTTATAATATAGTCTTTTCTTTTTTATGTATTTTGTTTTCTGTGTATCTATATCATGCTCTAAAAATGTTGCAGCTTTGTACTAGTATTAAGAATGTGACTGAGTAGATGAATCAGATTTTATTTTTCATGCCCAAGCTGTTTCCTTTTTCAATGTGTCCAATTAAAATATGTTACAGTTTTCATAGTGAATGTTTCAGTGTAATATTTGAAAGATGAGGGACAGCTGGACTGAAACAGTTGTTTTTTTTGGTGAAAGTTTTGGGGGACTACTAAAATCTGCTTTAAAATTACCTATATTTGTTTTTCCCTGCTGTTAATTTCTAACTAAGGGCACTGGAAAACTGAAGTTCTTTAGTTAATGAAAGAGTTTAAAAGTTATTAAATTTTACAGTAAGCCAAATGTATTAATAATGTTAAAAGATGCTGTGGTACAAACTTCTGTGTATTCACCAGCTCCCTTTCTTCCTGAGCACACAGCCAGACTACATTTTCCAGCCTCCCTGGCAGTTCATCATGATCATGCATTTGAGTTCCAGGGAATGGAGTATGGATGGAAATGATGGAAATGATGTATATCATTTCAAGGCTTTGCCCGTGAAACTCTTCTCCATGGCTTCCGTGTTTTGTTTCCTGAGCATGTGATTTAATGCTGAGATGGATGAAGCCTTAGCAGATGGTTGGACACGACAGACAATAAGCCTGGAGCCCTCAATGACTGTGTGGGGCAGAATTACCCCCTCTTATCCACATACTGTGATATGGATGAGAAGTCAACGTCTGCAGTGTTAAACTGCTGAAAACACATGTAAAATTTGATACCAAAAAGTATATGCTTCTCACCCCTCTTGGAGCATGGAATCGAGCTGTGTACTCTGGAGGAAATAGGATTTAGTGAAGACAAGACATTGTCTCTGCCAAAGATAACTTGCCAAAATTTTCAGGCATGGATGTTTTACGTGCTTAAAGATTCTATGCATCTTACATTATCTCAGATGTTCCCTAACCTTGCAAAGTGATACGAGTTGTATACTCACTAGGAATGTTTGGGATAGTCTAGCATCAAGAAGGCATTTCAGTTCAGTCTAAATCATGAATATTTCTGCAGCAAATAATTAACATTGGTAATTGCACCTTTTCAGAGCCAGCTTATTGGAATGATCTGTAATGCAACTTGGCAACTGTCAACAGCTATCAGAAGCCATTTGAAATAATTTACTGATTAGAGATAAGTTCTTAATTCGTGCCCAGCTTTTTTACTCGATGAATGCGAAAGCAGATTTTTGCCTCTTAAATACAGTAATAGCTTTTCCTTGACATGCAAATAATTGTTATAAACTAAAAATTCCTTTCCCTTGAGAATCAACTTTCAGATGCTTTTAATGGATGATACTTTTTCAAAACTGTTATCCTTTGGTTCACAGATGTTTGTTTTAGAGTTAGATTTGTTTTAAAAACTCACTCACTTCCCCTGGAGTGAAGTTCTGTCTTTGCCGTCTCAGGAAGTGATGGAAGGACATTAAATTTCTCCTTATTATACTCTTGCCCAAGTGTTTAACTAGTACATTTTCTACCGGAATAGATCATTCTTTCTCAGTTCCTAGATGAAACAGTTGCCTTCTTATGACTTTGGTGAAGATGATGATAATATGATTAGATGTTTGGATATCAAAGGCCAGTGGCCTAACTTTTCTGAAAGAATTGGTTTTTTGGTTTTGGCTGGTTTACATTTAATTTCTTTTAGGTGGTTTGGGTCTGACTGAATACCAGATTCTGGGCGTAATTCTATAACTTTCTTGCTGTACAATATCAATGCTTTCTCATTCATTCATTCGTTCGTACCTGTAACAGGAAAAGTTAGGAAGCCCTTTAAAGCTCTGTGATCGTGTGATCCATTGAATTTATGATTTACACATGGCAGGTAGTACCAGTATCCTTGGTGATTGTAATCCTAGAGGTAAGAATAAGTTCTTGAAGAAGGATAATAACAAAAGAGAAAACTGAACGAGAAAAATAAAAAATATATGTACATCAGTGAGGAATATTTTCAGATTTCGCCAAAGAGGTTCATTTCTATTCCTTATTAGATTGGAAAAAAAAAAAATCTTTCAGGAAATGCGGAGGGACATTTTTAAAAAGTTCGTCTCAAAGTGTTATGTCCTAGAAACATCGAAACTTTTCTAACATTCATTTATGAGAAGTTTAGTTTTGTTTCACAGTTTAAGTAGAGAATTTGAAATCCTCCAGGAGAAATTCTTCTGTTTGGGTCCACGTACATCTGTGCACTGACATTCATATAAGCATTCTTCAGGATCAGCTGTAGAAATTCTTAAAAATATGATTGTCTATTCAGATTACATGCCTTTCCTTTCTGCTTTTGGAATGGACAGACAAATGTATAGCTCGGTGAAATTATATTATGTGTGGAAATTGATTCTTTACTCTTACCTACCTTATTAAGCATGCAAATTGCTGACGTTTCAGTAGATGCATTTAAAATAGATCATAGCTAATCAAATGTGTCGCTTTGTTTCCTTCTAAATGACGCAGTGTATGTGCCAGCACAGCAAAGGAAAGAAATCAGTTTGGTTATCCTTTACTGGAGACAGAAGTTGATTGGTTCAGAAATGAATTTGCAGCTACATGAATTGATATTTATGAATTGCTGTGTAGATGAGTAGGAATCACAGTTTTTCAAAAACAAATGATTGCTCATGAGTATATGGTGAAATGTTAGATAATTCTTCCCTGTTCTACCCATCTGTGTGTAGTTTATTAGTGGAAAATAATGTAATTATGTTATTTGTTTTAAAAATTTTTTGTGAAAGCAATACATAATACAATTTTGGCTGTATATGATACTCTTTTACTTTATAGTTTTATTTGTATAATTGGAGTTAAAATGTCTGAACTTTTTTGATTGGAGTAGTAGTCTAATACCAGTTAAATGTATTTAGTTGTTTTCCATGAAGCGTTTTACTTAATGCCTGTGTACATGTGTATTACCTAGAAGTGAATGTTGACTAACGTCTAAAGTAAGAAAAAAATTAGTAAATTATTTACCTATTTATACTTTTAATAAAATATTTATACATAGGTTCAAATAAAAATCTTGTATTTGGGGACTTCTCTGGTGGCACAGTGGTTAAGAATCCTCCCACCAATGCAGGGAACATGGGATCGATCCCTGGTCCGGTAAGATCCCACATGCTGCGAAACAACTAAGACTGTGTGCCACAACTACTGAGCCCGCGCTCTAGACCCACGAGCCACAACTACTGAGCCTGCGTGCCCTAGAGCCCACATGCCACAACTACTGAAGCCCATGTGCCACAACTACTGAAGCCTGCGTGCCTAGAGCCCATGCTCCGCAACAAGAGAAGCCACCGCAATGAGAAGCCCATGCACCACAACGAAGAGTAGCCCCTGCTCGCCACAACTAGAGAAAGCCCGTGCGCAGCAATGAAGACCCAACACAGCCAAAAAAAACCCACAACTTATATTTGATTTCACTGTTAATCATTACAGTTAATCTGAGAAAGTATTGACTAACTATTGCTTCCTAACATAAGTACATATTCAATCAGGGCGTGTCTGTGAAATTCAAACATAGTTTCCTGAGTTTACTGCTAGTAATGGCTGTTAACTAAAGCAAAATGAGTGGGCTAAATAACATAAATTAAAGGGTAATGCATCAATTTACTAGTTCTCTTTTCCGTGGCAGACATTTTCAATTGTTTATGCAGTACACCACACTGGTGCTAAAAGAAGTATTTACAGTTTAGTTACGTTGCCATAGCAGTAGAAGATCTGTTAGGCCCTAAGCCAGTCTTTCTAAAATATAATCAGTATGTTCTTTTCTATTGGTGTTTGTATTTCAGTATGGCAGTGCTAATGTTGGCCTTATCAGTTTGTAAGCAATTCTGCTTAGTTTTTCTAATTCTGTTCATGTAAGTGAGATTTCCTTCACATCATGACTGTAGAAGCCTCCCTTAGAGCCTGAGCTGTTTACGGCTATGGAACCTACTCCTCTGGTATTTCCATGCCTCTTTTAAGAAAGCTGACAATTTGTTTGCTTTATATGTGGTTATTCCACAGTTATACCATGTTGATTCAAGTTGTCCTCTTCCCAACTTAAAAAAAAAATTCTGTTACTTAGCTGTGTGTTAGACAGATCTGGGTTTGAAGCTTCACTTTTCCCCTTGGTAGGATGTGACTTTGGAAGTTTGTGTGTGTGTATACACACACACATACACACACACATATATTTATTTATTTGGTTGCACCAGGTCTTAGCTGTGGCACGCAGGATTTGCGTTGCAGCATGCGGGCTCTTAGTTGTGGCATGCAGGATCTAGTTCCTGACCAGGGATCGAACCCAGGCCCCTGCATTGGGAATGTGGAGTCTTAACCACTGGACCACCAGGGAAGTCCCTGGGAACGTTTTTATGGTTTGTTTTTTTTTAAATTTTATTTATTTTTGGCTGTGTTGGGTCTTCGTTGCTGCACGCGGTCTTTATCTAGTTGTGGCGAGCGGGGGTTACTCTTTGTTGTGGTGCGCAGGTTTCTCATTGTGGTGGCTTCTCTTGTTGTGGAGCACAGGCCCTAGGCACGCGGGCTTCAGTAGTTGCAGCACGCAAGCTCAGTAGTTGTGGCGAGCGGGCTCTAGAGCGCAGGCTCAGTAGCTGTGGCTCACAGGCTTAGTTGCTCCGCGGCATGTGGGATCTTTCCGGACCAGGGCATGAACCTGTGTCCCCTACATTGGCAGCCGGATTCTTAACCACTGTGCCACCAGGGAGGCCCCCTTGGGAATGTTTTTAAACTAGGAGTCTAAACTGTACAATAATACTAAATTTAGGGTGTTTTATTAAATGACATATTTAAGTGCTTGGCATATAAAACATATTCACTGAAAATACACTGAATGAAAGAAGTATGTGTAAACTGTTTCATTAGCTGTCTTCCAAGCTTTCTTTCTTTTTTTTTCTAACATCTTTATTGGAGTATAATTGCTTTACAATGGTGTGTTAGTTTCTGCTTTATAACAAAGGGAATCAGCTATACATATACATATATCCCCGTATCTCCTCCTTCTTGCATCTCCCTCCGACCCTCCCTATCCCACCGTTTTAGGTGGTCACAAATCACCAAGCTGATCTCCCTGTGCTATGTGGCTGTTTCCCACTAGCTATCTATTTTTTTTTTTTTTTTATAAATTTATTTATTTATTTATTTTTGGCTGTGTTGGTCTTCGTTTCTGTGTGAGGGCTTTCTCCAGTTGCAGAGAGCGGGGGCCATTCTTCATCGCCGTGCGCAGGCCTCTTACTGTCGTGGCCTCTTTTGTTGCAGACCACAGGCTCCAGATGCGCAGGCTCAGTAGTTGTGGCTCACGGGCCTAGTTGCTCCGTGGCATGTGGGATCCTCCCAGACCAGGGCTCAAACCCGCGTCCCCTGCATTAGCAGGCAGATTCTCAACCACTGCACCACCAGGGAAGCCCCAGCTATCTATTTTTAACTTGGTACTGTATATATTTCCATGTCACTCTCTCACTTCGTCCCAGCTTACCATTGCCCCTCCCCGTGTCCTCAATCCATTCTCTACGTCTGCATCTTTATTCCTGTACTGCCCCTATGTTCTTCAGAAACTATTTTTTTTCTTAAATTTCATATATATGTGTTGGCAACGGTATTTGTTTTTCTCTTTCTGACTTATTTCACTCTGTATCACAGACTCTAGGTCCCTCCACCTCACTACAAAAAACCTCAATTTCGTTTCTTTTTATGGCTGAGTAATATTCCATTGTATATATGTGCCACATCTTCTTTATGCATTCATCTGTCGATGGACACTTAAGTTGCTTCCATGTCCTGGCTATTGTAAATAGAGCTGCAATGAACATTGTGGTACATGACTCTTTTTGAATTATGGTTTTCTCAGGGTATATGCCTAGTAGTGGGATTGCTGGGTCGTATGGTAGTTCTGATTTTAGTTTTTTAAGGAACCTCCATACTGTTCTCCATAGTGGCTGTATCAATTTACTTTCCCACCAACAGTACAAGAGGATTCCCTTTTCTCCACATCCTCTCCAGCATCTATTGTTTGTAGATTTTTTGATGATGGCCATTCTGACTGGTGTGAGGTGATACCTCATTGTAGTTTTGATTTGCATTTCTCTAATGATTAGTGATGTTGAGCATCCTTTCATGTGTTTGTTGGCAGTCTGTGTATCTCCTTTTGAGAAATGTCTATTTAGGTCTTCTGCCCATTATTGGATTGTGTGTTTGGTTTTTTGATACTGAGCTGCATGGGCTGCTTGTAAATTTTGGAGATTAATCCTTTGTCAGTTGCTTCATTTGCAAGTATTTTCTCCCATTCTGAGGGTTGTCTTTTGGTCTTGTTTATGGTTTCCTTTGCTGTGCAAAAGATTTTAAGTTTCATTAGGACCCATTTGTTTATTTTTGTTTTTATTTCCATTTCTCTAGGAGGTGGGTCAAAAAGGATCTTGCTGTGATTGCTGTCATAGAGTGCTCTGCCTATGTTTTCCCCTAAGTGTTTTATAGTTTCTGGCCTTACATTTAGGTCTTTAATCCATTTTGAGCTTATTTTTGTGTATGGTGTAAGGGAGTGTTCTAATTTCTTTCCTTTCCATGTAGCTGTCCAGTTTTCCCAGCACCACTTATTGAAGAGGCTGTCTTTTCTCCATTGTATATTCCTGCCTCCTTTATAAAAAATAACGTGACCATATGTGCATGGGTTTATCTCTGGGCTTTCTATCCTGTTCCATTGAACTATATTTCTGTTTTTGTGCCAGGACCATACTGTCTTGATTACTTTAGCTTTATATTATAGTCTGAAGTCTAGGAGCCTGATTCCTCCAGCTCTGTTTTTCTTTCTCAAGATTGCTTTGGCTATATGGGATCTTTTACTTTTTTTTTTTTTTTTTGGCGGTATGTGGGCCTCTCACTGCTGTGGCCTCTCCTGTTGTGGAACACAGGCTCTGGACGCGCAGGCTCAGCAGCCATGGCTCACGGGCCCAGCCGCTCCACAGCATGTGGGATCTTCCCGGACCGGGGCACGAACCCGTGTCCCCTGCATCGGCAGGCGGACTCTCAACCACTGTGTCACCAGGGAAGCCCTATACAGGATCTTCTGTGTTTCCATACAAATTGTGAAATTTTTCATTCTAGTTCTGTGAAAAATGGCATTGGCAGTTTGATAGGGATTGCATTGAATCTGTAGATTACTTTGGGTAGTAAAGTCATTTTCACAGTTTTGATTCTTTCAATCCAAGAACATGGTATATCTCTCCATCTGTTTGTATCATCTTTAATTTCTTTCATCAGTGCCTTATAGTTTTCTGCATACAGGTGTTTTGTCTCCTTAGGCAGGTTTATTCCTAGATATTTTATTTTTTTGTTGAAATCGTAAATGTTTCCATTAAGGAGTGTTTCCTTAATTTGTCTCTCAGATTTTTCATCATTAGTATATAGGAATGCTAGAGATTTCTGTGCATTAATTTTGTATCCTGCTACCTTACCAAATTTGATGGTTAGCTCTAGTAGTTTTCTGGTAGCATCTTTAGGATTCTCTGTGTACAGTGTCATGTCATCTGCAAACAGTGACAGCTGTACTTGTTCCTTTCTGATTTGTATTCCTTTTATTTCTTTTTCTTCTCTGATTGCTATGGCTAAAACTTCCAATACTATGTTGAATAATAGTGGTGAGAGTGGGCAACCTTGTCTTAGTGGACATGGTTTCAGATTTTCACCATTGAGAATGACATTGACTGTGGGTTTGTCATATATGGCCTTTATTATGTTGAGGTAAGTTCCCTCTATGCCTACTTTCTGGTGGGTATTTATCATAAATGGGTGTTGAACTTTGTCAAAAGCTTTTTCTGCATCTATTGAGGTGATCATATGGTTCTTCTCCTTCAGTTTGTTAATATGGTGTATCACATCGATTGATTTGCATATATTGAAGCATCCTTGCATTCCTGGGATAAACCCCACTGGATCATGGTGTATGATCCTTTGAATGTGCTGTTGGATTCTGTTTGCTAGTATTTTGTTGAGGATTTTTGCATCTATGTTCATCAGTGATACTGGCCTGTAGTTTTCTTTTTTGGTGACATCTTCATCTGGTTTTGGTATGAGGGTGATGGTGGCCTCGTAGAATGAGTTTGGGAGTGTTCCTCCCTCTGCTATATTTTGGAAGAGTTTGAGAAGGATAGGTGTTATCTCTTCTCTAAATGTTTGATAGAATTTGCCTGTGAAGCCATCTGGTCCTGGGCTTTTGTTTGTTGGAAGATCTTTAATCACAGTCTCAATTTCAGTGCTTGTGATCAGTCTGTTTATATTTTCTATTTCTTCCTGCCTCAGTCTCAGAAGGTTGTGCTTTTCTAAGAATTTTTCCATTTCTTCCCAGTTGTCCATTTTATTGGCATATAGTTGCTTCTGGTAATCTCGCTTGATCCTTTGTATTTCTGCAGTGTCAGTTGTTACTTCTCTTCATTTCTAATTCTGTTGACTTGAATCCTCTCCCTTTTTTTCTTGATGAGTCTGGCTAATGGTTTATCAATTTTGTTTATCTTCTCAAAGAACCAGCTTTTAGTTTTATTCCTCTTTGCTATTGTTTCCTTCACTTCTTTTTCATTTATTTCTGATCTGATCTTTATGATTCCTTTCCTTCTGCTACCTTTGGGGTTTTTTTGTTGTTCTTTCTGTAATTGCTTTAAGTGTAAGGTTAGGTTATTTGAAATGTTTCTTGTTTCTTGAGGTAGGATTGTACTGCTACACACTTCCCTCTTAGAACTGCTTTTGCTGCATTCCATAGGTTTTGGGTCATCATGTTTTCATTGTCATTTGTTTCTAGGAATTTTTTAATTTCCTCTTTGATTTCTTCAGTGACCTCTTGGTTATTTAGTAGCATATTGTTTAGCCTCAATGTTTGTATGTTTTACAGATTTCTTTCCTGTAATTGATTTCTAGTCTCATAGTGTTGTGGTTGGAAAAGATACTTGATATGATTTCAATTTTGTTAAATTTACCGAGGCTTGATTTGTGACCCAAGATATGCTCTATCCTGGATAATGTTCCATGAACACTTGAGAAGAAAGTGTATTGTGTTGTTTTTGGATGGAATGTCGAATAAATATCAATTAAGTCCATCTTGTTTAATGTGTCATTTAAAGCTTGTGTTTCCTTATTTATTTTCATGTTGGATGATCTGTCCATTGGTGAAAGTGGTGTGTTAAATTCCCCTACTATGATTGTGTTACTGTCGATTTCCCCTTTTATGGCTGTTAGCGTTTGCCTTATGTTTTGAGGTGCTCCTATGTTGGGTGCATAAATATTTACAATTGTTATATCTTCTTCTTGGATTGATCCCTTGATCATTATATAGTGTCCTTCTTTGTCTTTTGCAATACTCTTTATTCTAAAGTCTGTTTTGTCTGATATGAGAATTGCTACTCCATCTGTCTTTTAATTTCCGTTTGCATGGAATATCTTTTTCCATCCCCTCGCTTTCAGTCTGAAGTGGGTATCAAGGGCTGAAGTGTGTCTCTTGCAGACTGCATATATATGGGTCTTGTTTTTTTGTGTTTTTTTGTTCTTTTGCAGTATGCGGGCCTCTCACTGTTGTGGCCTCTCTCGTTGCGGAGCACAGGCTCCGGACGCGCAGGCTCAGCGGCCATGGCTCATGGGCCCAGCCGCTCCGTGGCATGTGGGATCTTCCCAGACCGGGGCACAAACCCGTGTCCCCTGCATCGGCAGGCGGACTCCCAACCACTGCACCACCAGAGAAGCCCTGGGTCTTGTTTTTGTATCCATTCAGCCAGTCTATTTCTTTTGGTTGGAGCATTTAATCCATTTACATTTAAGGTAATTATCGATATGTATGTTCTATTACCATTTTCTTAATTGTTTTGGATTTGTTATTGTACGTCTTTTCCTTCTCTTGTGTTTCCTGCCTAGAGAAGTTCCTTTAGCATTTGTTGTAAAGCTTTGGTGGTGCTGAATTCTCTTAGCTTTTGCTTGTCTGTAAAAGTTTTAATTTCCTTGTCGAATCTGAATGAGATCTTTGCTGAGTAGAGTAATCTTGGTTGTAGGTTTTTTCCTTTCATCCCTTTAAATATGTCTTGCCACTCCCTTCTGGCTTTCAGAGTTTCTGCTGAAAGATCAGCTGTTAACCTAATGGGGATTCCCTTGTATGTTATTTGTTGTTTTTCACTTGCTGCTTTTTATATTTTTTCTTTGTATTTAATTTTTGATAGTTTGATTAATATGTGTCTTGGCGTGTTTCTCCTTGGATTTATCCTGTATGGGAGTCTTTACGCTTCCTGGACTTGATGACTATTTCCTTTCCCCTATTAGGGAAATTTTCAACTATAATCTCTTCAAATATTTTCTCAGTCTGCCCCCAGTGGGTAAGGTTGGTTCAGTGGGTTGTGTAGGCGTCCTGGTGGAGGGGACTAGTACCTGTGTTCTGTGGATGAGGCTGGATCTTGTCTTTCTAGTGGGCAGGATTGTGTCCCGTGGTGTGTTTTTGGGTGTCTATGACCTTATTATGATTTTAGGCAGCCTCTCTGCTAATGGGTGGTTTGTGTTCCTGTCTTGCTAGTTGTTTGGCATAGGGTGTCCAGCACTGTAGCTTGCCACTCGTTGAGTGCGGCTGGGTCTTAGCATTGAGATGGTGTTGTCTGGGAGAGTTTTTGCTGTTTGACATTATGTGGAACTGGGAGGTCTCTGGTGGACCAATGTCCAGAAGACCTGTGCTCTCCCACCTCAGAGGCACAGGCCTGACACCTGCCCAGAGCCCCAAGACCCTGTCAGCCACATGGCTCAGAAGAAAAGGGGAGAAAAAAAAAAGAAAGAAAGAAAAATAAAATAAAGTTATTAAAATTATTTTTTTAATTATTAAAAATAAAAAATTAAAAATAGTAAAACAAAGAAAGAAAGAAGAGAGCAACCAAAGCAAATCCACCAATGATAACACATGTTAAAAAAATAAATAACGGACAGAACCCTAGGACAAACGGTCAAAGCAAAGCTATACAGACAAAATCACACAAAGAAGCATACACATACACACTCACAAAAAGAGAAAATGGAAAATATATATATATTTCTATATTTTAAAAAAAAGGGGCTTCCCTGGTGGTGCAGTGGTTGAGAGTCCGCCTGCCGATGCAGGGGATGCGGGTTCGTGCCCCAGTCCGGGAAGATCCCACGTGCCACGGAGCGGCTGGGCCCGTGAGCCATGGCCGCTGAGCCTGCGCGTCCGGAGCCTGTGCTCCACAGCCGGGAGGGGCTGCACAGGTGAGAGGCCGGCGTACTGCAATTAAAAAAAGAAAAAAAAAAGGAAGAGAGCAACCAAATCAATAAACAAATCTACCATTGATAATAAATGCTAAACTAAGATAAAGATAAAACCAGAAACAAATTAGATGCAGAAAGGTAACCCCAAGTCTACAGTTGCTCCCAAAGTCCACCGCCTCAATTTGGGATGATTTGTTGTCTATTCAGGTATTCCACAGATGCAAGGTACATCAAGTTGATTGTGGAGATTTAATCCGCTGCCCCTGAGGCTGCTGGGAGAGATTTCCCTTTCTCTTCTTTGTTCTAATAGGTCCTGGGGTTCAGCTTTGGATTGGCCCTCCCTCTGCATGTAGGTCACCTGAGGGCGTCTGTTCTTCGCTCAGACAGGACAGGGTTAAAGGAGCAGCTGCTTCGGGGGCTCTGGCTTACTCAGGCTTGTGGGAGGGAGGGGTACCCGCGGCGGCAGAGGCCAGCGTGATGTTGCACCAGCCTTAGGCGCGCCGTGTGTTCTCCCCGGGGAAGTTGTCCCTGGGTCATGGGACGCTGGCAGTGGACAGCTGCACAGGCTCCTGGGAGGGGAGTTATGGAGAGTGACCTGTGCTTGCACACAGGCTTCTGGGTGGCGGTAGCAGCAGCCTTAGCGTCTCATGCCCATCTCTGGGGTCCGCGCTGATAGCCGCAGCTCACGCCCGTCTCTGGAGCTCGTTCAGGTGGTGCTCTGAATCCCCTCTTCTCGTGCACCCCGAAACAATGGTCTTTTGCCTCTTTGGCAGCTCCAGACCTTTTTTTGGACTCCCTCCCGGCTAGCCGTGGCACACTAGCCCCCTTCAGGCTGTGTTCACGCAGCCAACCCCAGTCCTCTCCCTGCGATCTGACCCGAAGCCTGAGCCTCAGCTCCCAGCCCCCGCCCGCCCCGGCGGGTGAGCATACAAGCCTTTCGGGCTGGTGAGTGCTGGTCGGCACCGATCCTCTGTGCGGGAATCTCTCCACTTTGCCCTCCGCACCCTTGTTGCTGTGCTCTCCTCCGTGGCTCTGAAGCTTACGCCCTCCGCCCCCCTGCAGTGTCCGCCCATGAAGGGGCTTCCTAGGGTGTGGAAACTTTTCCTCCTTCACAGCTCCCTCCCAGAGGTGCAAGTCCCATCCCTATCCTTTTTTCTCTGTTTTTTCTTTTGCCCTACCCAGGTACGAGGGGAGTTTCTTGCCTTTTGGAAGGTCTGAGGTCTTCTGCCAGCGTTCAGTAGGTGTTCTGTAGGAGTTGTTCCACATGTAGATGTATTTCTGATGTATTTGTGGGGAGGAAGGTGATCTCCACGTCTTACTTCTCTGCCATCTTGAAGGTCTCTCCCCAAGCTTTCTTTCTTTTCCCATTTTATAAATATGTTTTTCCTGATATGAGTACCTCAGATTTGATTTCAGAGTCTGAGAGGGCAGGCTGCTTTTTCTCATTTAAGCACATTAATTAGCATCACTGACCACTATAGAGCACATTTTATATTGCCAATGATGTCCCAATTAAAAAATCCCCGGGAACAAAGCTCCACTTAATAAAGTTGGCTTGGGCATAGCGATGGTTGAGAAAGTTCCCCTTGCCCAGTGCAGGAAAACCCACAAGGGAGCTGTTTGCCTGCTGGTCTCTTGGAGACTTGCTGGCATCTGAATGTTCTCCGAGAAGGGCAGTTCAGTCTGGTCACAGGCAAATGCAAGAGGCACTGATCGGTGCTTGGATCATCTCTGTCCCCACGCTGTAGACCTGTCCCAAAGGGCAGAAGCCAAGCCACTTTACTTGCCCAAAGGGCAGGACTCCTTTATTTAGAGGGAAAGGGTGGAGGTGCCCTGGGGAGAGAATTCACATCTTAGAATAAATGCATCCCTGTTTCCTTTATTATTTCTTCTTGTGGAAGCAAACAGAAGAGTGTGCCGTTGGAAACTACACTCCTATGGGTAGTTTAAGGACAAGGTAATCCCAAAGGGGAAAAGTTGGGGGGGGGATAAATTCGGAATTTGGGATTAACGTATACGCAGTACTCATGTAAAATAGATAATCAACAAGGACCTACTCTATAGCACAGGGAGCTCTACTCAATATTCTTTAATAACCTGTATTGGAAAAGAATCTGAAAAAGAATGTTGATATATGTTCATGTGGAAAAAAAAAAAAGGACAGGGTAATCCCATGCTATGGTGTTGTTTATAGTCATAAATCAAAACCATCTCAGATTTCTCAGGGCCTTTGATGTGTGTAAGAGAAACACAGGCACTTCCTTTGTGGTAGTGTTTTGTGAGTGACAGAGCATTGCCCTGTTAATGGTTTTGGTAATCGTTTTATCCTTAGCTCCCTATCAGCAGGGCTCTAGTATTTCTATGACCACTTCCCCCTTTTGTAATGAACATTTGAGCTACTTCCTTGCACAAAGAGCTGTAGGCCCATTTGGACACGATGTGAGTCAGCCCTGGCTCTCACGTGCCAGATACCCCCTTCTGCTGAAGTTTGCCCAGTCCCTGCGCCTACTGCTTCTGCTTCTCCCCGGGCTTGGCTTCCTCTGGAAAAGGTGAACACTGACCCACTCAAGCTGTGTCTCTTTTTGGGTTGTTTTTCTTTGTGTAGATACTGTGTCAAGTGGTTTGATCAAATGTATTGCAGTGGTAGATGTGGACAGTATTTTTTAAAAGTAAAATATATTGGGTAATCTACATTACTTGTAGGTTTGCGTGCAGTTCTTTTCAACAAAATGTTTTAAGGTTGATTATGATTTGCACCTTCTGCTGTGCTGCGGGCTATCGGTACTACAGGTACACAGAGGAATAAAATGCAGTTTCTGCCCATGAAGAGGTCTGGGTTCTACACTTAGTTTGGAAGATAAAGGCTAGAAAATGAAAAATTTGAAGAATGAAGATGGTGCATTTAAACTCCTCCAGTCTTTTTCCTTTGCTCATCTGCAAATTTCTGCCCAATTATCACTGTCTGGGAAACTTTCCTTCCCCCGCACGGTGGGAAAGTCACATGCCCTTGTTTTATGCTCCAGTGTATGGTGTAGTCTTTCCTTCAGAGCATTTGTCATAACTGTAATTTTCATTTACTTGGGCGATATTTTCATTGTGTTTTCCTTCGATGGACTAGAAAGTTCCTGAGTTCAGGGGTCCTATCTATTTTAATTCAACTCTGTTGGCACAGTGTAGGTCTTCAACAATCATTTACTCCATACTTGGTTGAATGAATACTGAGTTCTGACTATTAAGGACTGGGGAGAACTGATTGTTGAATGCAGTTTCTTTTTACATTCTTTTCACTCTGAATGTGAATGTCATTTCTCTCAAGGGCCTAATATTTGTAGTGTTTTGGTAAAGACTCTCATGTGTGCTTTTAAAAGTTTTCTTTTGTTTTTTAGTAGTTTTAGTCATAATGGGATAATCAGTTTGAATTCCTTCCTCAGAGTCATGTTTGCGATTGGTCGAGTGTGTTAAGATATTTGAGTGCATTATATTTAAGTGGGTGCATATGTGAGAAGGAAAGTTTTGGGACTGGAGCTGGGTAGACATGATCATCGCCTGCATTCATTAGTTCTGTGCCATTTTTCTAGGTGGAAGGAAGTTAAGGCTTAAGTATTTTCCTTTAAATTCTAATGTGTATTTCTAAGCCATTATTTTGTTTCCTTTGTTAAATGACAACATCCAGTGAAGGCACTTCATTGATACTTGCAATTTTAGAAAACAGAGTGGGTGTAGGTGATGAGTGGATGCTATTGAATTAGGCTGACATAAAAGAGTGATGAGAATGTTGAATTATCTAGGAACCAACTCATTTAAAATGGTAAAAGTGATTCTATTGATCTTAACATTTTGAGTTCTGATCAACTTTTGTCATTTTGATATTTTTTTTATACAATCTTTTTAAATTGACCTTATTCTTGTATTCTTTTTCCTCTCTGTTATTCTGAGTGAAATTTAATTGGTGGTTATCTCAGCTTCGCTTTTGCTATTTGTCAAACTATCTGTTTTTATGTTAGGCCCTTGTTTTCTTAGGAATCACACTTTCAGAGTTAAGGTCCTACGGTTTCCTCAGTTTGTAAAGAACTACACAGATTGATTTTATTTTATTTTTGTTTCTTTTTTTTTTCTTGGCACCCATATGGGACTTTTGGTTACACCCTTTCCATTATTGGTTGCCTTTTCTTTCCCAAGAATGCCTGATATAGAAATAGTTCTAAAAAAGAAGTAAAACTAATATTTTAATATTTTTAATAATTTAATCTCTAGGAATTGAAATATTTTTGAATTGATAGCTTCTCCAGCAAAGTTTAAAATGTTGTGTAAATTTATGAGATACGATTTCGATAACACTCAAAATGAAATTTTGTATGAAGTATTTTAGAGTTTTTCCATATCCTTTCATATCAGAGACACCTATATGTTAACTTTGAAAAATATTTAGTGTGATGAGACAAATCAAAGTTCTTCACTGATGTAGAAAAAAGTAACCAATAGCTCACTTTCTATTCACACTGACTGAAGACTTAAACTTTTTTTTTCCTCTTAAGTGTACTTAGCTGTGTGGTAATTTTATGGTTTAATCTTGTGGTACACATATAAGTGTGCAGTTGTTGAAAGTTACCCCTCTTCTAAAGTGAAAATCTCATTCATTTAAAAAAATAGACAAACTTTTGCTCTCATTGCTTTGGCAACTATGAACTAAGTAAAAGTTTTCAGCAGTCACCTCATCATCATAGGAACTTTCCTTTGATAACTACTATACAAAGATTTGCAAAGTTGATGCCAAATAGCGTTGCACATATCTTCATTCACAAAGATTGCTTTGCTAAGGAAACCATATACAGAGGAACGGTAACTTTCTCTTCACATTTGGCTGTTAAATACATTTTATGATTGATTTAAACTGAATGACTTCTGACTTGGAGCAAGAGCTGGTGTCTGGTACATATAAATGTTAATAAATATGCTATACAGATTAAATTAAATAATTGTGAAAGATGATACAATTTAATGAAAGGCATCAGTATCAAAGAAGACCTAAGTTTTGGATCAAGTGCTGTGTAACCAAGGGCACATTGATAGACCTCTCTGGGCCTTAATTCCCTGACCTGTAAAATGAGAGGCCCAGAGAGATGGTCCGTTTTTATGACTATAATTCTGTGAGTGTTATGAGAGTAAATTTTATTTCTCTTTGCAGTTCAGAAAGTTTACTCTTTGAATTATTTCTTTTCAGTTAGATATGAATATCTCCTGCAGGCATCTTCCATCCATCTCTTCCAGATTAGCTGTCTCAAACGTTTTTCCTTCCTTTTCTTACCAATAAATTTGGACTCTGTCTTGACACTGATGACAACTTCAGTATCCTTCTTGTCACCTGACAGACTTTAAACATAAAAATCCTCATTTTATAAGTATGCATTAGGACTATGAAGCCTGGCCCTGAAAATTTCCTACTTTTTAAAAAAATATTCATTACCTGAGCAGAATTTATTTTAGATTGTAAAATGGGAGAAGAAAGGAGCTAGATGCATTTGAGAATGCACTTATAGTAAAATAAACGTTTCAAATACTTTCGTAAAGCGAACACATATGGAAATGTATTAACTAAGGTATGAAGAAGTGTTTTAGCTTGTCTCCTCCTAATTAGGGCAAGCACCTGGCTATATTTCCTCTTTTAAGATTGCAATAGGTTTTTTTTTTTTTTTTTTTTGCGGTATGCAGGCCTCTCACTGTTGTGGCCTCTCCTGTTGCGGAGCACAGGCTCCGGACGCGCAGGCTCAGCGGCCATGGCTCACGGGCCCAGCCGCTCCGCGGCATGTGGGATCTTCCCGGACCTGGGCACGAACCCGTCTCCCCTGCATCAGCAGGCGGACTTCCAACCCCTGCGCCACCAGGGAAGCCCTGGAATAGGTTTTTAAAAAACATAAGAGTCATCAGCATAGATTGTAGATGGATTTTAACTGGATTTTGTTTAGTCTTATCAATTTTTTCTTTGTTAGTCTCTGTCATTTTATAAATGTCAAACCTACTTTTATGTCTTGAAAAAGCTGATATGACAGAACTGAGTTATGTGTGGATTTAACCAGTACATTAGCTGTTTAAATATTTATTCATTGCCAAAAATCATTGAGATTTTTTTGTTATATTTTAAATGATTTCCTTTGGAAATGATTTATACTTCTAGAATATGAATAAGTTCTTTTGTTATGATGATCAAAGGTGAAATATAACAGATGAAGAAATAACTGCATAAACTTAGGCATGTTGGTTAGAAGCCAAGGTGTAACCTGTGAGGGAAAGGGTACCTGGTGGGGTTGGGCTTACTTTGGGGCAGGAACTTTATTCTTTTGTCTCTATGTTCAGAAATACTTTGAGGAAGAAGAAGATTAGATCTTGTCACAAAATAATCAGAAGTTTCTTGCCATAACAAAGCTCAGTGTGCAAAATTCATAAGAGGCCAAAAGACTTAGAGGAAAATATCAGAAAACCTAGCTCTGCTTCTGGTTCCACATGGAATTGAATGAATCCCTTTAAATTTATGTTTCTTCATCTGTAAAATGAGGGTGTGCACGAGGTGATTACTGACTTCTGTTGTAGTTGAACACACTGTGAAATCCAGATCATATTGTGAACATTTTTCTTTTCCATTTCCAAAACCTTTTTTATCCTTTGGTTGGCCTTCAGAGAGTGAAATCAAAACAACCTCTCTCCATTTTGAATTTCTTTGTTCAATTGATTTCTCTTTCTCTCTTCTGTCCAAAAGAATGAGCGTGTTTGTCTGTTGGACTTGAGTCAAATGAAAATGTAAAATAGGAAATTCATAGCATTGTGCATTTGCTTGTACAGGTCTGGCTCATGTAAATCTGGTAAGTCTGGTAGACATCTTGAATTTATCTATATGCTAAAGAAGAAAGATGTACTTATTGAACTTTGAATAAAGGACTGCTAGAAAGCTTTTTGTCCTTTCCATTGTGAAGATATATTCATCCTGATCTTACTGTGAAGGGAAATGTTCATTATCTCTTTCAGATATTTTTCTTTTTTTTTTTGATACAGTTATTGGGAAAGCATAAGGCATAGGACTTATTGCTTACGTGTTTAGACTTCTTATTATAATCAGTTATGTATTTGCTTAATTATAGAATGTGGCCTATGAATCATCCTTTTAAATATTAAAAGTTGAAATATTTCAATTATCCAAATTCATTATCCAGAATTTCTAAATCTAAAATGCTCTGAGAATTGAAGCAGAATTATTTTGTAAATTTGGCCCATGTTAAGTGGCAAACTGACCTGAACTGACATGAGATTATTTATAGTAGCAACATTCATGCATCTCTCTCCATATATATTATTGTTTTTGATGGTAAGGTGTAAAATATGCACTCTGTTACCTTTCTAAAATATGAAAAACTCTGAATTTCAAAACACATCTGGCCACTGGGGATTCAGATAAGAGACTGATATCTTTATTAATTTTCCCATGTGAGCGTAAGAATATTGGTTTCTTACACATTATTGCTGGTAGTGGAAATACAATGCAATAATTTAGTGCTTGCGCCTAAGAAAGGTTGGAATTAGAATCTGGAAAAATAAAATACATACAATATGTGGGAGAATCTTAAAGAACACAGAACATGTGATAGTACTTATGTATCAAAATTGTGATTTTTAAAACCAGTGTTGTTTGCTATAAATGTAAATAGTGTTTTGTACAGATTTGCTAAATGGTTAAAAGAAATTCTGAATAGAAATAGTTGATATGCAGACTGATATTTGCATAAAAGCTAATTAATGGACTGCTTTGGAAACATTCAATATTGTGTTGAGTAATTTGGCTTTGAAAACAAAATAGTAAAAATTGTTTTCTTAAATGACAAATGCAAATGACATACAGTAGTTTTGACTCAGCAGATTGTATTTTTTTCAGTAACTATAGGAATGAAACTGTGAATAATTTTCACATAAGGATGCTTTTAAATTTCTGATCTGTGCTCATAGACAACATTCAAAATTGATGAAAAACTTGCTCCTGACATAACAGATGGTGTCTATTGGGCTGTCTGATAGGCAACTTGACTTTAAAAAAGAAATTGAAAATTCAGTTGCTAGTACCAACATTTTTTTTAATTGAAGTATAGTTGATGTATAATATTATATAACTTACAGGTGTACAGTATAGTGATTCACAATTTTTAAGGGTTATACTCCATTTATAGTTATTATAAAATATTGGCTATATTCCCCATATTGTACAATACATCCTTGTAGCTTATTTTATACCTAATAGTTTATACCTTTTAACCCCCCACCTCTTTGTTGCCCCTCCCACCTCGCTTTCCCTCCTGGTAACCACTAGTTTTTTCTCTACATCTGTGAGTCTGCTTCTTTTTCGTTATGTTCACCAGTTTGTTGTGGTACCAATACTTTCTGAAAATTTTATTTTGCTTAAAAAGCTTTATATTTTAAAATTCTTTATGAAATAGTTTTTTAAAAGCTTTAAAATGTTTCCCTGATTGATTGATTTTAATTTAATATTCTTATTTTATGACTTTTTTGAAAAATTATATTAAGCTGTAGTAGCTATATATATATATATGTTTAGATTTCAATTAAACTATACTCAGGGTCAGAAAAGGTAGTTGTAAAATTATTTAGGAAATAGCTTATCAATTATTGACTCACTACCTCACAATTTGTTATACATAAAAAGGGGCTTTTTGTCAATACAGTAGAATCTAATGCCTTTATTATCTTTTTCAATCTCTTATCACGTGAGGCTTCATTTTAATATTCAGTATGATTACTTGTTTTCCTACTAAGTCAGATTCTCTACAATGCCCTACATATCTGGTTCTCACACTTGTTCATCTTTTCCTTAAATCTGTAGGACTCATCAATTTCCGGTGTATTCTCAGGTATTATAGTTACCTCCAAAAGCCTTCCATAAGTGGCCTTGTGCCATATAGAGCATTTCCTTACTTTGCTCACACTCTGTACAGTAACTGGTAACTTTTCTAATGAGGAAGGGGAACTTAAGTGACATACTTTGTTATGAAAAATAATGTTGGAAAATCTTGTGGAAGCCTATGATCTAATGATGTTAAATGCAAAAATGTGGATAAGAGTGGTACAGAAATTTTTAACATTGAACTTTATCTTTCTCTTTTATGGAGGTTTTATTTCAGATCCCATATGGACATTTGTTTTTTTTTCTATTATTATATGTGAACTTTGTAATAATTTATGAAGGATCTCTTGAGGGTAGGGTTGGGGCTTGGGAAATCTCATAGAGGAAATTTCATCATTTTCCTTTTCTCTGGCCCTCTTAAGAAAAGGAAAGGAAAGAAAGAGAAGAAAAGACCTTTGTGATGGTGCAGAAGTAGAGTATCCAGTTCTTCATTTGCTTTGGGCTGTCACTGGATGAGTAAAGGAATCGTAATAATCATAATTATACATAGTCAGTTCTACGTGATAACAGAGGGAGGCATATAGGTGAACTGTTTGCAGAAATAATCATTTCAAACAAGTCAATTTGTCACTTATGTATTTACTGTTATATAACATTGATTCTCCTTTCCTATTTCATGTCCTTAGGACTATATATTTCCCAACCAAATTGCAAATGTCCCCAGGATGGCTAGTGCACATTTTCTATCTCAAATTGACTGAACAAAGACAGTTAATGCGCTTTCTCTTATTCTCTCTCCCTCTCTGCTTTGCTTTTCTCTGCATTCTTTGCCCTGAGAAATTTCTTCATTGACTTATCTGGGGTTAAGAGGTTTATCAGTTGTTATAAATAGAGAAGTGACTTTCCATGGGTGCTGGAGTTTTCCCATGTTCTTCAGTGAATTCACAGTGCCAAAATCAAGGATGCCAAGACACAGATTTATTCTGTAATGATGCATTGCCTAGAAAGGGAAGTTAAGAGATTGGGGTCTTTTTGCCCACCCTAAATTCAAACCCTAAGAAGGTTAGGTATGCAGAACCACGTATTAGACAAACTATATTCTAGAGTCTCAATATCATTACTATTACTATAATAGAGATTCACCATGAGCAGAAGCGTTTGTAGTGATTGGAAGAACATTTTTATAAGTCAGATTGATGGTTGCTTCTCTCATTTGGTAGTGCTATACTAGGATTCCAGTGTACATTTGTATGGCTCCTGGGGAGCTGGCCGAACAGAATAGTTTCTGTAATTTATTTAAACATATTTGCATGGCTTGCAGATACTGAAATTTCAAGACCTTCAAGTGCCTTTTGCTGTTTGTTCAGATTTTATAATCAATATTGCAAATATCAGGTGTAATGTTTTCATGATTTTGAGCATGTTGAATTATAGATGAATGTACTTGAACCCTCTGCACATAATATATAAACACAGGCAATGTGACTCCTGTCTTGTCTCATTCAGGACATTATACAGTACAATAAAATTCCATCACAATGATTTGTTTCATGCAGACACATTATAGGCCAAATTCTATCCCTTAAAATATTTCATATGTAAATAAACAATCTGTTCCATGAGTGAAAGACAGCGTTGTTCATCTCTCCTAAAATTAGACTTATTAACAGACTTAGTTTAATTGGATTTAGGTTGTTTATCTTTGATAAGACATAAAATACTTATTCTACCATATTTTAAGAGTCATTCAGTGTACATGGGAAGAGAGCTATACGTATATTTTGAGTGCCTCTTAGGATACAATATGCATAATACTGAGCTTCTGGGACACAACAGTGAATGAGCTACATAGACATCTAGTAAAATAAGATACATTAGATCTAGTGTCAGAAAGAAGCATTGATCTGATTTTCACCCAAATTATAGCTGTGAAAGTTTTAGGAGGTGTTAGGATAGGCCCCTATGAAAGTGTTTATTAAAGGGACAATCCGGTCTGGGTCAGGTTGGACAGAGCGGGGTGGAACCCGAGAGGGAGGACCTGAGAAAGTAAAAATGTAAACTAACTCCTAAAGGATGCATAGGCTCTAACCAGGAGATATAGAGGAGTTTGCTCCATTTTATTAATGAATATATCTCACAAGTATTTGATTTGTGAAATATAATTTTTAAATTAATTCTAGTAGTTTTTCCCTATAAATATACTTGATTACTATTATAAAGTTTATTCCAGAAAAGCTAGGAAGAAGAGAAAAGCAGACATCATCAGCAATAACAACAATGATTCAGGAAACCTTCTCCCAAAAAGGACACTGTAGATCCTTCTTCCCCACCAAAATGCCCTATACAACTATAAATCGATATTTTAATAAGTATATATAAAAATTGGAATTTTTAACAAAAATGGAGTCACAGCATCATTAGATTACAGTTTTACATCCTTTTATTGTCTGCACCATCCTTGTCATAGATACACCATTATTTATTTAACCATTCCCTATTTGTGAACTTTTTAGTTACTTCTAACTTTTCAACAACCCAAAAGTATTTTAGGCAAAGTGTACAGTATTTATGAAGTTGACTTTATCATTTTAGCACCTAAATTAACCTGAAATAAGGAAGCATTCATTTATAAATTCCAAAGCTTCTTTATTTATGTTTGCATGATTCAAGTGAGAATTGGAATACAGATATTTAACTTCCTGAGATACACATTCTTTATCAGAAAAAACTCATTTGTAATGCCATGAACAGAAATCATTTGCATTATGATCAGTGTTTTTACAACTTAGCTTTTATCCTTATATAGTATAAAACTAGCTGAGGTGATCAGAAATCCCTTTAGAATCGGATACTCATTTGCAGTGGCCCATTGTTCCAATGGAAAATCCTCAGAATCCTTTTTGCCCATTTTCATGTTTTTGACAGTTTTCCCTTGTAGTCTTCCTCCTGTGATCATAAGTAATTTCCAAAGGTAATTCTTCATCACAAAAATCTTCAGCAAGAGTGTTAATCGGCTATAGAGGCCTCCTTGAGTTTGCAAATCTAGAATCATGACCCATTGAGGTGATAGAATTTAACTTCTCTCCAGAATTTTTCATTAGGAATCTTAGATTGGAGTTTTAAAAGCCTCTATTATTTGCTTCTCTGAGGCTAGGAAAACAAAACCAAGACACCCTCTACAACAGATTTCACCTTGAGTACCTATGTAATTGGATGAATAGCTGTTTGGTTGAGTCCTGCCAGAAAGCAACCTTTCTCACCTGCTGTAACTCTGGGAACCTACCAGCCCGACAGTTTTCCTGGCAGAGATTTGTAGGCATTAGTTGCACATAAAAGTCAATTCTTGTTTCCCAGTAGTTGCTTGTATTTCTGATTAAATGAAAATCATTTTGAAATATATTCTAGGGATAGTTTTGGTTACACAATTGCTTTGTCCAATAATATACTGGTAAAAAAGAGAGGGCAGATTCTTACTGAATCTGTGAAAATAACTATAGGGCCATAAAACATAAGGAGTCTCATTAGGAGTTTCTGAATTCTGGAGGGATCAGTGAGAATTAGATGCTCTTTCTAAACGTTTCATTTTAGTTTATAAAAGCAGTGTCTACAAAATTGAAGTTAGTTACAGCTCAAAAATAAAGAAAAAGATGAAAGTCTTCCTCATCTGTCTGTTAGAAAATAGAATATTAAAACAGGAACAATATCTCAACAAATAGCTGATCAGTTAACTCAATTATGTGTAATTCTTTTTTTTTTTTAACATCTTTTTTGGAGTATAATTTGCTTTACAATGGTGTGTTAGTTTCTGCTTTATAACAAAGTGAATCACCTATACATATACATATATCCCCATATCTCCTCCCTTTTGTGTCTCCCTCCCACCCTCCCTATCCCACCCCTCTAGCTGGTCAGAAAGCACCGAGCTGATATCCCTGTGCTATGCAGCTGCTTCCCACTAGCTATCTGTTTTACATTTGGTAGTGTATATATGTCCATGCCACTCTCTCACTTCGTCCCAGCTTACCCTTCCCCCTCCCCATGTCCTCAAGTACATTCTCTACGTCTCCGTCTTTATTCCTGTCCTGCCCCTAGGTTCTTCAGAACCACTTTTTTTTTTTTTTAAGATTCCATATATATGTGTTAGCATACCATTAAACTGCCACCTTCCCTTGGTTAAACCATCCACATGGCTCTCTTTGTGTTAAATATTTGTTACTTTGAGGCTGTCTTTTAGTTATATATTCACTGGCTTAAGAATGAATTGCATTTGCTAATTGAATATCTAGTAATCAATTAACTTTGTGGTCAAAATATGTCAGATTTAAGTACATTACCCTTGTTTTCAAATAATTATACTTTCCACATTAATCTTGTGAGAACAAATCAGTTTTCAAAAGCTTAATGAAGAGTGAAAGGCTAATTGATTTTAGTAAGCACTAGGAAATACTATTCTACAGTCTGGAAGTCTCCTGTTTCATTGCTGATCTCCCAAAAGGCTGTAGTCCAGAAAGAAAGAATCAAGAAAATCAGCAGATAGGACTACAGCTTTCCAAATCCAATTTTACATACATACAGTATTGAAATAAAATGGTAAATCGAATGCCCATGAAGGACTAACAAAAATCATTTCACCACAAGGAAGAAAATGTTATACCCTAAAGAAAATGACCTCATCTTTGACAAATAGAAAAATAATAAATAACTTGCAACTTTTATTTTATAATATCTAATGTATCACAATTGCTTTCAGGTCATAAGTTCTGTAAAAGTTATGAACAGTACTTAAAACCCCAAATCACTAGTGTATTCTCTACTTTCAAATAATTAGGCAAAAATTATGAAATTAAACCATGGGTAAATGTCTATTAATTTTTTGTTTGTTTTTTTTTTATTTTTTTTTAAACATCTTTATTGGAGTATAATTGCTTTACAATTTATTTTAATTTATTGGAGTATAATTGCTTTACAATTATGTTAGTTGTATGTTAGTTTCAGCTTCACAACAAAATGAATCAGTTATATATATACATATGTTCCCGTATCTCTTCCCGCTTGCGTCTCCCTCCCTCCCACCCTCCCTATCCCACCCCTCCAGGCGGTCACAAAGCACCGAGCTGATCTCCCTGTGCTATGCGGCTGCTTCCCACTAGCTATCTACCTTACGTTTGGTAGTGTATATATATGTTCATGCCTCTTTATCGCTTTGTCACCGTTTACCCTTCCCCCTCCCCGTAGCCTCAAGTCCATTCTCTAGTAAGTCTGTGTCTTTATTCCTGTTTCACCCCTAGGTTTTTCATGACATTTTTTTTTTCTTAAATTCCATATATATGTGTTAGCATACGGTATTTGTCTCTCTCTTTCTGACTTACTTCACTCTGTATGACAGACTCTAGGTCTATCCACCTCATTACAAATAGCTCAATTTCGTCTCTTTTTATGGCTGAGTAATATGCCATTGTATATATGTGCCACATCTTCTTTATCCATTCATCCGATGATGGACACTTAGGTTGTTTCCATCTCTGGGCTATTGTAAATAGAGCTGCAATGAACATTGTGGTACATGACTCTTTTTGAATTATGGTTTTCTCAGGGTATACGCCCAGTAGTGGAATTGCTAGGTCATATGGTAGTTCTATTTTTAGTTTTTTAAGGAACTTCTATACTGTTCTCCATAGTGGCTGTATCAATTACATTCTCACCAACAGTGCAAGAGGGTTCCCTTTTCTCCACACCCTCTCCAGCATTTATTGTTTGTTTTCTATTAGTTTTGTTTTGTTTTTTTTTTTTTTTGCGATACGTGGGCCTCTCACTGCTGTGGCCTCTCCCATTTCGGAGCACAGGCTCCGGACGCGCAGGCTCAGCGGCCATGGCTCATGGACCCAGCCGCTCCGCGGCATGTGGGATCCTCCTGGACCGGGGCATGAACCCGTGTCCCCTGCATCGGCAGGTGGACTCTCAAGCACTGCGCCACCAGGGAAGCCCTTTTTAATTTAAATAGCTTGTAGATGTTTACGTTAAAATAACTCAAGCAGTTTAATAGGTCCGTGTCCAAATTAGGATGATTTTGGTTCTAAGAAACAAAAATATTTTATGCTGACTTAAACTGTAAAAGCAAAGTTATTTGTTCCTGCCACGAAAACTTCATTGATAAAGAGATGTAGGTTTATTTTGGTCAGGGCTCTGCCTGTCTCTGTGTCTGAAATTTTCTAAGTTCCACCTTTCTCTGCTCACCATGGGTGTTAGAAGGCTACCAGCAGAAACTGTGGCTGTATACTTCCTCATCTGCATACAGGAGGAGCAAGTGTCATTTCCCAAAACCATTAAATGGAAGTTCCAAGCTTGACTCTGAACGAATTACTCTGAACCAACTACTGATGCCAAGGTATAGGCTAGGTGACTTCTCTTTCCTACTTTAGGAGAGGGTTCGGCAATTCTGATTGGCTTATGTCTCCACCTGAGAGAAGGGATGCTTCTTCCTGCAGCAGGGAGGAGGAGGAGGGGAATGGAGAGTGAAGAGGCCTTGTGGATGTCTGTTACAGAATTATTTTACATCTTCTCATGCTTGAATATTTGGGGAGGGGAGAAAGTTGAGAAATCATTTTCATTGATCACTGTCTTCCATTCCACAAGCTGCTTTCTTCCACATGACAGTCTCCATGTAATACTCTCTACAAGATGAGGAAGTAGAGGTTATCTCACCTAACAAATAAGCAGGAGAAAGTTAGCCAATTTAATGTTCTCAGGTTCACATGGTTCATAAAGGCGTATTTTAAAGTCCGTGCTCTTTCTTCTGCACTCTTCAGGTTGTAGACTAAATCATATTTGCTAAGTAATTTTCTGAGGAAGGTTATTCCAAGTTGGAAGGTCAAAGGATGTATACATTTTAAATAAACATTCATTCTGCAAATAATGACAATGTTCCTACGATGTGCTGAGTACATGGTAGGTGCTGGCATACTGTGGTGAAGAATATAGGTGCCTTCTAACGTCACAGATTTCGTGGGAGAAGCAAATGTTAATGTCACGCAGTTAAGTTTAAAATTACAAACTGTGTGACCGCTCTGTCATAAGATCTGTCCAAGTCTGGGAAGGTTGATGAGAAACCTTTTTCCTGGGAGGTGACATTTGAGTTGAGATCTGAAGGATGAGAATGAATTCACAAGACAAAAAGGAGCGGGCTTCCCTGGTGGCTCAATGGTTGAGAGTCTGCCTGCCAATGCAGGGGACATGGGTTCGAGCCCTGGTCTGGGAGGATCCCACATGCCGCAGAGCAACTGGGCCCGTGAGCCACAACTACTGAGCCTGTGCGTCTGGAGCCTATGCTCCACAACAAGAGAGACTGCGACAGTGAGAGCTCCACGCACTGCGATGAAGAGTGGCCTTACCACAACTAGAGAAAGCCCTCTCACAGAAACGAAGACCCAACACAGCCCCAAAAATTAATTAATTAATTAAAAAAAATAAATACAATATATCATTAAAAAAAAAAAAAAAGGAGGAGGGGGAGAGAATTCCAGGCAGCGGGAACAAGGCATGGCGAAGAACTAAAAACGTGCTTTTTGTCTGAGCATAGAGAGTGAAGCAAGAGGGTGAGATGAGGAGATAGGCTGGATCCTGCAGGGTCTTCGGGGAGTATTAAGAATTGTGCTTCGTATTCCACAAGAAATTGTATCTTAACTCTTGGAGAAAGTCGGTGAGATAATATCTTAATATTTATTGCAGTTATGTCTCTGAATATTTATAATGTTTTCTTAATACATGTTTTCTTGCCTCTACAAAGCCCTTACTTCGGTTACAGAATTATTCCATCATATCCGGCATTTCAGCCTTGACATGCTGTGCAAATCATTTGTAGTAGCTTTAGACTTTTTATAACCACTTATAACTTGAACTTAGATGTAAAATGGAGAAGGCAAAGGCCTCTACATTTTAGTGAATATTTACCAAAAGAGTACTGAATTAGTTATAGTTGCAAACTATGCAGAAAACTCCAGACATTAAACTTAGAGGGAAGAAATATGGAAATTACATATATATTATACATATTTATATATCTATAAATTTAATGTAGGTTTCAGGTAATATTTATATATAATTAACTTAGTGGAGGTGACCTGGCATGTTGTCCACTATTCATGTCCTGTTGGAGTTGCGCTTGTGACCTCCTCTTATTTCTGGTTATGATTAAAGAAAGAGAGAGAAGCAGAACTTTGTTTAAATATCCTGTTGGCTTTTGCATTCGACTAAGTCAGTATAAAAGAATGATTTTGCTCATACCATATGGTATATTAATAACATAAATAAAGCATGCATCTAGGTTACTAATTAAAGTTGGGCTGAGGTTTTTAGAGTTCATCCTTGTTGAGAAGATGCTTTACTTAGAAGTCTAAACATTCGACCTATAGTGTAACATTCAAGCATAGAAAGTTGCTGACTCAGCCACTTCCCTAAAATCAAACAAAAGAACACCATGGCTTTTGATTCCATTACTTCACGCGCTGCAAGTATAACTTTAAAAATTATCAAAATAAGCTTTGAAAATGGGAACACGTATATTATTGAGAAACAGTATTTATTGGGCAAGCGTCTTCACCCTTTACCTTTGTCAGGGGTGGTATAAATTGCCTTGTATCAACAATTTATTTCCGGGCTTCCCTGGTGGCGCAGTGGTTGAGAGTCCGCCTGCCGATGCGGGGGACACCGCTTCGTGCCCCAGTCTGGGAGGATCCCACATGCCGCGGAGCGGCTGGGCCCGTGAGCCATGGCTGCTGAGCCTGCGCGTCCGGAGCCTGTGCTCCGCAACGGGAGAGGCCACAACAGTGAGAGGCCTGCATACCGCAAGAAAAAAACAAAAAAACAATTTATTTCCTTGGTGGGAAAGATGAGCCTTCTGTTCTGAAGTGAGAGCTTCCTGCTCTTGTCTTCATGTTGAGAGGAACAGAGGAAGGGAGGCAGATACATTCGCAGGCTTTTCACTGGAGGCCTTGAGTAAATCATGCTTATTCGTTGCATGGAATATATGATGTTGCAACAAATTCCTGCACAAACATTTTGCATACCACTGCCTCTTCTGTCCAGCAGAACTGACATTCTTTCTTCTATACTTTCAGGATAGGAGTAGATTAAATAAAGACTTCCATGTGTACTGCTCTCCTACAAGTAAATTAATTAAACTACTGATCGGTTTGAAATGCTAACATGTCTATTTTTTGTGAAAATAACTGGTGCTTCCATTTTTTAGAGCATCTCAGAGATCTTCCTCTATATCGTGTCGTTGAATTTCAGCTCATGCTATCAGGTCTGGTAGTAATTCAAGTATCATCCTCATTATGTTGATTTGAAAATGAAAAAGACAGAGAACACACATGACCTAGGTGTTCAGAACCACTTCTACTTCTGTATATCACAAAAAGCCTGTGAAGAGAATGTGATGAAAGGGTCTGACACTCACGTGAACAGTGGTGTGTACCCACAGGGAGAACTGCTGGGTACCTGCATTTGCTGATTTTTATCAAATATTTGAGCACTTGCCTACTACTTGGTATGTATTCTGTCCAGGACTGTCATGGTATATTTTCAGGTAATTTAGGAAAAAGATATGATCTGTTCATTTATTCAGAAATTATTTTATTGATAAGTTACTCTGTCAGAGCCCTGGGAATTTGAAGATGAAAATGTTTGGTCTGTACCTTCAGTCTAAGGACAGTTAAGGTCAAGGTGAAGTGGGACATGAAGGAAAGAAAACCCAAGTCTACCTGGGTTATTGAAGTTTCATGGGAAGTTGTTCTTCAAACTGAATCTTGAGAGTGGAGGGGCGTGTGTTCTAGGAAAGTAAGTCTACGTGCAGAAGTAATAGTCAATTAATAATACTATTAATGAAGCAGCTAATATTTATTGACTACTTTGGTGTCAGTTTTTTCTTCTCAGTGCTTTACCTGTATTAACTTGTTTACTCCTAACAACAACCCCAAAAGATAGGTACTACAGATGAGGAAACTGAGGCAGAGAACAGTTAGTTATCTAGCCCTCAGTCGCACAGTTAATAATGGCAGAGCCAGCTTCAAAGCCCAACAGTCTGACGCCACCACATTCCTTTGTGTGAAAAAGCTGACCTGTATCGGGAATGGTAGAACCTGAAATGGTTGGAAGTTAAGGTCTGTGGGTATTTATCAGGGTTTTGGCTGGTCAGGTGCTTAAAGGTCAGATCGTGAAGAGCCTTGGGAGACATGCTAAAGAGTTAGAATTTTATTCCACAGGATCAGTATTTATATGTTTTTGAAAACAAGATCCAGAGCTTACCTTCATCGGTATCGCTTGGGGTGCTTTTTAGAGATGCACACTCCCAGGTTCCACTTCAGATCTACTATATCAGAATTTCCCTGCTCCAGCAAGTGGCCAAGGGGCTTGTGCCCTGAGTGGTCAAGTGGTAAGTTGATCCCTAGCTCCTAAGAGCAGCCGCTGCTCTTATTTTTACCAAGTTTCTTGGTATTTAATTTGCTGAGTTGAAAATTAACGTAAAGAAGGCCATGAGTTTTGTTTTGTATGTGTTGGGTTTAATATCCTTTCAGAATATCCTATGGGAAATGTGAGGAAAAAGAAGAAGCTGCCTGCTTGATTTAGAGATAGGGAATTTTTGAGTCTTCTGCTTATAGCTGGTTGGAGACACTTATGGATATAGTTGAGATTACTCATGTGAAAAAATAGAGCAGTCAGCATGGCTGGAAAGCATGGAAATACGAAAACAACATGAAACGTGAAATATTGAAAGAGATTAAGAAGACATCAAAAGCAAGCGGGACCCTGGGAGAGGGGGAGTTCAGGAACCAAGGAAGGAGGGTTTCATGACGTCTTCGTTTTTATTAAATGCATCTGAGAACTTGTGTAAGAAAGGAACTAGAAAAATAAAAAAGGTCAGTGGTAACCTGAAGAAGCAGAATTTTGCGGGAGTAGTAGTACTAGGTGTGGAAGCCGGATTGTAATGTGCATGTAAAGTGCGTGGCTAGTGAGAACAGGTGAGATTATTCTTTGTAAAAACTTAACTTTCAGAAGAAAAGTATGGTGATAAAAAAGGCTACAAGGTAAAGGGAGAGCTTAAACATTACTAGCTTTTTACACAGTTCATATTTATTATAAGGATTGAAACAATACAGATATAAACAAAGAATAGAGTTCCCTTTCATCCAATAACCAAAAGATAGCAACTGTTGAAGTTTGTCATTATTTTTCAAGCCATGTTTCTATCTGTATATGTTTGTAGTAGATATGCATTTACACATTTTAAATGAAAATGTTACAGCAGTCTACATTTTTGTATGTACCTTATTGTGTTAGAAACACTTACCTCTTTCTTTTTTTTTATAAATTTATTTTATTTATTTATTTATTTTTGGCTGTGTTGGGTCTTTGTTGCTGCCCGTGGGCTTTCTCTAGTTGCGGCGAGCGGGGGCTACTCTTCGTTGTGGTGCACAGGCTTCTCCTTGCGGTGGATTCCCTTGTTGCGGAGCACAAGCGCTAGGTGCGCGGGCTTCAGTAGTTGTGGCACGTGGGCTCAGTAGTTGTGGCTCGCGGGCTCTAGAGTGCAGGCTCAGTAATTGTGGCACACGGACTTAGTTGCTCCGAGGCATGTGGGATCTTCCCGGACCAGAGCTCGAACCCGTGTCCCCTGCATTGGCAGGAGGATTCTTAACCACTGCGCCAGCAGAGAAGCCCAGTTATCTCTTTCATTACATATTATTTTACACCATTACTTTTTCACAGTTGCCTAGCATCACATTGTGTGTATATAATAGTTTGTATAATCCTGTTATTGGCACTCTTGGTTTTGGGGGGTACTTTTTCATTTTAAATAGTGCTACCATTAATATCTTTGTGGACAAATCTTTTCTCATTTGCATAATAGCACATTTTTGATTAATTTCAAATGGTGGCATTGTTAGATTAAATTAATAGAAAAAGGTACCAAATGGAGTGTGGGTTTATGGGATCTATAAATCGAGATGATATTAGTCTTAGATAAAAAGACAGACATTTCCTTCTTTCTGGATGCAAGGAGGGTGGAGGACTGCTTGCCATTACCTGCAATTTTGTGTTAGTTTCTGCATTTTGCTTTCTCTCATGTAAATTCTAAAAGTGATCTAACTGGGAGAGAAAAGATAGGAAAAGATTTGGTTTATCGAAGAAATTGCTTTAGATTTTAGAGGATAAGGTAAAAGGTATTACTCAATAAAATACTGTTTTTTTCTTGCTCTGTCAAAGCCCCTGGGTGAAGTATGAGTTCAGGATCTGGGAGTTTTGAGTTAGAGATGGCAGAAAGTCACAGCATTTGGGGGCCCACTTGTAGAATACAGATATTGAATTCAGTACCACTGACAGGTGTTCTTGGTCTAAAACTCTTTCAAGTCTGAGTTCCCTTCTCTGTTGTGTTAAAACTGCCATCTTCCTTTAGCTCCTTCCTGTTCTTAAAGAATTTCCTTAGATCTGTGAGCTTGAGAACTAGATCTCAACTCGATCTACTTTCAGCTCTCTGCAGACGTTTCAAAAGGAAGAGGATGGTAATGGAGCAGATGGTGAATTGATGCAAGAATGACCTTATGAATGATTTTAATGACCTTATGCATGATTTTAAAAAAATATATAAACAAACACAAGATTAGGCAGATACTGAACATCTAAGGGCTCTCCCAGGAACTTCTCCAGAGGCTCTTGGCTATCGGGAGGTATCTTTAACGGGGATAGATGCTTTCAGAGGAATAAGAGGTGGAAGCAACCATTTTATCTAAAAAGTTATTGAGGTTATGAAATAACTTACAGATTCTAGTTTTAAACTTGTGATATTAAGACCCTAGTACTGTGTGGTGCATACAGTATACGCCAAACACACATAGACGGACCTTAATTTCTCTGGCAAAGCACCTCAATGTAATTGTAATTTAGCGAATTCCAAATATCTGAAGGCATTTTTGTTTTTTAATCAGAATTTTAGAGTCTGCTCCAGGTTTTTCGTCCTTCTCATGTTCACCCTCTTTCACTTTGACTTCTCAGTATTTTTGCCTGCTTTAGTATTTATTATGTACAGCATATGCTACCCTTACTCTCCTATCTATTTAAGCTTGGTCCTTTGCTCTCTTTTTGGTCCTACCTTTTAGGTCCTTTAGTTTAATCATGCATGTCTGCTTCTATTGATACTAGATTGTTTCCCTAAGGACTCTGTTAGTGAAACTGATTTGGATTTTACAGCTCTGGTGATATTCCTTCTGGTGTACACCAAGAAGACGCTATATATCCCAGGGGCTGATGCATTATTTTGTAGGGCTTTTGTTTTCTATTTTGTATTTGAAAAATTAGGTGTGGTCATGAACATGGGAATGTCTCTTAATATCATGAGGATAATACAATCATAAAATAAAATCATCCATGTTAGCTTTGGTCTCTGAAAAATGTAATATATTGTGATTTTGAGCAAATCGAGTTCCCCAGAGAACATTCATTCATGTAAAATTTCACTTCTGTAAATTTTCGTTGCTTGTACTGGAAGCTGACTAAAATTACTTGGCACCTGCCGCTGTATGTCTGGCGTTGTCCTGGGGACTTTACAGCTGTTAAGCCATTAAATCATCACAGCAGGCTTGTAAGGTAGGTCTGGATTCCGCCATTTTACTGAAAAGGGATGGAAGCTGAGTGTACAGAAAATGACTTTTCTTATGCCACCCAGCTCAAAGCTGGAACTTGATCCTGTTTGTTTGGCCCTAATCACAGCAGTCTTCCTAATTGGAGTTAGACATGGGAATGTATTAAGGCTTCACTTTGGATTTAAACATTGATTCGGATGAAAAATGAAACCAAGTGCTGTTGGTTGAGATGGTAAGCTATTGAGAATTAACCCAATTTAGTACTGAGTATAATCTCTGGCAAGGTCCCAGGTTCTGTCACATAGTACTGCCAGATAAAGGGTTGCCTTGATCATCAGTGATTTCATTTCTGCAAGTACAGTTCCATTGTAGAAGGGAATGAATTGTGGGAAAAGAAATTCACACGGGATCATGGTGTATATTTCCCCCAGCTTGTCTGAGGCTCCACCGGCCTGGTTATTTTATCTTCTAAGTTTTGGCATTTGATTCAGGGCCCAAAGCTGGGCTCTTGGCTGGGGTTCAACATCTGCCATTTGTTCTTCCTTCTCCTTTCCAATAGGCACCTCCTCACTGATATTTGCTCATTATTTTATTACTTAATTCAATGTCTCTCCTCTTCAGTCTATCCTAAATGTTTCCAATCACAGTAATTTTTTCAAGACACTTATTTTGTCTTAAACTTCTATTATGCTTCACAGTCTGATTTCACTTATATAATACTCTTGAAATGACAGAATTACAGAGGTGGAGAATTAATTAGTGGCTGCCTGGGTTTAGGAATGCTGGGGTGAAGGGAGACAGCCTTGACCCTGAAGACGGCAGCATGAGGGAACTCTCCGAGTGATCAGATAGTTCTGTATCTGGATCAGATAGTTCTGTATCTGGATTTCTGTATCACTCTCCGAGTGATAGGCACACGAAGCAAATGTGAACAAATGACATAGATAGAACTGCACCCAGATTTTACACTAATGTTGATTTCCTGCTTTTGATGTTGTGCTGTAGGAAGAGAAGATATAATCAGTGGGGGAAGCTTGGTGAAGATCCATGAGACCTCACTGCACTGTCCGTGTAACTTCGTGTGAATCTATAATTATTAAGAAAGAAAGGACTGTTGTGCTTTAAAATATTCAAGTTCCTTTGTCTAGCATATTCATTATGTTTCATATTCTTTGCTTCCCTCTGAATTAATTGTTCAGTTATCTCCTGATTTTTTTCCTACCTAAGTCTTATTTGGCATTAACACAGTGTTTGGCTTCTACCAGGTTACCAAGAAATGCTTCTTGAATTAATTGAGCAATTAAATATGCTTTATGAAAGAACAGTGTATCAGCACTTGGTCTCATTACTAACCATCTTTCTTTCCTACTCTTTTCTTTATTTAGTCTTTCTTGTCTCTGCCTAATCTCTTTCCAAGGACTAAGCAACATGCCAGGGATTTGGCGGGTGGAGTCTGGAGACTTGGGCTTGCCTGGGAGGGTTGCATCGCCTGTGGCCACAGTCACAAAGCCCAGTCACAAATTCTAAGAGGCAGTAGCTTCTTGAGGACTTACGACTTAGTGTCATAGGACAAGATGAGCCAGGAAACCCAGGATATAAACTACTGAACCCTGATCATCCATCCATTCAAATTTATTAAGACTAGTTTTACAGACCAGTGTATGATTTATCTTGGTGAATATTGCATCCATGTGTACCTGAAAAGAAAAAGATATTCTTTTGAATATCTTTTGTGGTTGTAGTTTTCAGTGAAAATCTAGTTTAGATCATCTGTGTCTTTAATGAGGTTTTTTTTGGGGGGGGTTGGTTCTGTCAGTTTCTCATACTATGACTGTGGAGTTGTCTGTTATTCCCTTTAATTCTGTCAGGTTTTGTCTCATGGTTTTTGAAGCTGTGTTGTTAGGTACATGCACATTCATGATTATTGTGCCTTCATCCTGATGAATTGACCCGTTTATATTATGAATGATCTCTTTATATCTTTGTCTTGAGGTCTTTGTTAAACACTTCAGTCTTCTTATGCTTACCTTTGCATGGTATATCTTTTCCATTTAAAAATTTTCAAACTACCTGTGTCTTTTTATTTAATGTGGATCTCTTAAAGACAGCATAGAGTTGGATCTAGCTTTTTTTAATCCATCTGTCCACCTTTGCCTTTTATTCAATGTGTTTATTAGTCCATTAGCATTTAAGGCAATTCTTGCTATGGTAGGATTCAGGCACCATTTATTATTTTGTTTTCTATTTGTCCCTTGTTTTTTGTTCCTCTGTTCCTGCTTTCTTTTGGATTAAAGGTTCCAAAATGCTTTTAGAATTCCATTTAATTTATTATTGTTTTTAATTTTATTTTGTGCTTGCTTTAGGAATTACAATATATATTCGAAGTTTTCTTAGAGTTATTATTTAGGGTTAATATTATACCATTTCCCATAAGATTAAGGACCTTGAAACTGTATGTGACCGTTTAACCCCTCCCTGACATTATGCTGTAACTGTCATGTGTACTACATTTACATATGTTATAAATCACACTATGAAGTGTTAGAATTTTTACTTTAAACAGCTATGTATATTTTAAAAACATTAAGAGAAAAATAGTCTTTTATGTTTACAATTTTTGATGCTCTTCATTCCTTCTGGGTATTTGAATTTCTGATATCATTCAGCTTGAAGAACTTCATTTGGGATTTCTTGTACTTTAGGTCTGCTGGGACATGTTTCCACAATTTCCTCATATCTGAAAGCTTCTTTATTTGCCTTCATTCTTGACAGATATATAGCTTGGATAAAGAATTCTGGTTTCATAGTTGTTTGTTTACCCCCCTGTTCCCCTCCCGCCCCAGCTCTTTACTGTTCAACTGTCCTGTGTCCTCCATAGTTTCTTATGAAAACTTAACACTGATTCTTGTTTCCCTATATGTAATGTGCCATTTTTTTCTCTTCTTTAAATTTTTTTTCTTTATATTTGGTTTTCAGCAGTTTGACTATGTGTACCTAGAACTAATTTTCTTTGTACTTATCCCGTTTGGGATTTTCTGAGCTTCTTCAATCTATACATCTATGTCGTTCACCCAAATTAGGAGATTTTCAGCTTTTTTTCCCCTGCATTATTCTCTCTCTTTTCACCTTCTAAAACTCTAATTATATAAAATATTTGCTGTTTTGCTAGTGTCCCACAAGACCCTGATGATGTCTTTGTTTCTTCTTGAGATTGGATTTTCCTTTACATCCTTAACCATACTTATTAACTGTTTTAACATCATTGAGGGCTAATCCCAACACTTGGGTTAAATTTTCTCTCGAATGTTGGTTCAAGGTTCCCGTTTGTTCACGTCGAGTAATTTGGACTGTTTTCACTTTGTGAATGATACGTTACATAGGCTCTGTATTCTGTACGTTTCTTCAAAGAGAATTGATAGTTTTTTGGTCTTAACGGGCAGTTACTTTGGCTGAACTCGAACTCAAGTTTGACTTCTCTGTGACAGGTGGCAGCTCCACTGACCCATCCAAAAAGCTAATATTGAATATGTGCTGTGCGTCATGCTTATGTGTTCACCATAGGTAATTGTGCTGAAAATACAAATAGACATGGACCTTCACCTCAGGAGACTTGCAATCTACTTGACACAGAGGGGAGAGTAAACAAAGTGTGACAAATCCCCATATGTCCTATGAGATAGGTACATAGAGACAGTGGAGTTAACTGAAAAAGGAGTTGTTACAAATGATTTTTGAAACAACTCAATCCTTCTGAGAACAGGAGGTAGTTTATTATATATAGTAATGATGAAAGATTGGCTGATGAATAGCTATTAGTTACACTGTCATAATTTTGTTAGTTCTTTGAAGAAAAGGAAGTGTTTCAAAAGCACAGCATGTTGTGAGGAAGCGATATTAAAAATAAATGTTTAAATTTATAAATGTTTAAATTCTTGAGTGCCATACTAAACAGGAGAAATACTTCTCTTTTGGTAAGAAAAGATGATTTGATAAAACCTGAGCAGACAATGCACATGATCATAAATTACTGAATGTTAGACGTTGCTGAGATAAAAGACCTAGCTATACTAAAAAAAGTATCACAAAAGATATATGTCACTATGTCATAGATCTTAAAAATCTGTCAGTTTCCTGTGTCAAATATCAAAGACGTTTCCTAATCCATTTTGGTATCTATACGTTTATCTATATAAAGTAATGGGTAACACGGGGTTGGTTTTCATTGTGTAAAAGCATGTTTGCCTTAGCAGTAACTTGAGCCTTTCTTTTCTCTCTCTCTCTCTCTCTTTTTTTTTCCCCTGTTTTAACAGTGTATCCTATTCAGTACATGTATCTGAAGATTACCCAGGTATGTTTTTCTTTTTCTTTTTATTACAAATATTCATGCCGTGATTCTTTGAATAGTTTTTTCTTCTGGAGATGTAAAATGTATATAAATATATCTGGGGGTGAAGGGTTGGCAGGGAAAGACAATATAAAAGAATTCTGTTGATTGCCTGTGAGTTACATGTCTCACCCTGAGACACAGTACAGAATCAGAAGAGTTCTCCCGTGAAACTACTTTCCTTGAGTCAATATGATAGCTTCATCCTGTATATTTACCTCATTACAATTAAAATGAAGATTCTCTAAACTGGTTTACTTGTTGGCTTTCATACTCTAAAAATAATGGGTAGGAGTAACAGCTAAAATAGTAGCTAAAAATAATGGTAATATTTGAAAATAATAGGCCTTTCTTAATTTCTCTAAATTTATATGCAGTTGAACACATCTCACAACAACTCTCTGAGGTTGTTACTATAATATCCTCATTTTACAGATGAATGATGACACTACTAGTAAGAGGAAGAACTGCAATTTGAACCCAATAGTCCAGAGCCCGTGGACCATACTGCTAGACTGTACTAGGCTTCTTGCATATGCACAGCTGTCCCCACTGTGTGTCCTGAAATAGATTACTAGATCCACACACATTTGTCCATAGAAAACTGAATATAAGGTCACTACAGATCTATTTTTCTATTGATCAAACCAGTATCTTTCTTCTAGGCCATGTTCAGTCTTACTTTCTAGACTCACTGTAATCTCACCAGAGCCCAGGATGTGTATGCCAATATTTAAGTCATGATAATTTGGACTTTATCTTTAGTGTTTTTCTCACTAATGATGTCTGTAATTTTATCTTGAGTAAGAGCACGAGCACTGTAGACTTAGTGTAGATCAAATATGACTTGATTAGTTTACCCCAAAGAAAAAAGTATAATGCAAGAATCTATTTTTTTTATCATATTCTGTGGCAAAGATTAGCAAATTTTAACTGCCTATGTTTCATATATATATTTTTTACTCCAGCATTCTTACTTAATAAAATCTGATGGTTACCACACTAACTGTTCTGATCTCTCAGGGTCATAAATTGAAATCACAATTCCAATTCCTATTCAAATCTAGCCATTTTATTCACTTACTGTGCATGACTGGGATCATAATTTTCTGTATAAAATGAGTAGATTGCTATAAGTAACTTTGATTACGTATACTTTGAGTATTTTTTTAAAACTAATTAGTTAATAATGTGGTATGAGGATATTGTAAAATATTTTTTTAGCCTTTAAGCAAAGTATTTCCAGTGGCAATTTGCATTATGCATTTAACCTTTTTGTAAGATCAAATGTTACATTTTAAAATAATTTTCACATATCATAAGTTCCCTTACAGTTGTTTTGCTATGATCTCCATATGTTTTAAGCATAGCATTCTGTAAAACTATTGTGCAATTTTACAAGGAGAGTTATTCATTATTAAAAATATGCCTATTTTTAATAGTATAAAAAATATTCTAGGCAGATATTATTGGAAGAACCAAGACATGAAATGTATAAAGAAAAAAAATTTCTTAGCTGGTTTTGCAATCAGCCCTCTCCCTTATTATGATATAGTATGTTTTTGATGCTGAATTTTGCTTAAATATATTAGGAAAATAAAAGCCCCACTATTTATTGTAAATATTATGATTATTATGCTTCTCATCTGAGGCAGCTCCTAGAGATGTCAGCCAAGAGAGATGCAGGACATTTAAGTCAGGGTGATAGAAATAATGCCGCAAATGAAAGCCCCCTGAAGACAGTAAGTGAATTATTCTGTAGCGCAAGAAATATGGTAGATGCCTTTAATAAACCAAGTGAACCAAATGTTTAGCGCCCTCTTGTGGTAAAGAAGTATTACTCTGGTTTCTCTCGCCATCCGGGAGCCCCACTGGAACTACAGTATACAAAAATTGAAATTAAAACATAAAGTATTGGTTATCATTGGTGCTTTTTAAAATTGAGTTTACATCATGAAGCAAGTTCATAGTGAGTTGGCAATATAATTTAATTTATAAAAAAGAAGTGTAAATAAAACACAGAGATGGAGAGAGAGATTAGTGCATTTGGGGAGAGAATTTTGAATTGGTTGATGCCAAGTATTTTCTTATGCATGATTGAATGGATTCTAAATACCAGTTTGTGTATAGACAGGACAAGTGCTATCATGACATTTTCTACTTGAAGAAATGTGCTGAGGGAAGTTAACTATTCCCCAAGGATGTGTAGTTTGGTGGTAACCAAGTCTATAATTCAGTTCTGATTCCTCTCACTTCTGCGGAAGAAGTAGTAGTAGTATTTTTATGGAGCGTTCTTCAAAGTGAATATTGCTATGATAATATTTTCCCCATTATTAAATTTTAATCCATAGTTATTTGTACTAGGAGTTCAGTTAATACGCTTGATTTCTCATGTAGATAATATTATATAAAAATTATATGTTTGCTCTTCCTTTCCAGTATTCATACCTGTATTTTTGTCTCCTCTTGTACTGGCTAGAACTTCCAGAATGACTTTTAATAATAGATATGAAAATTGGCAGCTTTGTTCCTTTTCTCAAAATTAGTGAGCTTGCTTCTAGTCGCTTTCAGAAGTGCAAGTATCATTGCTTTTCTCATTTACTAAGCTTTTTTCTTTTTTGAGAATGAGTATTAAGTCTTTATCGAATTCTTGTTCGGCGTCTAATGAGGTATCCTGTATGTTTTCTCCTTTGAATAGAAGGTGACAAGATATATTAGCAGATATCTTAAGGCTGCTCTATAAGAACTACGTGTATTTTGTCATGTACTCTGTTATTAAATACTTCAAATTGATGACGGAATTAAACTGTTCTTTGGCATTTGATAGAACTTGCTAGCAAATCTATCTGAGCCTGTATCTTTTTCCTTTTTTTTTTTTTTTTTTTTTGTGGTACGCGGGCCTCTCGCTGTTGTGGCCTCTCCCGTTGCGGAGCACAGGCTCTGGACGCACAGGCTCAGCGGCCATGGCTCACAGGCCTAGCTGCTCCGCGGCATGTGGGATCTTCCCGGACCGGGGCACAAACCCGTGTCTCCTGCATCGGCAGGCGGACGCTCCACCACTGCGCCACCAGGGAAGCCCTGAGCCTGGTATCTTTTTAGGGATGGCTCTAGAGCAGTTGTCATATATTTCTGCCATGATTGATGAATCTGTTCTTTGTTTCTATTTCTTAGTCAATTTTTAACATGTGTTCTTCTTGAAAGCCCACTATGTTGGAGGAATGTCCAAATTTTTCAGCAAAAAGTGTTTTTAATAGTATTCAGTCTGTAAGTCTAAAAATCTTCTGCATCTCTGTGGTTATTTCTCCTTTCTCATTTCTGTTATTTTATATTTATTCTTGTCCTTTTCTCCCCTTGCTTTTTCTTCCAAAAAGTTTGTCTATTTTAAAAATTATTTCAAACAAATGCTCTCTTTTATGTTGCTTTTAATTTCTAAATGCAGTAATCTTGATAGTACTTTTATTAATTCCTTCTGCTAATGTTCCTTAGGATTTTTTTCCTACTTTTTCTAGATAATATGGTTCAGTGCCTATCTCATCATCTAAGTTTGAAAATACAGTATGGAATTTTTTTTGCCCTATGAACATGTATTAGCATAATCCTCCAAATTCAGGATTATGCCGTCCTATTTATTCCTTAGCAGATTTGCCACTTTATAGTTTTAATCTATTAAGTTACCTGTGCCATCTATTGGAACTCATTTCATAGTTTGTTTTTGTGAAAATTAAAATTGAGAGGGTCTTCAGTTTTAGGTACATATAATAACGTATATAAATGAAATACTAAAGATATATTGGCTATTCAAATAAAATGAAGAAATAAAGCAGCCTTCTAGTTTACCTGTGGAGTTTCTACTGTAGACAATTTTCTGTTTTTTAAAGGTAAGTATATTACAAATCACAGATCATTGACTCTGTTGTGACCAGCAGAATTCTTTCTCATCAGTTACCACCTTTAGTTGGGAGGCTTACCTACTGGAGGGTATGAATTCTCTCATTTCTCTTACATGTTTTACAAGATACTGCAATTGTTGAGCGACAATATTCTGATATAAAAAAACATAGCAAAGCACTGATGTTTGGATTCAGACAGTTTTACCACTTACTACGCTATGTGTAATTATTTTAGTTACTTAAATAATTTGGGTGAATTAATTTTTCTGAGCCTTGGTTTCCTCATCTTTAAAATAGGGATAATAATTGGCTTGGTGGTTGACATGAATATCATATGTAGGGGAAATATGCAGATTGTATTATAAAACCAGTATAGTTATTATTTATAATTATTTCTATTAAGTTACATAGTAATGAATAATGGAATGCTGGCTTAAATTAGAAATAGAATAAAAGCAGTAATTTAAGAGATGCGTTTCCGTAGCTCTCTACTCACCTCTCCCTTGTCCACAGAAGTTCCAGTAATGCTTGCATAGTCTGGTAGGGAAGGGAAGAGAAAATATTCATACTGTTAACAGCCTTTAACAAGAATCTACAGGTTCTCTACAAAACATACACGTTAAAGAACCTAATTGTCCCCGGAAGCTTTCAGAAAAAGAAATTGCCAGCCTTAGACTCAAGTGGGAGACTCTTCCCGTGAAGGAATTTGAGTTTGAAAGCATCCTGTTCTGTCACTGGCTCATTCTGTTACCTTAAATGCATTCTTTATCCTTTTTGCGTCCTACTTTCCTATGTCTAAACAAAGACAATGTATTATTACAGATATCAGAATAGGTTGAGGAAGATTTAGAAATAATTAGTTAAACAACAACAAAAGAAAACATAGAATCAATTCAGACAGCTGGGACGCTCATCAAAGATCATCAGCAAACCTCTTCATTTTATAACCAAGCAGACAGTGGCTTAGAGTTAAAGGGATCAACAGCTAATTGGTAGCAGAGTCTAGATTTGAAGTGCTTTGTCTGCTCTTATGTTTCTGTTCTTGACTTGAATACACCTCTGTGATCTGGCCTGTTGTATCATAATGGTTATTTAATGGATACTGTCATGCAAACTGAAAACATTTTGGTTTGGGTAAATTAAGCCAAAAGCAGAAATGAAAAGTGTTCTAATGCTTAAATACTAATCACACTACAGACTGGTAGAAAATCTCTTAGAAAATGACATGTCGAATGCCTAATCCTGTCTTTCGGTGTTATGCAACAATAATTTACTAAGTTATATTGTCTTGAATCACACCTCACTGCCTTCCAGTGTCAACACTTTGTGTGAGCCATTTGGTCCTTTAAATTGAGTTATTCATTTCCCTGTTTTCTTAAACAGAAAGTTCTAATTTATTTGCCTCTCGATGCTTTAGTACAATCCTCCTTATTCCATGACACTGAGATATTCCATGATATGGAGTCCACTGTCCAGATCTTTCTGGATGTTTCCTTCGAGTTGCTGGTCAGCATTGCTTCCATTGCTCTTTTTCTTCTCAAGTTTGCGTCAAGGAATCCATTGTACATAGGGAAAACCGAACTATGCACAATGAATCAATAAGGCTCTGAATGAGGGTTTAAGAGGTTTAAAAATGGACTGAACCCTCTGAATGAGGGCTAAGAAATTTTAAAACTCTGTTTTAACAGAGCAGCTGTTGATCCTCACCTGAAGGTATGAGTTTACTGACCCCAGATAAGCAGTCAAAGGCTCACCTAATATGATGAGACAGTAATTAAAAAGTTATATTAAATCTGTTTCTTAATCCGGGGTCTCACCTGATAAACACAAAAATCCTCACACCCTCCTAGATGCTACTTGAAAAGGAAATAAGGCAAAATTTGTAATTAGAGCAAATCAAAATAATGGGGCAAACCTGTTTTGTTTCAAGTCTAATCCACCCGCATCTCCTCTCAGATTCCTGAATAACTTAAAGCCTTTGACTTTGAGAGTCTTTTGTGGCTACGTTGTGAATACATATCACTGTCACTACTCAAGGTCTAAAAACAGTACAGATGTTTCTCTGGAAATAAAGTAATTACTTAGCTATCTATCAGTTAAAAATCATGTTCTCATTGTACTGACACAATATTATGAAAACTGGGCTCAAGATCTTTTATCATGTGTTCGGTAAGTCATCTGAACACTCATTTCTCCTAGCAGAAATTGATACAGGCTTCTGTTGTTGGTTAGGTCTATTTTAGACTTTTATTTTATATATATATATATTTACATTTTTCATACATCATCGATGAGTGTATTATAGGACCATTATTTAAAAATTGGTTAAATATTTGTTGAATAGCTGTGTCACAGATGCCCTGTAACCATCAATGAGCAAAAAAAATAACAGTCGTGTGTCATATTACCATATACTTGATACCGATATTGGGAAGGATGCTCTTCAATGAGTTGCGTCCAAATGCTCTTCAACCAGGATGCTCTTCAACCAGTTGCGTCCAAATGATCCATTACTGCATGGGATGTTAGAGATGTGTTTGGGTAGTCTCTATCCAAAGTCCATATTTGTCTAGGAGATGCAAACATCTTTAAAGAAGCTATTTACAATTAATTCGCACATAAACCTGCAATTTACTTCATTTTTTTTTCTGAGATTAATCAGAACAGTAGTGTGTGCCTTATGAGTGTTGGAAGCGATGTGGCTATACCTTAATTTTTTTAAATAAAGGTTGTACTTTTTCAAGTTACTATGCCTTTAGTTGTCTATATTTCTTTTGCAGATAATACATATGTGTCAAGTTCAGAAAATGATGAAGATGTATTAGTTACTACAGAGCCAATTCCAGTCATTTTTCATCGAATAGCAACAGGTAATATAGGAGTACACTATTTTCTTAAATTCCAGGTTAATATTTTCTTGATTATAGGTAGCTTTGTTTTTTGGTTTCTTTTAACCCATATAGTATTTATCTTTGGCATGTATAAATCTGGTTTTCCATACAGATTTTCTATTTAAAGTCATTAATTTGTTTTTCAACAGTTTTAAAAATGCATAAATTAGTACTTTTAAAAAGTCCCATTTAAATGCCTTATGCAGATATTTGCTTTTGTGAAAATATTTTCATTCATAATGATACTGCCAGACAAACTGAATATTTAAAAAACATACTGAAGGCAATGTAGATCCCATGAAATATATAGTGAGAACTGAAGGAAGTTGTACTGTGGCCACTTCAGTTTGAGCACATTTTTATGGGCAATGAAAAATCAGAATAGTTTGTATGTAATATAATTCTCCAACATAATATAATTTCAAAATATCCCTTAATTTCTCTTGCAAAAGAAAGAATCATCTATGGGGTGTTTTTATACTGAAACTTATAAATATTTGGTAAATAGTATACTGAAAACTAAAATGCTTCTTTAATTATAACTTTCAGAATTAAGAAAGACAAATGACATTAACTGTTGCTTATCCATAAAATCCAAATTACAGAAGGAAAATGGGGAGGTATGTAAATTACATTTTATGTTTTATTATGTTTCTTCAAACAGTATAGATATATTTGAAATTTACTGTGTATTTGTAGTTAATATCATCATTATTTAGGTTAAAATTGCATATAGTGAATGAAGTACACGCTCCTGGCTTAGGGACTTATGTATGGGAAAGATGGTGGCCTAAAATTAGCTACCTTTCAAGTAATAGAAAGAACATCTGGTTTAAATCTAAATAAAGTGCATACAAAACCTAACTTGTTCTCTGTGTTTTCATCAAATAATGTAGTTGATTGAAGAGCGCTTATGTAACATATTTAGAATAACCGTATGTTATTCTAAACTGTATGTTTAGATTAACTGTACGTGGTACACATAGTTTTGATCAGACCCTTAAAATTTCATCTGTAAAAGATGATCTTTCTAGCTAAAGGAGCACAGAGCGTGGGTATAGTCTTATTATTTTGGGCCAGTGTTAAAACAACAACAACACACTTATCCCCTTTCCTCACCTTCAAGAAATTTACTTCAATCTGTAAGTAAATACGGGGACATTAAACAAACAAAATGAATGTGGTGGGACCCGACAATTCTTTGGTTTTAAAACTATGCACTGAATGCAACCCTGCCTTCCCCTCAGTGTTGTACCATTCATAGTGCTCTTCAGTAGCCAAACTGAGAATCACTGATTTAGCATTATTGCTGCTAAAACCAAAAACTGTTTGTATTTTATAAAACCCAAATTCCCTTTTCTAGGTTTTTTGTTTGCCTTAGTAATTTGAAATTTGATCTAGAAATTTAAGGATAATTACAAAACATTGAATTAATAGATTCCTGTGTCTAAAAGCAGCTACCTTTCTCTTAATTATTTTAAAAGGGTCAGGGATAGGAATAGTTACCTTAGATGAATTTTTGTTGTTTGTACTTTAGACACATAACAGATACGGTTCAGTTGATTAGAAACTCAAACTTCAAGTTCAAGCATATTTAATTAAATATCCTTTTGAAATCTGAAATCTAAAATTATTTCTACAAAGTTCTCTTCATAATGTGATTTGTATTTATTTTCATAATTTGAGTTTTATATTATTAGATTCAAAGTGCCTTTTCTTTCATACCATTATGTGGTGTTGGCAGTGGAAGTGAGAACAGTCTGGGATAAATAACGCTGAGGAATTTTTTAATAAAAAATTGAATCAGTGTGAGCTGCTCAGATGTTTTATCAGAACAAACCCAAAATTGTAATTGATTGATGTAGCTTTTTATATACATCAAATATTAAATTGTACAACTCAAGACCAGTGAAACGTACATAGAGCTTAATGCACCCACAAGATTGTCTCTTACTACCTTTTTGTTTTTGGTTTGTACTGCACCAACAATTCTTTTATTTAAAATCCATGTGGTATGCATAAGACCTACCTATTATGGCCACTTGTTACTTTAGTTTCAGAAGGAGGAAAACTAGTTTGACCATTAAAATTGCCTTCTTACTATTATTTTAAGGAGTCAAGACAAAATAGTACGGTGGAAGAAGATTCTGAAGGAGATAATGATTCTGAAGAATTTTATTATGGAGGACAGGTAAGCACACCAGCTCCTCTGAATAGCCACTCTCAAAGGTAGCAGTAGCCATCACGTTCTAGTGGAAATCTGTGCTTGTCATCTAAAAGACCTGTGTGTTGTTCAGGGTTCTGTAACTAACAAGGAAATTCCTATAATTTGTCTGACGCTCATTTTCTGTATATTTTCAGAAATTAAGGTTACTTTTGCAGTTATTTGACTGTAATCATTTATTTACATTGAAGTTGTCTTAACTTCATTACAGATGTTTTGCAGACAGCATCTTATTATGCTTTTAACTTTTACATTTATTAAGCATATTGTGCTCAGTCAATATTTTGAAATGCTGACACTAATAAAAGCATGAATTGTTAGTTTTAAATAGAAGGTGATTGACCTTTATAAAAACTGATGGGCCCTAATTATCGAGCATCCTCATTATTTGTATTCATTATCTTCCTTTTCCTTCTATACTAAAGTGTTTGTTGAAAAATTGTTGTGAAGAAACATCATAATTTATATATATGAAAATAGCATAGCCACATATGCATATATATGAAAGAATTCATTATATTTTTCCAGAATAATGTTAAAATTTTAAACTGAGCATTTGATTTTAGGATATGGCTATATAAGTTGTCTTGTTCTGTTTCTGTAAACTTCTTGATCCAATATGCTTTGTAGCTTGGATAGTTTAAGGGAAAGGTAATATGTTAAAGAGATGCTTTAAAGCCAGTTATTATTATGTAAAGAATGCAAGTCAATTTATTCATTCAGAATCAGAAATTAGTAATCTGTCAATCAAGTGTATGCAAGGCAGTAGAGGTATGGACGGACATAAATAAAACTAGATTTCCTCTCTCCAGAATGCCTTACTAGGAATGGGGTACTTTTCCTAATGATTCTTTAACCAATATAACACTCTAACATTCTGCAAAATAATTCTTCCAGTTTCGATTTTTGTTTACACTGCTAATTCTTACGGGGGAAGTAAATGTTTTTTTTTCAGTCTAGAAGTTTTTCAGATTATCTGCCACTTCACTCCTTTTAACATTGGCATTGTCTTCGTATCAAAGTAGTCAAATATTACTTTTTAAGCATAATAAATTATACTAGATGTATGTGATAAGCATAATAAATTATACTAGATGTATGTGAACCTAAGAACTTTAGTGAATATATTGCTGAACTGTCTGTACTTTTTTTTTTTTTTTGGCGGTACGCGGGCCTCTCACCGCTGCGGCCCCTCCCGCTGCGGGGTAACAGGCTCCGGACGCACAGGCTCAGCGGCCATGGCCCACGGGCGCAGCCGCTCCGCGGCATGCGGGATCTTCCCGGACCGGGGCACGAGCCCGCGTCCCCCGCATCGGCAGGCGGAATCCCAACCACTGCGCCCCCAGGGAAGCCCTGAACTGTCTATACTTTTTTCATGAAGGCGACAGAGAAAATGCCCATGGCAGAACTACAGGGTCACCTGTCCAAGAGATTGTTTGTATTTTGATTTTTTTGATTCTCTTTACCCTAAGTCATTTCTAAATTATCCCTTTTCATCAGGTGAACTATGACGGGGAGCTGCACAAGCACCCCCAACTCGAAGCTGATTTGTCGGCAGTGAGAGAGATATATGGGCCACATGCAGTTTCTCTCAGGTAAATAAATACCTTCGGTGAATACAACTTCGGTGAATACAAATACAGCACATTTATGGCTGTGATTTTTTTGTGTGTACACATGGTTTAAGATTACATTGATTTCATTAAAGAAATTAGTTATTTTTGGAGAGTTAGTCTGATAAAATATCAGTCTTGAGTGGCATCGTAATCAATTCCTGTAACAGATTTGGCCAGCTGAGCCCATGTTGTTATCATAAATTAAGGACATATTTGTGTGAACAATAAAAGTCAATAATGCATAACCGCTGGTATCCAAATCACATTGTGATATGTAATCTGGCCCCTAAGAAAAGAAAGGAAAAAAAGACATACGTTTGTGCAATGTGTGTTTGAATGATATTTTTTTGTTGTTGTTGCAGTTACTTAATATATTATTTGGTGATAAATTTCCAGGCCATTTTCTATTACTTTAATCATTCAGAAGACCCCCACCATCCCTATTTAGACTTTCTTTTCTCTCCTTAATTTAAGAAAAACCCTTTTCTGCCATCATACTTGTTTCCTTCCATGAGTCAGATCTGATGTTTCAGATTTTTGTTATCTTCCTGAAGGGTGGTCTCCAAGTCTCCAGACTCCTCTCACAGCCTGACCTCAGTTCCAGCCTCATCCACCCAAACCAGGATTGTTTCTGTTCTCGAAACGTGCTATATTTCCCCTTGACTTTGTCCATTAGCCCAAGCAGTGCTTCCCTCTCAAACCCGGTTGCTCTCTTTTTTCAAGCCCCAGTCTAAAGGTCAGCTTTTCTTTGAGCCTTCCTTGAATCTCTGATGCAGACTGGTTATTCTGCCGTATGCACTCCCATCACATTTGGCTCTTAATCTCATTTATTAGTCTCTTCATGTCTTGTTGTTATGGGTTTACTTCTCCCCCTCTAGACTCTGAATTCTGTGAGTGCTGGGGCAGCACACTTTTTTGTTATTTGCCTTTATTTTGTGTTGGTTTGGTTTTCAATCCCGCTTGTACTCCAGTACTTAGCCTAGCACAGGGCACATATGAAATATAAGCTGGGGGCTTCTTGACTGTTTCCAGTGGAACGTCTGTGAAAAATGTTCATATTATCTGGTTATGTTCTTTTCAGTGAACATACGCAGATTTTGAGAGAGCAAACGAATACTTAAGGGAGTATAACACAGCTGTAATTTATAATTGCTAACTGTTTCATTTTACCTGCAGAAACTCACAACCACCTGTGGCCTAAATAAGCCGGGATCGTACACCCGGACCCTCTCCCTCCTGCTTATGGAGGGATATTAGGCTACAACTGAGTGAGGGTGATTGGGATTATACTTGGAAAAGCAAATCTTTACAATTTCCAAAGTTTTGGCGAATTAGCTGTGATCATTTCACAATTGATCCATGCTCTGGCTCCCGGATAAGGAATATGGAGATTCCATAAGTATTATAGAATGAATAAATGAAGAAGGCAACAGGGACTATCAATAAATTGTCCAGGGATTCCCTGGCGGTCCAGTGGTTAAGACTCCGTGCTCTCACTGCCGAGAACCTGGGTTCGATCCCTGGTAGGGGAACTAAGATCCCACAAGCTGTGTGGCTCGACCTAAATAAATAAATACATAAATAAACTGTCCAAAACAATGACTAATTTTTTTAACTTTAGTCAAACTTTGGTTGAAAGCTTAAAACTTTAATCGCAATAGTTTAACCCTCTCCCCCATGAAAGAAAAAGTCTGTATATGATTAATTCAATACAACATAGAATTTAGCTGCTTTTCATTGGAAATATGTATTTTTGTTTAGAGAATCACTTTACCACACACTGATTGCTTTTATAAAGTTTTTTTACATATATTTCCATGCTATCTAGGCCTCAATCATATCATATATATATGTATATATATATGAATATTTTTGTTTCTTCAGCAAGCATTTGATATTACTATCTTATATTACTTATATAAGTAATATATATTACTTATATATTACTATATATTATATTACTTATATTACTATCATAAGGTAAATACTTATAATTTCTATTAGTATCTTCCATTATTAATAAAATATTGATAATTTATGGACTGTTGAAATTAGATAAATATCTGGAATTTCATTCAAGTGAAGTACCTAAAGTCATAAATGGTTTTGGTTACTTTCCCCTTGCCTCTTTCACTTACAAGTTTTGGTCCAATTTAACTCTCAATGAATGCAAGCCATGTTCTTGCCTGCTCTAGATTTCCTCTAACTACAGAGGATGTTTCCAGAATAAATAACCTCCCAGAGGCCTCATGATATAAAGGGAAATCACAGCAGGACTAGTGTGATTTACTTAAAATAAATAAGAATGAATTTACTGTCTGGTCTCAAATACTGTGGCTTTGGACATATGGGAGAAAGGAGTAGTTAGGCCTAAGATCTTGGAGTCACCTTCTTTGCAAAGTTTTAAGTCTATTGAAAACAGACTGTTCTAATTAGCTGTTCTTTTACTTAATTGAGTTTCATAAGGACTTAATGGAGTTTGAAGAGCAAAAGTACCTCAATATGCATAATATGCTATTTGCTGTCATTTTTTTTAATGTGACATCTAATGAGAAAGGCAGCTAACCACATCTAAGTTCTCTTTAAGAGAAGAAAATAACAGAGATTGCCTCAATTGAGGCAAAACTCTTTTCGTAGGTTGAGGGAGGCTATAGAAAAAGTGGCCGATGATAAATTTATTACTTAAGTAGGTAGTTTTAGCTTTACCTGGCCAAATCATTCAAAAGCAGCCTTCTGGCTGGGTTGAACCGTACTTGGAAACACTGATGACAATTCTGATTCACAGGCTCTTGTGCAGGAAGTGAGTTAGGTCTCTGGGGGAGCGTGGTTAACCCCCTGATCAGTCTGCATGTGTCTCATCTCGAATCATGCAACAAAATGAGGTTATTTTACGTTTTTATTATAAATTTACTCCTATAGTCATGTATTGATTTAAAAAATGATCAGTGCTATTGAAAACAATTTGAGATTAATATTTTTAGAAAGCAGGGAATTACAAATCACAAAATTCTCATTTGGTTGGGAATGAAATGATTCTGATAATTTGCTGATGATGTTTCAAACTTTTACCCCAAATAAAATATCCTTTGCTTTATGATCATCCATCATCCATTTAAAGAACTGGAGGCAGCTGAGTAATATTCTGATCTTTGTATTGTGGCTAATGTTGAAGTAGGTTGGAAGATTGCAAGATTTTGACTATTCATTTTGATCACTTTTTGTGGTTGGATGATTGTAATTTTGGAGTTGATGTTTTGGAGGACAGGGCATGCAGAGGATTTTTTTAAGGTTTGAGGAAGCTATACCACTGTATTCAGGCTCACCACCCAAACATATATCTCATGGAAAAGAGAGAGCGAGAGCGAGAGAGAGAGAGAGAGAGAGAGAGAGAGAGAGAGAGAGAGAGAGAGAGAGAGAGAGAGAGAGAGAGAAAGAGAGAGAAAGAAAGAAAGGGAAAGAAAAAGCCACATAAATCAGGGTAGACCACTTTAATTTCTATGGATTTCCATTAGTAGTGGGCCAGTAGGACTACTTAACAAATCTCTGGTTCTCCTCTTCTGGCAGATGGCAGGATTGTATTTCCCTATCTCTCTTTTTTTTTTTAATTAATTAATTTATTTATTTTTTCGCTGCGTTGGGTCTTCATTGATGTGCGTGGGCTTTTGCGGTGAGCAGGGACTACTCTTGATTGCGGTGTGCGGGCTTCTCCTTGCGGTGGCTTCTTTTGTTGCAGAGCACGGGCTCTAGGTGCGCAGACTTTGGTAGTTGTGGCACGCAGGCTCAGTAGTTGTGGCGCACGGGCTCTAGAGCGCAAGCTCAGCAGCTGTGGCTTTGCACGGGCTTAGTTGCTCCGTAGCATGTGGGATCTTCCTGGACCAGGGCTCAAACCCGTGTCCCCTGCATTGGCAGGAGGATTCTTAACCACTGCACCACCACCAGGGAAGTCCCGTCCCTACCTCTTATAATATCAGCAGTGGACACACAACTAGTGTTGGCCAGTGAAAAGTGAGCCAAAGTGCTAGTGTGTGAGTTCCCACATCTTCAGTACTCCACCACTCTGGGCCCCTTGGCGACTACAATGAATAGCATTCTTTCTAGTCCTCTGATTCCATAGTAAGCAGGTAGTGTGAGTGAGATATAAATCCTTTTTTTGTGTGTTAAACCAGTGAGATTTTGAGGATGTTTGTTACTACAGCATAACTTAACCTACACCGAAGTATGTCATTCGTCAAAAGATCTTGGGTTGGATGTTTGTAATGTCCTTTGCAGCATACTGATTCTCCCGCTTCCGCCTCTGGAGCCCATGGAAAAGCAGTCTGAACTGAAAACCAGGGTAAAGTGATGGCAGGAGGCACACAGAAGAAAGAAACAAACAGGAGACTATTTTTCAAAACCACTGGCGTAAAATCTAGATGCAGGCTTCACAATGTGAGATCCCAGACAGTCACCTCTTCTTCCAATGCCTGTGCTTTCCTCAAGCAAAACCAAGGACTTTTAAACGGAGGGCAGAGTTGTAGCAAGTGTTTACACTGTACCTCTTATACACTGTTATTTTATATGGGGTTCCTTTCTTATCTGGATCTAATTTTTAAATTCTTCTTAGCCCTGTTGTCCTTTAGAGAAATTTATAGCTACCATGAATACAGTCTTGCAAATGCTTTAATCTGCCAAGACTTCTTCCCAACTACTGAGTTTGCATATTTCTTGGCCCATTCACAAACATCTCTCCCACACTGAGCATGAAACACACACTGAGTAGGCATGCAGAGATAGACACACAAGCTGTTGAGTTTCAGATGTCTTAGGAAGGTGTATGTTTCTTCACAAAATATATTTCTTCTCCAAATATAGCTGACTAATTGTTGAAAGCAGAAATAACTAAATAGCAATAGAGGTTTATTTCCCAAGAACTTGTGATAGAGTTTCATGTATGTGTGTGTACGCATATAATTTCCTTGACAGTTGATGAGGGAAGGCTATCTGTCTAAAATATATTTTTATAACCAGCACAGTCCTGCTAATTTTGATCAGATAGTATTATAAAACATCACAACAGTATAATAAATAAGCTGTGGTTTTATAGAGAAAGGAGGACCAACATAGACGGTCTAACATTTAATATATTGTAAGTATGTATGTGGTATCATTAATGAGGATGTTGTCTTGATTAGTTCCACTAAAAAACAGGAGAATGAATTGCTAAGAATTCTAACACATAGTGCCCTCAACAATGCATGTTCATAGAAAAATATGTTTCATACATATGTTCTTAAATGAACTAGGTCACATGCAAGTAGTCCAAATCAGATGGCTGGATTTCAAGATATGTCAATTCAAAGACTAATAACTCAGATGCTGGAAAGAAATTTGTGGAGCAGTTCTTCTCAAGCCCTCAGTCCCAGAGTGAAACAACTGCATCAGATCATTTCTGTGTAGTCTCCCTTCTCTTAAAAAAGTATTCAAGTTCAATTTGATGTGATCTTTTCATAGTGAATAAATATAGGCAGTGCACGGAATTGTTTTGAATTATTATAAACCCGATACAGCATTCAGTACACAATCAGATATCAAGATTCACAGTTCAAGTTGCATTCGTATTTCAAGCATTCGCCTTGATTCTGCGTTTGCTATTCGTGAGATCTAGGGCTACTGAAAGATACTCAGATACAGAAGCAATCGTGATGACTGGGCCGCTGCATCTGGACAGACTGTAATCACGCTTTGTAATCTCGCAGTGGGAAACGTGAAATTACTGGCAATATATAAAAAGGGCATCACAAGGGAAATTGGTTTGCATATACACAGTGTTGTTGTGAGTTCTTTGAAGTGTGGCATAAAAACAAAAGTGTAACTATTTACAGATCTCCACCTGCAGAATCCAGCTAATTGCAAACCTTTAATGCCTCTGCCTCCTTAAAATTCTGTATTTATGCTCTGCTGTGGTGAAGAAGAACACTTGTAACCCTTTACTTACTTTTTTTTGGAAAGAAATTGATAGTATTGGTAACTGGGAAAATACTAACTTTTAACCAGAAAAGTGCTGAAGAAATCATATAAGGAATACTTCAGAATTCACATATTAAAGGTTTTATAAGGAACGTATATCACATTCTGATCATAACGTTATGATAAATTCCGTTGAAATGATCTGGAAATCTATTTTTGAAGAAAACAGCTGTGGGTAAGGTTTGTGCTGACTTTTGTTATCTCTGATTCCTTTTTCTCTGCCTCTAAACATACCCAAGTCTTGCCATCATAAATAAATCCAAAATTATTCTCGCCTCTGAAATTGGCAAAGATGGGAGAAAAAAATGCCTGGCGATGATGAGCATGTGGAAAATGGTCACTGGGGGATCCTCGCTGGTGCCATTATAAGTTGTTTTAACCTTTTAAAATAGTAACTAAACAGTATATATTAAGACTCCCAAATATAGTTATACTATTTATTTTACTCAGTAATTCTAGAAATTATTCTCTGGGAAGACAGCTGCACATCGATTTTTACCCAGAGAGCTATTTATCAATATTTATAGTGTAAAAAAGTTGAAAGCAACCTAATGTTGTATTACATAATTTTATTCATATAAATACAGACATTTAAATTTATGGTTTTGAAGAATATTCCACAATATAAAAAATACTCATTATAGAAAAAGTGAAAGAGCAGGACAAAAATCTTTACATACCTTATTATCCTTAATAATAATCATGTGTATTACATGATATATTAATACATGAAAGAGACTGGAGTGAGATATAAGCAAAAAGAATTGTCTCTGAGTGACCGTGTTACAAGTTATCTATTGTCTGTTTTTCTCCTTCTCACATTTTATATAATGAGTCTATATTACCACTGTAATCAGAAAAAGTAGATATTTTTAGAAAATACATAAGATTTTTTAATAAAGTAAATTTTGTCCACAACCTATAGTTAATATATAAGTACTCTTTATACTTTTTTGGTTTTCCTACTTCTATTTTATCTAAATAAAGTGTTTTGGTTTCCATAGTGTTTTGGTAATCTGCTTGCTCAGTGAACAGTGTATTTGGAACATTTCCCTCAGGATACTAAATGTTTTTATATCAATATTTTTAATAATGGGTAATTTAAAAAGATTATATTAACGTGCCATCATTTATATCCTTATTATTCAATATTCTTTTTTTTTTCTAATTTCTACTCTTACATACATCCTTCTAGGTAAAAGTTTGCACGTATTTGTTATAATTTTCTTGGGAATGGTTGTTGTCAAGGCCTCTTTGTCTCACCACAATGTCTTTTGCACATCATTAGTGATCTATCCTCATCATTGTATTTAATGGCTCTCTTTTAACATGCCTGGCTGTAGGTTATTTGACTTCTTAAGAGAAATATGCAACAGAGACTCTATGTGGCCTGAAAAACCTAAAATATTTACTCTTTTGACCTTTATAGGAAAAGTTTTCTGAACCCTGAAGTAGAGGCATAAAAGAAATGGTTCTTGTGCTTGGTCCCTCTTCTTGTCTTAGTTTCTGTATAATTTCATAACTAAGTTGGCATACTTTTGTATCTAAATTTGCATATATGTCTATATTTGTAAAGGGTTATAAAGGTTTTTATCCTTTATGAATAGCACAGATGTTCTGACGCAGGCAATTAAAGAATTCCTATGCGAATAATTTTATCCCTTTTCTTCTTTATGTAACCTTTAAAAATATGACCATGAAAAAACAAAAAGTAATTTCATAAATAGTGAAAATGTGCTCAGTGTTTTGATATATTTCTAAGGAGAGGAAGGAGAAAGCATAGAGGCTGAGTTATTATTTTCTAATATGCTGCATGTTTTTGGTCATTGATATCAAAAAGCAAAAGGACCCTCTAGATTCCTTTATTCATCAAATTACATAAAGCCATTTAATCATTAAAAATGCCTTCTCTAAACCCTATAAAAGTGCCATAGTTTTGTACTCTGTTAGCATTATTTGCATATATCATACACAGAGATCTTCATTGAGTACCTACTATGTGCCAGATACTGTACTGTACAGTTTTGAAGTTGAACATGAGTTCAATGCCTGGCTTCCCACTGACTTCTTATCTGCCCTTTGACAACTTGTTTCGCTTTCCTAAACCTCAGTTTCCTCATTTGCGAATGAGGATAATTATAGTATCCCTGTCAGAAGGCTATAATGAGGACCTAATGAGATCATCCATTAATGTTTGACCTAGTTTCCAACACAAAGTGATAAGTGATAGTTTATTGAATATCGAATCGGCTAAGCACTTGCATAAGTAAATAGGATACGTGTATTCACATCCCAGCTCTGCTACAGAGTGATGACAGGTGAGTTACTTTATTACTCTGAGCCTCAGTTAATGGACATATAAATTGGAAGTAGTAGTAGTACCTGTAGGGCACTATGATCGCAGGTATGCAAAATCCTTAGAACGAGTTCTGGCATGAAAGTGCTCAATAAATATTGTCCATTAACTTTTATAATTTCTGTTATCTCTGTAGTTTTCTCCCTCACTATGATTTGTATTTGTAACTTAAGGAATTTATTACAATATCAAAAATAGGGATGTGTGTATGGAGAATATAAAAATTGCTGTTTTTATGATCTTTGTTAACTACATGCTAGTTTGTGGCACTATGTTGGCTGGAGAAAAGTTGGTCTCCATCATGTCTTTATGTGGAATATACTGTTGTTACTTGTTTTAATTTTGATACATCAGACCTTTAGATCTGGCTGTCAAAACATAGTGACATTTAAGTGGCAGAACACCTGGACCAGTTTCAGAACCACCGTCTAATGTGACAGGAAAATTTATGGGCACTTTATTGTGGCAGTCACTTATCCCTCCACCCCTTCCTTGTGTCAGAAACTCCTTTCTTGTCCTTAGAGGCAGCTCTTCATCTTCAGAGTACAGTGAAAAGCGAGTGGTCACATAAGAAGATTGTTTAATTTGTCACAGAGAACTGGGAATGTTTGAAACTATGAACCAAATAAGTCTTGAATTTATGTATGCATTTGCCTGAACATGAAGATGGAAAGATATCTGTATGGTATAAAGAGGTCACATAAGACCACAATCCAACTAAATTGAGTTAGTTAATTCATGTCCACAGTCATTTCTGAGCTATCTGTGGAAATCAGAGATGAAAATTCATGATCAAATTTTACTTTGAAATAAGCTAGGACGCTATCTTTTAAGCAAAATGAAAAAAATAATGTTAATCTTTGCTTTCAGGGAATATGGAGCCATTGATGATGTAGATATTGATCTGCATATTGATGTTAGCTTTCTTGATGTAAGTATCAATTGAAGCAATATGATTGGTACATTTAAAAAACACACTTTTATTCTTGGAAGAAATTTAATTTTAGTTTCTCTTGTACATAATACTATAAGTAACATAATGACTTTGTCAAAGTGACTTATGAAGAAATGCTATGACTTGTCAAAAAAGCAGAGATTTTATATACATATATATTTTTTCCATCAGTTCTTGTAATATATTCTGAAACTTATGGGCTTGTAGTATATCATTATTTCTTAAGTTTTCATTTTAATTTTCAGATTTAGAAGGCAAAAATTAAGAGTACTTTGGCTTTCTTTTCACAAGCGAATAGGTTTTGAAATAATTTATAGGCCTTAATGATTTAAAATAAGTTTAAAAAATTTTATCTGGAAAAAACATCAAGAACTCTAAAAGATGACTAATTCATCTTTCAAATATTTGCACAGGAGGAGATTGCTGTGGCATGGGAAGTGATTCGAACAGAACCTATAATTGTCCGACTACACTGTTCGCTTACACAGTATTTAAATGGCCCAGGTTAGTTTTATTTCTCTATTATTTTGAATGTTCATTAGTTGTGCATTGTGCATTATGTAAAATGACTGTTCATTTGGTAATTCTGAACATAAATGCAGCTATCTTCATAATGATACTTAAATATACTTGCATCCTAACAGAGGTGCTTTATGACCAATATAACTATTGGAAGCAGAAACATATAACATTTAGTTTTATAGTTTTCAGAAGTTGACAAGTTGCTGTGAAACAAACACAATAAAACCTAAAAGAGAATTTTGCATATAATAGATTCTCAGTAAGTATACTTAGGGTTGCTCTTAAGTTTAATTATTTCTGTCTCTGAACCTGAGATTTAATTTTAATGTTTACTTATCTCACCTTTGATTACTGATGAATTTAGCCTAAGTGTAACATATTTCTGTTTTTGAAAATGGAGATCATAATAATATTTTTGTTTTCCAATACCTGAAGGGATGATTTTGCTTTATCTCAAGGAATAGTTGTTTATAACACAGGACCCTATTATAAATCTTGCCAAGACTTACTGGATTTAAATGTTTTCTCTGCCTACTAATTCTCTCTCTCTCTCTCTCTCTGTCTCATACACACACACACACACACACACACACACACACACACAAACACACACACACACAACTGCATCTGTTCATATTATTGCAGTTATCTACTGCTGCAGAACAAACCACTTTAAAACGAAGTGGCTTAAAACAGCTTCTCTCTCACCGTTCGTTGGTGCTCAACTGGGCAGCTTCTGCTTGGGGTCTCCTGTGCCTTTGCAGTCAGGTGGTGGGCGGGGTTTATGTCATTAATGGCTCCACTAGTTGGATGCTCAAGATGGTTGGATTTCAGATGGCTAGCAATTGATACAGGTGTCATTTCGGGACCACGCAGGGCTCAGCTGGGGCTATTAACTAGAGTGTCTCCTTACACAAGGCTTCTTCGTGTGGCTTGGGCTTCTTGTAGTATGGTGACAGGGATCCGAGAGCAGGTGTTCCAAAAGACAGGGTGTGCTGAAAGGCTCAGCGGCTCTTTCACTGTATTCTGTTGATCAAAATTGTCAATGGACCCACCCAGAATAAAGGGATAGGGACATAGATGGCACCTCTCGAAATTGTGGCCATTTTTGATCTGCTGTGCACACATTACCGTGGTCTCTGCATATTTCTCTTTAGGCATATCATGGAACTTATATCTACTGTTAGTTTTCACATAAGAAAAATATTTGCCCTTTCAAGTTCATGAAATACATAGGAAAGTCTCTCATTTTGAAAATGTCTCTGTTGTCACCATTTTTTAATTTTTGGATAATGTATTCTACTTAAATAATCAACATACAGTAACACATAGTAACTGATGTGATCTGATGCTAGGCAAAGACAAATAGATGTTACATATCTTTATTTTGATTACTTCAAATATATAGAAATGTAATAAAGAAGAAAAATAATTCCTCACAATCCCTCTATACTGAGAAACCTGTAAATCGGTTGGTGTTGTTTCTGTTTTCTGTGCACATGTGGTTTATTTTCATAAAGTTCATATCAAATTGTATAGATATCTGTGTGCCTTAATGTTATGTCATGAGCCTGTCCTCCAGTCGTTAAATATTCTAAAATGGAATGATTTGTAGTATCTGCACAATATTCCAGCCTGTAGGTGTATGTGTTTTTGCTGTTTTCCCACGTATTCTGCTGTGTCGCTAATATTTTTCTTTCTTTAGTGATTTGAAATGTACTTATTCTATTTTATTCTGATGGTGGTTAAAAGCAAAAGAATCCCTCATGTCTGAACTTTGTTTTTAATTAATGGGGTTAGGAAGAAAATTGGGTCATTTAATCTCTAGTCACCCCAATTCATTCCATCTGTGCAAGATGACGATGTGGCATGCTTTTATGTAATCTTACCACTGTTACTCATGTGTTTATGTAATCTTGAATTTTAGGCAGAGATTTTCCATTCACAGTATCTCTTTAAAGATTTGTCACATTTGCATGGTTTTATATTTCAACAATTATATTTTAATTCACATTTAGATCATTTGATTGCTCAATACTATTTATTTAGTATCACAATTCATCTGTAATTTCTTATTTTTTCATCTTTGTTAGTTGATTTACATGTTTACTAGTTTGTAAACCAAAGAAACGTGAGGGTTATGCTTCATTTTTCATACCTAAGAATGACTCTTTGTTTTGTGAACGAGACAAACTTGACCAACTATAAATTTATGGGCTCATAACAGTTCTCCCCAAAAAGGCAAAAGTGCTTTAAAAACTTCTGCTACTCTGTGTCTGAACTGTTTAACTTTGTTCATTTGTAAGAAATCTATCTTGGTTTTGTTTATGTTTTGTTATGTGTACTTATCGATGTATTTTTTTCTCTTTCTCCTTGATACTACTCTTTATATATTTATTTTTGATTGGTATGCTTACCTTCTTTATCTGCTCGCCCAAATATATGTAGATTGGATCTAATTCCCGTATCCTCCATGCTGTTTATCATTCCTCTTAGTCTTTCATCCGTCACCTCTGATTTTCTAAGTTTTTTTCATTTGTCTTCTACTCCATTGAGTGAATTTTTTTCATAATTTAGTCTTTGATATAATGTTCCCCTATTTTTAATTTTACTACAATCTCTGCTGATACCATATTTTCCCGTTTATTATCAATTGCTTTCATTTTATTTATGCATCATTTTGAATTTTGTTCACAAAATCAATAATCGTCCAAGAATTATAATTTTGTTCCTATAGATGTGAGTTTTGTTTTCCTCAGAATTCAAGCAGTGTCGAAATGCACTTCTTTCAGAAATTAGTGTGATTTGTGTATAATTTCTTCCGATAAGAAGAGTAAAGACTCTTTATAATGAAAACAGGAAATACAGAGACAGTGTGGGGAAAAAAAAGGGATAGTAAAGAAAGAGAATTCCAGGGACTTCCCTGGCGGTCCAGTGGTTAAGACTCCGCACTTCCAGTGCAGGGAGTGCGGGTTCGATCCCTGGTCGGGGAACTAAAAGATCCCACATGGTACGCGGCCAAAAAATAAAAATAAATAAAATATTAAAACTTCTTTAAAACAAAAAGAGAATTCCACATTTACTCATTTACTGTACTCTAGAGTTAGTTCTGATAAGAATTGAAGAAATACACCTCCTTATCCAATTTGAAGTTAAAAATAAAGATCATTTTTATTGTACATGGGGAAATATACTTTAAAAAGACAAGGTTGTTATGATTCTTATGGTACTATATATTTTTTCCAGAATTGCTGGTATATAAGTCTAGTTTATGATCTCAAGGACAGGGCTGCTTTTAGTTTAAAGTGATAAATAGCTGATGTTATTAAAAATGTTTGCCTGTGCAGATCCTCTCATTATTGATACCTGTACATTTACACGATCACAGTGTGGGACTAATTTCCACATATCTTGAGCGACCCTCACTTATTGCCTTCCCAACCTAAATTATGAGACAAGGAAAAATTGAACAACTTCTACCTTTTGTAAAACAGAAAATATTTTACTAGTATATCTTTCTCATTCTATTGCCCCCAAAACTGAATGCTGTGGGGAGTTTGGTTGAGGTAAACTTTTAATTTTGGAAGAATAGACATTTCTATAATATTTATTACTTTTCCTATAAAGAAGCATTTATTTGTAAATTCTACTTTTAAATGTTGTACAGTTCTGTGTTTTTTGGTTTTGGTTTTGCCTTAAATGACTGATTTTAGCTAAATTTATTCCTGAATATTTGTGTACTACTTGTTTGCTTAATGGCACTTTTATATCCCAGTTTATTTTCTAACTGATTGTTTTGGCTATCAAAAATCTATTACCTTCCTTTTTTAAATTGTGGTAAACATAATATAAAATGTACCATTTTTAAGTGCACAGTTCAGTGGTATTAAATACTTTCACATTGTTGTGCAGCCATCACCACCATCCATCCCCATAACACCACGTGTTCTTTTTTTTTTTAACATCTTTATTGGAGTATAATTGCTTTACAGTGTTGTGTTAGTTTCTGCTGTATAACAAAGTGCATCAGCTATACATATACATATATCCCCATATCCCCTCCCTCTTGTGTCTCCCTCCCACCCTCCCTATCCCACCCCTCTAGGTGGTCACTAAGCACTGAGCTGATCTCCCTATGCTATGCGGTTGCTTCCCACTAGCTATCTATTTTGCATTTGGTAGTGTATATATATATATGTCCATGCCACTCTCTCGCTTCGAAGGAAGAAAAGAATATATAGTAGACTAGGTTTTATATTTCTTGTGAACCCAGTCAGGAACTAGAATATACTCCTATACATATAATATATTCTAAGAAAATACTTAGTAGTAATTTGATAATTATTAGCATCATGATTTAACTTAGTAGATATAGTACAGGAACAAATTTTATTCTGTATGTGACTTGCTTTTCGTATGATGGCATACAATTACTTTTGTTTACTTCTCACCAACCATCTTGTACATTGCAATTTGGAGTTTTAGTCCTCAGCATTGAAATGTTTTTGGTATTTCTTCCTGTTCCAGGACAAAAATCAGAAAAATAAAAGGTATTTGTTTAATAAATTGCTGTACTTTAAAAAAAAATCTATTACCTTTACAAAGATTAAAAAAAATTAATCTAAAACATTTTTAGGTTTACAGAAAAACTGCAGAGGTAGTACAGAGTCCTCATACACTCTACATCCAATTTCACTGATTACTAACATCTTATATGAATACATTAAATACAATAAATTACAATAATTAATTGCATTAATTTTAATAGTAATAAGAATTTTGTCACTTGAATTTTGGAATATTTTTAGAAGTAACATCTTGTTAGCTCTTTCAGTGTATTCCAAAATTTGGGGTCATTCAGATTTTATACTACTAATTGAGTCAATGTTGGTGATATTTATTTTCTAGCCATTCATAGTATGAATAAGTTTTGGCCTTTGTATTATTAATTTATAGGATAATTAGTATATTCTGGATAAACAGTTGTGTCCGTTATATCTCTTCTTTCTCTCTGTACGTGTCTTATACAATTTTCTTCAGTGAAGATTTCAGTGTGTTTTGGATTTTTCTGCATTTTTTTAAACCAGGTCCTTTTTGCTTCTTTGCCTCCATCTTCCCAGTTACTTTTCCCATCTGCCTGAGAAGAAACTGTGTCTTCTTAAATCTTAGAGAGAGCACACTGTGTTCTAGTTTTGTCATCTTTTTCTTTAAAAAATAATTCCCCTGAGTTTTCAAGTTAGGATTTTTTATTCACTTTTCTATAGCCTTGGGTTTGGGACACATGGGATTGGAGTGATGTACTCTCTATGTTAAGGATTAGAATGTTTTCAGGAAAGAAGCTGATGGCTGATATAACACCCATTTTCTCTGATCAGTGGAGTGTTTGTATCTCAGACTAATGGCCAAGATGGTGAGGCAATTGCGGATACCAGCCTGGTTTACTATGTGGAGCATGTGTGGTCTGAGACTGTCCTATTAATAAGACAGTCTTTGCTCTGGCTTATTAATAACTAACAGTTATCCCAACTGTTAGTATGAATGGTGCTACCCATGCTCCTGTGCAATATCATCCTTGCATTTGCATGCTAGCTTCCATCTCCTTTCACCTAATTAAGATACCCTTCCAGCAGTTCTCTCTCTCCTTCTTGTACTGTTCATGTCTCTTTCTTCTAAAAGATTTCCTTCAGAAAAAAAAAAAAATCCTCTCATCTTTAAAACAAACACCTTTAGACCTCAAATCACTCTTAACTTAGTCCCTAACACTCTGCTTCCCATGCCTGTTAAATATCTTCATTAGAGTTGTCTCTATTAGCTTACTTCAGTTTTTTTTTTAATTCTATTTATTTTTTCTACAGCAGGTTCCTATTAATTATCTATTTTATACATATTAGTGCGTATATGTCAATCCCAATCTCCCAAGTCATCCGACCACCACCACCTCCCCACTGCTTTCCCCCGCTTAGTGTCCATACATTTGTTCCCTACATCTGTGTCTCTATTTCTGCCTTGCAAACCGGTTCATCTGTACCATTTTTCTAGATTCCACATATATGCATTAAATATGATATTGTTTTTCTCTTTCTGACTTACTTCACTCTGTATGACAGTCTCTAGGTCGATCCACATCTCTACAAATTCGTTCCTTCTTATGGCTGAGTAATATTCCATTGTATATATGTACCACGTCTTCTTTATCCATTTGTCTGTTGATGGGCATTTAGGTTGCTTCCATGACCTGGCTACTGTAAATAGTGCTGCAGTGAACATTGGGGTGCATGTGTCTTTTTGAATTATGGTTTTCTCTGGGTATATGCCCAGTAGAGGGATTGCTGGGTCATATGGTGGTTCTATTTTTAGTTTTTTAAGGAACCTCCATACTGTTCTCTGTAGTGGCTATATCAATTTACATTCCCACCAACACTGCAAGAGGGTTCCCTTTTCTCCACACCCTCTCCAGCATTTGTTGTTTGTAGATTTTCTGATGATGCCCATTCTAACCAGTGTGAGGTGATACCTCATTGTAGTTTTGATTTGCATTTCTCTAATCATTAGTGATGTTGAGCAGCTTTTCACATGCCTCTTGGCCATCTGTATGTCTTCCTTGGAGAAATGTCTATTTAGGTCTTCTGACCATTTTTCTTCTTCTTTTTTTTTTTTTTTTTTGCGGTACGCGGGCCTCTCACTGTTGTGGCCTCTCCCGTTGCGGAGCACAGGCTCCGGACGCGCAGGCTCAGCGGCCATGGCTCACGGGCCCAGCCGCTCTGCTGCATGTGGGATCTTCCCGGACCGGGGCACGAACCTGCGTCCCCTGCATCGGCAGGCGGACTCTCAACCACTGCGCCACCAGGGAAGCCCTGATTTCAGTTTTCTGAAGTTTACCAAGGCTTGATTTGTGACCCAAGATGTGATCTGTCCTGGAGAATGTTCCTTGCACACTTGAGAAGAAAGTGTAATCTGCTGGTTTTGGCTGGAATGTCCTATAAATATCAATTAAATCTATCTGTTCTATTGTGTCATTTAAAGCTTGTGTTTTCTTCTTAATTTTCTTTCTGGATGATCTGTCCATTGGTGTAAGTGAGGTGTTAAAGTCCCCCACTATTATTGTGTTACTGTCGATTTCCTCTTTTATAGCTTTTTGCACTTGCCTTATGTATTGAGGTGCTCCTATATTGGGTGCATATATATTTATAATTGCTGTATCTTCTTCTTGGATTGATCCCTTGATTTTTAGGTAGTGTCCTTCCTTGTCTCCTGCAACATTCTTTATTTTGAAGTCTCTTTTATCTGATATGAGTATTGCTACTCCAGCTTTCTTTTGATTTCCATTTGCATGGTATATCTTTTTCCATCCCCTCACTTTCAGTCTGTATGTGTTCCTAGGTCTGAAGTGGGTCTCTTGTAGACAGCATATATATTAGTTGTTTTTCTGGGGTTTTATCTTCTTCCTTCATCTGGTACATAGTCCTCTGCCTTTTCATTTGGTCTGTCTTTCTGTGAATGTCATTTTCATTCCACAGGCTGCAGGATTGTAGTTCTTCTTGCTTCTGCTGTCTGCCCTCTAGCTTCCTTCATTTTCTTTCCTCTTTTTTTCTCCTTGAATACGCTGTAGATGTGCTTTGGATGCATCATTTCACAAACGCTGCTCTTGTCAATGTCACCAGTGACTAGAATATTGCTTAATGACCCCATGACCAATTTTGAATCCTCATCTTAATTAACTTAGCAGTATTTGATTAACAGTTGTTTACCCCCTCCTTGGAAATTTTTTTTGAATATATGTCCAGATTAACCTATTAATTCTGGAATCTTCCACCCTCCCAGCCATTCCTCTTCAGCCTTGTTTGCTGAGCCTCTACATACTGAATGGCTCAGGCTGAATCCTTAGACTTCTCTCCGCCATCTACACTCACTCGTTTCTCATCCAGCCTCGTGCCTTTAAGTACATATGTATTTTTGCTCTTCCACATATAAGTCTTTTTTTTTTTTGTCTGTGCCGTGGGACTGGTGGGATCTTAGTTCCCCTACCAGGGGTTGAACCCGGACCCTCGGCAGTGAGAGCTCGGAGTCCTAACCACTGGACCGCCAGGGAATTCCCCCCACATTTATGTCTTTAGCACATTCCTCTCATCTGAAATGCGTAAACACTGGATTTCTTTATCCAGTTGCCTACTTAACTTTTCCACTTGAGTGACAAATAAGCATCTCAAATTTACAATAGCCGGAGTCAAGTTGGCAGTCTTCCCCGCTGCTCCAAACCTGATCCTCTTGCAGTCTTTCACATACCAGGAATTGGTACGTTTCATCCTTCTGGTTGCTGAGGCCAAAAATCCTTTGATTCATCCCTGACTCCTTTCTTTTTCTGACACTTTAAATTCAGTCCATCAGCAAAATCTGTCAGCTCTCCCAGAGAGTGTGAATCCAAAATGTTCACCATCTCTGCTAATCCAAGCCACTATACTCTTCCCTTAATTACTGTAATGAGTTCCAGACTGATTTTCCTATTTCTATTCTTGCTCTTTACAGGGAACCTACACTGTTTGTGGTCCTTTTCTCATCTCATCTCCTAATGAGATACCTTGTTCACTCGTCTCCAGCTCTCCCTGCTGGTCCTAGAATACTGAAGCACATTTCTTCCTCAGGGGTACTGCCCTGTGTTTCCTCTGGCTGGGATCCTTTTCTTCATGCCATATTATCTTATGTTGAAGTCTGTTTATGCCCACATAACCTTCAGCCCCCCCCACCCTTTTCTGTCTTTATTTTTATCCAGAGCCTTTATCACCACGTGACATTTAATCTATTTTCTTATATATTTTTTGTCTGTCTCCTTCTCTTTACTAAGGCTCATGAGAGCAGGGATATTGGTGTGTGTTTTTTGCTACTCTATCTATAGTGGCTGGCACAGTGAGAAAACAATAAATACCCTTTAAACCAGTGAATAATGAATGGTGAGTGACTCTTTTGGAGGTTATCAATTTCATAAGCAGCATAGTTATTAACTTATAGAAATCTATATATCTGATAAAAATATGAAGCACACAAGAGGGTGTGCAGTGAAAAGTAAGTATCCTATGCCTACTGTCATCCTCCATTGTTTTATTCTTTAAAAAAGGTCTGTGTGTATACAAACTTGTCTCTCTTCCACCTAAGGAATAGTGTGCAAACTATCCTACACATGGCTATTTACACTTAATATATATTTTTGGAGATCATTCTTCATTATTATATATATTGTGCATTTACATATGCATATATTATACATTAGTATATATAATATATACTAACCTAGAATGATCTCCAAAATCTCTCTATAAAGCATAAATAGCCATGTGTAGGATTGTGTGTAGACTATTTTAAAATGTGTATGTATGTATATACATATATATTACATATACATAGTAATATATATATATATTACTTTTCAGACTTTTTCCTGGCTGATGGTTGAGTTTCAACTCAACATTTAGGCTGATTTTTTTTTCCTTTGCAGTGCCCACTGTTGATGTCTTTCAGATTTCCACAAAAGAGAGATTTGGACTGGGACATCAGCTGAAAAAGTAAGTTTTCCAATGAATAAAAAAGAAATTTCTATTAAAGAGAACTGAGTTCTCATTTTGCTCACCACTCCCCGCCCCATTTTTATTCAACAAAGCTTTTTGAAGTAAATGCCTCAGGAGCGGAAGTCGTCCTGATGCTAAGAGCTGCATCAATAATTTAGTTGGCAGAGCTCACTTTAGAACTGAGCCAGATTCCTTCCATCTGCCCCCCCTGGATTCACTCTCCTCCCTCTAACATCCTGCCTTCCACCTGAGGAGGTGGGCATATAAAAATTAGAAGATAAACCCTTAATGTTTAGAATTCCACATCTTTGAAACTAAATTCAATTTGCAACATATATTTAGCACATTATATTATGCAGTGTTTTCTTTTTAAGGACTCAATATAGATTCATCAGTTGTAACAAATGCACCACTCCGGCAGGAGATGTTGATAATAGGGAAGCTATGAGCAGGGGCATATGCAAAATCTCAGTACCTTCCTCTCAATTTTTCTGTGCACCTAAAACTGCTCTAAAAAAATAAAATCATTAAATTAAAAATAATTTTTAAAATGAGGGAGAAAATTGGATGAGGGAAAAAAAATCACAGGGGAAATTTTCTCAGTTTCCTGTACCGGATTAGGTATCCTTTTCCAGTGCAATTGGCTTTGTTTTTTCAATTGGATTTTGTTTTTCAAGCCAGTATCTTACAGGTCTTGGAACTAAGCATGGAGCCTGCCTTCTATGTTAAGCCATTCAAGTTGGCCACCACCTCATCTTAGCACATGTTTTTTTTCTTCCCCCCTATGATTTTTTTCCCTCATCCAATTTTCTCCCTCATTATTTTAAGAGCGGTTTTAGGTTCACAGCAAAATTGAGAGGAAGGTACTGAGATTTTGCATATGCCCCTGCCCATAGCTTCCCTATTATCAACATCTCCTGCTGGAGTGGTGCATTGGTTACAACTGAAGAATCTATATTGACTATGATTATCACTCAAAGTCCGGAGTTCTACTTTATGTACTTTTGTAAGCCACTTAAGAACTTTTCTTGGGGGGAGGGGTGAAATGCCATTGGTCCAAATGAGACAACAATTATAAAAGCACAGAAGTCTAGGAATAGATAGCTTCCTACCCTTAATGACATTGAGCTCAGAAAAAGAAATTATGTGTGTAATCCCAACCCTGAGAAATTAAGGAAAGCTATACTCTGTACTCACTGTTGAATCACCTTGTAGAATATGTAACATTTTATTAATAGTTCCACCCAAATGTTTAACATTTTTAAAAAGTTATTTACTTTTATGGGCAGATTTTAATTATATGAAAAGTTTGGTATATGAACTAGAACTTTATTTAATGACCCTTGATTAATTTTAGACTAATTTAGTTTCTTACCTTAATTATAAATAACTGGGTTTGTCTGCGATCTTCTAGTCTAAAATTATATATAATAAAATTTCAAAATCTGATCTCATCCTCGCAATGTCATAAGAGGAAATTGAAATATAAAGAGGTTATTTTCCAGAAACACACAGCAAGTTAGGAAGGCAGATTTAGAATCTAGGCCCTTTGTTTTTGCTCAGGAAATAAGAAACACTCATTAAACTTTTTCTGTGATTCTTTATCTTGTGTGTTTCTGGCAGTAAGAGTCTAAACAACGGCAACAGCAAATGCTTATGCAGTGCTGCTTACATGTCAGGCACTTAGAATAGTGACATATATTAGCTCCCTTGATCTTCACAACAACCCTATCAAGCAGGTACTGTTACTCTCCATGTTTCCTAGATGATGAAGCCCAGGCCCCGGGAGCTTAAGCAACTTGGTTAAGCTCACACACTGAGAAAGTGGTACAGCAAGAATTTGACTCCATATCAATACTTTTGATCCATCCACTAATCTGCCTCTCATATAATCCTAGATACTCCTTTGTCTTAATAAGGCTTGGAATATATTTTCATCATTGAATGGATATTGGGGAAATGTGAGGTCATTAAAAGAGCCTGAAAGAGAAAATACTGACCCCAAACAGATGTAATAAAGTGATCAGCCTTGAATAGGGTATCTGTCAATCAAAGGCGAAGCATATCACAGACTATGGAAATAATCTTAAACTGTGTGTGACTTTATGTTGAATTGATGTTGATCAAACTTAAGTTGCTTTTTTCTGTTTTTGTTTTTGTTTTTTTTGCGATACCTGGGCCTCTCACTGTTGTGGACTCTCCCGTTGCGGAGCACAGGCTCCGGACGCACAGGCTTAGCGGCCATGGCTCATGGGCCCAGCTGCTCCGCGGCATGTGGGATCTTCCCAGACCGGGGCACGAACCCGTGTCCCCTGCATCGGCAGGCGGACTCTCAACCACTGTGCCACCGGGGAAGCCCCTTAAGTTGTTTCTAAAAGGAAAAAAATACATTGCAAATCTCCAACATTGCCTGAAGTATATACAAACATAAAGTATGGTGTAAATTCTTCATATGTTGAGTTCACATTTATAACACAAAATTCAATTTATAACTGATGTGCAAATCAAAATGAAACATTCAAATTTCAAATTAATATACTAATTTAACTTGATGGGTGGTGTCATTTCGCTGAAGCTATTTCACCACCACAGTTTGAACACAGTACTGACTACTATAGTGCCCATTTCAGCATGTAGAGGATCATCGTGTTACCCACGTGTATTCCCTTTCTCTTCTGAACTACCCTGGAAGCTTTGTTCACATAGCTGGCTGTGACCTCATCCGGTCTTCAGTTGATGTGAATGTATAATTTACCTTGAAGTCTTTTTCTCTTCTTTTATCATCAGCCAATGGCAATTATAGTAGTTCTTAGTGACAGCACAAACTCAAACACCAGTGTGAGCACTGAAATCTCTCGGTGCCTCTCTATTATAAGGGGGTGGTCATTATACCAAATGTGCTCATATGTATATTTCAGATCACAGTTGAAATGAAACACTATATTGAATTTCTTATAGGAGGTAGTTAACTCCTCCCTTTCGAATCCAAGAACATGTAGGGATTTGGGTGTGCAAGTTTAAGAATTACTAGTTTTAGATGTTGAAGTCACACTTTAGAACGCTAATGTAATATGAAAGTGGGAACAATTTTAGCTCTTTTACTTGTTATTTTTTGTTCCAGTTAGCCTGTCAAGAATCAGAGAAGCACTTGCTTGGTTTCTTAGGGAGTGGTACACAGGAATGGCAATTTTTCATAGGAGGAAAAGAATCTGAATCTGCTTGGTACAAAGGGTGGTGTCACTGGAGATTTCAGGTTAAGTACAAGGGAAAATGATGACCTTAATATTACTGTTACATTTAAATCTTGATGAAATCTTGGGAGAAAAAAACCTTCAAAGATTAAGTGGAAAATAAGAACTTTCCCTCATCCTGAGCTCTAGGGAGAATTTACTGCAAATTTGGAATCATGCATCACTGACTGCAGCTTTACCTTCCTCACTACCTCTACAGCTAAAAAGACCGCAAATAATTGCACGTTTCCTCTGAATTCATCTAAGCTAGCTCACTAAAGTTTGGGGTAGTTAGTCTGAGTGATGTAGTTTCTGGCGATCTGAGTTAATGTGGTGAGACCTGAAGGATCTCAAAAAAATAATAATTGGCCTAGTGCTAAGAGTCACAGCTGCCCCTTTTGAATAACATACGTTAACATAGGTCTCCCCGTGTTGGATAACATAGGTGTTACAGCTCTGCTTACAATCCAGGCTAACTTGGACAGATTTCACTTCCTCACCTTACTTGTGAAATGTGTGGAAGGAGAAAAAAAAATCTGTATATAAAGCTCCTCTTTCACACCCTGCTGTATTGTAAATAGTAGATATTGGTACCATCTTCCTGGTACAAAAGCAATCTGTGTTAGAAACAACTGAAAAGAGCAGGAAAGCAGGACCTGCTGAATTGACTTGGGAAAGAAAATCAAAATGTTTAATTTACTGCGCACAATGTTTAATTGTAAAATTTTGCCTCTACTTAAGTATCAGCCTTAAGGGACTCTCCTCCATTGTCACTGGAGGGATGGGATCCAGAGAAGCTGTCACAGCCTGAGACCCTTCTCAGAAAACAAGGCTGTGTCTTTCTTAAATCCACCTTTGACGTTCTAGAATTCTTTATCACAAAACAGTGATGCCATGGTCTTGACTTAGAAAATATTGAGATCAGAAGTTACCAAATTCCTGCCTTAGGATAGGAACTAAAAATTCTTAGAGGCTCACCATCTTTTAAAACACCAGCACATTTTAAAGTGAATGGCGGCTGTGCTGAACGTAAAACTTGCTGACCTCCTCATTCTCCATAGAGTCAATTTTGCATGGCTTATTTTTGTTTACGATTTTGTACTTTCATTTTGTTTTCCTTCTCGTGAAGAAAAATACATAAGCAAATCAAGGAGAAGGAAAAGAACTTTACTTTATCTTAATAGATCATAATTACTAACAAAACATTTTTTAAAACCTGTGTTGCTAGCGCCAACAGAATAATTCAGACTTTTCTCTTGCCACCTCAGCTAAAGGTGTTGATCCTAAAGGCCGTCCTTATAAATCTCTTTATATCCTTATTCTTTTATCAACTTCTTAATCGTTTGTATTTTTAATTATGTCACAGTAATTAATTATTAATCGTAACACAGTAAAATCATAGAAATTTTCTATAGGATGCTTTCCTACACAAGAAGACATCTTGTATGGTTCAAAATTAAACTCCGCCTAATTACCATGCATTTATTTTCCTTTGATAAATGCATTCTCTACATAATCCATACAGAAATCTGATATTAAATTACCTTGGAACTGGGATAACAAACTGACCTTTGGTTTGACAGAATCATGCAGACATTTGTTACACAGCAGTGGAAACAGAGCAAAGAAAAATCTAGTTGCCTGCACAATAAGAAGCTGTCAGAGAAGAAAGTGAAGTCTCCCCTGCATCTATTTTCTACCTTGCGCAGGTGGGTAACAGACGTCTTTCCGTCGTCTTACTAAACGCTACACCTGTGATATTCCATGCTTATTTAATTCAAAGCATTCTTGCTACAGTCTTGGCATCTGTTTATTTTCTTTATGACTTTAGAGAACAGACCAAGTTACATCCGTTCCATCAAAAAACACGGATACTCATTTCTATGTTTTGAGTTTGTGTTTCCTTTACATGGGTTAAATTTACTGAAGTTACATTGTTTGGTTTCTAATCACATAGAGTTTTCCCTACCAAAATTAGTCCTTCATAGGGCTCTGGGATAGGTAGGAGGGAAAAACAAACTGGACAAAGCTTTTTTGCTTTCCAGGAAACATAGAATTCAGTCCCTGTGATCTTTCCATACATATTTGGTTTCCATTTTGGCTGGATAAGCTGGATTAAAAAGACATGGTATTTGTAACAGAGTTGAGTTGATTGAGCCCGACAAGTGTTCTCCATGGTCTGTTGCACTCACGATTTGCCCTGTTAATTGTTGCATTTTGAAGGTCGCCAAGTTATCCTCCCCCTGGTTGTGGAAAAAGCAAATCCAAACTGAAATCGGAGCAAGACGGGATCTCCAAGACGCATAAGCTGCTGCGGAGGACTTGTTCCAGCACAGTCAAGACGGAGGACGTGTGCGCCCCGAAGCCACACAGGACCTTCGGTCGCTCGCTGTCCAGCGACCCCCGGGCTGAGCAGGCGGTGACGACCATTAAGTCACACAAGCTCTTGAACCGTCCCTGCCCTGCAGCCGTCAAGCAGGAGGACTGCCTCGCTCTCAAGTCGCACAAACTCTTGACTCGCTCTTGTTCTGGAGACCCGCGCTGTGAGCACAACGCCAGCCTGAAGCCTCACAAACTGCTAAGCAGGTCTTATTCCAGTAACCTCAGAATGGAAGAATTATATGGACTCAAGAATCACAAGTTGCTCAGCAAGTCTTACTCCAGTGCCCCCAAGTCATCCAAAACGGAGCTTTTCAAGGAACCCAGCGCAGAGGGCCGGAGGCTCTCTCTTACCTCAGGGCTCATTGGTATCTTAACACCATCATCATCTTCATCTTCCCAGCCTGCTGTGCGTACATATTTTCATCTTGAGTTCTTAAATGTCAGCTAAGGGGCAGTAGAGGGTTTTGTTAGTTTGTTTGTTTTGTAAGAGCTGGGAAAGGAAAGAAGCACAGTTTTGTTTTTGTTTTTTAAAATTTACAATTTTTTTCTTTTGGATGTTATTTTGCATACCAGACATTTGCAACTGGTACTGGAATGTTCGTTTTGATTCTGAAAAAATAAATGTGGCTGTCAATTTGAGGTCTAGTCCAGAGTCCTGTCACGGGAATGAATGCTACTAAAAATGGAAGGAAGTCCATTGGATTCACAAAGCCTGTCCTTTTAAGCAAGCATAGCATTTTTAATGTTTTATTAAGTAGGTTTATCTAATCTCTGGTTTTCTCACAAAAGTAGTGGAGCTCAGAGTTTGTCTGATAAATTTTTTTTTAGAATAAAAATTGTTGATGTTTTATTTTATTTATTTATTTCCAATAATTAAGAGTGGTGTCCTTCCTATTGTATATAAGAGGACAACTTTGCCCATGAACTTGTGGAGAGAAGTAACAGTTACAGCTGTATCCCTGAGCCTCACTTAAAGCTGCTCTCAGTGTCTACTTTATGAAACTGAAGTCACTTTGTCCTGAAGCTGTTTTGCATGGGGAGATGGGCCTGGGAGGTGACTGTATTAAAGCTTAAGTACTTTGGGTGGTATTTATTGGGAGTCAGTCTTACACAAAGTTTACCTCTAGAGTGATCAGCATTATAGCCAGTTTCACATAAAGAAACAGACCTATCTTATGTATATTAATTACATAAAAGAATTGACAAAAAGTTTTGTTTGCTTTTAGTAAATTTGTGTTTGTTAGGGAGGAACGTATTTAACTCTTTATTAATACAGATATACCAAGCAATAGATGAAACTGAAAAAAAATAAGATACATTTTCAGAAAGTTGTGGTGCTCATGTATAGATTTATTTCTAAAATTACATTGTAAATTATACCATGAAATTTTATTTGTGTTAAGAAAATGTATATGAGTATGTTGGTAATTTTAGGTGGATATCCCCAAAGCCCATTTCTTCTCAAAACTAAGTATTAAAGACATATAGAAAAGTAATTATGTCAGAGTTACATAGTAGAAAGTTTCCCATGGTTAGTTTCACCTAAGAAAGATAATTTCGGATATTCTGTAAAAGAATATGTCTTAATGTCCTCCTGTATGGTTAAGCCTAATACAGTAGTTTAGTATTGTACCCCTTACAGCAGCTGTCTAGTACGTCCTTGGAGAAATAATTCTATCTGATTGTAAAATGAGATTGAAATAATCTAAATGAGGAAGTGGGAGCAATCAGTGATGAGTAATAGAGGCAACGAGTTTTTGTGATCATTTAAAGATGCCACTCATTTTTATTAGAAGATCAGAAATTAAGAATGCTGCTCATTTAGTTTAAACAAAGATTGCAATAGTAATGGAGGAAAGGGCATTATACTAAATTCTAAAATCTCGATGTCATAATCAGTGATTTAATTCACATTACAGGTGATCTTAGATCACATCTGTATTCACTGTTGCAAAAGTAAAAGGCTATAATTTATATATTTTCCTAATTAAAAAATTATTTTCTTCTCCTTTGCTTTTTATAGCCAAATGGTGCCAAATGTATTCCAATACGAGACCGTGGCTTCCTAGTGCAGGTATGAGCCAAGCCTCCATCCGTTGTAGAAATAGTTTAGCCTTTAGTGGGTTTTCAAATCCTTCATGAACTTGACTTCATTCTTTCTCTTTATTGTCTTATTCAGACAATTGAGTTTGCTGAACAGCGGATCCCTGTGTTGAATGAATACTGTGTGGTTTGTGACGAGCCACATGTGTTTCAAAATGGCCCCATGCTTAGGGTAAGTTCTCACTGGTGGAATGGCAGTTTAGAATATCAATGAAGAGGGTTAAGATATAAGAATAAATAAGTAAATAACTGCATTTACAGTAAATACTCTCTATTGAGCCAGTTACGTAATACACAAAGTCATAATTTTGACAAATGAGTCACTATTTCTGAAGGAGTCTGTGAGAGATCAAGCTGTTTCATATTAGCAAAATGTTTCTTATTTCTCACATGTGCTTATTTATCACTTCATTGTCTATTCATCTATCTCTATATCCATCCATATCGATATGTATATATATGTAAACTTGTAAACACTTTTTTCAAAAAAGCACAATTTAAAGATAGTTAATACAGAGAGTAGACGGTAGTCATTGTTCCAGTTAGAAGAGGTATGTAGTAGAATCTGGAGAATTAGAGTAAAGATTTCGAAAAAATGCCAACTCACTAACACATTTGTGGCATTATTAAGGGAGTATGGAAATAAGAATCAAAATATAAGTGGTATTTTGGGGGAGAATTATCCAATATCCTATATCTCAATTGGATAATTGGAATTATTATCCAATTATTTCCTTCAAAGAGTTTATAGTTTATATCTTACATTTAAGACATTGATCCTTTTTGAGTTAATTTTTGCTTATGGTGTGAGGTTGTTGTCCAGATTCATTCTACTGCATGTAGATATCTAGTTGTCTAAGCACCATTTGTTGAAAAGACTCTTCTTCCCCAATGAAATGATCTTGTCTCTCTTGTTGAAAATGATTTGACGATAGATGTTTTGATTTACTGGTCAACTCTTAATTTTACTGCACTGATTCGTATGTCAGTCCTTATACTTGTACTATACTGTCTTGACTAACTGTAGCTTTGTAGTGAGTTTGAAATGAAGAAGTGTGAGTCCTCCAACTTTTTTTTTTATAATATTGCTTTCACTGTTTGGATCCCTTGCATTTCCATATGAATTCTAGGGTCAGCTTATCTGCCAAAAAGGCAGATGGAATTTTGATAGGGTTTGCTTTGGGTCTGTCGGTCAATTTGGGAAGTATTGCCATCTTAATATTAATCCTTCCAATCCACGAATGCAGGGTATCCTTCCATTTATCTAGATCTTTAAAAATTTCTTTTCACACTGTTTTTTTAGTGTCAGTGTTCAAGTCTTGCACATCCTTGGATAAATTTATCTTTAAGTAGTTTATTCTTTTTGATGCTGTTGCCACTTCTAATCAACATTGTGCTGGAGGTTCTAGCCAGGCAATTAAGAAGAGAAGAATAATAGAATGTATCCATATTGGACAGGAAAAACTAAAGCAGTCTGTTTGCAGATGACTTGAGCACTGTGTGCCAGGCACCCTGTATAGACATTTTGCATACTGCTTCTTTATTTGATTTTCACAAAACTCTGTGGTTTAGGTAGGTATTTTTGTGCCCATGGTGCAAATAAGGCGGTTAAGATTCAAAGAGGTTAGGCGATTTATTTAGCATCACCCAGCTATATGAGTGGAAGCTGAACTTTGAACCTGATTTTGTCTGACTTCAAAAATGCATCACAAACATTTATTGAAGACTGTATGAGTATAACGCACCATACTAGATTCTGTTGCACTTTTTAAGAGAGATTTGTCCTGTCCTTAGGAATATATGTTTGAAAAGATGAACTGCAAAGCCTAGAAATACGTACTTTTATTAGAAATTTTTTGTATTTCAGGATTTATACTTTAAAAAACATATATAATATCCATGTATGACCATAACGACTCAGGCTTTATGATATATTTGTTTCATTTTATTTGTTTATGGGAAACATATAAAAGAGTTTTTTCTTGCCACCCATATGCTATTTTTTTTCCATATGCTATTTTTTGACAGTCAGTTATTCCTCTCAAAGAGATATATTGTTATTCCGAAACCCAACTTCACTAAATCAGAATTTATGAAATATTTGTGCAAGATTGTTATTTTGAGTCAATACACGGAAACGTATAGTTACGATGAGAGGAGAGAGGACCCTTTAACCATGTCAGTTTATCCCAGTAAGGAGGCCTGTTTGTACTTTGTGGTTGTGCATCTGTGGCTCTTGATTTATTTCTTGATCCATGGCAATGGCATCTTCCTTGCCGTAGATAATAGTAGTGTTATTAATGGCATAAGCTTTTTGAATGCTTTTTATGTAATCATGTTTTTGAAGTGCCTTATATGGATTATCTTATTTAATCCTCAAAATAACCCTATTAGGCAGGTATTAATACTGTCCCTGCTCTATAGATGAGGAAAACCGTAATTTTTTTAATGTCACACTGCTTGTAAGTAATAGGGACAGGATTCAAACCCTGGCAGAATGGCACCAAGGCCACGGTTCTTAATCATGATGCTACTCTTGACTCATGTGCTTGAATTAACTACTTTTATGTCCTGGAAATTTACCACACATATTGTTGGGAGTTTGCTCCTTACGGTTTAATTGCTGTCAGTTCATTCCTATAATAGGTGATAGAAATATCATAGTTGATGTTAGTATTCTCTTTGCCTTGCTTCAAGTTCTGTTTTACTTTATCTTTCTGCACCAATGAAGTTTGCTGTCTCTTTCTAGAAATGGAAATGCTTTTGTAAACAAGAGAGAAAACGTTTTCTAAATAAATATAGCTAGTTATCAGGTGGTTTTATGTTGCTTCAATTCAGACTGTTATCTAAGGAAATCAGAAAACTTACTTTGGTTTCTTAAATAGTAAGATAAGTGACATATGAAATCAGATCAGGAAATGAAAATAGAGAAACATCTCATAGTCAAAGGAAGAAAAGTAAACAAAACTACCTCCTTCACCTAAATCAGGTATATATTCATTTTTTCTTTCTCTTTCTTATATTTACATCGTGATATGTTTTACTATAATTTCAGTAATGTACATAGTGTATAATTTCAATAAGGTATAACAATTATTACAGATATAATATTCAGCCCATATAACACATTAAAAACTGCAGTAAATCCTCGAGCTATAAAGAGGATAAGTCATAGCCCCATAGGGTGATTGAATAGGTTAGATAAAACTCGATTTCCATAGATTTTTCTGCCTAATGTTTATTACGTTTGTTAGATCTTTCTCTGTCAAAATTCAAATTGTTTCTTATATTTTGTCTCTTTTCTTCAAGCCTGATTGTTTTTTAAATAACCTAAGTCCCCTTTTACCCCTATTTCCCAAAAGTCCTAAAATTTTACTCCTTTCCTATTCTGCCACTTTACTCAGAGGTCTAGGTAAGCATGTCACACTTTTTTATTTACTTATTTAGAAATACCACAATGCTCTGATTTTCTCTTTTGTTTATAAAGGTTATAAATATCACTCTCAGGTGTGAGTCCTGACATGTAGTGCTGTGGATCTGCATAAAACTCACAATATCAGGAGGGTTGTTCAGAGTCCCAGAATTTCAGTTCGGCAGTACAGTCTGCATTGTGATCAGAAAACCAAACCCCTGGTTCTCTACGTTTTGGAATCAGCTAGAGTGTTAATGCGCTGGACTGTCTTGGAGATGCTTTAAAATGTTGATCTTGGTCTTCAAGTGTGTTCGCAAAACAAGAAAACAAGGAGTTACTGCCAAAATCACCACTGCTTTTATCAGCCTATAAGTTCCTAGTGCCCTTGTCTTTTTGTTAGTGTCACATTAAACACCCTGTTCTTGGATCAATGCGGGTGTTTGTCTTCTCTGAACCCTGTACGTGAGCTGCTGAATCCTGTTGGAAAAAACCACTCGTGGTTGTGTGGCTTAGTATCCCTACAAAGTTGGAACTTTGTCAGGGATACTGGAGGCTCATTCTCTGTGTCCCTGGTTAACAGACTTTCCTGTTTCTCACATCAATATGTGATGTGGGAATTATGATTTCCTTTTCTTCTCCTGCTGTGTGAAAATGTCCCACATTACTTGCTCTGGATTATCAGGCCTGAGATGCTACTGTCACCTCTTGAGAATAATGCTCTTTCCTACTAAAGCAAGGTCAGAGAAACCTGCGAGTCTAATAATTTTGTGGTCCAGTCTTGGCCGTGGACCATAGACAAATGTTTGTAACTAAGGTTCTTATTTTCAAAGTGAAAATTAACAATACCCAGCTATAATTTGGTCATAGTATAAGGCACTCCCATGACCATTTTTTTGGAAACTGAGTGTGTGGGTCAACCTGGGTATGTCCCATTTTACCTTGAGGAAAACAGGTAGGTCTTCTTGTATTTAGGTCTGATGTTAAAGAATGGATGAAAAAGCATAGGCTATTTTCTCCCTGCTCCCCCTCAATGCATTTTGTAGAAGTTAACATTTCAAGTTCTGAAATAAAGGCTAAACTAAATAGTTATGCCAAAAAACTTTCAGTTCAAAAATATAATTATTTTTACATCCAAATTGAACAGAAATTGGTTTTAATGTTCAAACAACTTTAGTTTTATCGGGCAATAGGGATCACCATGTATAGTGGGGACTAACCAGGCCTGATCCTATTTTATTGTGGATCTGTCTTTCTTAATGGACAGTAAATCTTTCCCTACCCCAAATGTGTCTGTCTTCCGAACCATGAAAAGCACCCAAAGTACTGACTATAAAACTGGAAACACAGAGAATTAAAGGCATATAGGTTTTGTGTTTCCAGTAGATATTCTTAATTATTCTCATATGTTTTCAACACTTGTTTTTAAATTATGAAGTTGTATTTACATTGTTCATTTCTTTTTTAGCAAGACATAGTGTAGCAACAAATTAAGAATTTTGATAAACTGCGGGTATGAAAATAAAAATACCACTTCATGATATGCTTCAATGAAAATTCTTATTAAACACTAATTTTTGTATATACATTGGGTTAAAACAAGTAGAAGAGACAGCTTATCCAGGTTACCTAATACTGTTAATATTTAAACGGCTCTGTATACCTCAAGGAGATTTTATAAACCATATCTCACTTGGTTCTCTTTCTCACGTAGTCCTTTTATCAACCTGGTGAACTAGATCTGATTTTATCCCTGTTTTATAGCTAGGAGAACTGAACTGTGCACATATGCTCCAACTGGAACAGTATCCACTTTTATCTGTTTTATATATTGGGCTTACATGAAATATTTTGTTTGAAAAAAAAGACCATGGCAAAAAAAAGGTTTGAAAACCACTCACCTACACTGTGCTATATATAAATACATAGCTAGATTCTCTTGAGTTGTGTCATTTCTATTTTCAGTAGGAAGTAATTTAAATTCATTGAAAACACAAAGTTTCTAAAGTGCAGTTAGGTTCTAAAATATTCTTTAGGGCTTAAAGCCATTTTTTTGAAACATGTTTTTACTGCTCACATTTAAATTGCTTTGATTCAAATAAAATTAAAAATGTATTCATCTTAGCTTAAAAATTTCTAAAATGAATCTTAACTTAGGGACATATGAAGTTCCCCATGTTTTTAAATGGTGCATAATGAATATTATATTGCAGATATATTATGTATGTTATGTGTAATGGCAGGAGGGAATTGCCATGGTTTTGCAGTTTACATTATAGGGACTAATTTTTTGAAGGCAATGTAATAGTATAACCTTAAGAATAGATAATATTTTATAAATTGAAACTAATAGATTTATTGTAAACTCGAATTAGTAAATAATGTACATTTTGGGCGATATTTAGGCATACATACTTTGCATTAAAGTATGTTTAATAAAACACACAATTTCACTTATCTAGCGATAGCTATTCAATGACTACATTTTACTTTGAATTGATGCTGGAGTTTTCTGTGCAAATGATATAGTTATAGCAGAATTTGTTGGGAGCACAGTATTGGCTGGAAGTTGGCTCAAGGTGGGAGAATGCTAATTACAGTATAACTGCATATTTTATTAAGGAAAAATGAATCAGTTTCTTTCCTTGAATAGTATGTGCTTTCTGTGAGACATCTAATCTTGATTACTTACAATTTGAGAACTTTCTTTTAGTACGCCATCTTGTGTTGACATTTTGAACTCCTCTCAAATAAAATGTGGATGAACATGGGAGAGGGTCAGTGATCTACAAAAACTAGTTGGCAAATTGTTATATCAAAATTAAACTCATTTATATCTTGAATACTCTATAGAATGTTCAAGTAAAAAATGATTGATATAACATTGTTACTTTAAAAATTCACTGGCATTTACTTAGTATGGTGTTAAATAGTACATAAATTATTCACAATATTGCTACCTTTATAGTTGCTATTTTAAAAAGAAAGGAAGAAACATAGGCAGAACACTCTGACATAAATCACAGCAAGATCCTTTTTGACACACCTCCTAGAGAAATGGAAATAAAAACAAAAGTAAACAAATGGTACCTAATGAAAAGGAAAACATAAACAAGATGAAAAGACAACCCTCAGAATGGGAGAAAATATTTGCAAATGAAGCAACTGACAAAGAATTAATCTGCAAAATTTACAAGCAGCTCATGCAGCTCAATATCAAAAAAACAAACAACCCAATCCAGAAATGGGCAGAAGACCTAAATAGTCATTTCTCCAAAGAAGGTATACAGATTGCCAACAAACACATGAAAGGATGCTCAACATCATTAATCATTAGAGAAATGCAAATCAAAACTACAATGAGGTATCACCTCACATCAGTCAGAATGGCCATCATCAAAAAAATCTACAGGGCTTCCCTGGTGGTTCAGTGGTTGAGAGTCCGCCTGCCAATGCAGGGGACACGGGTTCGTGACCCGGTCCAGGAAGATCCCACAAGCCGTGGAGCAGCTGGGCCCATGAGCCATGGCCGCTGAGCCTGCACGTCCGGAGCCTGTGCTCTGCAGCGGGAGAAGCTACAACAGTGGGAGGCCTGCGTACCGCAAAAAAAAAAAAAAAAAAAAAAATCTACAAACTATATGCTGGAGAGGGTGTGGAGAAGAGAAAACCCTCTTGCACTGTTGGTGGGAATGTAAATTGATACAGCCACTATGGAGAACAGTATGGAAGTTCCTTAAAAACCTAAAAATAGAACTCCCATACGACCCAGCAGTCCCATTACTGGGCATATACCCTGAGAAAACCATAATTCAAAAAGAGTCATGTACCACAATGTTCATTGCAGCTCTATTTACAATAGCCAGGAGATGGAAACAACCTAAGTGTCCATCATCGGATGAATCGATAAAGAAGATGTGGCACATATATACAATGGAATATTACTCAGCCATAAAAAGAAATGAAATTGAGCTATTTGTAATGAGGTGGATGGACCTAGAGTCTGTCATACAGAGTGAAGTAAGTCAGAAAGAGAAAACATACTGTATGCTAACACATATATATGGAATCTTAAAAAAAAAAATGGTTCTAAAGAACCTAGGGGCAGGACAGGAATAAAGACACAGACATAGAGAATGGACTTGAGGACACAGGGAGGGGGAAGGGTAAGCTGGGACGAAGTGAGAGAGTGGCATGGACATATATACACTACCAAATGTAAAATAGATAGCTAGTGGGAAGCAGCCACATAGCACAGGGAGATCAGCTCCGTGCTTTGTGTCCACCTAGAGGGGTGGGAAAGGAAGGGTGGGAGGGAGATGCAAGAGGGAGGAGATATGGGGATATATGTATATGTATAGCTGATTCACTTTGTTATAAAGCAGAAACTAACACACCGTTGTAAAGCAGTTATACTCCAATAAAGATGTTAAAAGAAAAGAACCGTTATAAGAGGAAATTCCAAATGCTAATGAACATGTCTAAAAAGGTTATTCTACGAATAATCAAAGAAATTCATAATATAGCACTTTCCTTACCAAATAAAAAAAAGGAAGATAAAATTATTTTTATAAGAATGTAATGTGTAGTTCTACTTCAGATTTTTCAGTATGATAGCAAACTTTCTTTTCTCCCCGCCAAAAGCAAGTTTTCTATCGTACCTGATTTCCTTCTTCAAACAGTTGCAGTAACAGGATATTCCCAGAAATCAGCCTTACAAATTTGAGTATGGGAAGAAAGTCCACTTCTCAGTAAAAAAAAATGCGGGAAAGAAAAGGAGTGTCTATAAAGTAATTAATCCATAGCTTTACATTAAGAACGTAGGTTTATTTTTTAAAATAATGGGTCAGCTGGTAAGTCCATGTAATTTGGAGATTTAGAGGTTTGAGTATAAACAGATGTGGCAGCGGGATGAAATAGTAATTCAGGAGAAAACATTGAACTGTTGTTGCTCATCTGTTAGCCAAGATAAAGACCAGGAGGTCTGGGTGAAATTGGTAAAAAATCATTTGAGACAAAGTCAGGGTGGCACATGAATACCTAGGATTGGCTACAAAGTGTGGTGATAGAATATTCAAATTTCAAATAATTATCTTCCCAAAAAATTATCTTCCAATCTAGTTTAGCAGAATATTTTATTTCATTTTCATTTATATTGCATAAGGCAACAATTTGGTACCAAAATGGTAGTTTCTACTTATATTCCCTGAATATGTGTGTGAACACACATACATACATACATATATTTTAGGATGATCACAAAGTAAGTATAATTAATTTTCCAGGGTTCAAATAAAAAAATAAAAACCAATCATTACTCATATATACTAAATGAGCCTTATCCTGATGTTCAGCTTTGGGATTGATGGATTTTAGTCATAAAAAAGTTATTTGGCAGTAGTAGTATCAAAAACGAAGTACCTTCTGTGTCTCTGTTTACTTCCTCAGTGAACTTTGGGTGTCTGGTAGAGTACACGTATTAATTCCTATGGCCCTTTACGATTTCCAAGGTTTATGTTTCCCGAGTTCTTGTTTGTGTATAGTTTCACTATCCTCAGACACCAGTACAGTGTTTGACACTATAGTAAATACGCAATAAAATGGTTGATGTTATTATTTCAGACCATACCATGCTCCCCTAAAGTAAACAAAAGAAGCAACCCAATGTCAGCGGGGGAAGTTGAGGAGGAAACATACATGCACATACACATGAAAAAATAGATTAAGAATAGGTTAAATGGTAAAGTAAAAGAAAAAGTAGTAGAAATTGAACAGTCTGCTCTAAGTATATCCAGATATATGCAGCAGTATATATCGCTTGAGGCTGGTTGAAGAAATTTTTCCAATTAGTTTCCTACCATAGGTAGTTTTTCCTGATGTTTCTGAAATAGAATCAAACTGTCCTTTTAAGGCTGACAAAGGAAATATATCAATTTATTTGTTTTGAAGATTCTCTTTGGGGAATGTCAATCAGAAATCTTTGTGTGATTGGTCCTGCTTTTTGTCTGCAAAGCTACCATGTGGGCCTATTCTGAACACAGAGGATGCTCAGAATGGGGCCATCCTTCCCCACTAGTTAAGCAGTAGATGAAACTACCCTCTGAAATGAGTGAACATAGGAGCAATGGCACTAACAAATGCGGCTGTCTGCTGTGCCGGGCACCACAGGCTGCATCGTGTTAGGCCTCATCAGCTACCTAATGCAATGTAACTTGGGAGATAAGATAAATCAGACAGATGACACTGTATCAGATTTGAAAGATGAGAGCTCTTCCAAAGCAATTGCAGAGTGTATATTTCAGTGCTGTTGACTCCAGGAGGTTATTGAAGTCAAAAGTCTTTCCAACAAAACCAATCTTTCAAGAGCTGGGTAGCAAGTAAGCAGAGTCATGCTATTTCTTCCAGAGAAAATTACCTAGGAAGAAATGGAATTCTCCTCTTTATATTTGTTTTACACAGCTTTGTGGTTAATTAGTATATCACCAGCTTAGGTATCTGCTTTTTTTTTAGTGCATCTCATGTGCAAATGTGTATTAAGCAGGCGAGGTGGATTTTCCAATTAAAGGATATTTTCATCTATTGCTAAATCATTCCAAGTGCAAGTGCCTAAAACTAACTAAAATGAATTTTTTAATCATATTTGTGACTCTGTATCAATAAATGATTATTTACTAATTGTTACCTAAATTTAGAAATTTAATTCTTTAAAGTGATATTTCTTCCCTTTTCCCCCGTCCAGTTTTATTGAGATATAAGTGACATACAGCACTGTATAAGTTTAGGGTGTACAGCACAATGATTTGTCTTACATGCATCATGAAATGATTACTACAATAAGTTAGTGAATATGCATCATCTCATATTAATGGAAAATAAAATAACAAAAGTATATTTTCCTTGTGATGAGAACTCTTATGACTTACTCTCTTACCTTTCATATACACCAGTGTTAATTATATTAATTATGTTGTACATTATATTCCTAGTAGTTATTTATCTTATAATTGGAAGTTTGTACCTTTTGGCCACCTTCCTCCAATTCCCCTTCCCCCCACCCCTCCACCTCTGGTAACGGCAAATCTGATTTCTTTTACTACGAATTTGTTTGTTTTTGAAGTATAATTGACTTACATACAACACTTCGTTAGTTCCTTGTGCACAACATAGTGATTTGAAATTTCTATACATTACAAAATGATCACCATGGTAAGTCTAGTTACCATCTGTCACCGTACAAAGATACTGCATTATTACTGACTACCTTCCCCACACTCTACATTTCATCCCTGTGACTCATTTATTTGGTAACTGGAAGTTTGTACCTCCTAATCTCTCTCACCTATTTCTCTCATCCTACCACCTACCTCCCTTCTGGCAACCACCTGTTTGTTCTCTGTATCTATGACTCTGTTTATATTTTGTTATGTTTGTTCATTTGTTTCTTTTTTTAGATGCATGTAAGTGAAATCATACAGCATTTGTCTTTCTCTGTTTGATTTATTTCAATTAGCCTAATGCCCTCGAGGTCCATCCATGTTCTCACAAATGGCAATATTTCGTTCTTTTTTATGGCTGAGTAATATTCCACTGTATTTATACATATACCACATCTTTATCCATCCGTCATTGGGCACTTAGGTAGCTTCCACATCTAGGCTATTGTAAATAATATTTCTTTTTAATATTCTAAAACTTTGCATTTTCTATTTATTATGAAGAATGTCATACATTTAATTTAGGAATTGGAGGATGGGGAAAAAATGTTGAATTGATTCCCTTTTCTTTTGTAGCCTACTGTGTGTGAACGAGAGCTGTGTGTATTTGCTTTTCAAACCCTGGGAGTAATGAATGAAGCTGCTGATGAAATAGCAACTGGAGCTCAGGTAGTAACATGTGATACTAACTATTCTATATTTTTATTTGAAAAATTTATTCTGATCCACTAGCTAACTTTACCTTTCTTTGGGATGACTTTTTGATAGTTTCTTGATAGATTAAGAAAGCAAACCAGCATTTGATATTTCTAGATAGAAACTAAATTTTGCCAGCTTTATCTAATGTGTGTTTTTTGTCCTTTTGCAATTGCCAAGAGGAGAAGTTAAACCAACTTTAATTGTTTGAAAAATAATTACGTTTCTTTCTTATATGGTGAAATTGAGATACTGAAACCCTTGCACTTGCATTATGTAATGTTTATTTGTAAAGTTATAGTGCCATAAAATGGAAGCCAATTTATTTTTAAAACTTAGGTGAAAAGATAATGGACAGAACATGTAATAAAAAGAGAGCATTCAATTTTACAATAGCAATGTTTATGACATAGGAAGGAAAATATAAAAACAAAGAAACAACTTGAAAGTAGAGAAGCATCCCATGTTTCTGGAAAGGAAAAAAATCTGTTGTAAAGATGCCAAAATTTATTACTTCATGCAATGTCATTAAAATTTCAACTAGTTTTTGTTCATTTATGGAACCTGACTGAAATACTAATAAATAGATGAGAAAAAAATTACAGAAAACAAAAAATAATGAGTGTTAATTGAGGCTAGACCAACCAAATACAAAACCATATTATGTAATCCTATGATATTTTGAAAAAATATAGTACTGGCAAAGAGTAGAAAGTCAGATTATCCCCAAAATAGGTCAAGTTATAAATACATTTAATACATATTAAAGGAGGTATCACATTATATTGTAAAATAAAAATGGTTTAGTGAAGGTGGGAACAAATGACCTACAACATGGGGGGGAAAACCGGTTCTCTCTTTATGCTGTGTGCAAAAACAAATTCCAAATGGCTTAAAGAATAGTTTTGTTTAGAAGTATTATACCCACACTAGAGGAGGGTTGAATTAAGCGTGCACAGCCTAGCTAGGGCCTCAGGTTCATGCATTTATGCAGATACAAAAAATCATGAAGAAAAATATCAACAGATCTGAGTCCATACATACTTCACACTTTTTACTTGAAAAAATAGTGAACGCTAAGAGCTAACACACTTATGAAAAAGTGTGTGTTTTGCTACAAACTTAATTACATAGAAGCTCATAAAAATTGAGACAAAAAACATGAAGATCATCACAAATTAATAGAGGAAATGAATGCGCAATTCACAAATATGGACCTATAGTTAGTAAAGAAACATGAGAAAATACTTAGTCTCACTAAAAATCAAAGGAAGCAAAATGTAAAAGAATTGTATAAAATTCACAAAGATGGGTGGAAAGAATGATCACGCAACAGACATCTGGTCATTCTTATAGTAAGTATCAAATGCCTGCTATGTAACAGGCAGTACACTAGACTAAGATACAACAGTTAACACAGACAGCCCATGCCTCATGGATTTAGACTCCCTTAACCTCGTTATTTCACTGATTACCTAGACTGAGATGCATCCACTTGATGAAATTTTAAGGACCATATTTGTGATGTAATGAGCTATAAATGAAAATAATGCAAACAGAACATTGATCATATGCGATGTGAAAAATGATTCCATGATTAAAATAAATTTTAAAAATGCAGCTTAATATTGCCCCATACCCAATGTGCACAAATTTGCATACTAAAAGCTCTGAGAATCCCTAAAACTGAAGAAAATGACTAGCCTATACTTAGAGGGTTTCTCAAATGTATCTATCCATGGTGAGTCTTTATCTCTTTTTAAAAATGGTAACATTTTTCTCATCCCTTGAAACTAATCTTGCTCAAAAAAAGGTTCTTTAATATATGCTATTTATAGCTATGTAAAAATAAACTTTACACAGGTGTGTGTATGAGTGTACATATGCACATACATGTATATTTACATGGATATATGTGTGTATATATATGTATAATTTTTCAAGTAGTATAGTAATATTTATGCATTTTACTGGAAGTAAAATATCCCGCATACAATTTGAAAAGGGAAGGAAGTAAAGCCTAGAAATAAGGAATAATTGATTAGAAGGAAAACTAACATATTAACAGTAGGCTAGGTTGAAAGAATAATAGGTGCTTTTTCCCCTCTTACTATCGATACATCTCTAAAAATAATGGTTCTTAAAGTGAAATTACTTTTGGATTATATAATGATAGTAACAAGGCACAAATACTCGATCAGATCAATTCAGTGATTCAACTCTAAAGATCAGTATCCAAAAATCTCAGAGAATTTAGTGATTCTACTCCAAAGTCAATGCGGAATATTCTTTTCACCACTTTAAAGGAGATACCCCAGTATTCTGGTTATAATACTGGAGATTACATGGAAATGGATTCCTTTTCTAAATAAAAACTATATCTCTGTAGCCTTGTTGCATCAGTTGACTCCTGAATTTCTAGTGGTGCTCTGAGGAGCTCTGGAGGTTGCAAGAACATTCTTTAGAGGAATCTGCAGGAGGCTGCGCTGTGATGAGAGTGTCTCAGCAGCTGGGATTCCAGGCCTCCGAGTACTGCTTTAACCAGAACAGCAGCTCCATTTTATTCTTTTATGTTTTGGGACTCTCATATACAATTTTCTTTTTAAAAAAGAAAAGATAAAAGGAATTACTCTTGAAATGTTTGAAGGCCATTAGTCTACAATTTTAAATTCACTTCTTTTCCAGAATACATTATACATCATTTTACTCTGTGGAAAAATTAGCATATGTAAATAGAGCACAAATCCAAACAGTGTAACATAAACCTTTCTTTGTTCAAAGATTCTGAACGCTAACTCCTATAACAGATAAACCATAAAATTAAAGTGACTTAACATGGTAGGCTTTTATTTCTAACTCACACAACTGTTCGGTTAGAATGTTTGTTGGGCAACTGTGTGATCACTGAGGGAACCGGATTCCGTCCACCACATGAGTCTGCTGTCTTCAATACTGGCATACAGTAGAGGGGAAGGGAGAAAAGGGGAGAAAGAGTGCCTGTTTCTTCATCAGCTCAGCCCCTTTCCACTTTCTGTCCATTGGTTAAAACTAGTCTTATGGCCTGACTTAAACAAAAGGGGTAGAAATGTCGCTTGCAGTGAGTTGCTTCCAGGCAGTAGCAGCCCTATACCTTGAAAGCAAGGAGTATGTAACTTCGGTGGACAGCAAGGAATTTTGCCAGGGTAGTTACACTGTTTCTTTTCAGTTAGGTTAAGACATATATTAACAAAAATATTCTGTTAATTAACTTCTTTACCCCTACATCCATTATTTTCATTATAATTTACTTAAGTCCGCTAGTGAAACTATTGGCAAAACTATGCATTTGCTTTTTTTGGTAGTTTTGACTGTTTTGAAGCGTTGGGCACAAGGTTTTTAATTAAAGTATTTGATTGAAAGGGGAACATTATTCAGGTTATTTTGTATCCATTTGTGCCTTTCTTGTTGTAGTGAAAAACACATGATGTAAAATTTACTATATTCATCATTTTTAAGTGCACAGTTCAGTAGTGTTGAGTATATTCACATTGTTGTGAAGCAGACTTCCATAACTTTTGCATTTGCAGAACTGAAACTCTATACCTGTTGAAAAACTCCCGTTTTCTCCCTACCCCCATCCCTGGCAACCAGCGTTCTACTTTAGATCCTTCGCAAGTGTAGGCATATAGTATTTGACTTTTTGTGACCGGCTTATATCACTTAGCATAAAATGTCCTCACGGTTCATCCATTTTGTAACAGGTGACAGGCTTTTCCTTCTTTACGGTGAATAGTGGTTCATTATACGTGTATACCCCATTTTGTTTATCCATTCACCCGTCAATGGATATTTTGGTTGCTTTCACCTCTTGGCTGTTGTGGATAACGCTGCTGTGAACATGGGTGTGCAAACATCTCTTCAAGATCCTTCTTTCAATTCTTTGGGACATATACCCAGAAGTGGGATTGTCACTTACAGCAGGATCATATGGAATTTCTACTTTTAGGTTTTTAGAGGAACCTCCATACTGTTTTCCACAGTGGTTACACCATTTTACAGTCCCATCAACAGTGCACAAGGGCACAAATTTCGCCAGCTGCTCACCAACACTTCTTATTTTCTGTTTTTTTGATAGTAGCCATCCTAATGGTTGTGAGGTGATATCTCACTGTGGTTTTTATTTGCATTTCTCTGATGACTAGTGATGTTGAGTATCTTTTCATATGCTTTTTGGCCATTTGTATGTACGGCTTAGAAGAAATGTCTATTCAGTTCTTTTGCCCATTTTAAAATTAAGCTCATATGATTTTTTATTGTTGAGTTATAGGAGTTCTTTATATATTTGGATATTAACCTCTTATCAGATAAATTATTTGCAAATATTTTCTCCCATTCCATGTTGTTTTTTCACTCTCTTGATTTTGTCCTTTGATGCATAAAAGTTTGATAGAGTCCTATTGTCAATTTCTGTTTTTGTTGCCCATGGCTTTGATGTTGTATCTAAAAAATCACTGCTAGATCCAATGTCATAAAGCTTCCCCCTGTTTTCTTGTAGGAATTTTACAGTTTAAGGTTTTATGTTTACATTTTTATTCTATTTTGATTTAATTTTTGTGTGTGGTGTAAGATAAGGGTCCAGCTTCATTCTGCTGCATGCGTATATCCAGTTTTCCCACCCTCATTTGTAGAAAAGACTGTCTTTTCCCCATTGAGTGGTCTTGGCACCCTTGTCAAAGATCATTTGATCATACATACATGAAGGGTATGTATTTTTACAAAGCTTCAAATGCATCCTATGACATATAATTTTTTAAGGTATTTATAAGATTGTACCAATTCATGGCCCCAAAAGTTTCAGAAAAGGCTCTTTTATGTTACTGATGATTCTTTCTCAGGATTCTTGCTTGGGTTTTACTATATTAGGAGACCAGATAATGCTGAAGAGAATTTGTATCTGAGTTACGGTGCATCTTTCTGGATGAGTATGAGTATGGGAGAGGAAAACAAAAAGGAGGGTTTTAATTTGTCTTTATTGTTATTATCTGTTGCTTGGAATCCAATTTACTGCAAACACACACACACACATAAATGGAATAGTGTGGTAGAAACATATTAGCTGTTTCAGTTCTACTGTTTTCTGAGTAAGTCCTGTGGGTATCTATGTCTGTGTACTTTGGAATGTGTTACTTATAGATCCTATACCCGATGGCTTGAGTGTTGCTAATTATTTTAGGTCACTGGAAATTCTGGATGCTGTGATTGGGTGGATGTGTTTTGTGAGTATACACACAACATAGTGAGCCCTACTGTCATTAGGTCAAAATACCCCCTCGTTAACCATAAGAATCAAAAATTGTCCTACTCTTACTGTGCATTTTTTAAATGCCTGTTTCAAAACTTTCTGGAAATATCTTTCCCTATAAAGATTAAGTCAGCTGCTTCCTTATGAAGTCTCTTGTCTTTACCCTATAGGTACGTCCGTTCTGATGAGCTCTGTCCGTTTAGACCATATCGGCTTTCTTGATTCAGTTGCTAGAGCGTGTTGTTTTTGGGAACTAGGGAGTAGGGAGGGGAGCCACGCTCTTGACTGCTGTGTCGCCTTGCCTCTTAGTGAATTGTGCGAAGGAGTCATAGACGCGCATAGGCATAAAGCCATCTTATTTAACAAATCAGAGGACATTAATAGCCTTTGTCAGAGGAGAGTAGGAAGAAGTAAGATGGTGTCAGGAGATTTACTGTCCTTGGGGCATGTCAGATTCATTTTCTGCAGTTTCCTTCCCCCGGAATGGTTTCTCCCCAGTTAGTCACGTCTCCGTCTCCCACTTCGCTCAGGTCTCTGTTGAAACGTCACCACATTTCCTGACCACGCTAAAATAGTCCCCCCTATGGCTTAAGTCTCTAATGCCAGCTTTATTTTTATCGCATTTAACACTGCCAGACACTGTATGTCTTTAAGCCTATATTTAACTGATTTTTCAGCACATCTTCTCCATTGAAAGGAAAATTTCACGAGACCTTTTCAAGGACCTGCCTTGTTCATTGTCCTTCCACAGAACCTACAACAATGTTAGCATGTAGTGTGTGTTAATGACAAAGACATGTTAAAGACAGATACGAAGACGTGAGTAGTTGGAAGCAACACATATTAGTCACTTTAATATGTGTCACTTTAAATAACACATATTAAAGTAACTTTAAATATTAGTTACTTTAAATTAATAGTCAGGTTTGGTCAAATTTGATCTAAAGTCACAAATTACAGATTTCAGAGATCGCTAGCCATCCTGAATCTTTCCTAATTAACTACCATGAGAGGGAGAAACAATGGCAAAGCATTTGATAAAACCCGAAGGGTAGTAACTATCTTATGTATGTATTTCAAGGTGGTAGATCTACTAGTATCCATGTGTAGGTCCGCATTGGAATCTCCTAGAAAAGTTGTCATTTTCGAGCCATATCCTTCTGTGGTAGATCCTAACAATCCTCAGATGCTGGCCTTCAACCCGAGGGTAAGTAGTCGTCCTAGCACGTCAATCACAAGTTTCCTTTAACGATAACTGAGATTTTGGTCTCATTAGCTTTCTTCTTTCTTAGCTAAATTACTGTCTCATCGTATCCATGATCTGTCACGAACTCTGTATCCATTTAGCAAATATGATTCTTTCTCCACAAATTTGATTTACTTCCACCTTGTCTTTCATGTATCCTGTTACTTCTCCTCTCCTTTTCTCCTTTAAAATCATTTTCCTAACTTTGCCTTCATGAAACTAGACCCATTTAATCCCCTCAAATTCTGATCTTTACACATCCCATCTGCATGGAAGGTAGGTAAATAACTATAATAAATTGGTTTATAATGGTCAATATGATTATTTTAATTTCATCATATATTTTTTGAGATTCTAACTTATGTAATCTCATTTTAATTTTAAGGATCATGGGTTAAGGGACAAATTTTTCCTTTTCTTTTGTACTTTTAGTTCATCCTCTCTTGCCCTCCCCTCTCTCCCTCCCCAGTTATCTGAAGGTTAGTGAAAGTTTATTTCATATTGTTGATCAACTGACATTTCTTGAGTAAACAGTTTTATAAATATTCAGGGAAGTTTGGCAGAATTCTTCTGAAATAACATGATTTTCAAATTACATGAGAGCCCAAATTGCCTTAGTTTCTATTACTATTCCTCTTGAAATCATTTTATGGAAACAAGGACTATAGAAAATTCTCCTGGAAACACTTTCCCTCCTTCATAAGTGGCAACAGTGCACATATTTTCAGTGTGCTTTAAAATGAATTATCAGTTGAGTGTATGGTGTCATTTACACACTTATTAATCATACTTGTTTGGTAACAATCTTCCAATCAAAAGGAACTAAAAGCAAAATGAAACTGTAAGATTTAAAGTGGATTTTTGTGTTTTAGAAGGATTCTGTGCTTACTTTATTCATCATGGCTTAATTTTTTAGTGGTGACAACAAGAATCAGGAGCCTAATATCTTTTGTGTATTTATAGCTTTTCCCCTGTAAGCTGAACATCATTTTATGTATTTACACTAAGACTGGCATTATTTTCTTTTTTCTTCCCTCTGACTCAGTTATAAATCCTATGTCCTAGAGCCATCTTATTAAAGTCTTCCCTTTTTTTTTTTTTTTTTTTTTTGTGGTACGTGGGCCTCTCACTGCTGTGGCCTCTCCCGTTGCGGAGCACAGGCTCCGGCCGCGCAGGCTCAGCGGCCATGGCTCACGGCCCCAGCCGCTCCGCGGCATGTGGGATCTTCCCGGACCGGGGCACGAACCCGTGTCCCCTGCATCAGCAGGCGGACTCTCAACCACTGCACCACCAGGGAAGCCCAAAGTCTTCCCTTTTGTGTACACAACACAGTCATTGCTTTCAAATTGACCCTGATGGAAAATTCAGGTACAGAAATAATATGTCTCTCAAGTAACGTGCAGACTTGCAAAGGCTTACGGTGAATACTATTTTTTCCCCCATTCAAACAGAAGAAGAACTATGATCGAGTAATGAAAGCATTGGACAGCATAACTTCTATTAGAGAAATGACACAAGTAAGTTTATCATCTTGTGGTCTTGTACAGTTCAGTTTTGCTTGAGTGAAATTATATTTTTAAAATATCTGAGAGTACTGGCCATGTGGTGAAATGTAGACTTTTCTGTTATATGAGAGTATAATTAAAATCATAAAAAAATGAAAATTGTTTTGTACTAGGATGTCTTAATTAAATTACATCAGTGTTTTGGCATGCTACCACTGTGACTTTGGAGGGTAATTGCATAATCATAATCCGAACGCTCGGCTCTCAAACTCAGACAAGAATTTGTTGGAATATCTTAAGGTAAAAGTTAAATCTGGTACCATCTTCCTCGACTGCCAATTTTAATTAATGGTAGTACTTTCAAAACATTTTAATGTTAAAATCAAAACTAATATTCTGTCAAATGTAAATTACACGTAAATAGTTTAGATGTAACACAGAATCTCAAAAGAACTTTGGAAGACACCAGACTCCTTGAGAGCATGAGTTTATATTTTTGACCATTAGGGAGGTTTTGGTGGAAGAGTTTGATGAGCAAGGATCAGGGTTTATTATGAAAGTCCAATATATCCCTGGGCAGGAGTCCAGCACTTGGAAAAGCACATTTTATTGAATTATTGAGGCCTTTCTACTGCCAAACACTTGGAGAAAGGTTTGAAGCTCATCATTATAAGTAGAAATTAACAATCTAATTGACAATGCCACACATTATGGGTTGAGTTTGCATATGGTGGTTTCAAGGCTTGCACTGCCTCTAGAGGCCTTTGCAAGTTTATGGTAAGTATTACTCTGAGTCATTGCCTTTCTCTGGGGAGGGAGGGAACAGTGATTTCTCCAGTCTTGGGGCCCACAAAGCTTCTGTGCCACTCCCCCCGCCCCCACTACCCCATCTACTCCATTTGCAGATGTGCATCCAAAGTACATGTTTTAAAAAGATTTATTCTTTCTTAAAATTTATTTATTTTATTTATTTATTTTTTGGCTGCATTGGGTCTTCATCACTGTGTGCGGGCTTTTCTCTAGTTGTGGCGAGCAGGGGCTACTCTTGGTTGCGGTGCACAAGCTTCTCATTGTGGTGGCTTCTCTTGTTGTGGAGCACGGGCTCTAGGTGCACGGGCTTCAGTAGTTGTGACTCGCAGGCTCAGTAGTTGTGGCTCACGGGCTCTAGAGCACAGGCTCAGTAGTTGTGGCACACGGGCTTAGTTGCTCCACGGCATGTGGGGTCTTCCCGGACCAGGGCTCGAACCCATGTTTCCTGCATTGGCAGGCAGATTCTTAACCACTGCACCACCAGGGAAGCCCAAAGTACATTTTCACATTCCCAAATTTGATTCTTGGTTCTTTTGATAGTCATTTATTTATAAAGTCAAATACTCATTCATCCATTCAACACATGGTATGTGTCAGACAGTGGTAAACAAGAGATCCTTTAATTCACAAGTTATATTATTTGCTTAAAAGCCGTCATTCTTTCCACCTGTTTTTCTGTGCCCTTTCTACATTATCAGAATTCCTTTTCAAGCAAACATTTATTATTTGTATAAGGAAAAGAAAACAATAAATGCATTTCCACTTAGGGGGAAAAAAGAACCTATTGCAGTACCTTACATACAATTAAACATCTTTGGTCACCAAAGACTTTGGTATAGGATATTTATACTATACCGTAGATCCAGAGCATGCTTGCATCTAAAAATAGCTACAAACCCTGACTCTGGGATCAGCTCTGTGCCAAGAAGTGCTTCCTTTATTCTGGGTCATGTGTAAGCTATTTTAATAGGAGGCGATGGAGATGATTGCGTGTCAGCTTGGGAAGTTGGAGGCCCATGTGGTATAATTTGCTCATCAGTGACGTGGCCTGCAACCTTGAGCAAGTTGCTTAATTGCTTGATGCCTCAGTTTCTTCATTGCCAAGATGGCAAATAGTAATGTTGCCTTCTCCCTCAGTGTACACTTCATAGGGATGCTGCCAGGTTTTATCCTGTCAAATTCTTTAAACTTCTCCAAATAAATATAACATTATACTGGCCTAAATTGTCACAGACAGATTGCCTTTCTTTCTAGGAATATGTTAATTGTCTGGGTGAATTCCTTTTAAATATTTGTTAATTGTTAATTGTCTGGGTGAATGCTTTTAAAAGAAGGGGTCATCGTCTTATGTAAATTTTGTCCAATTTTCTCATGTAAAGATCTACCCGAAGTCAGTACCCTCAGATATGAGCATGAGTAGTAGCTATTACAAGTTTCACTTTAATGTTAGTTAAATGTTAAAAATGTCAAAGAGAAACCAGACACTTGATAAAGGTGACAGGACAGATTTATTCAAGTACTGCAGTAGGGGAGAGAAACTTGCAGTGAGAGCTGAGATCACCTCCGAGTAAGGCAAGGTGACCGAGATTTTTAAAGTGAAAACAGAGAGGGAACAAAAACGGGCTACAGAGAAGTGAAAATAAGGGGGGCTCTGGGGAAATGGAAATTTCAGTGGGGATAAGAGAATTACTGAAAGGTTAACTGTATGGGTTGGTACCTTCTGTGTTTTAGCAACATTGGGTTTTCTTGAGCAAAGACTCAGCAGTGGTCCAGGGACTTCCAGCCTAGTGCATGGAAGCCAGGCTAAAATTCCATTGAGCCTCTTATCAAAACGTTCCGGCAAGTCCTTTGTCCTGCATGGAAGGTCAGAGTTCATATCATCTTGGGGAGAAGCAACTAGGGTAATGGCTGCCATTATCATGTCACAACCACAAGTCTTCACATTTAACTGGATAAGGCATACCTGTTCAATCTGATTTTCCTTTTGCAAAAAAAGAAAAAGAGAAAAGAATTTTTAAGAAAAATCAAAACGTATAATGACTTTTTTTTCAGGCACCGTATCTGGAAATCAAGAAGCAGATGGATAAACAAGACCCCCTTGCTCATCCCTTACTGCAATGGTATAAAATTTAGTTTTCCTCTTAATGAAAACAGCATCACTTCCTACTGCCTGCTTTAAGAAAAAAAAAAGCCTATGTTGCAAGACCTGCAATGCTACAGTTCTACAAGCCTATGAGGCCTGGGGATTTTACAGTCCAAGAGTCCTTAAGGACTCTCACTTTAATTAAAATTTGGCCATCACAAGGGGAAGAAAGTGCTGTCATATGCACTGCAGGGATATACGATGCAGTCGACAGCAGTTTGTTATCTATCATTTTAAAGATTTTGATTGGTTAGATTACATGGTGAAGCCATTTTGGCTCATTTAATTTTCTAGTGTGATAAAACTAATTTTCATCTAATTTTCTGTGTGATAAAACTGTTTCAAACACTTACTGAAAATCTCTCTATAATGTGTGTTTTGCATAATTTACTCCCTTAACAAAGATAGTGTAAATTTGATAAACTCTGTGTTTGATGACTGCAGATGAGGCACTGTTTCAGAGAAAGTCGGGTAAGGCACACAGCATTAGTCCAGGCTAACCCTAGAAAAGAGGGGTTAGGCTATAGTTGAGGGGTGGGTTGAGAGCTCCCCTTGCTCTACAACACTTACTTCAAATAATTTGCCCTCTGGTTTCTCATCTGCAAAAAGAAAACAGTAGTACATACTCACCTACTCACCGTACCTATGGGGGTTTTAGGTGCGTCTCTTTGAAATCACTGACAACTGAAAGACTATGGAATTTACCATGATTATCAGGCAGTAATACAAATGTAAAGATTATAAGAAATTGGTCTGAATGAGTACTTGTTCCATGCTACAGCCAGGAAGTTTTTAAAAAAATATGTAAAGATGGGCAAAGGAGGAAGAGGCCACCTCACGACTCTTAAATACTTAACTTTCACTTAGGCAGAACCTTACAAAACACATTTAATGTAGTCTAGTAAAACCATGACAAAAGTTAGGTTTTAGAAGTCTTTCTTCTTTGTATCTTTTATAATCTATTTTTAAAATTCTGACGAATTGAGTAAAATAACACATAGTTTTTATTTTAACTTTTAAAATTCTCATATTAAGTCATATTCAAAATGAAGGTAAAAATTTCAAATATCTAATCTCTTTCTTTTTTTCCCTGAAGTTAGCCTGATTGTTCACTTTTAATTATTTGTGATCATTTCCTTCAGCTTGTTAGTCACTCTTCCTTCAAGGAGGAGAAAATTTACCAACATGTTTTACAATTTTTTTAGTTATTATTTTCTATACTGCAAAGCATAAAACAATTCGTCCTTTCAGATACCTGAGGTTTTGATTTTTTTTCAACTTCATTGTCTACATATGGTGAACAACAGTTTGTATATAAACCATTGTATGTATCAGCACAAATATCCTCAAATATTTAAAGAAAGGAAAAATATCTTCATAAAAACTCATTCTTAGTTAGACAGTGTAGGGAGAAGCAGATATATGAATCAACTTCTAAATTTTGTATTTAGATTACCATTATTTGAAAGCATATTCATGTTCACTTTGCTGACATCTAAGGTTGTGGTTATTAAAAATTATATCTCTTAAGTTTTAAAGAGCTACGTCTGTGTTTTCAGGTTTAAGTATCTTGTTTATTATATCAGCTCTTTAAATTGTTTCAGGAAGCAAAGCAAAATGATGTAATTAAGTAAAATTGTTACTCAATTTAGTTTATGTCACAGCAAAAATAAGTTTTAATCACTTGCCAACTGAGGGGAAAAACACTTTAAATATATGTGGCATATATTTGTGACTGATGGCTTATTTTAATTAATTTCAGGGTTATTTCAAGTAATAGGTCACATATTGTGAAACTGCCAGTTAACAGGGTAAGTTGTTTTTTCACATATACATACAGAAATGTGAGGGACACTTACTAGTCGGGAGAACTGACCCCTGTGATTTTTAGGCAGCCTCTCCAGGAAATGGAAGTTAACTCAGGCCAAGCCTAATTCTTCAGTTAGAAATGACCACATGCGCCCCAGCTCTAAGTTTCTCCAAGATATCAAATTCAATTTCAGGCTGCTGCCCTGAACTTTTAAGTAAATGAGTCAATGTGAAATCATTTAGTTATTCCACATGTGATAGAGAGGACATTATCTAGAGATTGACCAGAAAAAGGTGATGTGCTTTTTTATCATTGTCAGTTTAATGTTGGCACAGCTTTACTTTTCTATATTGGAGAAGATATTGCCTCCAGATAGCTTACTTATCGGCCTAATATGCTTACAAAATAAAGAAAAAGCTAATGGACTCTGATTTCAGTTCTGATCGTCACCTAGGAGCAGTATCTAAAATCTCAGCTCACCCATCTATGAATCTCTAAACTATGAGATTCCTATATATTGGATTCCTGTATAAGTACATATATTCTTAGGTGAAAGGGCAGCAGTTAGAAAATTTTGTTAAGCGACTGATTCAAAAGACTTTGTTTCAATTTTTTCCATGAGCAAAGTGGGAAACTATAATTTGAATGTAGGCAATTTCTAATTTTACAAATATATGTAAGTAAAGCATGGTGATGATAATTTTTGCAGTTTTAAAATCTTGAACTAACTTTTCTGCTTAGCAAATTCAGATATTTCCCCAGTTGAATAGCTGGTGGATACTTAGGGAATTCAATAATAAAAGTCTCAAAAAGAAATGTAATTAGGAAGGCAGATCTGCTTGAATGTGATTACATAGCATATTCCAAAGCTAAATATAAATGACTTTGGATTGTCTGTCTCCTGTTCCTTTTCCATTAGCCTAAAGAATTATCCTTCAAATCAGCAATTCCATGCGATTTATCATTTATGCAGGGTTTTTGTCAAATGAATGCCCTATTACTCTAAATTATTATGGTTTGAAACTAGATAATTCTTAAACCAGTAAAGTTTGAAATTGTCATCAGCCTGATTGTATGTTAAATTTGACATGTTTTCCTGCATCCTTATTTTAAATGGCAGCAACTGAAGTTCATGCACACTCCCCATCAGTTCCTTCTTCTCAGCAGTCCACCAGCCAAAGAATCCAATTTTAGAGCTGCTAAAAAACTCTTCGGAAGCACCTTTGCATTTCAGTGAGTATGGCTTAATGTTTAGGGGTGTGTGTCACCCACTTAGTCTTCCAGAAATGTGCAGGGAGGAAGTCATCCTCTTTTAGTAGTTGGCTGTTAGCACTGGACAGTTCACTACACGATACTTGATTAGGAAACCCAGAACTCTGAGCAGGCACTATGACTTGCTGTACTGAGACCCCCATGAAAAGGTCGTTGATTTTTGATCTTGCTTTTTCCTCCCCCTCCCCTGTGCTTTAGTGGCTCGCACATTGAAAACTGGCACTCCATCCTGAGAAATGGTCTGGTGGTTGCTTCTAATACGCGACTGCAGGTAAATTTTCTGCATGCTTTAATGAGACTCGTTATTCTTCAGTATTGGAGTTCAGTAAGCAGTCCGTCCTGGTGGTGTTTTCACTTGCAAAAGGGGATGCGTGTATGCTTTAAAAAATTACGTGGATTTTTCTAATAGGCATACGTAATTTTCACAAAATAAGTCAAGCAGAATTGATCTGTACACAACATAGGGATGAAAAGAAAAAGAAAACTGAGTCCCCCTATGAGAAAATAGTGAAACCACTTTAAACTTAATAGAAAAAAATTAGCACAAAAGAGGTAAAACCTTACACAAATTCTCTCTGCTACTCCAACTCAAGTATTTTGAGCACAACCTCAGTGTGAATACTTTAACAGAAGAAAAGGTAGGGCTAAGAATAAGCAAAATGGAGATTGGACACCAAAGAGCCATCGGCTACCTGCTTTTCAGCCCGCAGGGCACCCCATGGGCAGGATACTGTGGGTGTGGTCTTCATCTTTATTTACGCCCTTCATCTCCAGCATCCCACCTCACTCTCATTCAGCTGATTTTCATCTGATGATGTAAGGAGGTCAGGAGATGAAATCCTCAACCCGGTCACCTGTGCGAGATCTCATATTCTGATGACAGTTGGGATGACACAACTAAATATAAATGTTCATAAATACACATTTAATATAAATATAAATGTTCATAAATATAAATGTCCATAAATACGTATTTATTGAATTAATATTTGGTGCATACTAAATACGGTATGAGGGCCCTAGAGCATGGAGATAATAAGAGACAATTTTAATTGTTCTGAGTAGTAGACTGGTCGAAGAGTTTCAGTTAATGAAACTCTCCGTAACTTGAAAAATTTAGAGGAAGTAAGGAATGGGATGACAGGGCCGTATAATGAAAATCTAAGATATTTTGTTGATATACTAGCAGATGAGTCCTGATCAACCTTCTGTCACATGTGTTTCAGCCACGTTTACTTTCAGTATTTTAGAGTCATTAACATAAAAGCCTACCCCAGGGCTTCCCTGGTGGCACAGTGGTTAAGAAAACGCCTGCCAATGCAGGAGACAGGTTCCATCACTGGTCCAGGAAAGATCCCACATGCTGCAGAGCAACCAAGCCTGTGAGCCACAACTACTGAGCCCGCACTCTAGAGCCCATGCGCCACAACTACTGAGCCCGCATGCCTAGAGCCCATGCTCCGCAACAAGAGAAGCCACCGCAATGAGAAGCCCGCGCACTGCAACGAGGAGTAGCCCCTGCTCGCCACAACTAGAGAAAGCCGCGCACAGCAACGAAGACCCAGTGCAGCCAAAAATAAATAAATTAATTAAAAAAACAAAAAGCCTACTCCAGTACTTGATACTAAGTGACTCTTTGTCATCAGCTGGGTGGAAACTCTTTACTAAGGATTTTTTCTGGCTGTCATTTTCCATATATCAATGCACTCTGAATTTTAAGAACAAGAATATTAGTACTCTTTTCAAATTAGACCTTGAAATCAGAGCTTTATCATTTTATTAAGAGCTAATGTTCCAGCATAAGACCAATGGTCTTCTTTTGTGAAATATTAACATTTGAAACCATAAACTGACGGTTTCCTTTCCCACCTCCTCTCATCCTAGCTCCACGGTGCAATGTATGGAAGTGGAATCTATCTTAGTCCAATGTCAAGCATATCATTTGGTTACTCAGGTAAGCTTGTATTTCATTTCAACCTCAAATATATTAAGTTTTTGTTGTTGTATATTCTAGGCACACTTTTTTATCGAGTGAATGAAGCTTATTTGATGTATTTGTATTAAATTCATTTGATAAATGTCAGAAGTAAAAACAAAGCTCACGTGTCAAGATGAATTTATAATACTTCCCCTAGCATATAAGATGGAGCATATGTTTTGTCAGTTCCAAAATTAATTTTAATTTTGTTTCAATAGTTTCTACATTTATTCCGTCTACAGTAAACATTGAAAATATAGCATGTACAAAATATTATGTAGAGCACTGAAAAATGTTTACACATTATATTAAAGAAGTTTTAAGCAGTATGGAAAACTTAGGATTAGAAAAACACCCTCAGAACCATCCTACTTATTGACAACTTCTTGTTAATATTTTAGTGAGATTGTTTGAGAAAAATATATTGGAATAAACTGAAACCATGTGCCGAGGAGGAGCCTCATAAATTCAAAATATTGAAAGAACGACTACCAAATTGTTAGCGTTCGTAATCCTGAGGTAGTAAAATTCAGGGTGATTTTTTTCTTTGTACTTTAAAAATTTTTGGAATATTTCACAATGATCTGTGTGATTTTTTTTTCTCAGAACAGAAACTTATTCTGTTTAAATATAAAATAATTACACCCATTGTAAAGAAATCGAAACTACACAGAATTGTATAAAATAACAAATGAAACATTTTCCTCCTAACAGCCTCAGGGTTTGGTGAGTTCCCCTTTAGACTTAAAGGCTTTTATATTCGTATACCTGCATAGATAGTTGGTTTTGCTTATGTGCTTGTGTTGTGTGGGGATACATGATTCCATTAAACAACTTCAGGAGATGTTGTTCACATGGTGCCTGGATGGTAAGTCTTAAGATCCATATATTATAGAAAAGGAGACTTAGAGAGATCTAATAACTAGGAGAACATTGAGGAGGCTTACCTGTCTGATTCTTTTGCCCAAGTTCACACTCTTTCAGCCACAGCAAGTGGTTTCTCAGTGTTCCACCTCGACCTTTCCCAGAGCACATGTCCTAAGAGGACCAGGTGGGCTCTGTATGCCTCTTCTGACCCAGCCTCAAAACTCACGTGGCGCCACTTCCCATGTACAGTATTGGTCAAAGCAGTCACAAGCCCCTCCACATCCAGGGGCTGGGGAATTAGACTCCATCTCCTGATGAAAGAGTGGCACAGTCGCATTGTAGAAAGACATACTGTTGAGAGATATTGTTGCAGTGATCTTTGAAAATACAATATGCCAAAATAAAACTAGGAAAATAAATAAATATCAGAAGAGTAAGATAGTATAGGAAATAAAATCATGTAGTTCAGTGGGAAAGATGATCAGAATCAGCTTAAATCAGACTCTAAATCTTTTTAAAACAGAACACAGTAAAAAAGTAATATCAAACCATTTTTAATAAATAAATACAATCTCAGCATAGATAAGGACAACACATCATCGAGTCCTGTGATTTTCTGCTTCTTATACGGGTGTACTGACTCCTTAGATGGGTTCATGGAAAGGTTTTTGAGGGATTCAGATGAATGTGAAATTGGTCTGTGTGAATGTTTGTCTGGAAAGAGGGTAGATAGCTTTCATCCAATTCTTTCAGTGTCCTTGATCTGAAAAAGAAAAGGAAGAACCTCTACAGTACGTTGAAGTAGCTTCATACTTGGTTTGGAGGGCTTCAGGTCTAGGAGTTAGAGAGCAGAACCGTCTTTCTGCACTAATAGCTTCGCCTGTTCCTCAGCTTGACCACACCCACTTCTGCCCCTTTGCGGGAATGTCTGCCTTGGGAAGTGCCTGCATCCACACCATTTGCAGTTTGGTCCGTAGGCTTTGCCCCATTTTCATTAAGCCTTTTATTGAAACAGCAGCAAACAAATAGGCTTCGCAACTTCAGGATAGTAGATGAGCATTTTTAAATACACTATAGCTACAAATCTACCTATTCTAAAACAGACAGGAATTTTAATTCTGTTTTGTCTGAAATATTTCACAGTAAAAAGCCATGGCATTAACAGGTTAAGGTAAGACTTGTGAGTATCATAGACACAAGGACTTAAATAGTTTTCCTTTATTAGGAGGAATAGTAAATTCTACAGGAATTGAGCATGAAGTTAAGTTGCAGTATAAATATATTTTTCTGAAATTGTTTATATTTTCCACCCCTTATCTTCTTCTAGTCACCAGATGGTAAGAATAAAATTTAGGTCCTAAATGCCTTTTAAAATCAAGTTTTAAGAATTTTCTGATTATATCAATTTTATGCAAGGGAAGGTCCTAGCCTTCTTTTCAATGCAAAGAAAAACAAAGTGTATTTTCTACTTTGTAACTTGACCAGGATTTCCAGAACCCACCAACTTTCCACCCTGCTTGCTCAGGGCACAGCAGCTGCTCCTTCAGGAGCCCTTTGTGATGGTCTGTGGCCTGATGCTGTCAAACCTTTTGCCTAAAGTGGAACTTTGCAGTGTAGATGGATTGTATTTTGAGCTGCATCATACGGCTTTGTCCCTAAATTATTATCTTGCTGATGTTTTTAGGGATGAACAAGAAGCAGAAGGTGTCAGCCAAGGATGAGCCAGCTTCAAGCAGTAAAAACAGCAACGCATCACAGGTGTTGTAGCTAATCGGGTGACTGCCTCTGATGAGTGAACTCTAGCTCCCTTAGCTGGCAGGACTTCGATAAATACTCAGGCTTTTTAAATCTGCAGAATTATCTTAAGTGGTCGTTACTCCTACAGGAATGAAACTCACCCTAAAATGCCTTTATTCAATAAATATTCAATAAGTATGTATTGAGCTTCTACAAGAGTGCTGGACATCTCCAAGATATTGGGCTACAGTGATCATCAGCGATAGACAAATCCTCTTGCTGCCTGCGTTCTACTGAGTGGATATAAATAAACTAAATATATATTTAGATAGAAAGAATGCTAGATGGTGGTAAATCTTACAGAGAAAAATCAGGGGAAAGGGATGTTGAATGCTGTGGGATGCAAGATGGAACTCGAATGAATTTTAAATGGGGTGATCAGGAAAGGATGCTCTGAGAAGGTTCTATTTGAGTAAAGACCTATAGGTGGTGGGTGCACGAGCCATATGGCTCTCTGGGAGAAAGAACACTCCAGGCACAGAGAAGGGCAAACACAGATCCCTTGTTGTTTCAGAGAAAACAAGCATTCTGGACAAATTAAAATCCATCTGATGAATAATGTGACTTTAGATTATTTTAAAAAGAGTATAGCTAGTCTAGTGGCTGAAAACAAAAGCAAACCCCCAGATTTTCTACATGAAATGTTTCTGAAACCTCTGTGGCTTAATGATGCTATAAATATGGGTTTGTTTTGGGTAGTTAGATGATCTAGAATCATTCATTTTAATGTTTGAAAAGATTATGCAACTTTAATTTTGTTTCCCTCTAAATAGAGATGCTAGGCTTCTGGTAAAAATAAATTTGAGTTCTAATTCTATGTTGTGAGGCTATTGAACTTTAATTTAGTATTTTTTAATTTGCTTATTTTTGAGAGTAATTTAATTATGATTATGTACAGAAATTAAGTGATATAACAAATATAGATTGACATTAAGAGAGAATTCAAGGATTTTGCTGCTGGTCGAGATAGACCTTTTTTAAACCTCTGGAGCTATCTTAGTGACTATTACTTTTTAATGATGATTCTTTTTTTTCACTTGAATGACTGTCCCATTTTTACTCTAATTTTTAAATTCTTTCCGACTTCAGTCACAGAAAAAAGGACAGCAATCCCAGTTCCTGCAAAGCCGTAACTTAAAATGCATAGCCTTATGTGAAGGTAAGTTGAAAGTTTTACAATTCTCATAGCGTTAATTCTCTCTCTTATCTGTATTTAAAAGTTTAAGTGTGTTTACAAAATGCTCACAATGGACTAGAGAAAGCTTTATTCCTTATGACCATCTCTAAGGGCACAAATGGAAAACACTTACAACAGAGATCATAAAGGTTAAAACCAAAAAGCAGAATTGGCAAGAATTCAACTAGTGCTATATTTTATTCTTGGCAGATATTTCAGAATGGTAATTATCTCTTTCTGATCAAGTATTGCTTTTCTCTTTTGTTAATATACCCCTTCCTCTTTATGTTGGTTTCTGAATGTATAATACCATAAAAAATCTGAAAGATGAACCAAGTGCTGAGTAGATAACCCAGTAGGCCTTTCTCATTCCTACACTGAAATTATTCTTCGATTCTGAACTTAGGACAGAAAATTGACAGGCGATTTGCAAGATCATATACTTTCCTTTGTTCTTGCTTTAAAATCTGACTTTGGCTAAAAGTTCATTTTTTTTTCTTGTGTTGGGAGTTTCAGTAGCCGCTGTTTACTGTCTTTCAAGTTTTTCAACGTTTGATGGTTATAGAGGACGCTAAGTTGCTTTCTACATAGTTCCCAAGTCAGGACCTATTTGCCACTATAACACAAAAGTGATTTCCTTCCTATTGTTATGCTAATCGTGTTCCAGACATAAAATTGTTACTTGGCATGTCATTGTTTTTATTTACATTTCTTGATAGCTTAATAAGGTGAAAGAAACATTTTCCATATGTTAATTTGTGCATGCATTTTTGCTTTTAGATTTCTAAGAGAAGGGATACAGTAACTTAGAATAAATAGTTCTTTAATTTTCTCTTCCATTTACAGTGATCACCTCACCTGACCTGCACAAACATGGAGAGATATGGGTCGTCCCAAATACTGATCATGTCTGCACACGGTTCTTTTTTGTGTAAGTGTAAAAACTTAAAATCCTATGTTACTGTCTTCTCCATAAGTGAGGTAGTAATGACTACATTATTCTTAGGTCACTTTAGCTGCCAAAATATAGCAGACACGTATTTTCTCATTAACTCAATGTTTTTGTTTTATTTTACTAAGCTGTGAAAAATGGGGGTGTTTAAATGCTATTAACTTAGAAGAATTGAAGAAAAACATGGTCTCTTTAACCACTATCTGTGTGTATGTATGTATACATGTGTATATAAGTGTATATATACATACGTACAGATCTTATATGTATCTAGATAGATATATACACACACATAAATATACACATATATTATCTATAGATTTAAAAAAATGTTAGACCTGGGAATGAGGAAAACAATAATGAGAAAGTCTTCTTCCTATAAAAAGTTGATCTGCATTCCATATGATATAGGCTGGCAATGCCGGGCATGTTAATGTGGGGTTTTTGACACAGCTATAGCGTAAGAGCTGCATCAAAATACAAGAGTGGTATTTTTCTTCCCTAAGTAAATGAGTGCAGTAGACCTGTCTGATTTTTACCCACCTTGCTTAACTCTCAACTTTTTCCCATGCCTGAGCCTTCCTCATCCACGGTCCTGTCACAGAAAGGACCTCAAGGAAGAGTTGAGTATATCTGTTTTGTACGTTTATGTAACTTTCTAAAAAGAAGCTGGAAAAATGCACTGACTTGTTTTATAAGCCATGTCAAAATGACTGTATCATGATTACTTCAATACATAGCATAGCTGGAGCAGGCTACATCTGCAGCATTTGATCTGTTAGCTTATTGGCTGACGGTTCACAATGAAAATTTTATGAACTGCCTGGTTTTCTTTTGGTTGGTCTGAAAAGTGTGATTTTCTTATGATCCAGATTTATATATTATGTATTTATCTATCTTTTGTGTTTATGTTACATATTAATATATAGATTACATAGTATGAGACATATACATACCTATAGATTTCATTCTTAGTGGCAAGACAGCAATGAGTATAGTAAAAAGAACCCTGCTGCTTCTGATCAGACAGTTTGTGTCTAGGCTCACCAGTTATTAGTGAGGTGACATTGGCCAAGCTGCATAACCTCTCTAAGGTTCCTCAGTAGATGCAATATAACATCATCAATAGATTACAGTAGAACAATATACCGGTATCAGTTAGAATCCCAACAGGAAACCACTGGCCCTTAAGGAACGAGATAATTTCTATCATTCACAGTTAGATCACTTACAAAAGTGTGATTATAGGGAAATCATAGGTCTAGGACAGTAACCTGGAGCTAGTAGCACCAGAGCTATTATACATCCTCAGGTCCAAAAAGATAAGAATAGGAAGCAGTTATCAGAACCTGGTAGGAGAGCCATTTCTAGTTCATCAGCTTTGACAGGAGTCATGGCCTTCAGTTCAGGGACTAGGCAGCCCAAGGTGACCTTGTGGGGCTGGAACCAAGCAAAACCTTGACCTCGCCCTCCACATTGGCCAAACTCTACCAGAAACTAGAGGGCAAGGGAGCATATTGACCAGGTCCATAGAAGTCACCCTCCTGGGGCAGAAGGCAAGGTAGAGAAGTGTACAGCCGTGGCTCTGGAGGCTCCCAGGATAGCTGTCTGCTTTTTAAGGTTATGATTCAGATTAAGGTATAGCACAGTGCAGGTCTCCACTGAAAGGCACTCATTGAATATTTTTTCCCTTCTTCTTTCTTGCTCATCTTGACTCTTATCCATTGTTAGAAGGTCGGCCTTCCAAAAGACGCCTCCAATCACAAAGTTATTTCATTGTGTGAGCTGGAGATTTTCATGGAAAAGTAACTCCAGAGGCCTTTCCTTAGCTTGTCGTTAATCAGTTAATCTGCTCCTTTTAGCATCTTGCTAAAATTCATAGTTGTTGAGCTAAATAACATTAGACATGGAAGTAGGCAGTAAACATTTCTCGTGTTACCTCTTGGCAGTTTTACATAAATTATATGTAAACTAAATCAGTGGAGGTATATGTGTGGGTGTGTGTATGTTAACTGGAGAGAAGGATTTCTATATTTCATAAGAAAAAAGCGAGGAAAGACCATCTGAAGAAAAGAGAAGAAAAAGCCTTCAGTACACTCAGATACTTTCCAAATAATGCAAAGGAAAAAATTCTATTAAGGTAATGATTTTCATTCTTTTATAAACACAAATGAGACTTCATTCTTTTTTCCTGCTCCCTCAGGAGAGAAGGAACTAATTAAGGAAAATTGATGAGATTCAAAACACATGAAAAGGAGAATCCATTCACTAATGTACATTCTAATTACAACCATCAGTTTTCCTTCTTTATAAAAGATATAATCACAGAGTTCTGCTATGATGTGCCTGCCTGGTGAATGGCACTATCTAGGAAAAGAATAAATTGAGGAGAAAGAAGTGAGTTATCAAATATACCATAATCAGACAGAAACTCAATTTCTATTCTTATTTCATCCTTTCTTTTTTTTAACACATTATGTGATCTCTAAAGTTAGATGCTTTGCCTGATGACTAGGATATAAATTGGTGAGGCCTCCTTTTTATCTGTTACTAACTGAAAATATTAAAAATTATATAAATTCTATGCTAATCTGACTTCCAGAGTGGAGGTAATAAAATGTATAAAATTAAATAAATAACTAAAACAGTCATCTACTATCCTAATCACATTCTTCCCAATAAGTAAACAGTAACAGAGAATGAGAGAAAAATGGGGGAAACTTTAGAACAGGGTATCAGAAAAAATTAAAAGTAAAATTTAAAGGAAGATATCTGTTAGGAAAAAATAAGAGAGTAAGAAGTTTGAAAAAAATTTGTTGGAAGACTCCAAAAATGAATAAACTTAATCAAAGATAAGTGCTTCAGGCAAAAGGTAATAATTCAGATGTTAAGAACAGACTCCAGACGGTTCTGAGGGTCTAGGAATTGTTGCTAGAGCTTGATTTTGTTACTGACCTTGAGACACGTGTATAAAGACATTAAGGTCAATATGTAGAAATAAGGCAGCTATTTTAAAAAGGGCCAGAAGTTTCACAGGGGGTGTGAAAACCACAGAGACGTATGGTGCTCCAGTCATATACAACAAAAATGTTATGAAATGGGGATTTTAAAGCTAGAGAGGAAAACTTATTATTGGTGTTTTCCAGAAATAGGAATAAATAATAAAATCCAAGAGAAGGTAATTGATGATTTGGCAGGTTAACAGATTAGGTGTATCTAGTGCCGTGGGCACCCCATGTTACACTGCCCCCTCCACTGCCATAGTGTAAACTCGTAGAGATAGGAGTGTGTCTTCTCCCTCAACTGTCTGGGACCAAGGAAAGGTTAAGAACCGCCAGGTTTTTGTATCTTGCTTATTATCTGGTGTTACAACCTACATGTTTGATGCTTTAGTGGTTCTCTGATTTAGAGCAGGCAGATCTGCAAATGAATCGTTTCCATAGTTTCTCTATTACGTCGATTTAAGGTATCTATTTCTCAAAATATTTCAAGAAGTTCAGAAATTTAGGAGCAAGAAGGACCAAATAAAACAAGACTATCTGCAGAAAAGTGATGCAGGGTATTTTCAGTTCTTGCGTCAAGCAGATGTCGGTGCTAAATACATTTCAGGAATTCCTATCTAAAGTCTATTCTATCTTTTAAGGTCTAGCTCAAAGCTTCTATGAAGCTCCCAATCAAAATTAATCTCTCTTCCTGGTATTCCTACAACTCAGTGCAGAACTTCAATTTAAAATTCAGTTTATTCATTGTATCTGACTCTTCCACAAGACTGTGAACTCCTAAAAGGCAGACTCCTACTCTTGTGTTTTTACTGTCCTGCGTGCCCTGCATCACCTTGCACGGTACCTGATGTACAGCTGCTTGTCAGCAAATTTTTAATGAATGAACAGAGGAAGGCAAAAAGGAAAATATTTTGGAGTATGTATTGTTTTAATTTTAGGTCAAAGTTTGAAATATATCTAAAAAGGTAGCTACAGGAAAAATTTATAAAATAATTGTATCATGACTGTTACATGAAATAAGAGATACTTTGCATCATGATTTTGCAAAAGGTACACAGTGTTTGAATGGGAACATAGCAAGGAGACAGCTTATTTATGAAGTTAAAAGATAGGACATTCAGTCATGGCTCAGTGACATAAATTGTGTGACATCAAGCTGATATGATCTGGGAGCTTTGCTTTATCCCAAGTCTATAATGAATCCAATTTCTCTGTCTCTAACCCAGATCCCTTTCCAAGATTGAAACTGCCACATCACTCCCCTGCTTAACAGTCTTTGATAGCTGCTTACTACTTATAAGATGAAGTCCAGTCTCCTTTACAAAGGGAACCAACTGATTCCTTGGTGCTTTGTTCTTCCTTCAATACCACTGCGTTGAGGGTGGAGGAGATCCAATCTCCAGCTGCATGGCCCACCATTTTTCATTGCCCGCTGTTTCTCACCCCAGGATGTTATGCTGCACAACCTGAACTGTATGCTGGGATTTCCACACTCCATGCTTTTGCTCTTTCTTTCTCCATTAATCTTGGATTCTCTCTTCCATTTTCTTCCCTCATATTGTTTATCTAATTCCCACTCCTCTTTTAAATCTTAATGTATGTCTTCCCTCCTCCCAGAAACTTACTTTGATGCCTTTGTGCTGCTCCCTTTTGTTACTGTGTAATACCCTGGGCTTGTGTTTATTACTGGATTGTTCTTTTTTATGTATCGTCTTCTCCATTAACTCTGTATACCTCTTGAGGTCAGGGACTATACAGCTCATTTGTGCTTGCGTACCTAGCACAGCGCTTGGCAGGTACGTAGGAATGAATGAAATGCCCATTTTAGAACTGCTTGCTGGATATTTTGTCCCCCAAAGTCCACTAATACCTTAAAATCATTATGTACAAAGTGGAACCCATTATTGCTGTAGTTTTCAATTCCTTTTTCCATGCTCACTAGTCATCAGTTCCCAATTACATCTTTTCACAGTTTTCTTCTATAAACACCTTTGTTTCAGTGTGTATCGTTCTCTCCCCTAGAGTACACCAAAAGGTTACTAGTTATTTTCCATGCTTCTGCTTTCTTCATTGCTCCTAATCTGTTTTTTAAAATGCCAGATTTTTTAAACATTGCCATCCTTACACCAGTGATGCCTGTTCAATGTACAGAAACTGAAATCAAAGGTAAGCAGAAAGAGAGACAATCACCCATCATATTCCCCCTTAGAGTTAGCTATGGTTAAGAAGATCATACAATTTATACCACATTATTTTTCCAGAAGGAGAGTTTGATTATTCCTTGCTCATACAGGCTGATAGTTATTAACAAATAAAAACATGGCATTCTGCAATATAGTGCCCATCTGACTTGACTTCAGTTACCCATACAAACCACTGATTGAATAAAATTATCATCCAAGCTGTTTCTTGAAAAAAACTTGGAATTCTTTTCCCCGCTAATGTGCCTTTGCTCGTTCAGTAGGAACGGTTGGCTTTCTCACCAGCTCAGCCTTTAGCCAATCTTTCCAGACTTAACTGTATGATCTTTTCCGTGGGGCCTCTCCCGGTGTCCCACTCAGACAGGATCTGTCTCTACTGTCAGTTCTGCTTGCCCTTTCTTTGTATCACCCAGGCTGCCTTGTCCTCCAGTTATTTGCATAACTCTGTTATCTCCCCTAGTAAAATGCAAATTCTGTCCGTGTTTGGGAATCTTACATCTCGCGCAGAAACACGTAATACGTATTGAATGAAAGCAATGACAAAAGACTGAATGTTCTAACTTAATAGACAGATTTATACACGGGCTCTGAAGCAGACAGTACACTACAGCATCAGATTTCTTACAAGAACTTTGGAGAAGTGCTGGGTATCATTCAGTTCACATTGAATTTCTCCTCTCTGTGACTAATGAAAAACAGTGCTATCATTTCTGGCTTCCAGATTTAGGGAGTCAGAAAACAAGTGTAGGGCTTCCCTGGTGGCGCTGTGGTTGAGAGTCTGCCTGCCGATGCAGGGGACACAGGTTCGTGCCCCGGTCCGGGAAGATCCCACATGCCACGGAGCAGCTAGGCCCGTGAGCCATGGCCGCTGAGCCTGCGCGTCTGGAGCCTGTGCTCCACAACGGGAGAGGCCACAGCAGTGAGAGGCCCGCGTACCGCAAAAAAAAAAAAAAAAGAAAAGAAAAGAAAACAAATGTATGTGAACCAATCTTAAACCTGTCACAGAGCTGCTATAATCAGTTTGAAAATAAAGGTTGTCAATACATTTAAGTTTTTGTCCATGAAATTTCCTAACATACCCAAGAGAGTTCCAGATAGCCAGATTCCATCTATTGTCTCATAGCTTTTAAAGCAAATTGGTTTATTATTTATTAAAATTTCAGTTATCTTTTTATACTCCTAGGAACATAAGTAATTTTTGTCTTCTTTTAGATGGTTTCATTTTTCCTTCTGTAGAAAACCCCAGTCAAGTGTATCATTTCCCTATTGATATCATTCTTGCTGTATTTCTTTCTTTTTTTTAATTTTGTTGCTGCCTGGACGTAAGTGAACTTCAGTGTTATATTAACAACTTAGTGTTTGTCTGCAATACTAATAAATAGCTGCAAAATAATCTGTATGCTATATTGTAATAAATGTCTTAATGCCACTAGTAATTCATTTATCTAAGCCCTGCTGGTTGACCAATTCAAATGGTAGTTGGTTTTACCTTTATTATTATATATGCTTCATAATTTAAGGCACCTGAATGCCTTTGACTGATTTTATCCTTCAGCCCGCAGCTGTTGTGTTTCCTTATGGGCTTCATAGACAATGGAAAAATCAGCATTTTTCTTAATACTTTCAGTCTCATTCTCTCACTCTTGCTCTCTATTCTCTCCTCCTCCTTTGTTCTTTCTATAAATTATTATAGTTTATTTAAAGAATGTGAGTCTCATCTCCTCTCCATCAACTTCAAATGCTTTTTATGTGTCAATGAATGTGTAATACTTGGATATAGCAAACCCTTCCGTTTGACTGGGAAATAGAGTGAGGGAGGAGTGATGGGTCATGACTAGAGAAGAAGTTTAGGTTTGGATTATGAAGGACCCAGGTGTGCCATGCCAGTGACATTGGATCTTGTTCTGCAAGTGAAGCGAAGGCCATTTGCATCACTCTAGCAGGGCAGAGAATAGTCTTGTAGGAGGGATGGGGGGATAAGTGTAGAGATAGAAAGATCAGTTATAATGTCATTACAATAGTCTAGGTCAGCGTTTCTCACTACAGAAAGAAATGAATTTGACATTGTGACTTGGGAAAGAACAATCTTACTTTGTGTGGTGCAGTCAGTACTCTCTGTCCTACTTTATTCTAATTTCATTGGAAAATGCTAGCCCGGACAACCTAATTTCAAAGCCTGCTAACTGTACACAACCTGCCACTTGAAAATCACCCGTTTAGATGAATGATAATGAATGCCTAAACGAAGGTGATGGTATTAGATGGAGAGAAGATGCAAGTGGGAATAACTAGGGAAATGGAAGCAACATAACTTGATGATGTATTGGATTTGGGCACGTGGAATAACCAAGAATGACTGAAGTTTTCTTGTTGGTGGGGTGGGTAGATGATGGTAGTTCAAACTGAGATATTGACAGAGTAGAAAAGAGCAGTCAGTTTTGTATTAAGAAGTTAAGTTCAACTTTGAATATACCACCTCTGTGATTTCTGTAGGAAATTTATAGTTAGGGAAAGATGTAAGGACTGGAGATACAGTTTTAGGAATCAGCATGTGGGTGATAGTTACAACAATGGGACAGACTAAAGTAAAGTGAGTTTGCATATCATAAAAAGAGGGAACACTGAGGAGGGAATTGTGGATAAAACCAGCATTGAAATGGGAGGCCAGGGGAGAGAATGCAATGAAAGAGACTGAGAATTAATAATCAAAGGGCCAACTAGGGAGGGAAGAGATGATATAGCTTTAAGAAAAAGAGCAGTCAGCTGTATCACATGCTGCAGACATAGCAGATACAGTCTCCTGAATTTATCAGCTAGGAGGCCATGGGCAACCATTGTCAGTACTTTTCAGTAGAGTAGTAGGATCTGAAGAATGATTGCAGTGGGTTGAGGAAAAAATGAGAAGTTTTAATGTATTACAGGCAAACCTTAATCAAGGTCAACTTTCAGTTGAAAAGAACAGAGATGGTAATATGTAGGCTGGTATCTATTAAGCTGAAAATATCTTATATAAACACCTATTAGGAAACTTAGGATGGAGATACATGGTAGACTGGTGTCAGAAGTTGGGAAGCCTTCAAGAACCAAAGCAGTTCTGAGACCTGCCACTCTTCGCGCTTCTCTCAAAGCACTATGGTTTCCTTTGTGTCTGGTTCATTCTCTTTTCGTCAGTCTCTTTTGTTTTCCATAATCTGTAACCTAGAGGAGCTAGGCCAGTTGGTTTGATAAAACACCATTATCTCATGTGGGCCAAGCCTGCAAGCCAGGTTGCTTCCCCAGCCTTGGCTCAGAATTATGGATGGCTTAGCTTACCCTCGGTCCAGTGAGTAGCCTGGATTTATACAAAAACCAGGCTAACATATTTTACTTGCCCAATAAAATATATCTTTACACAGTTTGCTACAAAACACCCGATTAGATCTAGGTCTAAAGCATTTCACTTTACACATTCTCTAGTTTGTAACAGAGCACTTATTGTTTGAACTCCTGGGAAAGTAATTACAACTGGGCTTTGTACCACATATCCCATTCTTTTTTTTACAATAATGTCTCACCATTGGGTGCCTTATGTATACGTATGTGTGTGTGTATTTGCACGGTAAAAATTAACCAAGTAGGCAAACTTGGGCCACTTCTTAGGAGTTTAAACTCGATATAGATGCAACCATCACTAGGTTTTTAAGTAGTTGATTATGTAAGGACCTAAGTTCTCATTGTTATGTGTCATCTATTTCATTTTTCTGTACTGTGCTATTTCAGGAGAATTTAAGCATGGTGAGGAAAAGACAGTGGCACACATTAATCTTTGAGACACTATGCTTACACCCCTGGTTATCTATTTTGAAGTAATTACCACTTCTCTAAAGCTTCTGTCTTGAAGTCATTTTTATGAAATAAAATTAATTCATCACCTATTCTACTCTGAATATTATCATGGAAGTTTAAAAATTCATTCTTGGGAAATTCTTATTGCCCAAGTAAGTTTATTTGAGGAAATGAATTATCATCTAAAATGTAATTACTTCTTTCTAAAGGACTTAGTAATTGCTGTCCTTTAAAGTTATATTTTCACTTCTATTGCTTAGCTAAACTTAGCAGACTGGCATTCTTGTGTGTAGTACCAGCATAAATAAGAATATTGTTGTAGTCAGACTAAATAGAGCAACCAGTGATAAAAAAAATGCAGCACTGATTACAACAGAATAATAATTAGAAGGCAGGAATGGCAAAGGAGCAATGGTGGAAATTGAAGTAATTTTTCTGAGAGTGTCACTGATCAGAAAATAAATGATTGAAGTAGGAGTGGAGTTAAGAAATCCAGAACCCAAGGAACATAAAACTGGAATCAGTATCTTCTTTCTCAGCAGGCTTCTTATAACAACTGCTGTGAAAAAGGTTTGCAGAGCCAAAGACACTGGGGTGCTTCCCGCATCTCAGGCAATGCTTTATGTGAGGTTAAAAAGTTAAAATTAAAAAGGAAGGGTCAAATCAGGACATGACGTAGAATAATCACGTGTTCAGTAATGTGAGCACATTATTAAACACAACTGAGAAGCACCTGCTCTGGCTCTTGATTCCCTTGGGCTGTACTTTAGGTACCAGACAGCATTTCTAAGCTGTCTTAAATGCTTTGGAGATGTTTTTGAATGTTTCTTCTTTTCGAATGTTTTATGTTTCTGTGTCTTGTGTTTTAGCTACGAAGATGGCCAAGTGGGAGACACAAATATTAACACACAAGAAGGAGGCATTCACAAAGAGATCCTTCGAGTAATTGGTAATCAAACTGCTACTGGTTAAAGGACCACCATTTAATTAACATGATTTGAAAGCCTTCCTCGGGTTCAAAGCTGGATTTTGAACTGAAGAAGATGATAAAATAATTTATTGTTATTATAAACAAAATTAACCCTTTGAATACTGATTTTTTTCTTAGTATTTCTAAGTTTCTCATTAAATACCTAAAATGGTATAAAATTTATCAATTGTAGGGTTATGGAATCTAGTAATAAAATTACAACAGCACTTAAACTGAAGTTTGGGTTCCTCACACAATAAACAGATTGAAAAAACAGTTTTGTGCTGATATTTTTATATTAAACTCTTTAATTGGAAATTTGGTATTATATACCGACATCTTAGGGTACAAAAATAGAACTGAAAGCATTTTATAATGGCGTCTAAATCTATAAGATACTTTGCAATAAGTGTAATGTTTGCACATTCTGATGTGCTATATAATCAGCAGTATGAACATTCGAATGTTTGGGGGAGGGATGTTTCCTAATCTGTTACTTTTCCATATACAAAAGCAATTAGGTCTTAGATACAGTGCTTTGCCCAAAAGTATGTAATATACATATCTATAGATTCATGCATCAAAATGTATGATCGTGCATATATGTGTGTATGTACACATACGTGTATTTTAACAACAGATGGCACAGCTCCACAATTCTGTTCTCATTCAATGGAAAGAAAATAATGTTCAGTAAGAAAATAATATTCTCTCTGGACATAAACCAAGATATGAGCCAAATTCACCACTGCTCATTCACTGAAAATATTTGCAAACAAGTTTTCTATTTGTTTAAAGAATTTTCCCTTCAGTTAAAATTTAACTCTTTATAATATTATAATTTGGGGAACATCTTTATTCAAATGATAATATGTTTAAAAGAAAGGCCTCAGAATTTAAAACAACAGTATATATATTTTTATTTCCTACTGTGGAACGTTTTTTACATTTATTTGTACCACACCAGCATTTTTATATTTTTCATCTAATACCTCTGCTTATTTTTTTTTCATATTGAGAAAGAAGACAGACTTTGAAGTTTCTTTTATATTAAAAGAACATGAATAAGTTTATATAGAGAACAATAACACCAGCTCTCAGCATTCTCTTTTCAAGAGTCATGTGTGCATCAAAATCGTTACTATTTCTTTGGGACCTAAGTTCTTATTCATTACAATTTTTAATTGACAGTGTTTCTTTTCCTACATGATGTTTTTGGAATAAGGCCATTCATGAGAGCAGTTTAATTAGCAAGTCTGCCACTCTATTCAAACCCTGAATCAAGGCTCATATCTGACTCTAATTTATTTAGAAAGAAAAAATAAAAATGTATCCTCATTTGCAAGTGTAATATAAATTCTGTGCTTGTTCCTTTGGTATAAAAGGTGAGAACAAAGGTCATACACATTGTTAAGGATTGCTATCTAGGAAGCATTTACTAATTGTTTGTTTTCTTATATTGTAAATAATTGATATGCCACTTATTTCTGCAAAAATAGACTTGAAGGGATATTAATCATTGTGAAAGGATCCACCTAAAACATTGATCTGTTTTGACTTGTGCCTCTGAACTCAAGGCCAGACTGAGGGATAATATTGGTGTGGTAGGTCCAAGATACAGTATCTTATTCAGTTCTGTGACCAACTATTTGAAGACTTTACATGGGACAAGAGGACTCCTTGCTTCTTTCTGCCAAGACTCCCAAGTCTCCCAAATCCCTTTACTGTGTTTTAAAAATATTTTAAAGCAACAGAATTACATTTTCAAATTAATTTTGTGGGACATTCATGTATGTATGACATAAATATGAGGATGTAATAGTAGGATTTGGAAATTGAAATCTTGAAACCCCATGTGTTTGGCCACTAGGACCACTGAGGCACCTCCAAAAACTCTTTAAAGTGCCTCCAAGCATAATTTAAAAACCACTAATCCACTAAGGATTTACTCAACAGTTGAGTGACCTGTAAGGGGTATAGTATTAGAATCTGAACTGGAAGGGTAGCTTGGAGGACTCAAGGGAGACTATTTAGGGGAGATAAAACATTATAATACAAACTTCTACTGTCAACTTAAGAATAAAAGTAGATTCATCTATCAGAGCAAGGAAAGTAATTGATAGTTTTAATGTCCACTAAATATTACAGATAATAGACATCTTTTATGATAGTAAGATGTCTTCTCATGATAATTGAATGCTTTTGCAATGCAGAATGACAGATTTTAGTTTGTTTTGGAAAATTGTCAAAACTTTTTAAGCCTGTATCTAAAAATAAAGCCAGTCTTCTCATTGGACTTTTGATATTGGGAATACTATAGTAAAATGATGTTTATTTCTACAGAATCTAATTTCAATACCCATTAGTAGATGAATATCATGCTTTCAGAATCCAAGCAGGTCCTTAAAATTTAGAACTTTAAACATTATCATCATGCCTTGATTCAGTTACCTCGTTAAGATATTATCTTTTGACTTATTTGATAATTCCAAACATGTGATATTGTATTGTACTTCTATAATCACTTGAAGTCTGTTCACTGATTCTTTGTAATAGTTATACTAATTATGTAGTCATTACTACTTAATATTAACCCACTGAGCAAAGGCAATCATTTCTTTTCATTCTTCAAGTGGGAGAAGAAGAGCCTTAATTTTTTAATTCTACTTTTTTTCCTGCATTACTGATTTTGTAAACATTTCACTATGAATAATCTGTCCTCTTTCATTGTCCACTGTATTTAAAAAGAGAAGAAAATGATTGAACATTCGAGAAGAGAAAAAGTAATAATATACATAGAACCTAGTGCTGTAGAATACATTATGGTAAGGTACTTTGGTGCCTTAGATTGCGTTATGTTAAAATGATTTTTATTTTGTTGCTCAGCAAATCTCAGTCAAATGTTGGATTTGAAGATCGTTTCTAAATTTAAAATGTAAATATAAGAGTGCCACATCCTTAAATTCACTCTCAAATACTGTGTGATATAAGAAACCTACTCAAGCTATTGTTAATGCTATGAATATTTCTCATTGAAAAATTTAAGAGTTTAGAGAAGAAATCCCTCAATTATTCTCCCCTTAGCTAAAAGAAAGAAAACTTTTAATATGTAAGTCTATGAATCTTTATTATCACTGAAAGAATTTTATCAGTACTTTGTACCATAACTTGTACCATAACTTGCCTTAGGGCATGGGGTTTCAGAAAGTTCTAAGGAAGACCTCATTATCCTTGTTAAAGTCTGGATGACTTCATCAGATAGTGATTTAATACGTCATGAAGGTCCATTCAACCTTGGACTGTCTACCATCTAAATGTATGGATTTCACGGTGGCACTTGAAGCACACTTAAAAAATATTATGATGTTATTCTATTGTCCTGCTGAATTCATTATTACACTACCTCAAGACAAATGATAGACTGTTTGTCAAGATAAGTTTGGGTTTTCAGTATAAGGATCAAATAAAATTTTACAAATAGAAGTCATCAAGTAATATGACAGTCAAGACCATGCTAGAGCTATGTTGTCAATTACCTCTTGACAATACAGTAATATGGATATTTCAATCACCAGTGATGAATAACATAGTCATCACCCAAAGAGTAAGTGAAGGGGTTTCAAGTTGCAAAATTTGAAAATAATTAGTTCCCTTTAGGATTGGTTTTCTACGTGGGCCAACTTTATGTCCTTTCACCTGAAGCCACAAAGAATTGCCCACCCTAAACAGTTAAAGGATTAAAATACCCAACTGCTGTGCCAGAATGGCAGACTGAATATTCAAATATTCTTGAATGCCTGCTAAATTTTTGTCAGATTATATATAAATTTGATGTATATTATTATCCAGTAAATTTTTCTTGGGAATTTTGTATACACTCTGATACATTAGGATAAGTTTTTGTAGTTCAAAGGAATTTCAAGTAGTTTTTAGACAAAACGTATCATATCCATGAGTGTGAAAAAGCTGTGTTGAAGAATAGATTACATTACACATTTACCAGCAAGTCAGTAAAAAATAGTGCTTATTTACGTAGTCAACATAATTTAATGTTCTAAAAATAATTTCTTCAATCTGCCCGATATTTAATGTGTCATTTGAGATTTTAAAAACGCAGCCACTCCTTTATGTAAACATTAAGATATGCCTATGTTTCTTTAATTCTACAGCCTTCTTTACAATAAATTTCTTGACTTTTGTGCACAAAATAGTATTGCAACCTGCTCTTTAGCCTCTGGTGCCTTAGAGTTATTATAAATATTTAACAATATGTACATAATGTAAATACTGCCAAAAGATCACTAAGGCCAAATATTTTCTCTATTCACTTTTTACTGCACTTGCTTTCTATTGCTACTTAAGCCTCTTTTATCCAGCTTTGTAATAGTTCTAACATTGTAGCCAATGTAAATGTTTACTTTCAATAAATCTGAATTTGTTCAACAAGTACGGTATATGTGGGCACTATTTTGAAAACTCGGTTAGGACTTAGATACTCCTCATGATGAATCTTGCTTCTGGGGACTAGATATTTGAAGTTCTCAAAAAACTCTAAAAAGGATGCTGCCCTTTTCACTTAAAAATACTTGTAAAATAAGAGGGAATAAAAGAAAAAACTCTTCTTGCCAGTATTCCCCAAGTAGTTGCGGTAGATTTAATTGGTCAAGTGAGTACCATTTTAATTTCAAGTTCCGTCAAGAAATACAGGATTGAAACAAAAGATTTTTGTACATTTTACATATATGCTCTATTTATAAACACTTTGGCATAATACCAACTGGAGCATTTCAAATGAACTGTCTTGAATTTTCTAAGCATTTCTGACTTGGTTAGTAATTGGAAAATAATTGTTAAAGCACCACTTTATAAAATACATTTCATTAACTGAATAAGATATTAGTCCATAAATAAATATGGTTCTCTAAACACTTTAATAGTAAATATTTATGAGGAGCTAAATTTACATTCTTGTAATAAATAAAATATTTTACTCATGTTACATTTATAGCTGCAAAACCATAGATAACACACTTCGGGTTTTTAGACTTGATTTCAGTTACTCTAGAAATACTTGTCAGAGCCTAATATGCATCTTGACATTCAGTATAAGGAATAGAGAGTATTAGATTTTGTGTTGACCTTAAGGAGCCTTCAGTCTATTTGGGAAAGGAAAACACACACGTTTGCAAATAATTCATGAATAGCACAAGGCCAGTGATGCTGAATGGGAAAGACCAACAATACAGGCAACACTTAGGGAAGGAACAGATCATCTACATCATAGCAATGGGGGAAATTCCATGTGAGATCCTTGGGCATTAGCAGAACACTTAATAGACTGTCCACAGCCTGAGGACAAGTAAAACAAAGGTAGGATGGAAAGTAGGCTTACAGATGAAAGAATCTTGAGTGAACCTACAAAAACTCATACTTTTATCTTTGTTGAAACAGAAACTGCAATCCAAATGACAACTTTGATCCTTTAATCCTTTATTAAAAAGACATTTAATCCTTAAATTAGTGTTAATGAGTAGTGTCTTACTAGTATTTCCATTTACTTCTTCAGCACTTTTCATAATCTTTTTGCAGCAAAGTTACAATGATTTGCTTGTATTTGCTTGTATATCTGCTTTTGCTTTGTTGTAGATAATACGTATATTAGAAAGCACTTAACTTTTTTGAGTTTTTAGTTTTTGATTCCTCCACCAAATTTTTGATAATTATCTTTTTGACCTCATGGCTCAATCTTACAGACTTGTGGAGCTGTCATTCCCTGTCATGGGGAATGATATTTCTCCTCATAGGAATATAACTGGCAAGAGTAGAGTTCTACATTCCAGGTTAACTTAAAAGTTACACAGGCTGCTTTTTTGGAAAGCCGATGTTGGGAATTTGCTGAGTATTTGGCCTCTGTTTCTGCTCCTAACTTCCGGGTCCCTTTTTTAAATTATTTCAAATAGTAGTGATTTGTAACTTGTATCTAAGAAGACTGAAATTTTCAAAGATACCAAATATATATGCCTATCAATAGTTGAAAAACCAGGTATTCTTGAGTTTCAGATAAGAGAATGTTTTAATTAGATAGGATTTGTTTTATGAGCTCTTGATAATTTAGACAGCACATTCACACAGATTGTCTCATTTTCCCATCCACATAACTGTGGAATGTGTTAGCAGATATCTTTATCTCTTGTAGAGGAGAAATTAAACACCTTGCCAAAGGGATCACTAGGCTCCAAACCTAGGGTCAGTGTTTCTGAATCTAATCTTTGTGCTCTTTCTAATAAACCGTGTTTATCCCTGTTGAGACCCTAGCTTGGCAAAATGGATGACAAGTGTAAGAATTACAGCAGACTGATGGGAAGGGTCAGTGAAGAGTTAGGTCTGGTTGCCTTGAAGAGTTCTATCAAGGGGTCATTAAATACCATTGCACACGCTGGGTGTGGTTTTATTCTGGAGAATCTGGAAGGAAAGAAGCCTACACTTGACTGCAGTGGAAAAATCATTGTCAGCCCTTGGGTGAGTGACATCATGAAAGTGGAGTTTTGGAAGCTTGCTGACAGCTGTATTCAGAAGGATTTCGGAGGAGGCAGAAAGCAAGAAACGTTAGAAATTGGTTTTAGTAATTCTGACGGGTACAAAGGCCTGGAGAAGGAGGAACTGAGAAAAAGAGTGGATAGAAGAGATGGAGAGGATTTAGGAAAAAGCAGTAAATTAGGAAACAAGAGATCCAATTTGTGTGTTAGAGATAACGATATAAATTGAGAATGTCCCCCTGGACTTTGTACTGGAGATCCATTAAAATTCTCCTATTCCTTTTAGTATTCAGGAAAGAGAGGATGACCTGAAGACGATGGCCTAACAATGCTGTCTACACCAAGAAGCCTAAAAGCACACATTTAGCCAAGTGAAGGGGAAAGGTAGAGGAGGGATGTTCTGGACCCTAAGGGGACATGTTTGCGAACACACTTCACCCTCCTCCTGTAAATCAGGCTTGCTCAGTACTGAGATCTGCAAGAGAATGGTTGTAGTAGTTTAGTAAGTTTCATGTCCGTTGTGATGTGACTTATCATTTCCCAGATCCATCATATTGTCAAGTTTGTGTGTGTGTGTGTGTGTGTGTGTGTGTGTGTGTGTGTGTTTGATGTACTGTAGCCTGGGCGACACTGAAGACTCATTGCCCAGGATGGTGGCATCTTACTCTTCTGCTTGGAAGACGCTGTCCGCCATGACTCCAGATCCCACCTGTAGTCTGATGACTCCTAAACTTGCACTCTTATTCCTATCTCTCCCCTGAGCTTCAAATTCATATGATCAAATACTGCCACACAAACATCTCTTCCTCGGTGCTCCTAGGATACCTCAAATAAACTCTAACCAGTGCCCCCAACCCCCCACCATTTGACTCTCCTCTCAAAAAGCCAATGAACACCATCCACCTGTTTACTCAAGCCAGGAGGCAAGTCATCCCCTAGTGCCTCCCTGTCATTCAATCCCCACCAATCAGTAGCCAGGTCATTTTAATTCCTCTGTGTGAGTGTCTTGAGTGCGTTCAATTTTCTTGATCTCTCCTGTGACTTCTTTTGTTAACTTTCATGTGGGTTATATCAATATCTTCCCGTGATTCTCCTTGACTGAATCCGGGACCCTCTCCCCAGAGCAGACATTCAGCTGGAACATATGAGTACAGCCTATGACTGTTAAGATTCTGAATGTTAGTTCTGTATGTTAGTGAAGAGACATTGCCTCAGTCCCACATGCCCAGATGCAGCAACTAAAGGGTTAACTCAGCACACAGCAGACCCTCCTACATTTTGGTCCCCACTAAATAAGCTACTAGATTTTAAAACAAATTTTATTGAAGTATATGTGTTAATTTCTGCTGTACATCAAGTGATTCAGTTAATAATATATATTCTTTTTCATAATCTTTTCCATTGCCGTTTATTACAGGATATTGAATATAGTTCCCTGTGCTGTACAGTAGGACCTTGTTGTTCATCCATTAATATCACAACTGTCTTGACCCCCTTACATAATACTGAAGCTAATGTGATCTTCCTAAAATGCAAATCTCATTTTATAAACCCCTTACTTAAAATCCTTCAATGTCTTCCAATTTATTACTCAATAAAATAAGAACTTCAGGCCCCTGTTTCCCTCTTCCGTCTCCAGCCTCATTGTTCCCCACCACCACAACGATCCTTACACTCAGCTTTGGAACCACCCTGAATGATTTGCAGTCCAGAGGACAGCCGGTCGCTACTCATCTCCTTTCACAGGCTTTTTCTCTCTGCCTAAGACAGCCCCACTCCCAGTCTCCAGTTTTTACTCCTCTTGGCCCTCAACCTGTTTTCACTTCTTTCAGAACCTCCTCTTGTCCTCCCAGTCTGGACCAGATGTTTCTTCTAAGTCTTCTCAGAGCACCTGACCGGCACTCATCTGTCTCACTTAGCACACAGTGAAAAGGTGTATTGATTTGCCTGCTGCTTTCTCCTGGTCACCCTCCTCCATGCCACCAGGCACAGATTATTTCCAGTACTTGGTAAGTGTTTGACACTAAGTAGGCACACAAAAAAAAGTACGTTTTAAATGTCCATCTGATGAAAATGGTCTTCAAATAAAGTGACATTAAAGCCAAAAAGATGTCTTGTAATTGGCACATAATATATTCATAAATCTAAACAACTACCCAGCAGGGGGAGTATAACAAGCCAAAGCTAACGTCATCATCATCACCCTGGGCTCCAGCTCTATCGCCTGCAGAAATTGGAGGAATCCCTAGATGTGGGTAACATTTTCTCTGTCACCCTTGAATTATGTATTTTCATCTTCCCATTATTTAACTTTGGAACAAGCAATACCTGGATTGTTAGGTCATTTTGAGAGCCCAGAATGAACCCTAAAACTGGATACCTACAACTTTATAATTTAATGTCAGTAATTTGCATAACCAAAGGATCATTGCTTTGCAAAATAATTACTTTAAATAATGAGCGTCCTTAGCATGTTTAAGAGTTAATTTACAGGTCATTAACTACTTGACATACAAGGAAGAGATATTTTAGGCTAAAGTACTAATATTCATTACCAATAAAAATAAATCAGTGATGGAATTAAACACATCTTATAATTATGTCAGTGAGGAAATAAGGTTCTTTCCAAAGGAACTACATTCTTCTAACTTGGTATAAATTGCAAGGAACCTGAATTTTATTATATATACTTACTACTTTGTGACATCTAACTTAATTTTTGCAGCTGTGTAATTGGGAACATTATGTTCTTTGTGTGTTTCCTGGTTAACTTCTGGGATACATATTTCTTTTTTTTAACTTTTTATTTTATATTGGAGTATAGCCGATTAATAATGTTGTGATAGTTTCAGGTGTACAGCAAAGCGACTCAGCCATACATATACATGAGGGATACATATTTCTTAATAGTTATAGGCTTAGAGCATAACCAGTTTTCTAGTTCTAATCTGCAACAGCCGTGGAACAGCATAGCTTTCTGCAATTTATTATTTGGAATCTTTTTCCTTGCATTCCTGCCTATTGTAAATCTATCTATAACTCAAGGCCATAATTCTCATACCCTCAAGTACATGAATACTTTCTGGATCACTCAGCCATAAATGATGTCTCCCTGCTCCAAATTCCTGCAATACTTTGTGGTTTGGAGGAACTGACTTATAGTTACCACTACTTCTGGGTTTTTTTGTATAAAAAATTGCATTCCTCAAAATTACACTCTGACTACCACCACCAATAATCTTTCTTTGCTAATGTTGTGCTTAATTTCATAAATTTAACCTGTTAAACATTTAAGTGTTTAATTTTTTAAAACCATGCAATTAAATAATATTTAAATTTTTATTAGTATTACTGAAAAATGTGACGAAGAGTAAGTCCAACCACTTTGGGCTGAAGGTGACCACAGTCTATCTCCACCTCTTTCATACCTTCTCCACTTCTGCTACCCAACCAGGATGATTTGGGGGAAGTAACAGGGCAGAGTCATCATTTATTACCATAAATAGTATAACAATTATTGCCATACGTAACATAAAAATTCAATGAATAAGAGATCCACCACCTTCCATCCTCTTTAAGTTTTCTTAATTTGTTCAGAGTGAAAGAGACTGTTCACACATTGGACCTAAGGCAAAATATTAAGCTGCATATAGACATTCAAAAAGCATCAACAAATACATGATTCATTGTTTAGTATACAAAAGTTCTAAAAAATACGTGTGAGCAAACATGAACTTTCATAAACATACTGATTTTCTTTTGTAATGTCTGACTGACACCTGTTTTCAGGGATCGGGAATGCTATTTCAGCTTGCATAATTCTAAGGATGAGGGTTCGGAAGTGTGCACCAGCACATTTCCCATTGAAATAGCAGTGCTGAGGGCTCACTGACAACCTTATTTCTGTTCAAGACTACCTACATTCTCAAACTCACTGGGTTGAAAACCATCTCTCTTCCCCATTGCATCCACTCGGTCTCCAAGAACTGTCAAGTCTCCATCCAAAAAATCTCTGCTTTCCCTGGACTACTACAGTATTTGTCAGCCCTAATATTTTCATTTATCTCTTCAAAACACTTCTTTTTCTTTTTAGCCCATGGTATGTACCAGACTCTGTGACAGGTGTTCTCCAGATGCCCATCTTTCACTTTCAAGAAGTAGTTCCTGCCTTGAAAGTGTCTACAGTCTTTAAGAGAGTACCTACAGAGGTAGTTACAATCCAGGATGCTGCATGACGTGATAGGTGGGTACATGGAAGGAAACCTCTCACTGAGCCTTGAAGACCTCTTTGTCAGGGTACTATCCTGCTCAACGATCCTGTGGTTTCTCATTACTGTATAAACCACACATCCTAGCACAGCATTCAAGCCCTCTATGAAGAAACCAAACAGTTTCCATCTTTATTTATCACAAAATCACTACACATGATTTATTTTCTGTCAAACCAGTTTCCCCATTAATCCCTGAATCCACTAAACCTTGGACATTGTTAATTCTATGTTCTTCCTCACACTGTTTCTCTTTGATCCAAATCATTCTACGCATTCCCACTGTCAGATCAGTTGGCCTTAATCCTCTTTTCTTAAAAATCTCAGAAGAAATCCTATCTCCTCCCCGAAGTCCATCACCAGATACAATCTCTTTCTTCCATACAATTTGATAGCCATTAACTTGAACATTTCTCGTGGCTTCCATCACATTCTGCTGCAGGTAACAGCACCAGACTTGCCTCCTTTCTTCCACTAGAATGGAACCGCCTCCAAATAAAAACCTGTTTATATTTGTTTTTTGGTATCCTCCACCACCCCGAGTAAGTGAGCAGCAAATATTTTTGGATGAATAAATTAAGAATTATAATGTGAGAATATTGCAGGCAAAGCAGTGTTACTGTATGCTATAGACACTCCCTTCAGTGATTTCTGCCCTTCTACCCCAATGGTACCAAATTATAAACTGAGGGAAAGTAATATATCTAAATCTTGTTTTGCAAATTCACTATAACAAAATGGTGACTGTTCGCAAATAGCAATTAGAAAACCCCTCTGGGAAAAGAGAAAATAGTTGAACCTCAACTTGGGATCCTGGTTGTTCTCTATATTGCCTAATTTGCCTTGAAAATATAGCTACTTTGTTTTTGGGTTTTGTTTTTTGTTTTTTTTTTTGGTACGCGGGCCTCTCACTGTTGTGGCCTCTCCCGTTGCGGAGCACAGGCTCCAGACGCGCAGGCTCAGCGGCCATGGCTCACGGGCGCAGCACCTCCGCGGCATGTGGGATCTTCCCAGACCGGGGCACGAACCCGTGTCCCCTGCATCGGCAGGCGGACTCTCAACCACCGCGCCACCAGGGAAGCCTGGAAATAGCTACCTTGATACGTTTTTCTCACAACCTGTTTCTCACATCAAATAGTAGAGTGAGGGTTTCAGCAGCACCGTCCCGATGACAGGAGGGGGCTGATGAGAGACCACGGAGTGTGGAGGACCAGCAGGCAGTGGGGTAACTGGGGAAAGAGGAGGGGCTGGGGAAAGGCGCCAGCAGGGGAGGTCCTAAGTGCACCAAAGGCATTTCCTGGCCTCATGTCAAAGCCTGGCCAGGCCTGGTCAGGATGAGTGTAGTTGTTGGCTACAGAAAGGAAACGAAAAGTGGAGTAAATCCTGAAGATTCTCTTCCTTAGAGCCGTGTAGCCTCCAGTTTCCACTGGTGCCTCCCCCTCCGACTTAGCCATAAACCTTCTGTTTCACCCTGGGTATCAAATTCCCAGGAAACTCACAGGACACAAAAAATCTCCTTTGACATATTAGATGAGGTTGCTTCATTCCTTTGAGTATTTATGGGACTGCTTTTTTTTTCTGTAGGCCAAACAAACAAAAATAAAGAGTGTTGAAAAGAGGGGTTTTAATAAGCTAAAGTCCTTTTACACAATTGGGAAAGCCCTCAGAAAACCTGGAAAAATTAGCCATGTGTTTTGTTTTGTTAATTAATGTGGGGTGAAGAGGTGGGCGTGAGGCCTTTCATTCCTTAAGCAGCCAACAAAGGAAAGGAGCCCAGGTGAAAAACGACAGGGAAAGTGGGAAGGCAAGGAGGTCTCTGGCATAATGTGGGAGCCTTCTGAAACCAAGAAGAATTCCAAGAGAAATTTGTTTCTCAGCCCTCTAGCTAGAGAAATCATATCAATCCTGACTCTATCCCACACATTTCTCATGCTACTTTTTATAAACAAAATTCAACTTTTGTTTAAATGCTTGGTAACTCACTGGGTTCTTCTCTGCAGCTCTGGTGCTATTATTTCTTTCAGGTTGTCTAGCTACTCAAGTCAAAAAAATGAATGTTTCTATTCATCTGCTATTTTTCATATTTATCCACGGAAATAAGCATTTCCCTCAGCGTGACTGAAACTGCACTTTCACTCACACTCTATCTCCACAATCACACTCCAATTCATATGTGTTGACATATTTTCAAAAGCCTCATTGTGGAAGGTGAGAAGGTGAAAGGTTGGCCCATATAGGGTTGGGACATTGTTGACAAGCTGTCATCGTCTTAAGACTTGCAGACAAAAGGGAGCAAGGTGAGCACAGTTTAGGAATCCAGGTAACCACGATGTTCTACGCCACCACAAAGAGATCTCACAACAACAGAGATATCAAAGCGAGCAGGTTTAAAGGCAGCAGTGGGGACTGACATTTCATAAAGATGGCCATGGCAAGAAGTTAAATATGAAGTCCAGGCTACAAGATATCAACTTCTTTTCAAACAGAACTATCTAGTGTGTTCAGTTTGCCAAAGAAAACCTGTAATTCATTCATTAGCCCTTTGTTTTCCCAGAAAGTGGAGAATGGGGTCCTGGGCAGAGTATGTACTACATACGCTAATTAACTAAACTTTTTCTCCTGGGATTTCTAGGTCCTGCCTAATTTGACCTCTCCCATCAATCCAACCTTATCTCGCACTACCTCCCCCTCCCAACACCCTAAATTCAGCCATTAGTTTTTTCCTGTGTCCCTTCAACACACCGTGAGCCTGTCCACTCTCCTGAGGGCCCCAATTTTCTCCCTTTGCTTAGAAGTTTCTCTTCTTCTGACTTCAGGTACCAACCAATCTCCAATCCACTACCTGTAGGCTCAAGCTAAGCTCCACCTCCTCCATGAACTCTTTCCAGACTGTAATGTATGTTAAGAGGCGCTTCTTGGGCTTCCCTGGTGGCGCAGTGGTTGAGAGTCTGCCTGCCGATGCAGGGGACACGGGTTCGTATCCCGGTCCGGGAAGACCCCACATGCCGCGGAGCGGCTGGGCCCTTGAGCCATGGCCGCTGAGCCTGCGCGTCCAGAGCCTGTGCTCCGCAACGGGAGAGGCCACAACAGTGAGAGGCCCGCGTACTGCAAAAAAAAAAAGAGGGTCTTCTTAAGGTTTTTTTGTCTCCCTAATATTTTGTAAAGACCCGGGGAGAAAGAAAATACTATTTATACTTCAAATTTCTGAAACGTTCAGAATATAGCAAGTACTCAATAAAAAAGTCTTGAATAGGCAAACTGTATTGACCAGTTAACTGAGAATGAAGAGAAGAGGATGAGAAAGTTAGGGTGTGAGGAAGGCACCCATATATACTTTTGTTTAAAGTTCTCTCACTAACATAATTATTCATTTACACTGATGTCTCTCTGTGTCTTCTGACGCTAAAGCCCTAGACTTACACGTCTGTCTTGTGCACCTGAATCCAGTGGCTGCTACAGGGTAAGACGCTCAATATGCTATAAATGAGGAAGTTACCCAGTGCAGGATGAATTAATGAGTGAAAACAGCAAGATCACATTCGGGCCTCTAAGCAATACCTACTCAAGCTTCTCAGGAAATTATGTTCTGTGTTGAAAATTCTCCTATGGGCCCCAGGAGGAGCACATCCTTGGACCAACAGAGATAGTTAGATTTGAGTGCCTGGAGGAAGGAGCAGGCAGGCCCTCTACTAAGCAAGGGGACCTACGTGAGGGCCCCATGAGAGTGGAAACAGAGTGCACAGCGCACAAGCATGAGAAGAGTTTAGTTTTCTGTTAATTTTATTCCCCTTGGGGGCCTTGCTCTGTGTCTTGCTTTGGCCACACTCCATCCACTTTGAATTTCCCTTTCTTATCTCTGTTTTCTCCCTTATCTTCTCCACTCTTTCTTTTGATCTCCTGTTATCCTGAAATGCAAACTGAGGGTGGACAGAGAGTGAGAGGTAGGAGACACCCTAGAGGCTGAGATGCTGTATATTGTACAGATTTTCCCCAACTGAATGAATCTGGGTTGAAATTAGGGCATTTTCTAATAGGATAGAGGAAGCAACTTGAGGCATTTCACTGCATTTTAATATCTCTAAAAAAGCTAAGTAGCTACTGTGCTGCAGGTTCTCCACTGGGCACTAGGTGGATACAAAGGGGAAGATGCCTCAGTCCTGCAAGAATGTGTTAATAAGAGTGCTTATTAGTAAGAGTGATGATGATGATGATGTTTACTAACACTACATACAAGGCATTGTTCTCACTTCACTTAATACTCACAGTAACCTCTGAGCTTGATACTATTATTATCCACATTTTACATATGGGAACACTGAAGCAGAAAGGCACAGGAATTTGGCCAAGGTCACATTTCAGTGAATGGTGGAACCAAGGCCATCCAACTCGAGCTCAGATGCTTAACTGCTCAGTGATTTTGGCGCTCTCACCCACTGATCAGCAAGCACAATTCCAAGCACAGGCTCAACATGCCAAAGTGTTTGCTGAACTAAATCTCTTTCTACACAGTGTTTATGAAATCTATGCCCTTTGAACTAATTTTGGCATTTATAATGGCCCAGAAAAAGACCTTCACCACTGAGAGGATCTTTATAGAGTAAGAAGAACAGCTGCTAATATAAATGCTTTGCACAACACTTACAGAGTTTTGCCAACAAGTTGAGTAGAATCCTGGATATGTCTGCTCCAGAAGCGCTTGAGGTCGGTTCCAATGCCCTATCCCCTCCCCAGGCTGCTGCAGGTAAATCTAATTGCTCCGCTCACAGAATGTTGAGTGCGTTATCTGCCAGAAAAGCTGTTGTTACAGGCTACGTCCTGCAAAACACAACAGAACAAAACCCAAAAATTGTCACAGCAGTTCACATCTCCTGGAATACAGTGACCTTGAGAATCCTCAGGACTCTAAAGCCTTGGGATGGGATCAGATTTATGGGGTCCAGAGCAAAACACCACAGAAAATACAGTCTGTAATAAGAATCACAGATACCCGTGCGGGAAGTAAATCTGGTATCAAGAGATAAAGCTGCCACTCAAAGTATTTTCTCATGAAGTTGTTGGTCAGTTGTGGAGGGAACCATAGGACCATAAAGATGATTTGTTCTGAATTATTTTTTCATTCATCAATTAAGGCATTCAAGATGTAAATTGGCCACCAATCACGCGCAATTACTATGTGAGGAGCTGGGAATACAGGGATGAAATACAATGAAATGCTCATATGTTCATGAAGAGAGGGAAATGTCTTTTTATTTGTTTACCTCTGTGCCAATCCTGGGCATCTTGGTCTTCAGATCCATTCTGCACTCTTCCACTGCTCTGCGTTGCAGGGGGAGCTGAGCCTACTTCGTTTCTCATGCTCCTGCGTCAGCCGCCTTCCAGGTGGACTTGGACAGTGCGAAGCAAAACAGGAGACTGGCAAACTGGAGAAGGGAGAAGATGGGGTATTCCTCCCTCCATTTGTTCCTCTGGTGGCCTCTCCAGCAGAAGCTGTTTCTTTGTGCCTCCAGCTAGCTCCTGCAGTGCACGCTAACTGATATTAGGAACCTCTGGGCCGTTTCCTCAGGCCCTGTTTGGATTCTAATCTCCTCCATCACCCGAGTAACCAATATCCTGCATTGAATCCCCTCTGTTATAAATACTCAAAGTGCTTTCTATTCCAGACCCTGACTACAGATGTGTATTCCCTATGCATAGAACGAGCCTCACACATATTTATTGCTCAATATTCGTTAAGTGAACAAATAAATTAATAAAGGGAGACAAACAAACATATGCATGATTATAACATACTCATTAGGGATGATAAAATGGATATATACCACAGGAATACAAAAGACAAAGGAGTTCTCGGTGTATTTGAGAGTTTAGGGAAATTGAATTTTGAAGGAGAAATTTTCAGGTCAACGGTAGGTAACGTGCTTTCCAAGAATCGGAAACCACGTGAGTAAAGACAAGAAGATAAGAGACAGATATGAGTGCTCAGGGACCTACATAGTATTTCTCCATGGGTTGGACATAAGATTACTGCCTGAGAATTGTGGAAATTGAATTAAAAGATGGTGAGATTTAGACTACAAAGGGCCTCATATCCAAACTAAGGAATTGGATTTATCCTGCAGAATTACTGAAAAATTACAAGCAAGGAAACTACATACACACACACACGAATTTGCTGCCCATGATATACCTATTCCAAAACCAAAGCGAGCATTTTATGATTGCTTAATTTCTACCTTCTTTGTTTGTCTGTTGTTTATTTTTGTTTCAAAAAGCAACCGTTGCCGAAATATTTCATCTAGTTAAAAATGCTTTTCAGTAACAGTGGGTGCTTCAGTCTGAAGATGCCTTTGTGAATACTGATTAATTAATCCCCTCGGGGTTTGTGCTGCTCCATTACAATAAACATCAACCACCTTTTGGTTTGTTTTTAATCACTGATGCATCATCTTATAATGTCAAAATTGTGCTTCTCCACTGCCTGCCAGATGGCCGCAATGTGCCAATTGCCTAAAACTCCACAAAAAAAATGTCATGTACAGACTAGAATTATGTAGAAATTGCAAAAGAATCTGCAGGGTATCAGGAAGCCGTGGTTTTACAAGCGTGTTAATCTGGAACCTTTGCTAAGAATACTAATACTTATAGCCCCAATTGCTGGAAGCAGCATCTGAGCCATTTTACTTGTGCATCTGGAAGAGTAAAAGCAAATCGTGATGACTTGGGTCTGTGAAGCACAAAGATTCTGTGGTCCCACCTGCTTTGAAAGGATTTTTACAAATATCTTATTTCCTCCATACTCCTTGAACTTTCTTTAAAAATTAATTTAATTAATTAATTGGCTGCGTTGGGTCTTCGTTGCTGCACGCGGGCTTTCTCTAGTTGCAGCGAGCAGGGGCTACTTTTCATTGCGGTGCGCAGTCTTCTCATCATGGTGGCTTCTCTTGTTGCGGAGCACGGGCTCTAGGCGTGCGGGCTTCAGTAGTTGTGGCACCCAGGCTCAGTAGTTGTGGCTCGCGGGCCTAGAGCGCAGGCTCAGTAGTTGTGGTGCACAGGCTTAGTTGCTCTGTGGCATGTGGTATCTTCCCAGACCAGGGCTCGAACCCGTGTCCCCTGCATTGGCAGGCGGATTCTTAACCACTGCGCCACCAGAGAAGCCCTCCTTGAACTTTAAATACGATTGGCTTAAATGCCTAGGTCAAAACCTTCTGGAAATCCGAAGCCTGACTCAAGATTTCTGTGGATTGTTCATGTGAGCAGGTCACCTTCACCTCCTAGATTCTGACATGTACTGTTTCTGTGTCATACATGCTTACATTCAGACATGGAACTCAGTCATTTCCTCATTTTCCACACTTGCACTGGGGCAGGTGCTGCATTGCAATGCAAATGATTTCCATGTCAACATCAGCAAGTTCTTTCATCCTTTCAGCCACTTTGTCATTGGGATTTTCTCACTGGCTCTTCACCAGCTACCTGGACACTGTATATATCAGCTCTCTCACCAGGATACTTAACAAATAATTTAAATGATAAAGTGTTCGTCTTCTTAAATGATTACCTCTTTATTCTAGTTTATCCACCAAAGGAAGAAACTCCTTGAAGAAGTTAAGCCAGCTTAAGGGGTTAATATGAGTGATTTTATCATTGAAGATATTGCTATGGTTTAAACATCTTTGGGTCCTGGGGCCCTAGAGAATGTGATGAAAATGTTGGACTGTCATCTCATTACTACCAGGTGCGAGTGGAAGTCCAGGTTCCCCACTCAGCCTCCTAGGCACCTGAGCAATTGGACTTCTCCTTGCTGTTGGATAGAGTGGGAGTTCTGACTCCACACTGGGCCTCCACTAATGCCTCCCTGGCTGGCAGATGTAGGAGTGCCTTGTAACTGCTCCTTATAAGACCACCACCAACCCACAGAGGGAGGCTGTCCACACTCCCTGGGCAATGATGAAAGCTCTGACAACTGGGTATCCTCAGACAACACCCCACTTGGGGAGTGGAAGGGATACTTCATGACTGCCAGGTGGGAATGGAAGTCTAGACTTTCCACTAGGCCTTTGCTGGTGTGGGCAGGGTGGAACCAGACGGTTTTGTTTTGTTTGCTTTTGTGTGTGTGTGTGTGTGTGTGTGTGTGTGTGTGTGTGTGTGTGTTTTCTGTGATGCTTAGGATGGAGCGATTATTATCTAAAACTTCTCTTTTTTGTTAGGCTGCCCCTTTCTTGGTCCTTTGGCTAGAGAGAGAGGGCTTCGTTTGTCTGCATCTGTTGACACTTCTGGGTTGCTAGCTTCTTCAGCTCTGTGATATATGAGGGAAAAAGACAAAAAACCCCAGACAACTCACCACTCTTTTGTCCCTTGGATCCTCAGGTCTCTAGTGAGTCTTTCTTCTGTTCACCTTCCATAGACTTCTTATATTTGTCTCATATAGAATGTTTAATGTTTTCATTTGTACTTAGTCGAGGAATAGGGAAAATATATCACTCCATCTCCTGGGAAATAGAAGTTGATTTGATCCTCATTTTTTTTGGTGAGATTTTTGGTCCTATTCTTTCATAAATTTTCTGTTTATTATCTTTATGTATTCAATTATTGAATTATCATTGCTATTTTTATTTCATTACCTATCTATAGTTAAGGTTATTAACAATGTCATTTGGTTGCAAATACTTTAACCAGCTTTTCGATGGACTTTTAATTTTGTCTATAATGTTGAAATATAAAAGTTTTAATATTTATGGAGTTAAATCCATTGATAATTTTCCATATTTTTCCCCTTACATAAAACATAAACAGTCTTTCTCTATCCAAATATCGGTAAATATTTGTACATAATTCCTTTTAGAGTTTTTAAATGACTTTATCATTTTATTTTACTTTGAACTCTTTTAGCCACCTCAAATTAATATTTTTCTTTTTTTATTAATGTATAGTTGATTTACAATGTTGTGTTAATTTTTGCTGTACAGCAAAGTGATTCAGTTATATATATACATATATTCTTTTTAATATTCTTTTCCATTATGGTTTATCACAGGATATTGAATACTGTTCCCTGTGCTATACAGTAGGACCTTGTCGTCTATCCATTCTGTATATACTAGTTTGCATCTGCTAACACCAGCGTCCCAGTCCATCCCTCCCCCTTCTCTCCTCCCCCTTGGCAACCACACATCTGTTCTCCATGTCTGTGAGTCTGTTTCTGTTTTGTAGATAAGTTCATTTGTGTTATATTTTAGATATTAATATTTAGATTTAATATTTTTCTATAGACTTAGAGGAGAAATTCTTGGAACTATGTTTTTAGGGGAAGAATTTTTGACTGTGTTGAAGACTTGAAAATGTTTCCAAATATTCTCTAAGCCAGTACAAAATCTTGCTGCAAAAATGTCAGACTGTATCATCTCTTTACTCCATGGATGAGCAGTACCAGCCTTCCTAACAATGTGTCTACATTCACCTCAGTTCACGTTGAGGATGATGGGAAGGGAACTTTGCCTGCACTGTTACACCCAGGAAAATGGCCATGCTGAAAAACCTATGTGGGTGATGATGGATTCCTTGACTGGGCTGTCAGAGGATACTGGTTGAACCATCTTACCAGGTCTCCTATCATGTAACACACTGTTGGAAGCTTAGCAACAGAAATTAGCTCTGCTGAAATATCAATGAAGTTAATACTTCAAGCGTCTTGACTCGAATTTAGGTAAGTTTTGAAAGACAAACAAGTGTGCACTATGGCTCCTTCAGTTTGCCTCACAAGTGTTAGTCTTTGTTAGGCACTCTAGGGCTGTACCAAGGTCATTTTTTGCTACTTTTTTGGAGGCCAGGAACTCTGTAATCATCTCTGAGAATACAAATGTGTCAGTGTGGTATTGCCATCTTGAAACACCAGGAAAGGATTCTGTGGTAGTGGACATAAATCCTTTAGAGCTCTCTGCCATTGCTCCATTGTTGTTTGTTTGTTTTTGGTCTGTGCTTCTAAGTCTTCATCAAAGCCATAGACTGAATAAAATAACAATTCTTCTTTGCTTAATACATCAGAGAGAGAACTCACAATTGTATATTAACTAGGGTAACTCAAAAATGGAGTCACAAAAGGGAATCCTATTCCTGAAGTGAGAAAAACAGTTGTGTTACTATTAAACATGACAATTATAAAGACTTCATAGAAATGTGGAAAATATTTTGGGGGTAAATTAAGTGGAAAAAAAAGCAAGACGAGAAATAGTATGCTCACCATATTAGGAATAATACAAATTATGATAGTAGTAGCTTCTAGGTGTTTTTTTCCCCCTCAGTCTTACGTAATGTTGCCTATTTATGAGACAGCCTAAAAATCACATTTTAATTAATTAAGGAAGAGGAATTATGTAAATATGGGAGTTTCCTTGGGGTACTTTGTTGTTGGTTCCCTAGAGTTACAGACTTCAGAGGAAGGCTCCCATTGGCTAGTTTTATAGCAATAAAATGCTGTTTTATTGAATGTTGCCTCATCACTGCCTGTATTTTTATTGCTACACAAGCAATGGTAGATTAAAAATAACTCAAATATTACAGCATTTTATAAATTTCAGCGTTATTTTATAAACAATGCCCAGATAGAAGAGAGTATGAGACAAAAAGAGCAGCTTCCTGAAGTAGCCCTATTGCTTCTGTCTCTCAGCTGTGAGAGGAATGTTTGAAACCAATGAAACCAGAAAGTTCCAGCAGAGCAGGTTTGTCTCCTGGAGGGTGTGCTTTACACAGAGACCTTTTGCCAGGAAGCCCAGACAACAGAATTTCTTTAGGGACAACTAGAGCCTTCAGCTCTGCCAGGAATTACTTGGGAAGAAAACCCCAGAAGCATTCCGTTCTCCAGAGGGCAGGTTTTGGTGCAGACTGGGGCAGATCTATGACTGTGTGTGTCACTCCAGGGCAAGTGAGTTTCATGCTTCACAATAGAAATGGTGAGCCAAGCTCAAGAGTTATTTGCAAGCTGAGAACAGAAACTCACATAAATGGTTACAAGATAAAAAATGGAAACTTCATCAGCTATACAGAAAAAATAAAAGAGAACACAATTGCTGGCCCAAACATACACACACACACACACACACACACACACCCCTCAAGGGCTGAGTGCTGTTAAAAGTATTTGTCAAAGAGAAGAGGAAAGCCCTCTGGAGCCAGAAGAGGGAAAAACTATCTAAAAAGAAAACAGAATGGGAAACAGAATGGGAAGTCAAGAGAAATTAGGTCCTTAGGTCCCAGTCATGTCCCCATGACTCCGGAGAGAGAACATTGATCAATTCTCTCTGAAAAACAGCTAAACACTCAGACTTTTCTAGTAGCCCATGAAAATGTACTAGAGTGAATCTTAAATATGAGGGCTCTCTATTAGCTTTATATTTATGAAGCAGATCCTTTTATTTGTTATGTCTTGGTTAAGGATTCTAATAAAATTCTATAAAAACCTGTGAAACTTGGTGTGCAAACAAACATGTCACTGAATCGATGCCCAGAGAAGACCAGATAGCCCTTAGAGAAGAAAGGGAAGTTAGGAGACTGGCATCTCAGAAAGAAAGACTTTACATCCTGTGCTTTATCTCGATGCTCCTGGGTGTATTATTATCATAAATAAAATAAGGAGGTTCACAGACTTGCCCAAGGCCACATGGCTAGAACTACTCAGTTTGAGATTAGTACATGAGTTCGTTGCCTCCCTGCCCTCCTGTCAGGTTTAATGTATTTATACTCACATTTTCTCAGTTGCTTAAATAGCCCCCAGAAAGACCATTCAGGGGCCATTGCTGTAGGCACTAACCAGGAAGGGGAGAGGGTTCTGCTACTGCCCAGTGGGCACCAATAACAGAACACAGCAAATCCTCACCTCTGTCTTGTGTAGCCTCCATGAGGTCATTTTAACTCTATAGCTGATCCTTCTTTCTGTGTTGCCTGATGGGTCATTTACATGGCACACCAGTGCCTCCTATTAAAAATAAACACACACATTTTTCCAGTCAAACCACACCGTGTATTTTTAGTTTAGAAAAATGAAAAGGGGAATGTAAATTTTCCAGACTAGCATTTCTCTAGGACACATTCACCTAACCTATTTTTTTCCTGCATGCCTCACTATTTTTTCCATATTACACTAGTCCTGAAATGCCATCAATATTCTGGTATATGTCACTATTCACCTGACGCTTTCCTCCTGTGGGGACATTTTATTTGTGCACAGTTGTGTTATTTCACTCTCGGTATCTCTATCAGATTCTGCAAATGTTAATGTTGTATCTGTCACAGTAACATTCAAATCATAGAAATAAGTACTGGAGGCTGGAAACTTCAAAAGTAATCAGAGAGATAATTCTCATAACTTTCTTTCAACTTTAAGATCATTTTTCTTTATTGGCTGATTGGGTTTTACAAAGAGAGGGTAGAAGCAAGAGAAATGATTGTATTTTTTTTAAGTTTTTATCTATGCAGTTTCTCCTACTCCTACTTTTATTTTTCTTCTCTTCTTTTTATTTGCCCTAACAAGATATTATTTGTAATATACTGAAGATGTATTATTTGCAGTGCATTGAAAAGGAAAATTTGAAAAATGTGTATGGTTTCACGTGATTGATTTTTTCTTACCTAGGGTTGTATGAGTTGAATTTCTAATACAGTGTCATTCCTTATATTTATTATTTTCTTAGCCATTGGTGCAGAAAAAAATATGGCTACATTTCAGATTTTAAAATGCATTACAGTTATTCTCCTGAACAGAGTGAAATTTTAGAAAGCATCCTTTTCACAAAACAAAAACCTCCTGAGGCTAAGTCTGGTGTGTGTGTGTGTGTGTGTGTGTGTGTGTGTGTGTGTGTGTGTGTGTATTGGTCCAGCATTCCTGGGCTGAGCTATTCATCCTTGTGCCCTACAGAGACCTGGGTTGTTTTGTGGACACCTGTCTTTGTATAGCTTTGAGAGTTTGCTGTGGAGAGCACACAAAGGAAACATTAGGAGAATGGTGGCAGGTGGATCAGCTCAGCATGCAATTCATTTTCGAAAGGAAAGAGAATGGTAGAAGGTTTGACGTTCCGAGACTACGGTGGGAAGATTCCTAAGTCACTCTAAAGATGATTGTGGAATTTAACATGCCTGGCATGGAGCACATAAGAATAATCTGGTCTGGTATTTTTGCCATAGCATCTTTGCTGTAAACATTTTTTGCTGTAAAAGATAAAATAATGAAAAATAAAAGAGGGACATTAAAAAAGACATACTGGAATATGAGAAGTGAATAACAAAGTTAAAAAGACTTTACTGCAAAATACAAAATATTTGAATACACTTAAAATTTGTGTAGACTCATGGCAATACTGTGCAAATAACTGATCTTATTTTGTGGGTTGAACCTAAGCACTTGTCTTCCAAGTATTTTTGTTCATTTATAGTATTTTCTACTTTTTTCTTTTTGCTGTTGATTCATCTCCTTGTTCAGCATCACACTTTTTCTTTGTTGTTAAAATTTCTTTATTAAGAGAGGTATCAGCTTCCAAACATCAGGATGCACATTTGTAACTGAGCTTTGTGTTGCGTTGTGAGAGCCTCTACATATTGTTTGTTCTTGGCGTGTTGTCACCTGTCCGTTGATGGATGTTCCAAAGTCCTATGGGAAATGTGGGTTCAACTCTGTGCCTTCAAGTCAACTGAAGGATTTGCGAACTGGTATGTTATCATTTTTTTGTAAGGTATGCAGTCTGGCTTTACACTCTTATTTCGCACTTCCATTTTATCACCGTGTTTCCTATCAAGTTGACATACATGGTTGTTGTCTACTATTTTAAGACCACCATGTTTACTCATCACCGTAGAGACCATTATGAGGTCTCAGATCCATGTAATACAGAAATGGGAGCACTGGATCAATGGAGAAAGGAAACCAAACTGTCAGTTATTTTATCTTTTACAGTAAAATTGCCTTATGGCAATTCGTTATGCAGTGAAAATGATCCCAGAGAAGATATCTACCGCAAAGATGCTTACGGTGAAGGTACCTAGAACCCCAAATAATCACAGATTGTAACAAATTACAAGAACTTTTAAAAAGCTTAGTTTCTCTCTAAGTAAAATAGATTTCTTACAATACTGTATTTGTTCACAGCAATTCCATGTAGGAATCATAGAAACTTTGCCTGTTCTAGGGAACTAAGATGTGCAAAGGCTATGAAATCTTTCTGCTGGTTTTTCTTTCATGTAATAACGACCTTCTTTTGTATTTTGCAAGTAGAGTGGTGGCAGTAAGTTCTACCTCTTTGCCTGGTTTTTGCTTATTTACTTGAAATGATATTTATCGCTTCTCAGTTTTACTTGTTGTAACAGTAAACATCAAAGAGATGTTTAACTACATGAACTACAAGTTTTTGGAGTCCTTAATGACTGAACATCTTGAAGTGAAATCAGAAGTTTGAGAACAGCTGTTCTGAGTTTCTTCTACCCTAATTTAGTCTCCTCTTTCTTTAATTTACCTTTGGGTGGCTAACTCTTATATACGAGCTACACTTTACATTTTTCTGTTCTACTTTGTCCACAAACCTTGACTCTCCCCCTACGCCCAGGTTCCCCAAGTGTGTGGAACAGACCCACAGAGGTAACCAACTCAATTATGCTGTGGGAAATAAGAAACTAGAGGAAAATGGAAAACATCAAAAGGGATAGTAATAAAAAAGAGCACAGGTGTTTAATAGATGTGTTCAAGAGATGTGGGCTCTGATCCTCTCACCATGGGAGCAAATTAACGCTCCTTGTCTGAAAAATGAAAGAGGAGATCAGTTGTTTTCAAAATACATTCCGCAGACTTTTATGGTTCTGAAGATGTGACGGTGGTTCCAGGTGGAATGAGAGACAGGGTGGGTAGACTTCCTCCTTCCCTGTCTCAACCAAGACAGAGCCACTTCTAGATCATCTTATAGATCAGAGTTTGGGATAAGACTTCATTTGATAAAAGAGCCCTTTTGCATGAAAAAGTTTGGAAACCACTGGACTAGATGATTTAAAGACCTTTCCAGCCCTAACTTGACAGAAGAGAAAGGGATCCTGACAGGAAAATATGTCTACTTCGACTAAGACAATATAATTTTGGTTTTTGTTCTAAACTTTATGAGCTGAAGAGGTTGTCTCAAATGAATCTGAGATGAAAACTGTGCACCGATCCTAAGTGAAGAGGTTGTGAAGAGAATTTTCCTGTGTTCTACTGGTGGTCCTTGTGGCTTTGATATATGAACACAACCCTCCAGCCAACACTTGGTTACACTTTCTTTAACAGGATCCCTAACACCAGAGAAGCAAGTTTGCCTTGATCTGATAAAACATGATTCAGTAGAAAATCCAGGAACCTGACAGAGAAGTTTCTTTACTCCATCGGAGTTTATGGAACATTTGCCTTGCTATTGAGGTAAGAAAAAAAAAAAAAAAGAAGAAGAACTGCAAGGTCTAAATAAGGTGGAGGACATTTAATAGATGAATCAAAGCAATAAAATATTGCAACAAAGTAGTATGTTTTAACTTTGAGATCTTATATGTCCTGTTTTCTTTTCCTCTGCTTAATAAATATTTGGACAAGAGACTTTCTACCTTGCCAATGTAAATATTGAAGCATAGATGTGTGAAACAACCTGTGTGAGTATACTAACAAAGAGCACAATAAAAGAGACAGAGCTTCAATGCAAGGGTTTTGATTCATCACCTGAATTCTTGGTTTTACATTCCAGAGAATGGATTTCTTCTTTGTTACTGACTACACCAATACTAGTAAGTGCCCTAGGAATATGTTTTTACAACACAAGATATTTCCTGAAGGAACAATTCTCTTGGGAGGAGAGAGCCCTTCTGTTTTCATCTCTGGCCCAGCTTCCACTCCAAGAATCTAGCCCACCCCCAACTTTTGCTGTATAAGCATCTTACACATTCTAATTGAAAGAGTTTCAAGTAACCTAAATTATCATTTTCATGAGAGGGAGGTTGTGATTTTTTTTAACTTCCATTATGGTTTTATATCTACTTAGAAAAGCATTTTCAAATGCTAGCATTTTCAAATGTTTATAGTTTAAAACATAACGAAATGCATGGCCCTACTGTCTTAGGTTCTCCTAGGAAGGAGGCAAAATATGCTCATTTCAATTCCAGATAAAATAGTGTTTGAATTCAATTTCTCTGGAATTTGAAAATTGCTGTTCAAATTTCTCTTCTCTGAGACCTTTTAAAACACAGTAGCACTTTTGTTTAAAACAAAATCACAAAGTTTAAAATCTTTAATGAAGAACTGTTATAAACCTAAGAGATTTTTCTCACTAGTCATAGCTGTGTCACTTTCAAGATGTATCTTCCAATATAGCTCTCTATAAATTTATGACATTCTCTAGCTTGATTTTCTTCTCATGTGATGAGTACTTAAGTTTTCACTTGGATCATGAAAAAAAACCTTGAAAGTTAAACGGCATTTTGCAATTTTAATACTATACTCTTCGCTGATCCACAAAAGTTATGAATGGGTTAGTCATTTCCTGCAGTTATAAATGACCTTAATGTGATCACGTGATGAAAGTCATGCTATCTTAGTCAGTTATTTTGGGGGTCTTTGGGGAGTTTTTTGTGTTTCTTTGGACCAGTTCTGTAGGGAGCTAAATTAGTAAATTTATGTCTGCTATTTCAGCTCTAAGTTACACATGACCCAGTTTTGTGTGCTTATCTGGGAACAATCCATTATTGACTTAGTTTGGAGTAGACATAATGAACTAATCTTAGTCATCAGAAATATGCCCTACTTAGAGAAGTATTCCATTCACTTTATTTCTCAAATGCACAGACCACTTTGAACAGCCCTTATCTACAAACAACAGAGAGGAGTAGTTTCACACTCCAAGAATTTATCATAAGTCACTGGAGAATTTGACATATTCCTTGTGCTTCTAACTTTTCTGCCTGAAACTAATTTCAGCATAAACTCTTACATGATTAAATGAATTTCACCCAACCATTTACTCGCATGGTTTGAAGATCATAACAAAACTGATGGTTATATTTTGGGAAGAAACAATATGGCCTCAACTGCTTGGTCTGACACAAAACCAAACAAAATTACTTCAAGGTTTTCAAATGCTTATAGGCTTCTGGATTTAGAATGGTGATGAGTTTTTGCTTTTCTGTTCCACCTTTATCTTAATTTCTTAATTTCTTTCCACCCCTCCTCTTCATCCATATAATCCCCATCTCCCTTTGGTCAATCTGCTACTATATGTCATGTACTACATTTCTGTGGGTGACTTCAAAACTTTTTGGAACTGGGCATTATCCCCTTCTTTCCACATTCCTCTTCTTCCTCGTTATTCTGAAGAAATGTAATCAAAGAATGAAAAGACCAGATTAATCTGACTCAATAGTCTACCATCTGAAAAGACTGTCTGGACTCTATCAGAAAAAACATCGTATGTCTTTGTGGGGGAAAAAAAGCAAGAGAAGTATTTCTTGCTCTATAGAAGTTAGAGTTTTAAATATGACTTTTGATTTTCCATTGTATTAGTTTGCTTGGGCTGCCATAACAAAACACCAAAGACCAGGTAGCTTAAACAACAGAAATTTATTTTCTTACTGTTCTGGAGACAAGAAGTCTGAGCTCAAGGTGCTGGCAGGTTTGGTTTGTTCTGAGGCCTCTCTCCTTGGCTTGCAGACGGCCTCCTTCTCACGAGTTCATGCATGGTCTCGCCTCTGGGTGCATGCGCCCCTAATGTTTCTCTGTGTGTCCAAATTTCCTCTTCTTATAAGGACATCAGTCATATTAGATTGGGACCCTTTCTAATGGCCTCCTTTTAATTTAATCACCTCTTTAAAGGTCCTATCTCCAAATACAGTCACATTCTGAAATAATGGGGGTTATAGCTTCAATATATATATTTTGGGGGAACTTGGTTCAGCCCCTAACACCAGTGTTTTGGTAAAACCCTCCTCAGGTAGCCACAGTAGATCTTTTCTAGCATGATCTGGTTTTCTATCCACATAAACATAAAAATGCCCATTAGCCATCTCATTACATCTGAGATGTACTGAGTAGCATTATTTTCGGAAATTGGAAGAGTTTTCTCTTTGTCTTAGGATGGATTAATATATTTATGTATCCTAGAGGGCACTGTAGGTGCAGTGTTACTGTTCTGACTTTTTTGATTTACTTTAAATAAATGCTATGCTATTTCGGAATGGAGTTAACCCAGGAGGTAAGACTGCTAAAGGTCAAGTTTTAAACACTTGTGGTCATCTAAGCTTCTATACTTGAAAAGGAAGATCCACACTTAACCAGAGAGAGAAGCTAGTTTAGAAGTAATCAGGGCCCTCCAGAGAAACAGAACCAAGAGGAAATGTATCTCTATCTCTATCTATCTATCTATCTATCTATCTATCTATCTATCTATCTATCTATCTGCCATCTATCTATCATCTATCTATTTTAAAGAATTGGCTCATGTGATTGTGGGCACTGGCAAGTCCAAAATCTGCATGGCAGCCTGGCTGGCTGGTGATCCAGAGAAGAGTTGATGTTGCAGTATTGCATCCAAAGGCAGTCTAAGACAGAATTACTTTCTCTTGCAGGGACCTCAGTCTTTGCACTTAAGGCCTTCAGCCTACTGGATGAGGCCCATCCACATTATGGAGGGTAATCTGTTTTACTCAAAGTCTACTGATTTAAATGTTAATCACATCCAAAAATACCTTCACAGCAACACCTAACCTGGTGTTTGACCAAACAACTATGTACCATAGCCTAACTAAGTTGACATATAAAAGTAACCATCACAGGTGGATTTTAAAATACAGTGGTGACAGCTCATTGTGACACTATGTCCAAGAGCAAGGCTCATGTTCTCGCTGTAAGTTAACCACTCTTAGGCCTCCAATGAAGGTAGTGTTGTCAGCTGATCTGCCAGACAGCCATGTGAATGTGGGAATAGTCAGTGTTATAATGACCTCTTCCACATGTGCCAGCTATATAATGCATGCAAGAAGGCCACCCAGAGACTGGCTATGTACTGTGAAAGTTTGCCTTCTTGGAGGCACAGAACCATACCACATGACCTCTTGCCATTAGTTTGGTTTTTTGAATCCATCATGTACCACGTATGATTCTATCCCAATGCCATTTTATGGAAGTGATTCACATTTTGGAGGTGGGAGCTTCTTGAACCCTTCCTTCAAATGAAATTTGGAAGCGTAAACAAACAATGAAATGGAGCAACAACACTATGTGGGTGCAAGTGGATTCTTCACTACTGGCCCCTACCTGTGCCCATTTTACATCTTATTGTAAGTGTAAGGAAAGGGCTTGTTTCTCTGTAGTTCACATATGGGTGATATCAGATCTTCAGAATACACTCCAAAGTATGAGAAAAGCTAATATTTTCTCTGATAACTTGAGATAGCTATTGCAAATCCCCTGACCTATAACTGGTGCTTTATTATTTCAGCCATTGTGTGTGGCCTCATTGGTCCTAATTTATTATTTTGCTCTTCACTAAGCCCAGGTATATGCCTTCTCAGGCCATAGTATATTGTGTTGGTGAACAGACTCTTACCTGAAAGGAGAGGCTACATACTAGGTAGCTTGGAGGTCTTCTCCCTGTGATTTAAAGGGAGAGAGTTCCAGGGAGAAACAATGACAGACAAGACAAAGGCGGGGAGTGATGTCTGTATTGGTAATATTGAGTCAAACTAGTTTAATTTATATTTGGTAGCCTCTAAGAGAGCAGAGGAGTATTTTAGAGAAGTATTTAGAAAGTATTTCAGAAATACTTCAGAGGAATATTTTAGAAAACTTCCAAATAGATTGATTTCCTTTTTTTTTAAGTTTCAGCATACATATGGGTTAAAGTCAGTTTTGAGAAAACTTAATTTACATAAAACTCTGAGAATACTGATTAAATAATGCATTTATTTACATGACTATTTTACAATAATCTGTGGAAAGATCAGGACCGCGCTAATGCCTGCCCTAATCTGAGAACCTGGGTTAAGGTTTACATAAAATTTCTTGCAACCCATGAAAGCCACATTTCCCACACTATTTACTACAGGGCCCCAAGGCACCTCAGGTAACTCACAGGATCACAGCAGGATATTTTAACTTTTCAAGGAAAACACAGCAATGCTTACTATCTGTCAGACACAAGCAAATTATTAATTTAAGGACTTTCACAGTTTCAAGATTAAATTGTACTACATTCCTTTTAATGATGTCATATCTAAGAAGCTGAGTGTTCTGAAGTTGCTGTGATTAAAAGCAAGTAGCATGCAGGAATGAATATAAAAGAGGAAATAAAAGTGGCAGTGTTCAGTCTGATTGCAAGGTTTGAGATGCAATGCAGTACCCAAGAGGCACATACATCCAATGCATTAGTACATAATTCTAGTCATTTAAGGATGAAATAAAGTTTTTCTTCCAGTTTATGTGTATATGTTTGTGTGTATTTGTGTGTGTGTGTGTGTGTGTGTGTGTGTGTACTTAAGTGTCTATTAAGTTGCTGGAACAAAAATACTAATTTGTTTGGACTAAGCTACTTAAAAAACTATTAGGGGGCTTCCCTGGTGGCGCAGTGGTTGAGAGTCCGCCTGCCGATGCAGGGGACGCGGGTTCGTGCCCCGGTCCGGGAAGATCCCACATGCCGCGGAGCGGCTGGGCCCGTGAGCCATGGCCACTGAGCCTGTGCGTCCGGAGCCTGTGCTCCGCAACGGGAGAGGCCACAACAGTGAGAGGCCCGCGTACCGCAAAACAAACAAACAAACAAACAAAAACTATTAGGTAATTCTTTTGGCCTTGCTGCTGCCATGAAAACATTACACCAAGCGCACAATGAACTGAGAAAGTTTGCAAACCTTTATGCTAGAGATTATGGCTGCATTTAGTACCTGCTACCAATTGAAGAACAGGTTTCAAAATATTCTAAATGTGTAGTTATTCACAGGTAATTGTGTATGAAAGAAAGAAAGTGCATGGGAGAGAGGGAAAGGAGAGAGAGAGGAGTTTTACATGAATTTTGTCCATATTATGCTTTTTCTGTTTATAAAAAAGGACTATATATAAAATAGATAATCAACAAGGACCTACTGTATAGCATAGGGAACTCTACTCAATATTCTGTAATAACCTATATGGGAAAAGAACCTGAAAAATAATGGGTATATGTATATGTATAGCTGAATCACTTTGCTATACACCTAAACCTAACACAACATTGTAAATCAACTATACTCCAATATAAAATAAAAATAACATTTAAAAAAAGCATTGTGATGTTTAATCTCACATCAGAATCTCCTGCTCAGGACTTCCCTGGTGGCGCAGTGGTTAAGAATCTGCCTGCCAATGCAGAGGACATGAGTTCGAGCCCTGGTCCAGGAAGACTCCACATGCCGCAGAACAACTAAGCCAGTGTGCCACAACTACTGAGCCTGTGCTCTAGAGCCCATGAGCCACAACTACTGATCCCAGGAGCCACAACTACTGAATCCCGCCCACCCAGAGCCCGTGCTCTGCAACAAGAGAAGCCATCATAATGAGAAGCCTGCACAGCCCAACGAAGAGTAGCCCTCGCTGGCCACAACTAGAGAAAGCCCACACACAGCAACGAAGACCCAATGCAACCAAAAATAAATAAATTAATAAAAAAAAATCTCCTGCCCATTCCTTACCTAGTTTGGCCCACCTTGGCAAAAATGGTGTCACCATCAAATCAGAAACTTAAGCAGCATCCTTTATTCTTTCCTCTCTATTACCCTCCACAGTGGCTTTATCACGGAGTTTTGTTTCTACCTTCGCCATATAGCTCCTGCCCACCCATTTCTCTCTGGCCTCACTGCCAACCCCTTGCGCAGACCACCCTCCTTCCCCCTATAGACCCTGATGATGGCAACAGCTCTCAACAGGTCTTCCTGCATCCACTCTTCCCCTCTGTTCTCAGCAAAAGAGCTTCAATAATCTTTAGAAAATATAAATGGAATCATAATTCCCCCTTACTTAAAACCTTCAGTAACATCTCATTTCACTTTATGAAAAAAAATATATCAAAGCTCCTTACATGACTTAAACAAATCCTACATAATTTGTCTCTCCTCTGCCTCTCTGACCTCATCTCCACGTCAGGCCCTCAGACTCCATGCCCCAGCGCACTGGCTTCTTTCTGTTTCCCAGGCACTAAACTTTTCTCCAACGCAAGGCTTTCTTGCCTCTCTCAGCCCGGAACGCTCCCAACCATCACCACCGATATGACTGACTCCTTTCGTTTTTCAGTAAAAACTGTAATTTTCTCTGCAAAATGTTCTCTAACCGCACGGCCCTAAGTTAAACCTCTCTACATAATCTCACAAGGAGAAATCTTCTCACGGCCTGAACTGATTATGGTTTTTATTTGCAGTTGTCTGTTGATTATTTTATTGCCTGACTGGCCTCACTAAACTAGAAGCTCTGCTAGGGTAGCTTGTGGTCTTTGTACTTATCGGTGTAGACCTAGTACCTAGCAGTGTCTCTGGTTGTGTACTCAGTGATAATTGGGAATAAATGAATGAGTGAATGCATGAATGAATGGGGGGATACCCTCCATTCTATCAGATGTGTGGGTTGGGATCTGGGATTGGTCTGCTTGATCTTTTCTACTCTGCTGGCCATTCCATCTAGTCTGGTCTCCTTGCCCTTGGCCCCTGCATCATCTGTAGATGAAATTTAAAGTGACTCAACAGTGTACCAGCTGAAGACAAATTTACAGACACAAACAAGGAAGCAGAGCCCCCCTTTCCCCTAAAATAACTCTAAATTCCCTAACTTTGCAAGTACAAATAAAGATTTCAGATTGTTTTTCTTGAATCACTCTTTCTTTTTCCTGTTAAGAACATGGCTATTTTAAATCTTTTCAAATCTGAAAAGATTTGAGTAATTACCATATGTAAGAGATTTCTTGAGCAACTGTTTTTTTTGTGCTAAAAATTCTACCCTGGCTTTTCTCTTTATAGAAGTCCCAGTAATGTTGTTCATATGAACAACATAGGAGCAAAACTTCTTGGGATGTCTGCTTGTGGCAAAGCAATATTTCAGTTTTCTAAAAATAAGTCTTATCTCTAACTTTCCACTGTATTAAAAATGGTCCAAAATCCTAGGAAAAAAACTTTATTTGGTTCCTGAAAATGATGGGAAATTTGTGCAAAGTTGCACTGTAACTATAAGAAAAGGATTTTGAGAGAACGTGCATTTGCATTCTATGTATGAAGCTGTTTTATTAGTTTTATTTTTTTTAATCTTAGTAAAGCATATGTGTATGTATTTCTATTAATTAAACATTTTATAAGTATGTAAATATTTATTTCCTAAATACTAGGGGTAAAGCTCTAGAGTAAACCCTAATCGACAAATAAAACGCATATATTTAAGGTGTACAAAATGATGTTCTGATATATATATGCATTGTGAAGTGATTACCACAGTCAAGCTAATTTACACATCCATCCCCTTACATAGTTACCTTGTGTGTGTGTGTGTGTGTGTGTGTGTGTGTGATGAGAACACCTAAGATCTACTCTCTTAGCTAATTTCAAGGATTACTAACTAGAGTCACCATGCTGTACACTAGATCCCCAGAACTTACTCATATTACGTCTGAAAGTTTGTATCCTTTGACCAACACCTTCCCATTTCCCTCACCCCCCTGCCAGGCCCTGGAAACCACCATTCTACTCTCTGCTTCTCTGAGTTCATCTTTTTTAGATTCTACGTATGAGATCATGCAGAATTTGTCTTTCTGTGTCTGGCTTATTTCACGGGGCATAACGTCTTCCAGGTTCATCCACGTGGTTGCAGATGGAGGATTTCCTTCTTTTCCATGGCTAAGTAATATTCCATTGTACACAAATGCCACATTTTAAAAAATCCATTCATCTGTTGACTGACACTTTGTTTCCATATTTCTTTCAATTCTTTTAATTAATGAAAATGCTGTGGAAAAGATGGGTTGCTTACTGGAGCTTGAAGGGTAGATTTCTTTATAAGCATATTTTTAAAAAGTATTCTATAAGGAAGGACTGGACAAAGAAATAGCTGTCTTGGGAAAGTATTAGTAATAGATGAAGAAAGGCAGAAAATTTCAGAGGTCTCTGTTAAGTGACATAGGCTGCAGTCATTGATGACCCAAATAATGATCAGTTACTTGTGCTGACATCCACTTCACGTATCAGGGGTACATTCAGTGCAAAATATGTCCTGGTAGCAATGGCCCTCTCATCTTTCCCACCTCTGCTTAGCAGAAGAATGCTGGGCTCTTCCCTGGCACTCATTCTTCTGCTCAGAAAAAAAAAAAAAAAAAAAAGAAGAAGTTGAGTAGGTAGATGCATCCTCAGTAACTTCCAAGAATGTTCCAATGATGTTGTAGCGGGAAGACACTGGTTCTCCCTTCTGACTCTTGCCTTAGACTGTGACCTGGTCCAGGCTGCTCTGTGATGATTAAAGACCCAAGAATAGAATGTCCCTGAGCAGACAACGAGAGTTTCAGTGACATAGTCTCTACCAAGTGTTTACCTTAATAGCATTTACCAGAAGAATCCTGACCAGTATCTCTCAACAGGAGATGCTACTTATCCTCTTAGAAGATTGTTCTGATTAGGGAAAATTGTTTCAGAGGAAGGGATAAATTCAGGTGAAGCTGACGACAGAACCTAAGATTGCTGACGGCAAATTTTACCCGAGGCATGGCATAATTTTGTCTTCTGTTTTACTTAAAATATCTTAAATGTTGTAGAAATATGGAGGTTTAGCATTTTATAAAGATCATTCAAAATTCAAACTAGACTCCCACAAAATAAGGAATGGTGAATAGCATTGTGTTTGTGCCCTTCAGTGTTTGGCTGGAAGATTCAATTTAATCTAAAAAATGCAATTAAAATGTTAAGTCCCGCCCCCACCCCCACCCCCCCCGCGGAAAAAAAAAATTAAGTGCTTTGTGTTTCAGTCAATAGGCAATAGATGTTACTATGTATCAGGTACCACAAAAATAGCCGTGGAAGATTTGAAAAGTTTAATGCAGGGTCTCTGCCATCACTGGGAAGAAAAGACACAATCACAGGAAATACAAAATGTGTAAGGCAATGTGTAAGCAGCAAGCTAAGTAATTCAGCAATTTAAATTTATAGACTGAAAGCCTCATTTTAATTGCAAATTACATAATTGCATTTTCATGTTTTACAATAAATGAGATGAATTTCTCTCCAAATTGTTCTTCTCTTGGAGAGTCGATTTGGCCTGCACAGTCCACATTGAAAGCCAGAAACCAGCACGCCTGGCAAAAACATTGTTGTTCTGGAGCTACACAGCCCCACACACACTCGCTGGGTTGGGCAGGCTGAAAAAGGTCTGCCTCAAATAAAAAGTGAAATGTACAGTTATTATGGACATCTGAATTTTGAGATAAAAAACTTCCTCTTCTCTGGCACTATGAAAACGAGTTAAGATGTTCTCCCAGTAAACACCCAGGAGAATTCATTTGGAGATAATTACACTCTGCTGTTTAAAATTATACTTGGAATTTTGAAGTATTTGGATATGAGGAGAAGCTGTGGTTCAAATGTAGGGTTCAAGACTAAGAATCTCGGGGTAGATTTTGCAGAGTGGAGAAACTGTGACTATAGGATAATTTTCATTAGCTAACATAAAATGTGTATTGGCTTTGGATATTTTCTCTGATAATCAAGAGAGCTAAACAGTGCATGTTAGTCCTATACCTGTTATTATATTGGATGAGACTTTCTGGGTGAACTAGTCAGCTATTATTTTAAATATTAGGAGGCTAATTTATGTAAGCTTGAGCCGAAGGTCAGCTCATTCCTGGGATTCAGAAATGTTGAGGAATGTCTGATAAGTTGGTAAAATAGGCAGCACACATATATTCACTCCCAGTCTTTGATTCACATGGGGAAAAATATTTGTGTAGAAAAAGTGGAAAAGAACTGGGATGGGCATCACGGTATCTGACTCAGGTAGGGGGTTCCATGGTGGACCCATTGGCTATCTGTTCAGTCCACCGGTCTTTTCCCCTTCTTTCAGATTTACTGCCATCCCCTAGGGGCTGATGCCCTGCAAATATACTTGTATTATATAATCCCAGCCATGGCTGATTGGACCTGGACAGGACATTCTACTCAAGATAGGTCAGTCTGATTTTCTTTCTTGAGAATCTGGAATTGAAATTCCAGGATGACCAGGAAGTCTCTCCATGGGACTGAATCATATAAACCATTGTAATCACAACAATAGAGTCTGTCTTGTGAAAGGGAAGCAAAAAGAGCTGAAGAGTGAAGTAGATGTACCAGAAACTTGAGTTCCCAAGTTGTGCTCCAGTGGTTCTCAGTGACAAAGGGCAGCTCAGAGAGGAGAAAGGCATTTACACATTAACATGGAACCACCCTTGGCATAGACAGCAGTGCTCTGATGGAGGGGACAGTGAGCAATGGCAGTGCAAGGACACTGGGAATTGACTCTTGAGGGTCAGGTCAGTAGTTACCAAAAGGAAAATGGTGCAGGCAGATGAATTTAGGAGCAATACCTGGAGACCTCAAACTACAACAGTGTAAGATTGGCATCAATGAGATGAGTAGTGACTCACTGAACTTTGGGTAAATGGCATTAAAGTGACCCCTTTAGTACCCATGATTGGTTAGGTGTAAGGAAACTTGCAACCATATGAGCAAGGGCTCTATTTCCAGAGCAGTCACTTTGCAAATAGTAACCAAAGGATACAGCACGGTGTTTATTTTTCATCCCAGGTGGACTTGTCCACTTGAATAAGAAGTGTCACTCAATGGCTAGGTGGCTTTCGTCATATCTGTTACCTTCTCAGGACCTCACCTGCATTTGTAAAATGAGGCATCTGGACAAGATGCAATGTTTCTGGGTCTGAAACATATTTCTGTGAAACTAGAAATATCTTACATTTGTTCTCTTCCTTCGTGAAAAGCATTCACACACAAAAAAATTGTAGCTAATTCATTTTTTTTGTTTTTCCCCTACTCATAGAATTTATTGTCTGTATTTTTTTTTATTATAAATCAACATTCGTTAACAATCTTTCTTATGAGCTGAAATGCAAATGGGCAGTTTTCTTAAGATAGGATTTCAAAACAGTAGCTTTTTACTATGGATTAAAAAAAAAAAAGACAGTGTGCTGAAATGAATCTTTCCTCTATGAGGTATGGGACCCAAAATCTATTATAAACTTGCCTCTGGTATATATCAGTGACTGAACATTGGAAAGACATAATTCAGCTGTTGAAAATCTGATTTGTGTTTGCTGAAGTGTTCCAGGAGCCCCTTGAATGGAGACTTTCTTGAAGTTCTTACCAGTGGTGGAAGTCCCCTCACAGAGAAATGAAAGGTGGGTAGGAACGGTAGGAAAGAGAGGATGATAAATACACCTACATCTTTGATAGCCTGTGCAAGGTTACGTTGATCATAAATCCAAGCTTGCTAGATGAGTCAAAAAAAAAAAAAAAAAAGGCAGAGACACAAGAATGCAGAACAAAAGATTTCTGCTGGAGAAACAAAGAGAATCAGAAATAGTGTAAAAGGTTACCTTACATGGAATTAGTAGGATAGCTTAGGACCAGCCTTAGGAGAACTTTGAAGGAGACAAAGAGTGTTGGGGAATAGCTCCATTGTTCTAAAAACTAGAGGACTTGTTTTCCAAGATACAATTTGTGTGTGTGTGTCTGTGTGTGTTAAAGCGCCAAGCTGGATGTATGGATATGACTTGAAAATGAATTGCAAAATCACCACCTCTACTGTGGGATGAGAGTTCCTCCGTATTTTTTAATTACTCTCTTTGCTGGAGTCAAAATGTCCCTGTGTTCTGTAGAAATACATAGACATAATGACAGTTTAAGAGCTAGGTGCATTAAAGGAGTAGAAGAAGAAAGAGGGGGAGACAGAAGGAAAGAGAAGGGGAAGGAAGGAAAATTCAGAATGCCAAAGCATACCAGGCAGTCTGCTGGAATATTCGTAAATGTGATATAATTTTTACCATGAAAGAGACCATGTTGAATGCTGAGAATCGTGCGGGATAAATGTCCTTCCTCTGGGGAAGAATGGAGATTTTTGAACAACGTATCAAGTGTCAAGGAGACAATATTATATACCAGTTAAGGACATGGATGTAGGAGTCTGGGAGATGTGGGTTTGAATCTGAGATGCTGCATTTGCCAGTTGTTCTAAGCATCAGTTTCCTTTTCTCCAAAGTGAGCCCACCCTCGAAGGGTTACAGTGACAATTAGTGATCATAAATGCTTAAGGTTTCCTACACTGCTGCTCCCTGGGTAGGCATTCTTTACCCATTATCTCATTTAATCCTTACAACTAACATCTGAAATGGATATTATGCCCATTTTACCGAGGAAGTCCCTGATGGACAGAAAGGTTAGGACTTTTTCCCAAAGGTCAAAGCTGGCCAGTGGCAGCAAACCCAGGCTTTATGACTCCAAGTCTAAAGCATTTTGACTTACCTGGGATTTTGACCAGGGAAGCCAGAGCACAAGGAGGCAGAATGAAATTGGCATGGCACTGCTATACCTCTCCTGTCTTCACCGTCCCTTCTAAGGTCTGATTGTTCTCATGGGGACGATGTTTATCTGGACTGTCCCCTTGGTAATGGCCCATGAGTGACCCTTCTCAAGGGTCACTGTAAGCAGTAACACAGAAACAAACACAGTGACTTTCTCCCCCAAGTTAATTAAATCAGCAGAGTCCCATTTAAATGCTCTTTACCTGAAGTTCTGTCTTTAAGAACTGACCTTCTCTAAGATGTGGCCTCACTAGCAACTCAAAGCTCACCGCAAACACGTCTGTTAACAAATGTTAAAGTTACAAAAGCTCTTCTTCTGGTTCCATTCAAATTCACCTGTGCGTGACTGCTGTCTCTCAAGGAAACTTGGAGAGGAACTTTATGTTTGGACCCTCTCCCATGATAATGATTAGAGGGCCACCACCCCTGCTTTGTCTCAGGCTTTTACAATGATTCAAAATAAATTTGGAAGTTCCTGAAAACTCCCAAGTTTTGCAACCTCATAATGCATCCTCATGTTCCACTCACAGGTTTATTTACCAAACCACATGGTCATCAGGAGAGATGGTTAACCTCCTGCATTTACCGCCGCTGTTGTCAGTTTGCAGCTCATAGCTTTGGGAAGCCAGCCTTTGGACCGGGCTGGATTACTCTATATAACTGTTTTCTAACACTGGGTTACTCAGAGTGGTTTTCTCCTCCTCAATGGATAAGTTCGTGTTTATTGAGTACCTCCTATAAACTCAGCATTAAGGTCATAGAGAAACATAAAATGCCATGATTTGACCTCAAGGACTTTTGAGAGTACCCTAAGGAAGGTCAGGTCAGGTCAGGGGACAGTGGATTGTTTCCGGCCATCTATTACTGTTTGTTGCTCTATGTAACTAACTCTTCTTCTACGAGACTGATTTGAGACAATCAGTCAGAAAATGATAATTTTTTTTTTTTTTTGTATTAGAACTTGCAGACACATAGAATGCTATTAGACTGAGGGAAATTTAAGATATCAATAAAGAATGATTCCGGATTCATTTTCTGACTTTCCCAACCTTCTCACAGAATAATCTGAATTTTTAAAGGCTCATTATTGAAACCACAATTTAAAATAGAAGACCTAGATTCTAGTCTTGGATCCACCAGTGAGTGGCTGTGTACTCTTAGACGAGTCACTTGACCTCTCCGGATCTCAGATCTTCATGTTTTATAAAATGAAGGGGCTACCATGTGTGAGAAATTATGTGCCTATAAGATCTTTTTTCAGCTATAATTATGAGCTCCTGGGGCCACTCTCCACAAAAGGTATTTTAAAATAAAATATTTAATTATCATCATGACAGATGTGTGGACTTGGCTGCAGGTGCAACCTCTGGTCTTAAAGTTTCAGGTCTCTGCAAGTAAAGGGGCACCTGTGGGATCCACAACACACAAGGACTGAAAGGTGGGTCCCTCTGACCAAGGATCATCTGGCTCCACCAGCAGCCTGTGAGACACCCCTTAAACTGACAGGCCCCAGACTACACTTAACCATAATCACAGCTTAATGAAAAGAGATTGAGAACTAAAGAGTTTTACTCCCTGCTCTGACACTAATTTGAATTATTACTCTAGACAAGCTACTTACACTGTCAATTTCACATTTTCCCCCTTGGCCAAGAGGGAAGAATAACACTGATTCTAATCATTTCATCAGATTGTTGTGAAGACACCCCTACACCTCCTGCACTGTACCCTGATAGAAAACTATTTTCAACATCTCTGGTACGTGGTGGTCACAGTGCAGTTTGTGATGACAGATCTCATTGGTTCAGAATATATATGTCACTCACTGGCTTACCCACAGGATGAATCTTAAAGGACCATTCTTAGCTTACCATGTCCCTGCTCAAAAACCTTCTATAGCTCCCACTCCTTGACACAGGTAGTCTGAAGGTCAAGGTCGTAGATACTGTTTAGACTCAACATCTGCCTCTCAGCGGTCGTCAGCTGTGTACGCCAAAGTCTTTTGCACTCTTTTTTCTCCACTCTTTCTTTAGGCACTTCCATGAGGCTGTCCAATGATCTGACAGATCAGCCTGGGTTTCTGATCCCTTCCTATTGCCGGTCTGTGTCTGTCTTCCACTGAAGGGCCGACCACCTCACGCTGGTGCAGCTTCTGCTGCCAAGAGTCATCAGGTCCCTTCTCCAGCCTCCACTCCCATTGCTTCTGCCTCTGCTGCCTCAGGCGCTCACTTCTTTTTCCTGTTGGGGCTGCAGGGAGCCCCAGTCCTAGGGGCTGCTCGAAGTCCTAGGCTGCCATCCAAGGTCAAGAGTCTGACCCCAATCTCCTCCAGGCTTGTTTGCCTACCTCTCCTCACGGGAACGTTTTGTTCAGGCTAAATTTATTCTTTAACCCAACACGTCTTCCCCGCTTAGAATAACCTCTGTCCTTCTTACCTTTCCACAAGTCTCAAATGTTGCCATCTTGAAAGGTTTAATCAAAACCTCACCTGCTCCAAGAAGCCTCCCTTACGGCCTTATGGAGACTCATAGCCTTGTTTTCTCTCAACATCAATAACTTTTATTCTTTGTACTCTGCTTCTGACACTGCAATACTGTCCTAGGTGACTTCTAAAGGCAGAACTTCAGTCCTGCTACAAACTTTGTAAATCCTACCATTTAAAGAAGTGTTTTGGACTCTTAAAGTCCAGCTGAAATCTGTATTACTTGGGACAAAAGGTTGGGCAGAGTAAAAATACAGAATAATTTTATCTTAATTGATAATTTAAAAAATCAGACCTAGAGATGATGAAGTGATGGACTAAACAGAGTCACGATCTATTTCCAAATCGTTGACAACACTCTTTTCCCAACTACTTCAAAAGATTCTTCAAAACCCTAAGCAAGGAGAGTGGGAAATAAGGCAAAAGCAATAACAGCAGTAAGTGATGGCTGGGCTTCTGCTTCTTCTGTCAATGCCTAGGAGACCAACACGGGTATGGATTACTCAACTGCTTCCTTTCAGGGACAAGGCCAGGGATGTACCAAATTATTTGACACATCCCTCCCCTTGTATCTAGGGGATGCTGTAACTGCCTTGATGTCTTAGTCTATTTGGGCTGCTATAACAGAAGTTTTATAGGTCTTAAACAACAGAGATTTATCTCTCACAGCTCTGGAGGCTGCAGAGTTCAAGACCAAGGTGACAGCAGATTGGGTGTTTGGTAAAGGCCACATCCTGATTCATAGACTGACATTTTTTCTCTGTGTGCTCACACGGCAGGAGTGAGGGAGCTCTCTGGAGTCTCTTTTATAAGGACATTAATCTCATTGATGAGGACTCTGCCCTTATGACCGAATCATCTCCAATGGGCCCCACCTTCAAATACCATCACACGGGGGATCAGGTTTCAACATGAGTTTTGGGAGACACAAACATTCAGTCTTTATCACCGACCAATGGAATCCAGCAGAAGTAACCCTGTGCCACTTTCCAGGCCGATGCTGTAAGAGACTGGCAGCTTCCACTGCCTCTTACGTTCACATCTGGGATTGAGCCACCCTATTTGAAGACGCCCAAGCAGTCCCACGGAGAGGCCCACAGGAGAGGAGTGAAGACCCCTGGCTGAGAGCCCCAGCGGAGTTCCCAGATGACAGCCAGCACAACTGCCTCCATGCAAACGAGCCATCACAGAGGTGGAAACTCCAACCCTGGTCAGGCCACTCCAGCTTATGCTTTGAGGATCAGAGATGAGTGGTCCACAGACAAATTTTTTATCAAAATGAATACTTGTTGTTTTAAGCCACTAAGCTTTAGGTGGTTTGTTAGGTGGTTATAAACAACCAGAATATAGTTAGAATTAGTTTCTGTCATTCTGCTTGAAAACAGAGTTGGCTGAGTTGACCTGACACACTTCATAATTATACGTTGAGTAGAAAAATCTACCAAAAATGTGGACGTTCTCACATCCGGATTTTTTTGGCCAAAAGAACAATTAAACAACACAAAAAGCATCGGCTCAAATTCTCAGTGAAACAATTACAAAATAAAACTGCTTTAATTTCTCATATATATTCTGCAAGTTGGAAGAAGAATACGAATGCCATTTAAATAATGTCCGGTCTAAATTTTCCACTCTCCTGTAATGACAGAGAATACTAGCCATTAGAAATAAGGTCTAGGGAGTTCAGTGCTTACTTTGGAGAGGATGTGTGGATGTTAACAGTATTCCTATTTGGGGGGACCTACTAGGCTGTGTAAGGATTTGGTGCCATTCTACATTCACCAAATACTTAGTGAGCTTTGATTACGTATGAAGCACTGTGCTGAGCTTTGGGGGTACAGTGTGACAGAGAAGATGTTGTTCCTGCTCTTACGGGGCTTACATGAGGTAGGAGAGAGAAACAGTAAACAAAGAATTATATATCAAATCACTGTATCACAACAATTTTGTTAAATGCCATGGAGGAAAAATACAGAGGGTATAGAGGGCATATTAGCAGAATTGGATCGAACTTGGCGGTAAAAACATCCTCCCTGGGAAGTGGCATAGGCTGACATATAAAGGTGAGTCAGAATTAGCCAGGTGGAAACGGGGCGGGAAGGAGCTCGGGGGTCTGGCCAGAGCAGACTGACCAACGTGGGGAGTGATGGGCGATGAGGCTGCCCCGGGGGTTTAGTGGTTGGATTGTGTGGCTCTTTTAGCCCAAAATAATAATTTTGAATTTTAATCTAAAAAAATGACACTCATGACAAGCGTTAAAAACGGAAATGATTATATTGATTTTTTTTTTTTAAGGATTAATCCCAGGAAGAAAGGTTTTGAAGTTGATGTAAAAAGTGACCCGATACATCTTTAATTTAACGAAGGAAGGTTTGGTGGGAGAAGAAGTTGGGGGGATGTTGATACCTGACTTCTCTACCCAACACATCTGCCCAGAACTTGCCTTCCCCGTAGCTTGCTCCCAGCCCTCCAATCTATAAAACTCTGAGTGGCTCTGCAGCTGAGGTCAGTGAGGACCTGCTGGAGGCAGCAGATGTTGCAGTCCACTGGTTCTTTCTGGAGGTGGGGGAAGAGCGTGACGTGGGTCCAGCAGGAGGAACAGACCGTGAGATGGCTTTCTTCTCCACATGAAGCCGGACGAGGAGCAGATAACCTCTTGCCACCGATAAAGAAATAGAACTGATTATTCCGTAGGTGGCATTTTCTTTTTCAGTATCGAACTAATCAAGGTCCTGCTGTGGTGGCAAGAGACACTGAATTGCTGAGGTGGCTGCCTTCAGATGAGAAAAAAATTGAGCACCTGAACTTAGCTCCATAAATAACTGACAGTTATTTGCCCTGGGGATGACGTTGCTCTGAATATTCCTACCAAATGCTAACTTAGAGATTACACTGTGTCTGTCAAAATGGCCATTGTAATTTCAGGAGAAAAGCTTCTCTTTAGCTAGGGCAAAAATGTATTTTAAGAAGCATAAGTTTATACCTGAAATAGGACTTTTGCCTGAATGTCTCCAAATGCACAAAACCCAAGGCAAAATCTTCTCTATAGTTGTTCACCCTTTTTTGTACTTGAATATGCCTAACCTCAAATCTGTTTTGTTGTTGTAAAACCAGTGTAAGTCTGTAATTATTCTCAAGTTCATTTTATTCATAATCAAATAAGCATTATAATAATAACTACATGTCTAAAACTATACTAGCAATCAATCCTCTTACACCAGGTAGTATTTTAGGAATTAACTTTGCCCATCCAAACCTACTTTTCTAATAAAGTAATTTCAGCATCACTTCTATGCCAGGCACATGGGACGCATTTAGGAACTCTTTTCGCATATGGAAAGATGACCTTTAGGTTATAAAGGTTTCTCTTCTAAAGCTATGAAGTATTCTCTCTTCTCGTGGACTTTGGCTTAAGTATTTATAAACCTACTATTATCATAAGTGTGTAATGTTTTGTTCATCTTTCAAATCTTCCCTAGATGCTTGTTCCCAGATATATTTGAATAACACTTTACTTTCCATGCAGATATTCCAGAATCATAAAGCCAAACCTGGGATCCTTCCATCTTACTCTTCATTTTAAAGAGACCTTACAATAACAGGGTGATGCCTACACTGTAGCAATTAGAAGTGGGGTTCCTGACAGCATCCCCCAATAGCATTCTTTCACCTTTCATATCCAGTTCATTTGGGATTTCCCAGTTGTACTTTGGCTCTCAAATGGTTTATAGAAAAGGCGCTTCCCTCTAGCCTCCCTATCCAATCACATGAAACATTCACTCCAAATCAGTCGTCAATGGCTCCCTCCTGCCTTTTGTATTTATTTCAAATCTTGCAGCTCAGCCTTCAAGGCCCCCATTAACTGGCTCCCACTGAATCCCTGGTCCTCAAAGGAACTCTTCCTTTTTCATCATTTTGGTTTTCCCATTGCATCTGCCCCCTACACGCCCAACGCATACATATAACCCCAGTTCATTTCAGCTCCGTGACTCTAGTCAAGATATTTCCCTGCAGGCAATGCTCTTTTTCTCCTCATTCCATTATTTCAAGTGTTGAACTTAGGCTCCTGTCTTGCTAAAGGCCCACCTCCTATATAAAACATTATCAGGTGTGTTAAACCCATGTAAGTAGTGAAGGAAAACATACTGTGCAAGGAGTTAACAGAGAGAAGCAAGCCAATCCCCATCGCAGGCTCAGAAGAGGCTCAGGATGTGTCATCACATTTGGCTGAAGGTAGAGCCAGGCAGGCGGCAGAACACAGGGACCTTGTTGGGCAGTTTGCTTGGCGCTCCGTGCGGGTCCCACGCTGTAGAGCCAGGTGATCCTTCCCCCACCCCAGCAGGGTATTTGGGATTCTGCAGAAAAATCGAACTAGAGGGGCTCAGCACCAGGGGACACCTGGGACACTGAAGGGAAGGAAGAGACACTATCCTGGAAAGAGGAGAATTAATTGAAATTCTACAAACTGAAATGAAACTCTTCAGCAACCTTGCACTCTTCAGTTTCAAGAATACTGTGAACCAGGCACATATTCCAGCCAGAGGACTGGAAGATTCTTCTCTGGAGAAAACAAATACTCTCAAAGGAAAAAAAAGATCAAATGCTACTGGCATTTGGAAAAAATTCCCTGATGAAATGGCCAGATTTCTACCCAGTCCCTCTGTGTTGAAGTCTACCAATTGTAAAGTTTTGCCAAAGCACAAGAGATTCTGAATTAGTATTTTATTAAATTTAGGAAAGTCCCTCCTTGAGAGACAGAGATGAAAACAACCACAGGAGGAAAAGGAATTTGAAGGAAACAGAGGTAATGTTGGGAATATAAAGAAACATCAGAACTCTGATCTTCCTTGGAGACAAAAGAAAGTATTATATCTATGGAATGATAGAAGACTATTAAAAATTAGCAAATAAGAGTAAAAAAGAACTTTTGAAAAATAAAAATGATTCCTCATGTAAACAAATTGAATATAATTTTGGAATATAATATTGAAGATATATTTCGAAAAAGTAAAACCAAAAACATTGAAAATAGAAGAGTCCAAATAAATGAAAATTTGATCAATACGAGATGGATCAATATGAGATATTCAACTCTCAAATAATAGGAGTTCCAAAATAAAAGAGAATAAGGAAAAGTTAATAATGATGATGATAATAATATCATTATTTCTTATTTGAAAGGCGTGAGTTACCAACTTGAATGAGCCCAGCATCATAAGTGAGAAAAGACCCACACCAACTCATGTTATGGTGACATTTCAGATAATGGGAATAAAAAAAATATTAAAAGCTTTGAAAGAAAATAAAAATATTCCCCATAGAAAGGATAAAGAATCAAAATGATAATAGACTTTTCAGCAGCAACACTAGAAGCTAGAATATAATGGGGCAAAGGAATCAAAATTTTGAAAGAAAATGAATTGCAACCTAAAATTCTAAAATCAACTAAGTTATCAGTCAGGTATAAATTTAAAGAAATAAATTTTAAGATCCTTTCCCACGCATAGCTATTGGAAGAGTTTCTCCAACAAAATAAGGAAATAAACCAAAGTGAGACAAAAATAGATCTAAGAAACATGGAATAGTGTCTCAGAAGTACAGCTCCAGCAGGCCTTCCAGGCAACCAGACCAAAGTAATGAGAAGGTTATTTAGGAAGATCTTAAATTTAAAGACCAATATGCATCTGGCTATATTTACTTTTAAAGATGAAATGCATACAACTAGAACCAGCTTCTATTTCTATTGCTTTGTAAACTAGGCTGAGTCTACCCACTCACTGTGAACACATCTATAAATAAAATGTGGCCAATGGCAAACTCTAAACACAAGAAAAAAAACAAACAATGTAGGTTGGTGATGTTACAAATACAAGTTTCCTCAGTCCAACGTAGAGACTGTGTTTGTTTGTTTCCCCTAACAGGTTTGCCTGTGTATCCAGTCCACAACTGTAGGCCCATAGTTAGTGCTGTGACATGACCCCAGTGGGCCTTTGGCACATACTTACACGGTCTCTCCATTGAAGTCCTGTCTCTGATTCTCTCCTGCCTCCCCCTACTGTTAGTGACCACTGACCTCTCCCTCTGTTAAAATGTGCCCTCTGCAATTCCTCTAGCCCTGGGAAAAGTACCTGGAATGCTAACAATTTACCCATCCTTAGGAGCATGTCTTTGACAAGAACCAGACTATTCTCTCCTACTCCCTTCTCCCCAAAGAAGACAGACAAATTCTTCCCCAAATTGGCACCACTACTTAAATTTTCATCTAGTTCTTCTAGCTGTTATTCTCAAAACCCTTGGGAGAGCAGAGATGTGAGCGTGATTAGAAATCTTGTCAATAGAAATTACATCAGTTTCTTTTAATCTCTTGATCAGTGAAGAAACAAACAAATAATGCAAAGCATTGTGGGTTTTCTGTCTGCAAGAGGAGTTAATGTGCACAGATCCGATTATCTTAAAAATCAGTGTCTCTTACCTTTTAGTGAGTTTGTCATGTTGATCCATCAGGTTAATTTAGCCAAAGGCTGCACCCCCAATTTAATTTCATTTCGTTATACTGTCAGTTTAGAAGTGTCTTTACTTTTTAAATAAATCAAGGTTAGTATGGTTTTATTTTAGATTTCAATTGGTTAGGATTAGTTATACCTGTTTATGTACCCAAAAGGTAGGGATTTATAAACTCTTGCCATATGGGGACACATTAAACGGTATCAGGTGCTAGTGCTGTACTTAATTGTCAATTGGTAAATTCAATGAAATATTCTTTCTTGGTAGAACTAAGTAAAAAAAATTTGGAAGTTCAACACTATGTGGTTCAATATAATACATGTTAGTATTATTTTGAAGGGTTACTGCCTTCAATGACTACTGGACTGGAATCAAAAAGCCTTGGTTCGTTATGAACTAAATATGTAATATTAAGAAAGCCCCTTAACCTTTCTGGATATCAGTGTTCTCATCAGCAAATTGAAAGGGCTGAACAAAATTACCTCTAATATCAATTTCTAGAAACATATGATTTTTTTCGTCTGCGTTGGGTCTTCGTTGCTGCATGCAGCCTTTCTCTAGTTGCGGTGAGTGTGGGCTACTCTTCGTTGCTTTTTTTTTTTTGAACGTATGATTTTATAATTACTATTTTTGTGATACAAAATTACCAATAAAAATAAGAGAATACAGGTTGAGAAGTTTTACTTCAAGAGTGAATACAAGTGACTGACTTCAAATTGATAATCTAGGTAAAAAGGATGTATGTGTTTCTTGAAGAAATTATTCTAATTCAGAAGGAAATGTGAAATGAGAGTTCCAAATTGTTGTTTTCTTTTTGAGTATCATCACAAGTTTTGAATGTTATAGTTCTTTATTAATATCATAATATTGGGCTCATATTTACATAGTAATTTAATTTTCCAACTCTCATCCTTTATTTAATAGCAAGAGCTATCATAGACAGAGGGCTTATTATGAGCTAGGTATTTATTATGAGCATTTTATACACATTTTCTAATTTAATTCTCACAGTATGCATATAAGGTTAGTATTATCATAATAATACATAATAATACAAATGTACTGAGCAGTAAACTGAAGCCCAGTGAGGTAGGATAATTGTTCAAGGTCATAAATTAGCAAATGACAGACTTTTTAATCTGGATCCATCAGACTCCAAAGGCATCTCTTAGTCACTGTGGTACCTTGTTTATAATTCTTCATAAATATTTTAGCAAATAAATGTGCTACATTTATTTAATTTTCTCCAATTTCTAGTCAGTCTTTAAAATGTTGGAGATCACTTTTTTTTTTTTTGCTGAGCAAGATTCTCACCATTACAAAAATTGTGTCATTTACGCATAAATGAAAATGTTAACAATAGAAGAGGCTTCTTAGGCTTTATGTAAATCCAAGATCTTGTGAAACAAGCAGAAAATTAACACAAAACTTTCTTGCCAAAGTCAATGACAAGTTAGAGATGAGCAAATTTTCATGAGGCAAACTGTTAACTAAATGTAATACCTAGTTCCAAAAGTCATGATGTTATGGCCACTTGACAATTTCATTTGCACCTTTCAAGTGAAAAAAGTAAAAGCTAAATCTTTCTTTTTATGTAACCCATGTATTATGGATTGAATCATGTCCTCCAAAATGGTATGTTGGAGTCCAAATGCCCAGTACTTCAGATGTGACCTTATTTTGAAACAGGGTCTTTGCAGATATAATTAAATTAAAATGAGGTCATAATGCAAATGACTGGTGTCCTTAAATAAAAAGGGGAAATTTGGTCACAGACACAAAGGGAAATGATGAGAAGAGACGAAAGGAGAAAATGGCCATCTAAAGCCGAAGAGAGAGGCCGGAAACAAATCTTTCCCTCACAAATCTCAGAAGAAACCAACACCTTGAATTTAGGCTTCCAGCCTCCAGAACTGTGAGACAAATTTCTGTTTTAAGTCACCCAGCTTATGGTACTTTGCTACAACAAGCCTAGCAAATTAACACACCATGTTTTCTAGGCCATATCAACTGTGCATTAAGAACTTGAAGGTAGAATATCAGTGTTTTTCTGGCTCTACCCCTTTTTAGAAAAACCAGACATCAATTTACTCACAAATAGTTATCAATCCTGTGCACTCTGAAGCCTTTCCACTTTTTTCTCCTTATATTTTCATTGTCCGATTGTAGTCCCTGTTTTATGAATACTGCTCTTGGCTTCCTGCATTTCACTGGTGGAAATCAAGATGAAGACTGACAATAGAGGGCACAGGACAGGCCAGAGGGATGAGGGATGCTCAGGACTTGGGCATGGTCCAGCACACTTCATAAGGAGACTACAGTGGAGTTTGAATCCAAAGAACACAGTATCCTCAGGGCGTATAACCCTTGGTGATCTCAGAGCTGGTAGGTGGCTGCTCTCAGACTCAGAGACCCTAATCTTGACCATAATGGTTACAAATACCGTGTTATGAAATTAATAATTAAAGAGTACTATGTTTTCAAGAAATCTTAATATGCAGACTGGCATTACTTGCTATTTGGCTATGCATAATTAAATATTTAATACAAGGCTAAAGCACTTATGTATATATTAAGTCAGCAAATATTTACTAATGATCTCCTGAGTTCCAGGCATTTAAATCACTTGTAGAAAGTCATGATTGTAAAGGTTTTCTGCTATGTGCTTTTGAGCATGTCATGTAATCTCTTGGGCCATGTTTTCTCTACTTGTATGAAAAGGGAATTGTATGATATTACCTGTAAAGTCTTCCTAGCTCTAAACTTCTATGACGTTAATGATTCCATTCATTCCATACTTTAATAATTCTTTGTTTCCACCTTTTGATATCTTCAGTTTGTGCAGAATTCATTATCCTGATTATAAATTCCAAATGCGTGGCTGATTCTTCGATCCGCTTAAGGCTGCTCACAGGCTTTGGGCTGTTAAAATTTTTTAGGGTCATAGACTAAATTTGGAAAATGGCAAGATTTTAAGCAGCTACTGCTTTAAGATTTAGTATCATACTTTCTATTATCCCCAAATAGCTCTTCTTAACATTTACCTTCTACTTCTGCATATGCTATAAACAGTCTACTTACCTTGTCAAAATTAACAGCTATTTTGAGCACATTAAAAGGGCACCATTGTGAAGTTTGTTTTATGTTTCTTTCCATTAAACGTATTATTCTCAACATCTCGCTGTTTTACATCTTTTCCCTGGTGTTGAGCACAATTACCACTATATTCTTATGACTCTGCCCTAAAGCTCTCCTTCTAGCTGAAAGCCACACTACATCGTTAACTCCACAAGGTCCAATAACATTTTCCCAAACATGTTGTGACTGTCACCACTGGAGAGCAATGCTTTTAGGGGAAAACGTAGAGTTGGTATGCAGCACGTTCCTTTCTTTTATGCTTTCCTAATTTCAGATAATTATTGAGTTGAAGTTTATTAGCTAATTGTGTACATGCTGTGGTATTCAAGTACTTTCATTTATGTAGTTGACAGTAACTAGAGTTTTCTTCAATACAGGTATTTTTCTTCAGATTTGGGAGGTGAAACTGCACTCTACTAATTGTGGTTATTGGAAGCCCAGTATGGCTCTAACTAGAATTTAATCAGTTGTAGTTATTAGGGAATTATTCCATGCACCTTGGGGAATTATACTAATTTTTCTCTACCAAGATATCATCCAATTCGCGCTCCACTGATATGTCCACAAACCATGGGCATTGTTTTACCTGTAACAAGGGGAGCAAGGTCAGGGGCAGGAACTTGAACCACTTGAGCTAAATAAACTTAAGTTCAAGTTCAGTATTGTGGTAACATTTTAACATTTCTAGTTCTGCTCTTCTCAGTGGTTTCAGAAAACACATAACTTTTATATCAATTAAAATTAAGTTATTGGGTATATACTTAGAAAGCTCTTAGCTTAGTTAGAATTGATTTATTGGTCACTATAAAATACATTTTAGAAATTGAGTTTGATTTCACTGCTACCTTTAGCAAAGATTTGTAGCATACTCTCTGTGTTTACACAAGGTGCCTCTTGACTTACAGGTATGAAAAGGTCTCTTTGGTAAGGATGAAAATTTGCCAGACATGTTTAAAAACATGTTCTTCCTTTCTTCAAATTGTCCTCAGGCTCCATACTTGCCAGTGTTCTAATTGGGAATTCATATAATGATTGGTCATCTGGTAGCCTTGAGTACCCCCAAGATCATGTCTCAAAAGGTACTCAAAGAAGACCTAGGCTCCTGACCAAGATCAAACGAGAGAAAGCAAAGTGATTTAAGGCATAAAAGACATCCTATGGTGGTGGTGGTGATGATGATGATTCTTTTTTATAGCCTTATGGAGGAATAATTGACACATAATAAACACCACATATTTAAAGCTTACAATTTCATCATGAACCCATCATTACTCCCAAACATTTCCTCTTGCCCATCTGTAACTCTCCTTCCCACTTCCATCAGCTCCATCCCCAAACAACCACCAATCTGCTTTCTGCCATGATGGACTACATTTTCTAGATGTTTATATAAATAAAATCATATAGTATGTATTCTTTATTTGTCTGGCTTTTTTCTCTCAGAATAGATAGCTTGAGTTTCACTCATATTATTTTGTGTACTAATGCTCACTGCTTCTGTGGCTGAATTGCATTCAGCTGTATAGATATACCATGATATGTTTACCCATTCACTTACTGATGATAACCAGCAAGAAAATGAGCACCTCAGCCTTATAACAACAAGGAAATTAATTCTGCCAATAACATGAATGATCTTGGAATAGGATCTTGAGCCTTAGGTGAGGCTGTACATATCAACACTTTAATTTCAGTCTAGAGAAACTCTGTAAAAAGGACCCAGCTAACCTGAACCCAGACTCCTGACCCATGGGAACAGTGAGATAATGTTTGGGTTATTTTAAGGCTCTGTGTTTATCATAATTTGTTACATAGCAGAGGTCAGGAAATGCTTCCGTGAGGAAGTAGCATACGAAGAAATCAGAGTCTGCTACGGGGGTAATAGGAAAGAAGATTGCTGACAGAGGTTGCATCCTGCCCAAATGCCTGGGGGTGGAAGGAAAGGGGGAGGATTCAAGGAACTGAAAGAATATGATTGGCTAGAGTGTAGCTATTCAGAAAGGAAATGAATTGAGATGAGCCTGGAGAGGTAACCAGGCCCTGTAAATGTTTGGTCTTTTTGTTAAGAGCGCTGAGACCTCAGGAAGGGTTTTTAATGTGTTGTAGGATGAAGAGGTGGAATGACTGATGTGATCAGATTTGCTTTTTTGGAAAGATTATTCAACCTGCAATTTGGAGGCTGGGCTTGGAGAGGGCAACAGTGAATGTGGAAACCAGTTAGGAATGCAATGCCATATTCCTGGCGAGAGAAGTGGGCAGTACACAGTTGAGTATTAGCAGTGGAGGCCAAAAGTGAACAAATTTGAGTTAAGAAAAGCCTTAGACAACCACATGGAGATATCAGGTAGAGAGTTGCATGTACTGATTTGAAGCTAAAAATGTGGGTCTACACAGAGACAGACTCATTGACCTGTAGAAGGTAATTGAAGCCATGGGTATGTATGAAACAACCTAAGATATCAGATTCTTCAATGCTTAGTTCTGCAGGATAATATTGCAAAGAAGACTTTTAGTAGCCAGAGATACTGAAAGAAAAAAGTGTGGCAAGGAGGCCAAGAAAAGAGTATTTCGAAAAGAAGGGAACGGTTCACAGTATAAATAAATACTAAGAAGCCAAAAAAGTATGAGCTCTGAAGATGTCTGCTGTGTTCTGAAGGTCTTACAAAGAACTGTTTGGGTGAGATAATAAGGGTGGTGAGGAAATAGAAATATTGTAATATAGACAGCATTTTGGAAAGTTTGTGAAAAAGAGGAGGAAGAAAGGACTCTAGCTTCAGGAGAAAGGAGGTCAATGAGATTTTTAAAATTTGTTTTGCTTGTTTGTTTAAAAATAGGAAAGATTTAAATACCAAAGGAAATATCCAGTGAAGGAGTGAACCACTGTCATTTATTACTACTGTGCTTTTATTACTTAGTGTGACTATTTGTCCTATGGAAAACGAGAAAGGTTTTATTTAACAGCCTAGGTAGTCTTCTAAGACTTTAGAGCTATTCTTTTTCTTTAGGATCCTGGCTTAAATTTGAATTACAAAGAAGTCCAGAGGAAGTTTGTGCAATAAGTAAGCAAACACAGGAGCTCATTCAGAGCTTAGTGTTTGTTGTTATAGTTGTTCTATGACCTGGGTTAATCAATTAATGAGGCAGTACCTTTAATAGCAGCCCCTGTCTTCTGAATACTGTCTAAGCATCTGTGATAATTATTCATGCTCTAAAAGAGTACTGTTACTCACCAGGAGCTCAAACTCTAATGGATGAACAAATAAAAGCACTGGAAGGTTTGTGGAATACTAATAGGAGGAGAAACTGGAGGAGAATTCCTATTTCCTATAGTATTATTAAATCTTTCTCTTAAAATTAAATTCTTGTTCAAAGAAGTCTCTACAAGGTTGTTGCGTTTTATGTTTGCTTGTTTGTTTTGTTTTTTGTTTTTCTGATACACATAAGAGTGAGCCAAAATTCCATCATCGCCATCCTTAAAATAAGGCTGTATCCATGCCACACAACATTTATAAGAAAGTTATGGCAGTCATTGTTCGTTGATTAGCGAATATTATGAAGTCAGCCTTAGCTGTCGTACATTTTTGTTCCAGTCTTTACTTTCCCAAGCTTCTATTTTCCTCCTGAACTTCCTATGACTATTCAGGAAACAGTCAAGGCTTTGTTATATGCCCTGCCCTGGGGGCATTGTTGACATTGCAAAACTACTGAGTAATTGCTCACTGTGAGTCTCAAAATAAACTACTGACAAGGATGACAGAACCTATAGCTTTCAAATAAATGAACCTGGATATTTTGAGTGCCAAAAGTCTGAACTTTATATCATAGAGGAAGAATATATGAAGAGATCCAAAGGTCCCCAGTCAGCTCTGGGAGACTGCCTAAGAGCTACCGCGTAAGGCACCATCTTTGCCAATGCTAGGAAGCCCAGTGGGAGTCACATCAGCTTGTAGGTGGTTCAGTGACCATTCAAGGATGCACTGAACATTGATTGTGCAAGGAAAACCTTCTCGTGGCTACCCTGAAAAGTAGGCTCCAAACAAGGTGATCGGGGTATTGTCCAAAGAAAGTAGAATTCATTTGTACATGGTCTCCGATGTTAGAACGTAATTAGTGAGAGGAGGTTCTGCATGTGACCTTGAAATGAGAAGCCCCACCTCTACCAGAAAGTGCCATTTTTTTAAATTAAAAAAGAATAGCATGCATGGTGCAGATAACATATTAGAGGAGATAGAAGACTGGGGCTATCACTGTTGGATAAAATTAACAATTGTGGATGATCACCGATATCCTCTTACTTATTGTCAAATTATCAATCTGTAAAACCAATCTGATTTTGAAAATCTGTACAAATTACCTTAAAATTCTTTTGTTTATTCCATCATACATGTATCTAAGAACATTATGTGGATATTTCACTTGGCAAGTGACAAAAGTAGGTCTTTTTTAACTCTTGATGTCCTCAAACTGTCAGGGCAATGGGAGTTCCTGATGTGTTTTAAGGTGCGTTGCCAAGCCATGTCCTCTGTGATTATTGAAGTAATGAGCACTTAGAATGGATTCCTGTGGCATTAACTTATTCTATGTAATTCTTCAGCGTGTAGATTTTGATAAATTTTGTTCATGTAGGGAAAAAAATTATTTCTGATAATTTAATCCTGTCAGGTAGCATTGCTCATAAGTTACTGCTGCTTTCTTTTGAAAAATGATGGATATAATATACAAGTTGCTTAATTATTTGACTGACTTGGTTTCTGAAGTCTGCCAAAACATTTTCTTTATTTGGCTTAAGAATTGTTTGGGAGTAGCTTTCATGTAAGATAGCATAAAATCATCTATTAAAATATATATATAGAAAAAGTTCTAGAAGATTCTAGGATGTTATATATAAATACATAGAAAAAGTTCTAGAAGGTTCTAGAAGGGTGTATATATTTATATATATAATATATAAAAAAGGTTCTAGAAGGGTATACAGAAACTGTATATAGTAGTTAGCTCTGGACAAAGAAGTTGAGTGGCAGACATGGGGATGGCGACAGGGGTTGAGAAGGAAATTTTTAATTTTTTCTATGTATAATTCTGTATTGTTCTTTTTGGTTTTTAAACAATGACCTGGTATTAACTTCGTAATTGAAAAAATGTCTGTGCCTTGAGAAACTCATCTGGCTTCTTTTGCACATTCTTCACTTTGGGTTTTAGAATGCATTTTCCCCTTTTCTAGGTTTTGGCTGTTTGCTGTTTTGCATATAAAACACACTAAAAGAGATACCTCTCTGACTAGACTATAGAACGCTTTTGTTTTTTCCCTTCTTTTCCTGTGGAAAAGATTTGTAAAATGAGATCAATAGAACACTGGGATTAAATAAAAATCAGTCATGGCACTAAATTCTCAAGGTAGACATTCAGTAGCATCTATTTATCATAGATTATGTGTATCTTATCTATATATCATCTGCAAATAAACTTACTTTAGTAGAGTGAGTGGATTTGTTTTGGTAAATGTTTAGAGCAGTATGTTTCCAGAATAGGCATTTCAGCAGTGTGATAATTGTGCATTCATGTTTTGTATACAGTATGACAAATCCAATCAATGCTTATTTCGCTTTTCATGATTCCTATAATAAAAAATACAATAAAATGGAATATGAATGTCCTGAGGCACTCACTGCTCTGTATAAATAGAATTTTTAGTTAAGGAAGAAAACACATGATTACTTATTTTATTAATTTAATCTTAGTTTTGCCATTGTATGTCTTTAAATCAGCTCCTATAAATTTGTGTCTGAAGTACCACCATACTGAATAAAAACCTAGAAATGGTGAAGTGAATGTTGCTGAAGAACTTAAGATATTACTTATTTCAAGACAGTCTTCTGGTAGAAATCTTATTTATTTTATTTTAGATGATGGCCCTAGAACCACCGATTTTTTTCAGCAAAAGAAGCCTTTTTTCTTTTAATTTCACATAACAACATTGCTATGTCTAAGTGATTTTAATACAGCTTCTAGCTTTTATAATCCTTTTTTTTAAAAAAATTTTTATTGGAATATAGCTGACTTACATTGTTGTGTTAGTTTCAGGTGTACAGCCAAGTGAATCAGTTATGCATATGTATATATATATATCCATTCCTTTTCAGAGTCTCTTCCCATATAGGTTATTACAGAATATTGAGTAGAGTTCCCTGTGCTATACAGTAGGTCCTTATTAGTCATCTATTCTGTATATAGTAGTATGTATATGTTAATCCAGTCTCCCAGTTTATCACTTCCCCCACGTTTCCCCTTTGGTAACCATAAGTTTGATTTCGAGATCTGTGAGTTGGTTTCTGTTGTGTAAATGAATTCACTTGTATCAATTTTTAAATTAGATTCCACATATAAGTGATATCATATGACATTTGTCTTTCTCTGCCTGACTTACTTCACTTTATAATAATTTTCTTGATAGTTAAATTCTGAAGGTATTGATTGCTTAGAAAAAAGAAATACCATCATTCTAATTTTGGAGACAAATCAAAATAATAGAGAGTAAAACCACCTAGAATAATTTTTTTTAAATATTCAGACAATTTTTTAAGGAAATAATTATTTAATTAAATAAAATCAAAATTTTATTTTGGAAAACCTTTAATAACTCAAGAAACATTTATCAAATTATTACCAAGTGCAAGACAATGCAATGGGTATTTTAGGATATTCATTTATTCATTCAAAAATATTTATTCGGCATCTACTATGTGTCAGGCTCTATTCTAAATTCTGGGGATATGTTGGTGAATAAAACAGACCATTCAAAATAATTTTTTAACACTATTATGTCCAAGACATTATTTTTGGAGCTGGGAAATGGTAATGGACTAAAAAGAAAACATTCCTTGTCCTCATTTTAGCTGATAAAGACAGAAATATGTAAGATAAATAAAATATATAGCATGCCACACAGTAATAATTGCTAAGAGGAAGTATAATAAAGCAGAATTGGGGGTATGAAATGTTGGGGAGTGTGTGTGAATTTTTAGATAGGGTGCCAGGGTAAAATGAACTGAGATCATGATATTTCAGTAAGCACTTGAAGAAAGCAGACCGCTATATCCGGGAAATAGCTGATATCTTGACAAGTCGAATCCTAAGCAAAAGCAATAGAAAATGCAAAGGCCCTGAGGTAGGGTTGTTTCTGAAGTGTTCCAGGAATAGCAAGGAGATCAATATGACTGTTGTGGAGAGAAAAAGATGGAGTGAATAAAAGAGATTAGAGGGGCAATGAGGCATCAATTACCTTTGCAATTGACTTTGCATGGCCTTATAGGTCATTGTAAGAATTTGGGCTTTTACACTAAAAGACATGGAAAGTCACTGGAATTTTTTGAGCAGCAAGATGACATGACTTGTGTCTCGATAGGATCACTTTGTTGTCTTTAAAATATACTGCAGTATGGCAAGGGAAAGTGTAGGGAGACTAGTTGAGTGGCTGTCCCAGTGACTGATATATGTCAAATATGATGCTGGGGAAGTGGTAAACAGCCCAGCTTTTTTTGCAGTTGGAGTCAACAAGATAGTGTGACCATGTATATATGGAGTGTATAAGAAATATAGGCGTCAAGAATGACCCCAAGGTTTTGGGTTAATTGTGTTGGAGTAACAGTTTTCATTGAACTAAAGTAGGGGAAATTTAACCAAAGCAGGGAAAGATTCCCCTCCCCCAGTCCCACGCCTAGGAGTGGTGGTGAGTTTAGTAATTCAGTTTCGTATGTGTTAAATTTGAGATGTCTTTGGACATTTGAGTGAAGATGTTAGACTATGTAGTGAAAGAGTCAGGCTCATGAAGTAGTTGAGCATCATTAGCATATAGATGATATTTAATGCCATGAGGTGGGATAAGGTCATTTGATGGGGATAAACCTAGAGTGGGCTCAAAAGAGTGGAGGGCATGAGAAGTTGCAGACACTGAGTATAGACAACTCCCCAAGGAGTTTTGTTGTAAAGGGAAGGAGAAATAAGATGGTAGCTGGAGATGGAAATAAAGATATAAAATATAACTATAAAAATGACTATAAATAATATTTGAAAAGTATGTTTTTGAACTTCTTATTACCTCATTTTGATTACAGCATCTCATATAATTCATATTATAACTGTTACTTAAAGAAACTAGCACCTCAAAGAGGTCACAGTTTGAGTGGGCTGCAGAAAAGGGAAGACAATTACTGAAGAGACTTCATACCTAAGAGACTCACCTGGCCAGTGAGCATGATTTTTCCAGGTGTGTTATGAGCTGAAAGAAAAAGCACTGGGACTTCCCTGGTGGCGCAGTGGTTGAGAATCCGCCTGCCGATGCAGGGGACACGGGTTCGTGCCCCGGTCCGGGAGGATCCCACATGTCGCGGAGCGGCTGGGCCGTGAGCCATGGCGGCTGAGCCTGCGAGGTCGGAGCCTGTGCTCCGCAACGGGAGAGGCCACGACAGTGAGAGGCCCGTGTACAGCAAAAAAAAAAAAAAAAAGAAAAAGCACTGATTGTAATAATGAATTGATAGTGCTCAGAAAGGGTCAAGTGATTCTACACAACTTATAAGAAAATCAACTAGCAAGAGGCTTTTGTATTAGAAGAGAAGTGGCAACAGACTGCAAAGTCATAATGTGATTTTGCTTTAAATTGGAATTAAAACTTTAGGGAAAAAATGCCCTTTATGGGAGCAAAGTTTTTCCAGAAGGAATTGGACAAAGGGATATGTATATTATTCTTAAAGTAAGAGATAGGTATCATAAAACTTAAATATTTTATATAATAGGTTTATTATTATCTATTATGGGTTGAACTGTGTTTCCCCCCAAAATACGGTGAAATTATAACTACCAGTATCTCAAAATGTGACCTTATTTGGAAATAAGCCTGTTGCAGAGGTAATTATTTAAGATGAAGTCTTAATGGAGTAGACGGGGCCCTTAACCCTCTATAAATGGTGTCCTTAGAGGAGGAGAAGAGACTCAGAAACATAGACACCGAAGGGGAGGAAGCCATTTGACAACACAGGCGGAGACTGAAGTGTTGCAGTTACAGGCCAAGGGGCACCAAGGGTTACAGGCACCCACCAGGTTTCAGAGGAATCATGGCTCTGCTGACACCTTGATTTCAGACTTCCGGCCTCTAGAACTGTGAGACAGTAAGTTTCTGTTGTTTTAAGCCACCCAGTTTGTGGTGTTTTGTTACGGTAGCCTTAGGAAATGAATACACTGTCTATTCCCCAAAACAGTAGTTGCCCCTTTCTCCATGGTTTTGCTTTCTGTGGGTTCAGTTGCCCATGGTCAACCATGGTCCAAAAATATTAAATGGAAAATTCTAGAAATAAAAAATTCATAACTTTTAAATTGCATGCTGTTCTGAGTAGGGTGATGATATCTCGAGCCATCCTGCTCTGTCCTGCCCAGGATGTGAGAACCACCTCTTTGCCCAGCATATTCCCCTGTTAGTCATGTTAGTCACTTAGCAGCCATCTTAGTTATCAGACTGAGGATCCCAAAAAGCAAGAGTAGTGATACTGGCAATTTGGATATTCTCTTACTGTGCCTAATTTATAAATTAAACTTTATCATAGGTATGTATACAAAGGAAAATTCATAGGGTATATAGGATTCAATACCATCTGTGGTTTCAGTCATCCCCTTGGGGTCCTGGAGCATATCCTCTGTGGATAAGTGGGGGACATCTGTAAGAAAATATAACTTTAAAAGTCTTGCCTAGAGTTTGGGTTCCATTCTGAAAAAAATTTTTTTTAAATGTAGCAATGGGGCAGCTATGGATGAGTATGCAAAACGAAGTATCCTTAGTATTACTACTATTAAGCATTGACTATGTGACACTTTACCTACATTATCCCAAATCTCTAAAGTAGGCTTTCTGCAACATAGGTATCATAGCCAGAATTCTACAGATGGGGAGTCAGCAGCTTAAAGGTGTTAGAATAATGATTCTGTCAGATCTGAGCCCTTCCTCACTGTTATATGCCTTCCTTCCATTAAGCTACAAAGAAAATAACACATGGGAAAATTATGAAGATGAAAAAAAATATGTAGCTTCTGTGTTTGTAATTTCCTAGCACTTCAGTTTTTAACACATAAGAACTTTTGCTGCATGGTTTATATATTTCAAGATAAAGAGTTTCAACCAATAGAACCATCAAATAAGTGCTCCATGGTGCATGGCTTGTATGAACAGATGCTAACATAAAAAGTAACTATGTGACTCTCAAAATAAGAATTTTTTAAAAAGATGCCATAATTTCTGGTAAGATTGCTCAAAGGAATAAAAGTAATTTGCCCCTACCTCAAACAAGCAAAGAAAGGAAACAAAAACCTGTCAGAGTTCTTTACTATAATGTATCATCTCAAGTAAGAAGATGCAAAATGTGTCAAAATTAGAATACATGAACATGAACAATGAAAAATGAGTAAGCTAAGCATGATTTTTAACAGGCTTAAGTAGAATATCTGGGAATAATTATACCCTAAAACATGGAGGAAATATAATATATATTGTGACTTTTGTTACAAAGTCAGAGGCTTGTGATTTGAAGAAAATAGAAAAAAATAGATATAATTATAAGAGAAAATGTTTTGTTAAATGATAAATGGAAAAACCAGAGAAAGTATTTGTGGCTATCTACCAGTCCCATATACCTGTATATATGTTTTAGTGTTTAGCTTATTGACGTTTTGCCTTATCTTCTGCATCTTACATGGATCAATGCTTAGTGAAAGAAAAGTATTTTTGAAAAATAACACACTGGATCAGATAACAGGCTCCAGCTTTGATGGATAAATTTCCCTACTGTCCAATTCTTCAAGAGAGCCTGTTTATATTGGCCTCACATGGCTAAGTTCTTGACCATAACCTTAGCTGAATTTCATTCTGTCTTGTCAGAAAGTATCTTTGTCTTTTTGTTAGGCTGGGGAAAGTTCAAAGGTCAGGCAGCTGGAGAGAGCTGTGGCCATGGAGGCGCCATTTTCCTGGACTCCAGTCCTCCTCTCTGGCTCTTCCTTTGTTGTACTATTGCTATCTTATCCCAAAGCAAACTGCTCAGTGGGGCAACTGACATTTTCAGGAACATATTGCAGTGGGATCCACAAAACTTATTTGTGTTGAGAAATGGAAAGACTGTGATTCATACACCAGCCCCATAACATATTCCTCTGTGAGCTCAAGATGAAACTGCCATTTCCTGTTCTTATATCAGCAAAATCATCTGCAATAATTTTGTACATTATTGTGAAACAGCATAGTAATTAGTAGGATAAATTTAGGTACCAAACAGAGCTGGTGTCTGCTTTCAGTCTTTTCTACTTACAAGGTGATGTTGGACAAACGATTTAATCTCCCTAAGTCTCCAGTGCTTTCTGATCAGGTTTGTGAGAACAAAAGGCATGATGCAAAAGACATGGAAAGCACTAACATTAGTGCCTGTAGAAAGTGGACAAGAAGAGCAAAATATTTTCATCATTAACTGTGTGACCTTAGACAACTTACTTAACTACCCTGTGCCTCAATTTCTTTATTTGTAAAAAAGGGGATAGTTATATTATCTGATTCAGAGAGCTGTTGTGAAGATTAAAAACAAAAGAATATTTCGAAAGCACTCAGAACAGTGCTTGACACAAAGTAAGTGATTAATATATATAAGCTTCTATCATTGTCATCATCATTATCATCAGTAGTATTAACATGATCAGCAGCATTATTCATTAATGTGATAGTAGTAAAGTGAGATTCTAGCTAGGTTCATTTACAATTGGTTTACATTAAGTGTGGCTAGCTTTGTATAGATGGAGTGTGATTTTAGGCTTGCTTGAAAAAAAATCTCCATCCCACTCCACCTCAACGATACATACCTTTCCCATAGAGTTCCCCGTGACTAAAAGCTTGCCATGAGACTCTGAGTTTAGAAATCTCCTCTCCAATGGATCACCTTTAAATTGGAAGGGAGTTTAAAATATGTAAACATCTTTATTTGAAGAATAATAATACCCAAAGCTAATTATAATATGGAACAATTTATCATGTCATTTTCCTTCTTGGTAGCAAGAACATGGTAATATTCAAGAGCAGTTGGATTCCCAAAGTGGTAGAGTAGATCTATAGGCAGAATAAAATCAGAATATGAGGCAAAGCAAACATGTGAGAATTGTCAAAGAGGAACGCGGCTACTTTAAAATTAGAATGGGTTTTATCCAAATTACTGAAGATATTGAAGCTGCTGTTCTTGTCCCTGTTTTTCCCTGGGTGCAAACACAGCTCCAGGAAGGTTTGGACAGGGAATTAGTAACAGCTTTTGATTGATAAAAAGTGTCCTCAGAATGCCACAGGGGGCAATGCTCAAGGGAGAGTGTCTTCCCTCAGAAACAGTGAAACAAATGGATGTAGTCATTCAACTCTTCCATAACAGGAAAAGAAGCTGTTGATAAGAAATGGCTGCCTGATTAGTCTTTTGGGCAATAAAAATGCAATAGAAAATGTGCATGAAAAGAAAGAATTTGAGAACTTTAGGCTTATGAAGAAAATGTTCTCTGCAAAAATGTCACCAAATTATAAAATTGCTTGTGAACTAAAATGAAAGATAAATTAGAAATTTAACAAGGGGTGTATTAAGTATTAAAGTATTAACATTTGGATTGAATTGCTGATTTTAGTGACTTTTAGCAGCACCAAATTTATGTAGGGTCATGAATAACGAGGTGAGCCAACATTGTATAGACAATAAATGTGAATATTTTAGAGAAAGTACTCCCATCACACTGACTTTCTGAAGTTCACTAACCTTGGAAATTTCTTTTCTGGCACAGGTACAAAATTATCCAGATTGACTTTTTATGTATTCACATTCACCACATTAGAAGCAATCAGGAGATAATTAACAGTCCTTGAATTCACTTTTAACTTTAAAGACTGAGCCAAAGTAACAGCAATTTCATTTTGTAAGACTGTGGCCTTTCAAAAAATGACTGTAAATAATGTAATATGTAATCAAACTAGTATCATTCTGATCAAATCAAGAATAAGTGCCTTTCATGGTGAATGTACAGATGAAAGTAAAGTTCATTCTATATTAGAACACCAGGACCAGGCTGAAGCGAAGTCAAACAATGGGTACCCCCCAAAAAGAGGGGTTTCAGAACTATCACAGAGCTGACTGACCCCAAACTTATCTTCCCATCAACTTACACAGCATCTGAAATTTCTACCATTAAATTCCCATTTTGAGTTGACATCATGTCCAGAAGATAGGGTTTGTTTAGCTAGAGATAAATTAGCTAAATGGGGTAATAAACATCAACACATTTGTTTCTATTAGTTATCAGATCAGTTTGCTTTCATCTACGACAGAGAAGAGCCAGGAGAGAAGTGGATACACTGTGTGAAATGTCTGGAATAAGGACCTGCCTGTGGAGACCTAATCCACATAGATGACCACACAGGGCAAGAGTTTGAGAGGAAGACTTTAAAGGTTGGGGATAGAAAACCAAATTGGGGGATGAAGAGGGAGTTAATGCAAATTCCATGGAAATCATCACTAACTTGACAATTTTTCTTAAATATGGTTATTTTATAACATTTCTGAGAAGAGATTTTACTAATACAATTAAACTTTGTTCAAAAAACTATTGAAATTTTTTAACATTACCTTAGGGACTCTGAAGACAATGTTATGTTCCTTGCTGTATCTAGGGTCAAAACACACAAAAAAGAGACCTAAGCTTGTAAACCCAGCATTAAATCATTATCATCCTTATTTGTGTGGAAAAAAAATAAAACTTGATCTCTTAATCCATACCCAAAAGTTAAGTGAAGGTGGATCACAGATATAAATGTAAATCCCAGCACCATAATGCATAACACGTAGAGGAAAAATTTGGGTAGATAGGGATTTCTTGAACAGAGCACTAAAATCAATAACTATAGAAGAAAAAAAAGATAAGTTTGATTTCATCGAACCTAAATGCTCTCATCAAAAATCTTATGAAGAAAACATACAAACCACAGATTGGGGGAAATATTTGAAGTATATATATGACAAAGGACTTGCATCTGGAATACATAAAGTCAATAACAAAAGTATGAACAACCCAGGAAAAAGAAAGCAATATAAATACTTCATAAAGTAAAATATACAAAAGGCCAATAAACATACAAGAAGGTGTTTACTATTATCAGTTATCAAGGAAATTCAAAGTAAAACTACAATGAGATACCATTTCATACACATTGGAATGGATACAATCAAAAAGATTGATAACACTAAATATTGGCAAAGCTGTAGGGTATCTGAAACTCTCATACATTGCGAGTAGGAGTATAAAATGGTCCAACCATTTTAGAGAGCTGTTTGGTAATTTATTTTAAAGTTAAATATACGTCTACCCTATGACCCAGCAGTTTTACTTCTAGGTATTCACTAAAGAGAAATGAAAACGTAAGTCCATGAAAACTCAAATGTCCATTACACATGAGGGGATAAAAAAAATTGTGGTATAGTCGTGCAATGGAACACTATACAGCAATGAAAAATACTAACTACTACATGAAACGGCATGACTAAATCTCAAAAAGCATTAAATTAAGCAAAGGATTCTAGGCACAGAAGAGTATATACTCTGTGATTCAACTTATATGAAGTCCAAAATCAGGCAAGTGTATGATGACAGAAGTCAGAAAGTGGTTGCCTAAATGGGAGTGGGGGGGAGGGGGGAGGATGTGAATGACTGGAAAGGGGCTTGAAGGAACATCCTGGTGTGATAGAAATGCTCTAAATCTTGTTTTGGGTGATGGTTTCATGGATGTATAGATTATCACAATCTTAAAATCTGTGCTTTTTTTTTTTTTTTTTGCGATGCGCGGGCCTCTCACCGTTGTGGCCTCTCCCGTTGCGGAGCACAGGCTCCGGACGCGCAGGCTCAGCGGCCATGGCTCACGGGCCCAGCCGCTCCGCGGCATGTGGAATCTTCGCAGACCGGGGCACAAACCTGTGTCCCCTGCGTCGGCAGGCGGACTCTCAACCACTGCGCCACCAGGGAAGCCCAAATCTGTGCATTTTTGACACTAATTATGTATCTTTAGAGAATAATTCTCAAATGGATTCTTGTATGTTGAATTTCTATTATCTAGCAGGCAGTGTGCTACTGGCTTTATAAGTAGTATCTATAAACAAAACTAACAATCCTTATGGGATAGTATTTTTCCCCCTTATTTTAACATACAAAGAAATTGAAACTCTAGGTTTACTCCATGAAACTTACACGGCTAGTAAATGACAGAATGATATTTAAGCCAAGGTTTGATGCCAAAAGCCATGCTCTTTCCAAACTGCCACACTTTCAGAGTCAATATTTCTTACAGTCCCTAATGACAAAATAAACAGACTTGGGAATTTGTGGATGCAGTTGAAATGGATGGAGCTATGGAGAAAACAACTCAAAAACTGTAACCTGCTGCCTGAAATTTGTTTGTAAGAACCTAGGTGTCATAGAGAGAAGCACAAAAGGATTCTCAGTACAATAGTGAACTCACACAATGCCTATTATCTAAATGATTTCATTGTGACCTATTTTAAGAAGCTAAGTTATTTGGTGCATGTACCTGTTAGAATAAATCACTTTATAATCTTTTCTTTTGATAGAATTATAACTGTTCAAAATGTTTGGACAAAAAGACATTCTTTCTTCTTCTATTTTTCCCTGCTAAAATAGCACTTTACTGACTAGGAGAAAGCAACTATAGAAACATGGAAACCAAATATGACTTTTAAAAGGACAGTCTAAATAATACTGTCCATTACTCCATTTACTGGAGTAAATGATATAGCTGGAAAACTCAATGGTTTTACACAACAAGGTTTATTTCTCACTCACAAGGTTGCCCATGTAGGTCAGGTGACTCTCGAGACACCTTTTGTCCAGGTGGTAACAGAAGGATCCAGGTTGCTTCCACCTTGTTTTGCCTTCTCAGAAGCGGCATCCGTGATCTGTGCCAAAGGACAGGGCGTGCGCCACCACTATGCACATCCCGTTGGTCAGAACTCAGTCTCGCTGTCTACCTTACTACAAAGAGGAGGAGGACGTATCTCCCAGGCATAGGAAATGATGTAAATGAACACAGCACTGCCTATTCCACAGCAGAGTTATCATTCGTAGTGAGAAAACACTGAAAGAGAAGTCAGCAAATTTCACCATGTTAGGAAACACCCAGGATGGTCCACCTTGCATAAAAACGTAACAGTTAGAAACGACAGTTAACTCATTCCACAGACATATTCTCCCAGTGGGAACTATGTCATCCCCACAGGGGCTCACTGACCTTTGGATTGCTCCATTTTATTAACTTTCAAAACTTATCCTCAAGGAAGATCTGATGTGTTCTTTTCTACTAAGGCAGAGGGTTGTCATTGGAAATGTGATCAAATGTAGTTTTCTACCTTCTTTACATCCCTAAGAATTTCATAGCCGGAATTATGTGCCATTCACCCCCTCAAGTAACATGCACTTAAGAGAATGTCACTTTTAAATCTGTTGAAAGAAAAGAAAGAAAAGAAAAGAAACATTCGATTTGCAGATTCAGTATGTCTATAAATCTCGTGCTCATAGCAAATCCTTTGGAATATGGAGTTGGACTTCCAGGAGAAAGTGATGTAAAGAAAAGACCAAATAAGACTCGTTGTGAATAAATTACAATCTTAATTGACACTCATTTTATTTAAATATTCTTTAGAGGAGAGGGATTTCCACATCTTATCATCATTTGCATTTATGATGAAATGCACTGCTGAGAAGTTAAGAGGTAGAAAATGAAATTTTGTTTTTGTTTGAAAACCATCTTTGTAGGAATCATTTTATCACTAAGGAGAAAGATTTAGCAAATACTTCTACCTAGCACTGAAATTTCTTTTCATCAAGATAAGGAGATAAAAAGTAAACTCTTTATAGAAACTTATTTCAAAAGACTTTGCCATTCTTTCACAGAAAATACTGTTTCACATATTATGTAATAAAAATTGATCGTCATGATCTCAGTTCAGTAAGATGTTTGCAGTAATTACTCCTGACATTGTCACAAACATTAAAGTGTTTAACAAATATTTCATAAATATAATGAAGATATTTATAATAAGTGATTCCTCATTATATTTCTTTGCAATTTGTTAAGACAGCAAAATGCCAGATGATTCCTATTACTGCAGAAATCAATTGGCAGGTGATAAATAATTTTTCACAGAATGATTAAATCAATATCAGCCTCAGAGTGAAAAAATGTGTTGGGCATATTATAAGTAGGGCAACACTGATTGTTCCTGAAGTCATTGCTTTCTTAGCATGAGGTTTAAATAAATACTGGATTTATTGAGGGCTAGAGAAATGGCCTCACAATAAAAAGACGAGGTTGGGAGTTATTATGAATGAAAACCGAAGCAAACAGCAAATCACCACCACCACAACAGCAACATTCAACTTCTGATTTCTTATAATCATATGCATTTGACTGCCAAGTATTTGGTAGAAAGCATCTTCTACGTCCTGTCAATTAGATAAAAAATTCCAGTCACATTGAGTATTTCTTTCAGGACACATGATTTTGATGATTTTCGATGCCCTTTCTCTCTTTTTGTCTTGGTGGCCATGATGGAATAATCTATAAGAATAGGGAGATGATGAGGCTGAATAGAGCAGCTGTGTGATTGACCATTGCAGTGGTCACAATCCAGAGGACCAAATCAGCTAACTGGGGTGAGGATTAGCTCACAGAAAGTGCTGATTGGCGAGCACCGCCTCTTCTCAGCTCCAACACAACATGACACGTCCTCCAGCCAAGGCATCTGAAATCTGAGATTGTGGAATGAACTCGACTTGAAGTGAGGGTGCTTTCCTGAAGGAAAGAGAAAATTAGAGAAAAAAAGGCTTGATTATAAGCACTATGATTAGGACCATGATAACCACAGTTCAAGCTGAAGTATAAAAGGGTTTGGGTTTTTTTTAAAAAACAGACATCAGTGAACATGGCAGATGTAGCTTTGACTGTCCTCAGCAGTAATCCTTGTTCATTCTAAATCTAGTCTCCTTATGGTCTTAACAATTTAAGTGTGTTAAATAAAATTTAAGAAAAAAAGATACAGGAGAATATTAATGGTTGTGTTTTCTAAAGTTTATGGAAAATATAAAAGATAATATGGCAATTATATTTTCAAAAATAGTATAAATTTAAAGTTAAGATAAATAAAGTGTTTTTTGTTGTTAAGAAGTCAGTGTTCAGCACATAATCAGGATATGTTGTATTATTTCAAGTCAGCACCTCCTTGGAAATCTTTCTTGCAGACCCACCGTCAAACACACAACCTTCTCTGTTCATGAATACCACACATTTCACAAATGGCGAACACTCTTACTCCACTTTAAATCAAACCGGTAAACACACAAAAATAGTATTGCTTTCTTTACTAATATTTCTTTCTAATAATTCTTTTCTAGCGTGAACTTTTATATGTGGAAAGTAGGGATAAGGAAGGAGCTTAGATTTGAGAGTCAGTTGAGGAAGGAAGTGGAGTCAGCAAAACTAAATTTTGGGGTCTTTAAGTATATGATTTTTTTGTGTTGTTTTAGAACTGAAAAGTATTGATCCCATAAAAGTCCATTTGAACATTTTAATCCTAAATACATAATTTCTGGATCTGGCCAAATTCTAATCTATGTTGAGCATAAATTCATAATGTAAGGGAGTAAACCCATAGAGGTTAGGATAATTTTTGGTGCAAAGGAGAATTAAAGGCAGAATTTGCATATGTCTTCAATGCCATTTTTTTTAAAACTTGAGAAATGAAATTCTCTGGAATTGATAACAGAGGATCAGTTTGCATATGAATTAAGTCATGACTATTTCACAACAATTTTCTAAATATTATTTACAAATGAAACTCACAAATAAGAAGATGGTCCTTAGCTTCTCAGAGCAACTCCTCAGATACACCAACTCTTCCAACAGTAAAAAGCCATCCTATCTTTGTATTGTGCATTCCTCCCTCCAAAAAGCATTCACTGAGGATTGATATGCTGATCTCATACTAAGCACCAAAATCAGTCTTTATGGCAATGAACCAAAATCCTCCATTTTCATAATATAAAATACAAATAAACCAAAATATGTGCACTGAATTTTGCCAAGACACTTGGCCTTTCAGTAATGCTCTCATTTCATTGCCAGAGCATAAAAAGTGGAATATTTTTAATTTAAATACATTTTGACATGGTCAATTGAATGGGTGTTTTCAAGGGCTATATTTTAATCTATACTTCTAAGTTATTTTGAATAAAATTCAAATAGAAAATATTCATACTAATATGGCAATTAGCTTCAAAATCATCCTTAAATTTTTAGGGAACACTCTCGATTGTGACAGTGTTTAGAAATCCAGCCAATATCTTTGCCTCTGATTATTGAGGTAAGACAGTTTGTCTAGATAAAAATAAGCCAATTATTAGGTGTTTAATAAAATTACCTATTTTTTTATCTTAATAGAAGACTAAAGTTATCATATGTTACAGAGCATAAAGAAGATGGCAAATGTGGAGGAAAAAATAAGAGTGAGAAAGGAAGGATTTAACATCATGATTTTGAAAGCATATATTTGAAAACTATCATATGGAGAAAGGAATAGAATAATTTTATACGTTCACAGAGGAAAGAATGAACTGATAGATTGAGCCTAAATATAGGAAAGAATTTTCCATCAAAACTGTCCCAAAGGATAAAAGAAAAAAGATGAACTGACTCAGGAGGCTGTGATTTCTCTCTCACTGGGAATATTCAAGAACAGGAAGGAATTCCTTTATGTGCTCAACAAATATTTATCGCCTGCCTCTAACCTGTGCATCAGATGCTGTGTGGGCACTGGAATAAAACGGTGAATAAATCCAGATGAAATATCTGCCCTCATGGAACATCTAAGCTAGTGGAGGAGACAGACCCGAATTGAATAGATGTTCTAATTACCTCTTTGCAGGAGTAGAAAGAGGTGGGACCAGGTGAGCACGTGACACAAGGGCCATCTAAGTCTGGAATGTCAAGGGAAGGAGGTGACAGTTGAGTTGAGATGCAAGGCTAAGAAAGTGCTAATTGGGTATAGAGGAAATAGAGGCAAAGCAACAGAAGTAGAAGCAAGTATGGCCTATTCAAGAAACTGAAAGAATCCAATATAGGAGCAGGGAGAATGAGGGGGAGTGCAGTGTGAAGCGGGCAATCAGTGGTGAGACTTGGTATGATCTTGCAGGCTATGTTAAGCATTATCTGGTGTTTGTTTTTGTTTTTTATCCTTAGAACACTGGGACAGACTTAAAAAAATTTTTTTTTTTAAAGGGAGTACTATGATCAGATTTGGGTTTTGCAAAGATCACTCTGGGAATGATGAGGTAGAGAATTTATTGGACTGGAGCAAGAGTGGCTGTGGGGTGTGGATACAATATTTTAAATAATAAAATAATCAAAGAGAGAAGTGTTGCCTACTTGGATTAAGCTGGTGGCAGTGGAGATGGACAGAAGGGGATAGAATTGAAAAGTACTTGAGAAGTCAACCAAGAGGCTCTTGTGTCAGTGTGGGAGAACTTCAGGGTGACTGAGGTGCTTGCAACTCAGATAGAGGGACTGTTAGATGAAGTGTGAGGGTGTGCGGGGGAGAGAAGATCATGAGTTTGGATGCAGACACCTTGGCTTTGAGGTGCCTTTAAAGGAGTAAAGAAGAGATATAAAGCAGGGATTTGTTTATACTCATCTGGAACTGAGAGGAGTAATACAGACCAAAGATAATGTTTGTGAATCAAATCATATAGATTGTAATCACAGCAGTGGGAATGAATTATACAGTCTATGGAGTGAGAAGAGGACCAAGTCTTGAGAAGTTTCACTATTTTGTGACTGGGCAAAAGAGTATAAGCTTGCTAAGAAATCTGAAGAGAAGCCATCAGAGACAAAGGGGAAACCTATTATTTACCAGAAATCAAGAGAAAAGAGTATTTTAAGAAGTGGCAAGAAGTCAACAATGTTGCATGCATCTGAGAAGTCAAGACTCTGTAATGTCCGCTGGGTTTAGAGACATGTAGTTCACGCATGACCTTGGGGGGAGACAGAGGGGATTCATATATGAGATAGGTTGTTGGGTGAGATAAATTCTAAGGTTCCTTTCAGCTGTAAGATTCTTCCAATTTTTGTCATGGCAAAATACATTTCTAAATTATTTTATAATGAGATTGTACTTCACCTGGCCCCTTAAAAATGTTTTCTAAATTTAGGAAAATATTGGAAAAAATACAGTGCAAATTTGTATAGTAATGTGTATAACTTTTGAAAGGTCAAATATTTTGAAAGAAAATATTTATATCTTTTCTTTTTGTTTTAATAAAAATCTCTTTAGCTGGGCTGCTTCCTGAACTTCCTCTCCACAGCAATTCATACAATGTTGGAATTGTAATCTCAAGACTGATTTCAAACATCTTCATTCTTTTCTTAATCTGGGAAACCAATGGGACATAATCAAATTCTAGTCACCGTACTAAATTACAGTTCCTCAGAAGTGCAAGATACTTCTCTGATGATAAATTTATCTAAAGCTGGGAAAATCCTAATAGCCTTTAGGATGTTGTCAGAGATGGTCTTCCACTGCTAAACAGCACCGGGGTCTATTCTTAGCTCTGTAACCGATTCAAGGCCTGATTCACAAGATGGCTCCCACTGTGCTCTGTGCTGTCATTTCCCTGCCTATAAAATGTGTTACTTGCACTGATCTCCTTACAGAGTTCTGTGGGTATATTGATTGTCAGATACAAACTGTTGTAACTGTGCAGTCTTTCTTAAAATGCAATTGTCTATAATCCTCTTTTCCAGGTTGCATTTCTCTCACAGTGTTAGATGGTTGGATTTTAGCTGTTCTTTCTATGGATGGCTCAAACTACTCCCAGAATTTCTGGATCTCCAGCTCAATTCGGTACCCTTATAAGTAAATGATTACTCTGTCTTCCGAGTGAGCAATACTTTAACATCACATCGTGTACGTACTTTATGATTAACAAGCAAATAATGGAGTTGCTTTTCGCCCCTCCCTCTGTCCCGTTGCTAGGCTCTCTCCAAGAAGCTTTGGTTGAGAGGACGGAGAGGCCCACTTCTGGGAGTCTCCACTCTCTCTCAGGTGCTCCCTCGATTCCTCCCATAAGTGGTATCTTCCTCTTATGTACTCTCAGCAGTTTTTCCTCCCACTATTTCCAGAGGAGCCTCTCGACAACTCTCCGTGGCAGTGGCTGCCCTGCTTTTAGTGATTTCTCAAATTAGTAGTCTACTCTCAGAATCAGCTGCTCTCAGCAGTGAGATTCAGTGACCCTGACTCCTGGCGTCTTTCTGCAGCCCTTAGGAGGGCGAACTGTTTAAACCTGTAATGTTTACTGTTCTTGGCTTGTGACCAGTAGCCACTCTTTACTGCCAGCCTGTGCAGAGTCTCCAGCATCCCTTGTTCTTTTCTTGGCAATTCTTAGCTAAATCCTTAACAGTTAGGTAATTGTGAATCACTCTCAGTCATATCTGAAGGTGATTACAAAAAGGTCCTTCTGGAGCTCTTGAAGTGGCTTTTTAAAATAATTAATTAATTAATTAATTTTTGGCTGTGTTGGGTCTTCGTTGCTGTGCGCAGGCTTTCTCTAGCTGCAGCGAGTGGGGGCTACTCTTCGTTGTGGTGCGCCGGCTTCTCATTGCGGTGGCTTCTCTTGTTGCGGAGCATGGGCTCTAGGTGTGCGGGCTTCAGTAGTTGTGGCACGTGGGCTCAGTAGTTGTGGCTCGCAGGCTCTACAGTGCAGGCTCAGTAGTTGGGTGGCACACGGGCTTAGTTGCTCTGCGACATGTGGGATCTTCCCAGACCAGAGATTGAACCCATGTCCCCTGCATGGCAGGTGGATTCTTAACCACTGCACCACCAGGGAAGTCCCTTGAAGTGGCTTTGATGGTTACATTCTCTCAAAGAAAGCCTTTCCAAGTTATTTTAAATCAACCTAGAGTTAGGGAGAAAAAAAGTTTTCAACAATTGCTACAAAGTCACTCTCTTGATTTCTATTATATTTATTTGTGCCCTAGAATTAATTTACTCAGGGCAAGTATTCTTAATCATTAATATTCTTCAAAAGGTGGAATCCATACAACTTACAGGCAGTGACCTAACTCAACATAGAGGACACTTAGGTATTATCTCTTCAAGAGCCTCTACTTCACAGATCACTCAATAATAATACATGGCATGGCTTAAGAATAGCTCTGGGTACCCCATGGTATACTTCAAGGAAGACAATATAGCATGGTAGCTATTGAGTATGAGCTCTGACATTAAAATAGCCTGTACGAAAATCCTGCTTCTTCCACTTACTGATTATGTAACTCTGGGCAAGGGACTTTATTTTCCCAGGTCCTAGTATCCTTGTGTGTTAAATGAGGATGATAATTACATCTATCTTTTATGGATGCCTGGCACATAGTTAACAGTCCATAAAGTTTAATGTTGTAAGTTTTTCCACACCTCTCAGATGTAGAGAGAAAATAGATTTTTTTTCATTCTAAAATAGTTTTGGTCTTCCTCATGAACTAAAAAAGGAACCCCAAGAACTAACCTGGTAACTTTAGTTCATTGCAACTTAAACAATCCCTTTAGGTAATGCTTGGCCTTCTTAGATAAAAACAATCAGTCTTCCAGATTTCCATCCCCCTTCCCCTGCAGCTCTTCAAGATGGCATCAGATATACGAAGGGTGCGTGAAATTAACTGTGTCCTCACTGCATCAGGGAGGAAGGCATCCAGAGATGCATGTGATATCCTTGTACTTTTCTCTCATCTCCATGGTGATGACTTTCTCTACGCTGCTTGTCCTGCTGGCATCTCAGCTCAGGTCCAGGCATTGACTGGTCTTTCTCTCGGTTTCATTAGTTCCCTGTGAAGCATCCCAACGACTCAGCCTTCTGTTGGATGTTACCGGCACTCTGGATCCCTCCCACTCCCCATCAAATTACTTCTGGGCTTAAACCTAGAAAAGGGATATCAGCACCTGCATGTCTTCCTTCTCTCTGTTATCTCCCAGGATAGAAAGTATAGGCTTCTTTTTCATCCCTCTAGATCCTATCTTCCTTGGTCCCAGCTTCAGCTTCAGCCTTATGACTAAAGTTTAATGTTGGATTGGATGTAGATATAAAAGTGAGATTTAATTACTGATAAGAGAACCCAAATTTGGAGGTACCTTAAAATACTATACCTGTTTTACTCTCTTCCTGTTAAAACTTGTACTCTCTTCCCATTTCCAACACTAAATTTCTAAGAAGGTAGATGTTAGGTATCAGAGTCATATTTTTCTCTATTCATCCTGGAGTTCTCCAAATTTGACCAGATGATCCTGGGCATCATGAGGCAAGTCCTGTTCCCTCTCTTACGGATCCCTGTATCCCAAGATCTTAGTTCTCTCCCAGCACTGGGACCATTCCTCTTCCAGCTGCGCAACTGCAGAGTCTGGAAGAAATCTCCTGGAAGGTTGGGAATCACCAACAGAGGAGGTGAGTTGTATCTCTCTCTGCCTGAAGACAGAGGGAACTGTACCATGGCTCTTAGCTCCTGCCAGGCCCTCCTTTCACTCTCAATCTCTGGATTAAGAGAGGAGCCATTGAACTGAGCTGGCTCCTCTAGACCACATGGTACTGGCCTTGGCTTCAGAAAACTGTGGGTTTTCTTTCTGGCTTATCTAAGAAGTCTCTTTACATTTTTACTGGTCTCAATTTTATGTCCCAAGTTTTCACTGGTAGAATTTGGCTTCTCTCTCTTGAGTCAAAGAAGAGAGCTTAAAGATAATTTTCATTGCCCTACCCTTTCTGCCTTCAGCTGACCATTTCGTATCTACCTGAGCATTAGATTTTTTTTTTTAAAGCAGAGTTACTGTCCTGATCTCAAGATGACTAAGTATAGATTTAAAATTGGCCCAAAGTGCAGATTTTTGCTGCATACAAATCTTTTTAAAAGAACAATCCTGACAAGTTTACCCACTCTGCAGTCCTCTGCCCTCTCCCCAGGTACTAAGTTTTTTCTTCCTTACTCACCCTCATTGGGTTTTTTCCTTATGTTCAAATGTATACACTTGAGATTCAAAGTCAAATATAGCTGTTTAGTACGTGGACAAATGAGCACCTCATTTGGTTTCCTAGCGAAAATACACTCAGCTCAGGGATGGAGTTCTGAGAACTACCTGCTACAGGAATACTCCCTTGAGGTTATTTGCAAAAGTCCAAGGAGCTCACCGAGAAATTTAACAAGAGCTTCTAAAAATTTGGAGGAATTTTGGGAACCGACCTCAACATAATGAAGACCATATATGACAAACCCACAGCAAACATCATTCTCAATGGTGAAAACCTGAAAGCATTTCCTCTAAGATCAGGAACAAGACAAGATTGTGCACTCTCGCCACTATTATTCAACATAGTTTTGGAAGTCCTAGCCACGGCAATCAGAGAAGAAAAAGAAATGAAAGGAATACAAATTGGAAAAGAAGAAGTAAAACTGTCACTGTTTACAGATGACATGATACTTACTATACATAGAAAATCCTAAAGATGCCACCAGAAAACTACTGGAGCTAATCAGTGAATTTGGTAAAGTTGCAGGATACAAAATTAATGCACAGAAATCTCTTGCATTCCTCTACACTAACAATGAAAGATCAGAAAGAGAAATTAAGGAAACAATCCCATTCACCATTGCAACAAAAAGAATAAAATACCTAGGAATAAATGTACCTAAGGAGGTAAAAAACATGTACTCAGAAAACTATAAAATACTGATGAAAGAAATCAAAGATGACACAAACAGATGGAGATACATACCATGTTCTTGGATTAGAATAATCAATATTGTGAAAATGACTATACTACCCAAAGCAATCTACAGATTCAATGTAATCCCTATCAAATTATTGATGGCATTTTTTTACAGAACTAGAACAAAAAATCTTAAAACTTGTATGGAGACACAAGAGATCCCAAATAGCCAAAGCAACCTTGAGGGAGAAAAATGGAACTGGAGGAATCAGACTCCCTGACTTCAGACTATACTACCAAGCTACAGTAATCAAGACAATATGGTACTGGAACAGAAACAGAAATATAGATCAATGGAACAGGATAGAAAGCCCAGAGTTAAACTCATGCACCTATGGTCAACTAATCTATGACAAAGGAGGCAAGGATATACAATGGAGAAAAGACAGTCTCTTCAATAAGTGGTGCTGGGAAAACTGGACAGCTACATGTAAAAGAATGAAATTAGAACACTCCCTAACACCATACACAAAAATAAACTCAAAATGGATTAGACACCTAAATGTAAGACTGGACACTATAAAACTCTTAGTGGAAAACATAGGAAGAACACTCTTTGACATAAATCTCAGCAAAATCTTTTTTGACCCACCTCATAGAGTGATGGAAATAAAAACAAAAATAAACAAATGGGACCTAATGAAACTTAAAAGCTTTTGCACAGTAAAGGAAACTACAAACAAGATGAAAAGACAACCCTCAGAATGGGAGAAAGTATTTGCCAATGAATCAACGGACAAAGGATTAATCTCCAACATATATAAACAACTCATGCAGCTCAATATTAAAAAAAACAAACAACCCAATCAAAAAATGGTCAGAAGACCTAAATAGACATTTCTCCAAAGAAGACATACATGGGCAAGAGGCACATGAAAAGTTGCTCAACATCACTAATTATTAGGGAAATACAAATCAAAACTACAATGAGGTATCACCTCATACCAGTTAGAATGGACATCATCAGAAATCTACAAACAACAAATGCTGGAGAGGGTGTGGAGAAAAGGGAACCCTCTTGCACTGTTGGTAGTAATGTAAATTGATACAGCCCCTATGGAGAACAGTATGGAGGTTCCTTAAAAAACTAAAAATAGAATTATCATATGACCCAGCAATCCCACTACTGGGCATGTACCCAGAGAAAACCATAATTCAAAAAGACACATGCACCTCAATGTTCATTGCAGCACTATTTACAATAGCCAGGTCATGGAAGCAACCTAAATGCCCACTGACAGACGCATGGATAAAGAAGATGTGGTACATATATACAATGGAATATTACTCAACCATAAAAAGGAATGGAATTGGCTCATTTGTAGAGACGTGGATGGACATAGAGACTGTCATACAGAGTGAAGTAAGTCAGAAAGAGAAAAACAAATATTGTATATTAACGCATATATTGTGGAACCTAGAAAAATGGTAGAGATGAACCAGTTTGCAAGGCAGAAATAGAGACACAGATGTAGAGAACAAACGTATGGACACTAAGCGGGGAAAGCCGGGTGCTTGGGGGATGAATTGGGAGATTGGGATTGTCTTATATACACTAATATGTATAAAATAGATAACTAATAAGAAATTGCTATATAAAATAAAATTCAAAAAAAATTTGGAGGAATTTTAATTAGAATATATGATGGAGAAGTCAACTTGAAGCATTCCTAGCATATGCCAAAAAAGTTCACAAGAAATGATGCACTGGCTTTTTCTCCTTCTTTCTTGATATTTGGGCAGGAACACTCTGAGTTCCACTTTGGTTGGGTTAAGGCAATGAGGTATAGAGGAACCTCCTCACGGCACAGTTAACCTTGGGCCTAGTAGTGACCCTGAGGCCACATTAATGAAAAGTTCACCTGATTTCCATGACCTCACTTAGTCCACATTGGGGGACCTAGTATAGTATGGGTCTCACAGCCAAAAGTACCCAGAACATGCAGAGCAACTCTTGGAGGTATAAATTCTGGACAGAATTCTGATTTCCTCCCCAATCCCCATCTCCATTTCAAGGGCTGAGGGATGGTCAGATGAAACATGTGGATGAAAGTGAAAGTACCTTTCATGAATATAAAAGTTCATTGCTGGGGGTGGCAGGTGTTATACCTTGACATAATGTACGTGATTTCCCTGTCTACTACCTAGTCAGAGCTATCCACAGTGACCCCAGGACAAGTATAAACAAAAATGAATAATATATAGACTTGAAATAAAAGAATCAAAAAACAAGATCTAGTCTAAGTCGAGTTTTTCTTTCTTCAAAAATAAGCTTCTTCATTTCCCTTGGAGCAAAGTTACAGGTCATCTGGGAGAAGGAGTCTCTTTAGCTGTTCTCATTACTGGGCTATCGACCTCCCATCTACTTCTGCCTGTATGTCACCTGGGGTGGACATAAGTAGCCTTAATACCCAATGGGCTCTTATATCCTGCAGCATCTGACTGACAGGGGAAACCAGCTTCCTTAATGTAGATGATTATTATTTTATTGACATTATTATTATAGACAAGCAAAACTAGTTATCTTACAGGATGCACCAACACATACTTCAGAGAGGAACCAAACTAATTCAATGATAAATTCTTAAATATTCATTTTTAATTTTTTAAAATAAATATTCATTTAAAATTAATTTTTGCAATATAACTAAGTGATAATGGAAATATGGCCAAGCAACTAACAACAAATAACCATGAAGGTTAGTTGTTATTATTATTATTTGCTATTTCAACAAGAGATAGTTGTTTTGATATTATAAAGATCCAGATCATCTGATATTTAAACTGATGCAAAAAAAAATGGTTCCCCCCCCCGCTTCTTACTCCAGATATTTTAGATGTTGATATATTGATATTGGATAAGAAAATGATATATCTGCGAGCAGAGACTTTGATTTTTTTCAGGCTCATGGCACATGAGATCAAAATAAAGATTTTATTAGAAATACATCTATTTAGTTCAGTTGCTTAAGGATGCAAAGGAATTGATGTGGTAATCGTGTGACTCCAAGCTAATAAAATTTGGGAACTATTTTGCTCAGGAGCAGCTAAAGCATGTCCGCTCTGGTTTGAATACACCTACAGCCTAGCTGTGGGAGAGAATGCCTTTATGTAAGGAAACTGAAACCCATCTTCTATGGATGATTCTTTACAAAAACAAATGTGCAGTAGCACCAAGTCAGCACACTGGCCTCTCAGTGCAGGCTGGCGAGCGGCCAGGGCCAGCCTGCTGAGAGAGAAAATTAAAGAATACAGCAGCTGCACAAGGTGAAGTCTGGTGGTGGCTGTGGAGATTCTTCTGGGCAAGCGAGGAGAAAAAGGTCAAGGTTTTGCTTGTGTGGTACCTTCAGAGCTGAACCCACGGCTGGGGTGTCCTAGTTCCATAAAAGGCCCAGGCTTTTTGTAGGGGAAAAATACACATATATACAAGCCATCTCAGAGCTTGAGCACTGAAGTGTGCTGTTAGGAATGAATATTCCCCAGAGGCCACTGTTTTGTTTTTAGCATCTGTCAATTGTAGGATATCTAGATTTCAAAGTCTATTTACTGACCTCTGGGTTAGGATCAAAGACTCCTCAAAATTAATACAATCAGTGGAAGTGCTTCATTCGGAGAAGGAATAGGAAGAAAGTGACTTCATAGCAGAAAGTTTTTCTGGATAAGAGAGCAAAGAGATACTCGGTCTCCTGGCCATAGGCTCTCATACCCAAGTCTTCCTCAAATATGTCTCACCGAGTCATTAATTGTTGGTGTCGGGTGTCCTGGCTGGAGAACACAGAAGTCTGTTTTTCTCTGAAGACTCTTCTCACCTCACCAACACATGCTGACCTGTCTCTTTGACAATTCCAGTTTCACAGTTCACTCAGCAGATGATTATTGAGCTCCTACTGTGTGCCACACACCTCATTAGTATTTCTTGGCTCTTAGCATACGTTATATAGTTATTTGCCATTTTTCTGACCACGTCCCATCTAGGGCCACCCAGTTGCAAAGCTTGAGGTGACATCATTCATGTTGTAGTCTATATAAATGACCTCTCTTGGAGAGGACTGTACGATCTTTGAGGGCAGAACTACTGTGTGTTGCTTCTTGAAGTTATCTCTTGGGTTTAACAGAAAACGCTGTACTTAGTAGTTGCTCAGAAAATGGAAGCATATTCATATATCACTGATGATTTTAGTGAATTTATCTCCTCTGAGGAAAGAATCTAGTATATGCATAGACTGTTCAAGTTGTTTGGTCCCTGAATATTCAGCAGTAAGTGCTCTTTCATGACCACCTTATTCTTATTCCTCATCTTGAGAATGTTATCAGACTGGGGAGAGATTTCATTGTGATAGACTTTTATCAATGAAAAGAATCGAGTTTAAATCAAACAGAGCTCAAATGATCTGGCTATAGATTCGTATGGTTTATTTTAGCCACAGACAAGATACACCTTTGCTTTTGCCCCACTATTCAAACTGGTTTTATAGTAAATGAAATAGAAGTATTAACTTTATCCTCATGCACACGATTATAGTTCTTTATGTATGCTTTATTACCATCAAGATTGCTAAAACTTAGGACTTCCCTGGTGGTGCGGTGGTTAAGAATCTGCCTGCCAATTTAGGGGACATGGGTTCTAGCCCTCATCCAGGAAGATCACAAATGCCATGGAGCAACTTAGCCTGTGCGCCACAACTACTGAGCCTGCGCTCTAGAGCCCACGAGCCACAACTACTGAGCCCGAGTGCCACAACTACTGAAGTCCGTGCGCCTATAGCCTGTGCTCCGCAACAAGAGAAGCCAACGCAATGAGAAACCCGTGTACTGCAATGAAGAGTAGCCCCCGCTCGCCGCAACTAGAGAAAGCCTGCGTGCAGCAAGGAAGACCCAATGCAGCCAAAAATAAATGAATTAATTAATTTTTAAAAAATTGCTAAAACTCACTTGGGGGTCCCTGAACAAGCCTGTGCCCCATTGTTTACTGAGATCACTTGGAAATGATTTAGCACTTTTTGTCCCAGTGTCTAAGTTGATTTTGTGTTCCATGATGATATTTTTAGTTTTCTCATAGATATGAGACAGTTTCACAAGTCATATTTGGAAACTACGTATAATTTTCACACGTTAAACTTTACTATTTATTTAACTTCCAGAGATAGTTTCAAACTAGTATAATTGGAAACTACAAACAAATGCAAGGAAAAACAATCAATCAAAGACCCAATTTGCAAGTATATGTTGTTCAACAACGTGTTAGACCTTGGACTGGGACATGGAGGATTTTAAACTATGGCTCTTGTGCTCAAAGAACATAGAATCTGAAGATTGATGGAGAAAATTACAAATGGTTGAAAACAATATACTGATATAATGGCTGTATTTTGCATTTAATGTTAGTTAAAGGATGCCAGAAATCCCAGAAGAATGGTGTAGAAGGGTTTGAACTGGTATTTTTAAAATGAGTTGAAATTGAATGCTCAAGGATAAGTAGTCAGGTACAACTCTCAGTCTCCATGATTACTGGAACGGCCAAATATTTAACATGCACCAACATCTGTCCAACTCACAGCACATACACATGCATTTCCTCTGCTTGAAAGCTTTTTCCTTAGGCTTCAAATTAAAGTTTTCTACCTCAGCCCTCTGTCAACCCAGATCTGGTTAATTCTCTATTTTACTTCCTTCCTTTGTTGCATTTATCAGCTCTGAAATCAAATAATTACTTGTGTAATTATATTTTTATGTTTACCTCGATGATCAAAACGCAGGTCCTAAAGAGTGAGGATCAGTTATACTTTGTTCATTACGCAGTGCCTAACACATCCTAGGTACTTGATGCCTAATACGTATGAATGAATGAGCCAAGCAGAGTAGAAGCTGGGGGAATAAAGATGAACAAAGCTTGGAGTCAGACTTGAAGAACACAGCATGTAACAAAGAAGAGGAGGTGCCCATAAAGGAGTTCAGATTTTTAGGGACAGCTTTTCCAGAAAGGTTTTACAATAAAGAATATTGAACGTGGAGAGGATTTATAGTGTTCCTGACTTGTGAAGATCACTTTGTCCCACAATATATAATTCAAGCTACCTAATATAAGCCTGAATGGGTACACTACAAGATCTACCTGCAGATTTTAAAGAATTATGAGACAAATGCCTTTGAGAGAGTAAATGCATTTGAAGCACAGTACTTTTAAAATAAATTACAACCTGAAATGGTACTCTAGGGAGAGTGGAGAGATTCAAAATGCTCTTTGTTCTTTGAGTTTTTGCTCATTCATATGTAATTACTCTTTTCTTTTGTCTTTGGAATTATTGTTTTATGCTTCACGTTTCAACTTGTTTATTATATGACAAGGTTAATAACTGTCACACAAAAATAACCAGTAATTATATGCATTTACTATTTTATGAAGCAAAAGAGATGGCAATTAGCAGGATTTAGAACACTGGAGATTTTATTTTTAGACATATTTTGCCTAATATTAATTACTATACGTAAGTCATCACACTACTTGGTTATAGTGGTTATAATTATGTTGGATGAAAGAAATGATAATTCAGAAGTGCATATGTATGTGTATAAATATAAGACCAACATAGAAATTGTCCTTAGTGAAGGCTTAAGAGGAATACAGCTGATTCAAACAAAGCTAAACATTTCAGTACAAAGTGAATTAAGAGAATTGATGTTTTCTCTTGTTTAAAAGAAAAATTAAAAATGTATTATTCTGGTGGTAAATGTCAATAATGGGGGAGGCTATGCATGTGTGAGGGCAGGGGACACAGGGAAAAAATCTCTGTATCTTCTCAATTTTGCTGTGAATTTAAAACTGCTCTAAAAATGAGGTCTTAATAAAAAGAAAAATACAAAACTGACTGAAATGTTAACCATGATTGTAACAGGAAATAAAGATATGTTCAAGGAAGACAATCATATTGGAGAATTTAAGTCCATAAAATATTTGGTTATTTCTATGTTATCATACTAGAAACAACCTTGCTATGAACGAGCCTGATGGTAGCACCAATACTGCTGGTCTAGGAAAAGAAGCTCAGTCATCAAATGCTCTCCCTCCATGTAAATCTTATGTCTGGGTTTTAGGTATGTGATTAAAGAATACGCTCTTCCTTTTTTTTTTGGGGGGGGGGGTTGGTGCAAATACATGTCTTTCCTCTTCAGTTCAAATGTATAAATATCACATATTGGGTATATGTAATGTAATATATAATATTATGCATAGCTGAGTCATTCAAGGATACGTTCATCAATGAGTTATATAATACCTGACAAATAATGGCTTTAAAAAAGTTAAGTTAATTTGCCTTTGTAACAATAATTCTGGAGGAAGGCAACACCTGAAGCACAGGGTGAGTGTAGCTGCTCCAGGAAGTCATCAAGGAACCAAGCTGCTTCTCTCTTTGTGCTCTACCACAGTATGTGGCTTTCATCCTCATGGTCTCAAGATGGCTGTCACACTTCCAAGTAACACATCCACATTCCAGGTGGGAGGAAGGGGGCAAATAAGGGATTTTCCCCCCGTTAAGCCTTTATTAGGGAAGGGCAGCTTTATCCAGGGACTGTTTTCTATATCTTATTGGCCAGAACTGTGTCATAAGGCCACCTCCAACCACAAGATAGGCTTGGAGTTTGAGAATTTAACTCTCCAGCCTGTTGGAGAAGAAGACAAAAGAGAAGGGGGGTTGGAATGGATGTTGATTGAGCTAACTTAAGAAGTTTTTAAACTCCAAAGAAGTTCACTTAAGAAGCTCTGCCTAAGAAGTCTAACCTCCTTTCAAGAGATCCTTATAACACAGATACTTAGTAAATGCAGATGGAGGGCAGCTGCTTTGGTTACTCCAGCTGTGTAACAAACTACCCCAACTTAATGGTAAAACAGTAACTTTTGTATAGGCTCACGCATTGTGTTGGTCAGTAATTGAGACAGGGCACAGTGGAGATAGTTTGTCTCTGCTCCATGGTGTCTGGGGTCTCAGCTGATATGATTATGCAGAGGGTTGGGGGTGACTTTCATCATGGGGGGACTGGAATCATTTGGAGGCTGCTTCACTCAAATGCCAGGCGTCCTGCCTGGGATGACTTGAAGGCTGTGCTCAGCTGGGGGATCAGCTAGAACCTACACATGGCCTTCTCATGTTGCCTGGACTTGTCTCAGCACGGGGGCTAGAGTCCCAGAGAGAACATCACAAGAGCAAGTGTGTCAAGTGACCCAGGCAGAAGCAACATGGCTTTTTCTGACCTAGCCTTGGAATCCCATAGTGACTTGTAGAAGCAGTCACAAGCCCACCCAGAATCATGGGGAACAGACAAAGACCCTCTTCTCTCAATGGGAGGAGGTCCAAGGAATTTGCAGCCATTAAAAAAAAAACTGCCACAGTAACAAGGATGGGACTAAATGTGGAGCACGATTCTCTAAGAATAACTTTCTTCAACTTTCTTTTCCATGTTTGCCGTTCTTACTGCACATTGAGAAAAGGCAGTGTTAAATCTATTAGGAAAAAACCGCTTTACAGAATTTCTGAAGTATGGTGAGCTGTTTAACCCATTAGGCAGGAGACAGAGCCCAGAGGTGAGGCTGTTCCCCAGCTGCCGCGTCTGATTATCCGGAGCATGGCTGGCACAGGGTTGCAGCCACGTAATTAAGCAGCCCCATCTTCACTTTCCTCTAAAGTACTGTCAGGGGTTTTTCTGTGTGTGAATTCTCTGAGAGTTGAAAATCTCTTTTCTATTTTCCATGCAGTGTGGAATGTATGACCTGTGTTTGTACAAAGGCAGCCAGCTATAAAGTTAGATCACTGAACGGACAGCGAAGTGCAACCAGAGAAGGCTCCTCTTTATCTGAAGCGAGGAGTGGCATGTTGTTATATTCTGTACAGCAGAGGAAAAGTATCACAGCAACATTTCTGAGTGAATTAGGTCCATGAAGAACAATTTCAGGCATTAGATACCATTTCTGATTTCAAGGCCCTTATAGTAATATCCTTCGCAGCTAAGTGCAGTGGAATGATTTAATTCTGGCTCTGACACTTACTAACTCTGGGACTCTGGGCACGTTTCTATAGCTGTCTCTCCACTTCTTTGTCTCACCTCAGGAAATGGGGATAAAAAGGCCCATCTTAGTCACTGTGAGGATTAAATGCATATTCTTGCTGGGATACTACTCTGGCCTCTCTGAAGTGCCCCACCCTTGCCTCTGTCACTGGTGATGGACAGTCTGCAGGTCCCTGAAGGGTGTCAGCTCCCCGTGATACTAAGAGAAAGTGGGTCAACTGTCTCACCTTCATACTCCCAAAGAGAGCTCTGGGCTTACCCCTGTCAGAGCTCTTAACACTCAACAATGTACTTCACAAATTCTAACTGAAAAACAATTATGTGCCAGGGACTGTGCTGGGGTCTGGAAATGCAGCAATGAATATAATCAGAGTGACCTCTGCTCTGGTGCTTTGTATGCTCTAGTGGAGCAAAAGAGGCGACAAACAAGCAAGCAAAAGGATAAAAAGAATTCCACATAGTGATAAGCGCTATAGGGAACCAAAGAACGTGGTAAGAATGAGTGACTCTTGAGGACCCCCTGTGGGCAGATGGGAAAATCCTAGTCAAGGACATGGTATTTGCATTTTGAAATCTAAATATTGTGAAGTAGTCAGACATATAAACTCAGTACCGATACTCTTATGAGCACTCTCTGTGTATTAATGCCCTTAATTCTCACAACAACCTCTTGAAGTATATACTCTTCTTATTTCCACTTTACAGATGAGGAGACTAATGTGGAAAGGTGAATGAAGTATTGTAACTTGCACAAGATTATACAGCTAGTAAATGGCAGAGCTCAGATTCAAACCCAGACAATCTGCTTTCGAAAGCCCATACTCTCACCACTCTGTCTCTCCAAAGGCATTTGATATTGCATTGATATTTACTTTTTACTTGTATGTTTTTCCTACTAGACCATGAATAAATTGATGGTTAGAGTTCAGTCCCATGAATAATGCCCAGCTCTTAGTCCATTCTCAATAAATGTTTATCAAATGAATGCATGCCTGCAATGAGCAAATCTAGATGAAATAAAGCACTCATTCCGTGCTTAACATCATATAAGTAATTAAAATCTTAGTTCTCCCTCCCTGCCTTACTCCCCAACTCCCTGTCTTAGACTCATATAGCCTGCTGCTGAACTTGAAGTAACTAGAAGATTTATAGGGGAAGGGAGTCACCTTCATAATGTATCAAAAAATAAATTAAGAAAACAAAGTCTTTTAATTTGTTAGCAAAAGATGAAAAGGAGTAACTTTGGTGAGTTTTAAAGAAAAACACATGGAAGCAAGGAACCTGTAAAATAATAAATTTCCTCCCTCCAACATAAAAATGATGGCCCCTGTGTTTTAAAGGAAAGCAATTTGGAAAACTTCCACACATATACATTTTGGGGGAAATGTAGGGAGAAATATGAAGTTAGGTAAATGTCTTTAATAGGTACTTCAAAGTCTTGGATCATTAAATCATTTCCACAGCTTTTTGACTGTTATCACTCCCTGAGCCATTGCCAAAACCACTCCTTGAAATGTTGCAATAAATTTGAAAGACAAATCAGATTTGGAAATTTTGCATGAAAGAAAACTGTATCTTGTACTTTAGAAACGGTTTTCAATGTCAGCACATAGTTGCCTCCTGCCAAAGATGAGCTTGGGAGCGGTGACCTTTGTGGATGACTTCTCTTTCTTAGATTTTTGCCCTACAGGATTTTGGAAGCCTGGTCACGGGAATATTTAAGGATACCAGGTGGTTTTGAAATGCTTGGTTGGACTGGGTGACTTAACTAGGCCTGAATGTAACAATTGAAAAAAAATATTTTTCCATGAGGAAAGTGAATGTTTATATAAGCTGAATCAGTCACAGGGTTCTAGAAGTAACTGTAAGGTACTTGCTGCTGCTGCTGAGCTTGATAGAAAGGGTGATGCTTAGACTGGATGTTTGTGTCCCTCTAAAATTCATATGTTGAAATTTGAAACCTCAAGGTGATGGTATTAGGAGGTGGGGCATTTGGAAGGTGACTAGGTAATGAGGATGGAGTCCTCATGAATAGGATTAGTGCCCTTATAAAAGAGAACTCCCTTGACCTTCTGCTTCATGAGGTTACAACAAGAAGACTGTCATCTATGGACCAGGGAGCCAGTCCTCACCACACACTGAATCTGGGAGCATGATATCTTGCACTTTCCTGCCTGCAGGACTGTGAGAAATAAATGTCTGCTGTTTATAAGCCACTCAGTCTACAGTATTTTTTATAGCAGTCTGAATGGACTAAGACAGATGATAAGCCTAAGAAGAAAGCAAGAGATCATTTCCTATATATATTTTTATTTTTATTTATTTTTTTGTGGTATGTGGACCTCTCACTGTTGTGGCCTCTCCCGTTGCGGAGCACAGGCTCTGGACGCGCAGGCTCAGCGGCCATGGCTCACGGGCTCAGCTGCTCCGCGGCATGTGGGATATTCCAGGACTGGGGTATGAACCCATGTCCCCTGCATCGGCAGGCGGACTCTGCGCCACCAGGGAAGCCCATACTTAGTCTCTATTTTCAACCTAATTTATAACTCCAGAGTTAGAGAACTGAACTTACTAAGTAGTAATGTAGCACAAAGGGAGAAGAAGAGACAGCAAGGAAGCAATATTTGCTGCAGCCCAACATCTCCTGTCAAAGAGTTGACAGCCAGGAGTATAAGCAACCATGAGTACCCAGTCAAGATAGGGTAGCTGGATGCAGCGGATACAAAAAAAATGCTACTAACTAGTGGTTTACTATTACAAATGGTGGTCTGAGCTTATAGTTATGGCCTTGCACATCATAGATACTCAAAAAATTTTAAAGACTAATTGCCTGAATGAGCATCCTGATGTACTTGAAAAGAAAAAGAAATGGGGTTTCTCGTGTTATCTTGCTATTAATTTGGAAGAGAGGGTATGACAAAGGAATTCAATGAATGAAAATATTAAATGCAGTAAGAGGTTCAAAGATCATCTTGAAGTGTGATCATGTGAAAGAGTCCAGGATGAATCAGCTTTTTTTCTTTGCACCCATCCCTTAGGTTAGCAAATACACCATCAACCATAGGTAGAATTTACAACGTTCATAAATGCAGAATGAACAGCAGGTGGCAGCAAAGGATGCTGTAAGAGAAAGTGACTTCAGCGAGTATATTTGGGAGAATTCTGAAAAACTTATTTTGACAGGTTGCAGGTAGAGAAGGCACTCAAATGTGATTGCTTTCTTACCTTTGAGTAAAGCATCTGATACAAAAAAGAAAGCATGTGGGAAGGTTGATCATGATAATTAAGTTTAGATAATTTTGTGTCGTTTTAATCACCTTTTGACTAAATGAAAGGATTGAAAGAGCTTACTGAAAATACAAGTATCTCACAACAAAGCCCAACTAATCCTCTTACAAAATGGACATTTATGCTGAAGAGAGATTTTTGTAATAAGACATGACATGCAATATTTCTTACAAAAATTATCATTCAGACCAGTGTGGAAATGTGCCAGTTGGTAGGTGATTCGTCTCCTGGCTCAGAAGAGATATTAATGGAAGGATATTAATAGCGTTCAAAGAAAGGATATAAGTAAAGAAAACATGAAAGAATATTAGGTATAGATGGGCTCTCTGAAAATGTGACAATGGCATGAGAATAAAAGAGCACAGAGCCTCTGGGTCTTCTTAAAGTATCTAAAAATAGGAATGATGAAAATACTACAAAAATGTGCATCAATTTGTTGAAGTTAGTCGGGAAGGAAGAAATGTGACAGTCTGTGAATATTTATAATACAAGGGATCTACTTACAAGTAAAACTCAGGGGGACTCAAATATTAAGAAACAGCTTCTAGGTTCCCAAGAAAACCGAAGTGATGGTCCTAGTAGATCAGTTTTTGCAAAAGACTAGACTTAATTTCTTTACATTTCAGCTGTCATATCATTTGTTGCAGTTGGTGTTCAATAGGCCGATGGGTAATGGATAGAGTTGAGTGCTTCCCAAGACACTTAAAACGACGGGCAGAAGGAAAGGCTCATAGTAGAATGATTTTAGGTCATGGCCTCATCCCCACTGGGCTCCAAATGCCATTTCAGCCCTGGAATTACTGTGTGATGTTGTCCAAGTTATGAAATTCCCTGAGTCAGTGTCTCTTGAATGTGAAGTGGGCATTTAAGCATACCCCCTTTCACCAGGCCATGAGAGGATTAAATATGACAATGTATCAAAATACTTGCCTCATATTAGTTACTTAATAAATTCTATATCTCTTCTCTCTTCAGGAGCATTCCCAAAGATGTTGCGGTATTTTGAGGACTGTCTCCAAAACATTTCCCTTACCGACAGCCTCAGTGTCAAAAATTCCTACTTATAACATTCTGCCTTCAGATGGCGCAAAGTCCCTTGGAGAATTAACAAGGTATGACTATGGGCAGACACCAGCGGTAGAGCATAGTAGGTAAAGTAGAGATGGTCACGCTGCAGCTGCCAGTTGGCTACAGTTCTGTGTTCTAGCTGCAAAGACTATCTAGTTAAATTTATATGAATTCAATGTCAAATTCTTGAAAGAGAGACTCTGATTTCTCTCTGCATCCTTGAAAAAGAGATTCATTCTTTTCTGGTCAGTGGTGGGGAGGTGGAGGGTAGGGGTATTTGGAGTCAGATTGGCTTCCGGAGTGAAAATATGGCTGCCCGGGTTCAAGTCTGTGGCTGGAAGTGGAGTTCTCAGAGTGGGTGTAATTTTACCCCCAGATATGTATATTACTACCACTACGATTGCCACACACACACATTCATACACACTCACATTCTCTTCTATATTTCTCTTATATTATCAGAAAAATTATTACAGAAATAAAGCAAATTATGGATGCTTGTTATTTTGCTTAAACATTACAGATGAGAGGTGTTTTTTTTTTCGTTTTTTTTTTTTAAAGCAACCATGAAAAACAACATTTTTTTAACCAAGTTGCCAGGGATACTGTGAAAGTCTTAGATATCAACAAGACTTCAAAGCAAGCACCTTGATCAAACTGGTACTTATTTACTAGGAAAAAATTCACAGAGCTGGGAAGCATAATACAGATAAGCCAGTTCTGAAGTTGCTATCATGAATGAGGTATGGGGTGTGAACAGTTTCAGTGCTGTGTCTTTGAAATGTTCGTTCTTATGGTAACCTTAGAAAAATGCCTCTTACGATTAAAAACATATCTGTATTTCACATGCTTGATGTTTTATATTATACTTAAAAGATCTTAACAAAATGAATGTTAGTGTAACTACAGATCACCTAAATGCAAAATTATGTTACGATTCTTGGTGAGAATAGATGAAGTGAGAACCTCCATTCTGTTGCTGTTTACAATTTTTTTCTATTTCTTTTGAGATATTTCATCTCTAGTTGCTTCCTCCCAGCACACCCTTCTGTTGTTACTAATAATGTCAGGCTCTTCTGCTAAAGTTTCCATCAGTGGCATTGATCTGATTCTAGAGGAAGGAAGCTAAGAAAAAGCTTCAAAGATTTTATGCAGAGGCCCCTCAAAGGGCAATCGCAAATCTTGGCTCACCACTTAGCCAGAAGCTCAAAATTCAGCTGTTTATTCCCTCCTTTATATCAATTCATTTGTGGAGATCATTACAAAACTGTCAAAAACAGTATTCTTGGATTGCAGGACTAAGGATTAGGTTGGGTGAATGGAGGTAATAATAAGTTGACTAATTTTATTTTGGTACATTAAGTTAGTGGTATATTTTCCTTAACATATATATGTGATTTTTTTTGGTACCATGCAAACATTTCTAACTGTACTGTGACTACTGAAAAGGCCACATCTCAAGAATCTGCATTGACAATAACTGTCATTTAGGAGAACGAATACAACAAATAGTGACACACACACACACACACACACACACACACACACACACATATATATATATATATATACACACAGCTTTTTCATTGACAGAATCCTGTTTCTTTTCTGGTGTGTTTATAAATTCACTAGGTCTAGCAAGTGCCTTAAAATTATCCAGTGGGATTGCTCTACTTTTAAAAAATTAATTAATTAATTTTTGGCTGCGTTGGGTCTTCGTTGCGGTGCGCCGACTTCTCATAGAGGTGGCTTATCGCGCTGTGGAGCACGGACTCCAGGCGCGCGGGCTTCAGTAGTTGTGGCTCGTGGGCTCTAGAGCACAGGCTCAGCAGTCGTGGCACACGGGCTCAGTTGCTCCGCGGCACGTGGGATCCTCCAGGACCAGGGCTCGAATCCGTGTCCCCTGCATTAGCAGGCGGATTCTCAACCACTGCGCCACCAGGGAAGTCCCTGCTCTGTTTGTTGAAGAGAAAATTGAGATACAGCTTGACTAAAAGATTTGCCCAATGTGAGACAGCAACTTACTGCAGTGTGGACACTGGTATCCAGTCTCTAGCTTTGAACCAACTGCTATTTCTAGTCTTTCTCACAATTACAATTTTATATTAACATTATTTTCATCGTTATTGAAGCTCTCACTACCTATGTTTACCCCAAGAAAGGAAGAAAACAAGAATCTAGTCTCAAAAATCTTAAATTATTCAAAGATACAATCTGACATTAAAATTCTGAGCAAGGCGTTCCAATAATCTGAAGAAAAAAAATCCTTGAAATAACATCTCCCAGGTAGTCTGGGGATAGTGATGAGCCATGGTTTCTGAGTAGAATTTTTAGTGAATATCAGAGGATATATATAAAAGTTTAGTGTTAAGCCAATGAACTTTTCCACTAGCACTCTAACCAGTAATTATTTTGGAAAGACACAGAAATTCTCCAGCATTGGTTGTCTACCCTGATTGCACATTAAATGATCTGGGGTGGGGGAAAGGTGCCTACCTTCAGGATCCCTGAAGGTAGACCGGGACGTGCGTGCGTGTGTGTATATTTTAGGCTAGAATATATTAAACTCCCTAGGTGTTTCTAGTATGAGCCTCAGCTCCCGTCCCTATCCCACTTTAGCCCGCTAAGGGACAGCATCAGACCGCTGAAACTCGGGCGTTCCTTCACGGCGTCTCTTCCTCTTTGGGCGCAGTAGGAGGCGCTCCGGCACCGGGTTTACTCGTTGGCCACCTCATGCCCCCACCCCCCTAAAACGACAGCACCGCAGAAAAGGCGTTATTTGGAAGCCAACAGAGAGGGGAAAGACAGGGAATTGCGCCTTATGAATTTACATATCCGAGAGCCGGCAAGTGGTCGTTTAAACAATATCCCCCTATTTGGCTTTTCGGAACATCTGACCCAACGGCAGCCCCCCTTGTTTTCAGCCTTTGGACTTGGAAAAACTTAACTTCCCGCAGGGGTAGAGTCCCGGCCCGGCGGCGGGGCGGGATGGTTTACGACTTTGAATCTTGAAGAGTTCACTGTTTAAATAAATCTTGGTGAGCAATGGAGAACAATCTCCACATTAATCTTGTGTAATTAGCGTTATAACCCTCAGCAGCCTAAGAAGCACGAAAGACAAAGCTTTATGCAAATGTCCCTTCCCTCGCCTGCCGCCCCTCTGCCTAGCGGGGTCCCTCTCCCCCCAGCTCTCCCTACCCTCTCAATTCTGGCTCTGGCGCCCGCGAGCCTCCTTTTAATGACACGGTCCACTAGATACCTTAAAGTTAATGACAAAGTTCTTGACTTTAAAAAATAAAAGTACATAAAAAGGATTATCAGTAGCAACCTAAGGAGGGGAGGGGTTTGTGCAGGCCGAGGCTGTTAGAAGGATTTAGCCTATAGGGAATGGGCGCTTGCTTTTGTCAGCCAGTATTGTCCAGGTAAGGACAGGACCTGCTGTGTGGGGCGAATTAGGGGCTGGGAGGCGGCATTTTCTCCAACCAGTAGCTCTTGGGGTGCACACCCAGGGTGGGCGCTCTTTCGGCAGGAAGGAGCGGCTAACCAAGTTCACCCCCAAGGATCCCACTCTGCCCTCCAGACGCGCACATTTCCCAGGCATTAGTCTGGAACTGAGCCCTCGGCTGAGAGTCGTTGCGAAAACGAGATACGGCCCCCAAATGAGGAGGAGAGTGTGGGGAATCTCAACACACAAGTCTTTACCTGCAATTGTGGGGATGTAGGGGGAGCGGCGCGCACAGAGGCCGAGATGCGCGCACTGCCGCGCGCACACGCCCGCACAGACGCCGAGCCAAGGGCGGGCAGATCCCCTGCTTGGCTCCGGATTACCTGCTCTGTGTTTACTGTTTCGGAGGGCTTTACGTGAAACGAATAAATTTTTACTTGCTCCAAGGACTGGCTTGTTGTTTTATGGCATGTACTTATTTAAAGCCTCTTTTGTCGGTGTTGAAATGGTCCAAGCTCCCAAATACTGTGCAGGGCTATGAGCATGGAACAAGCCGGAACGCAATGAGTATCAGTGGCGCAGCAAAACGCCGTGGAGAGGCGAGCCTTACTCTTTTCTTACACACACACACACACACACTGCTTGCTTTTCTTTTTCACAAACCAGAACCTAATGCTTTTTAATGTCTTATGCAGAGGGTGAAGGGAATGCAGTCTGGAGAATTACACCTGAAATACTGCAGGCGTTGAAGAATTTCCACAGAAACTGTATTCTGATTAGAAACAAACCTCAGTACAAATCTATTTATCCTCCTTCCATCTGTATCCGCTTAGGGCTTATTCCTCCCTTTTCCGACCCCAGCCCCCCAACGTCGTACCTAAAGGTAAGCACAATGCTAAGCAAAAGCTAAGACTTTGCTCTTTTAACCGTAATAACTGTCCTGTCTACACTTTGTTTATGAAATGGAATAAGAATGGGAGGGGGCCGTAATGTAACGGCACAACCGGGCTGTATAAATACAATACTCACTTTTTAAAAGTGAAGTGGATTTGGTTTACTCTGAAAAACAGTAATTCAAACAGCACCTATCTGCTCCAGATAGAGTAGCTATGCACATCTATACAGGCAAGTTTGAAATTTAGAACAAGGCTTTGATTTATTCCCTTTCTATCAGTGATTAATGCCCCTTAATTAGCTAATCTCAAAGCCATTATTTACAACCAGGGCAGACAAAGGGAAAACTGATGATCCAACACTTATGTCAGTTTAAAATTTTGAAACAACAAAAAAATGCTTTATTCTGAGTGCAGTCCCGAGTCTTTCAAATGAACCTCAGAATAACAAAGGAACCCACAAGAAAAATATTTAAAGCCAAACCAAAAAAATAAAGACCAAATCAAACTCCACCCCCCCCAAACAATCCCAACTGTATCCCTCCAGAAAATTCCTCCTTTTCCTTCAGAAATTGTCTGGAGCAATTTGAGAATGTAGCTATTTAAACAGAAAAGGAATAAATCATTTATATCTTTCTTTCACTTAAAATCTATGAAAGTTCTTCATTTTGGTAGGCGAGGCGGGGGAGGGGTCTGTGGTTGAGTTTTCGAAAATCGTTGACGGGGAAAGAGTTTTTGGATTTGAAAGCAGTTTTCTCTTTGTACTTTTCCAAGGCAGGCGTTCAGGACTTGGGGAACAGGCTTGCACCTCAAAACCGGGTGCTTCAGAACCCTTCCCGTCTTGGGGTCGTAAGGTGCCTCTTAGCACCCGGGCAGGGCCTAGGGGGTTGAGAATTTCTGTTTTAACCCTGCTCCCCAAAGCGCCGCGCTCTCAGAGCTCAATTTCAAGTGACCCTTAAAACTCATTTCTGGAGAGAGCTGCAGTTGCTCGGCCCTTTCTTGGTAGAAAACCAGATAGATCGGGTATCCTGGGGGTTCTTGGAGCCTCCTTCTTGGGGGCTTGAGGGGGTCTCCTCGGGAACAGGCTGGGTCGCGGAAAGCCGCCTTGTAAAGGGGCGGAGCGGGCCAAGCCTGAGCTGGGACCTTGGATCTCCACTGGGAACAAGCTGCAGGTAGTCGCAGGCCACTTGGGTCATCACGGCTGTGTATCCTTCTTTGTCCCTCTTCAGAACCCACAATGAGGAGAGCACCCCTCATCCCCATCACTTTTCTCCAGGAAAAACCGTTCCTGCACAGCTTCTCGAATCCTTTGTGCGCTTTGGCATGTTCAGAAATAGAAAATACCTAAAGAACAAGACCCCGGGAAATGTTTCTAAGCCGATGTAGGCAAGGCAAGCAAGAGTGGGACTGAGGGGGGGCCCTTGAAAGGCGCCCAATCCGAAAGGTCCGGAGAGAAGCTGTAGATCTTTTCATGGACTCCTGAATCCAAGTCCAGAACGGGAAGAGCAAACATCTCCGGAAATCGGAGCGTACCCTTCAGGCAGCAATATAATAGATTTAGCAATCCCGTCTGGAAAGTAGCCGGCCAAGGAGTGGGAAATAGCACAGGACTGGAACGTAGGGAGGGGGAAGGAAGGGCTTTAGATCGAGGAGTGTGTGTGTGCGTGCGTGTGTGTATTTGGTGGTGGGGGGAGTTCCTTGGGGCGGGAGGGAGGAAAAGGAAAAAGGAAAAAGAAGCTAGGGGAAAGAACGAGGAAAAGCAAGAGGACCCGTATCCTTTGTTTGAAGGTACCCGCGTCCTAAATCGTAGGAACGAGGTCGTCATTAGCGCTCTGACCCGGAGGAGAGATGCATTAGAGAGAGAAATGAACAGAGAACCCGCACCTCCCCGCCTGGTTTATTTCTCCTTCCATGAAATCCCTCGGCCTCGAGGTTCGCGTCGCCTAAGCTTTCTCCCTCTCTCCCTTCTCCGCCCCTTCAACGCACAAAGCACCGTGGCTGAGAGGGGAGGGAAGGAGGGAGTCAGGGAGAGAAAACCAACAAGCTTTTCAGGGTAAAAAAATAAACCTGCGCATCCAGATTACCAACATGTTTTTCCCCTTTTGCATCGACTTATTTGGAAACAGTTGTTGGAGTGATAATTTAGCCTGAGAGATTATTAAAGTCTCAAAGTTCCCAATGATTGTGGAATCCTGCTTGTAAAAATACCGATTTTTTTTTTTTTGACTGTTTCTTTTTTCCCTCTTTCCCAAATGAAACACCGAGAATGCGCTTTGGTCTTGGGGACAGAAGGCGTGGTGGGCAGACAGCTGTTGAATGCAAACAAAGACTATACTGGACTCCACGCTGTTTGGGGTTCCATCTAGGAGGCTTTTTCCTCTCTTTCCCATTGCAGTGGAAAGAAACGGATTAGGAATGGGCTCTTCAAAATTGTGCGTTTGTGGCAGACAGATGAAACAGGAAAGAATGAACCTTAAGCAACAAAAGGATGATTGAGATTTGGTTTCTAGGTGTACAAATTTGGAAACAAACAAAATAACTAAGGAAGCGATAAAGGTACCAACACTCCGGAGATACCTACAATGTTGACTCGTAAATGAATTATCTCTTTCCTTCTCTACCTTCCTCTCATGGATCAAGAATTATGGTCCCATCTAGTAAGCTGCCTAGGAAGCCAAAACTGCAGGATGTCTTGAGAAATAAGGCTTTACATCTGCCTGAAACTAACAAAGCAACCCTCTAGTCAGCCAGATCGCCTCTTTCTCTTCCCTCTTCTCCTCTCTTTCTCCCTCTCACCCTCCCTTCTCCCATCTTTCTCCTGCTAGCCTTGCCCAAATTGCCCCCAACAGCAAGTCAGCCTTACACCTGCTGGGGGGATCTTGGTGGGGGTGGAGGGAAGTCGTGGGTTTGGTTTTCAGCAGAGCGTGGAGGCACCCTGTCAAACGTGCCTATAACCCCTGTAGGATCCTCTTCAGGAATATATTGGAGCCAGAAACCAGACAGGCTTTCCTCTGCCTGAGTCATTGCCCGTGGCCACTTTCAGTTTCTCTTATCAACCAATGCCTGCCACCTCTTTCCTCTGTCCTCTCTCCGAGCAGTTCTACGCTTCACAGAGTTTGCAAAGCTCTCCTGCTGACTTAGGGTGCCAGGTTTAAAAAGGGGAGAATAGAGTGGCTTGAAAAAGGAGAGATCCACTGGGCTCTTCTTTTTAAATTTTTAATCTTATTGACACATCTTTGAAAGGTTTGTTTTGGTATAAGGCAAAGCTGCCAATTCTAAACACAAACAGACAGACATACACCGTGTATATCAGATGTTGGGAATAAAAATGGTTTATCGATTGAAATAATAGAGGCATTATTTTGATTTGTCTTGACATAAATGCTGATTTATAAAGCTCTTCCCCCATTGATTTCTTCTTGTAGTCCAGACACATGGAAATGATAAAAATAAAAAGCTCACTTTGGTGCTAATCAAGAGTGCTCGATGCACATTATAAACCTGATATTATATTTATTGCCTATCTTTATTTGAGGGGTTAGTCCCCATCCTAAGATTGTCCCCTTTCAAAAAAAAAATGTTGGGGGGGATGCATCTGTTTTCACTTTGCACTTTCAATGGGCTGGAGCAGACAATAGTGTGAAAAACATCTGAAAATATGAGGCGACAGAGCTGCATGTGTGTTTCATTTCTGCAGTGTTAGGGGAGAAAATAACAAAAGAAACACACTACACACATGCACACTGGTCCAAGACCATAGCACAAAAGGCTCGTTGACCCAGGGCTAACATACAAGACAAATTAAAGAGAGGAGCAAATCGTAGGAGGGGCTAGGGCAACCAGGGGCGGGACAATTTGGAAAAAGATCAAGGACAAACTATAGTTAAGAAATTGGACACAGGCAGGGAAAGAGCAGAGGAAGAAAGTAAAGTGTTCAGGATTGGAACTCGTGTCCCTGAGGAGGAGAATAATTAGCTTTCTTAAAACACTGAGAGTTTTCCTTTGCTGCACGATAAAAGAAAACAAATATCATAAAATATACACATATCCCTCAAACAAAAGTAGCCAGCGACCCCAAACCTAGTTGTCTCTGTTTAATTGTTTCAGGGACACAAGAGACCCCCATCTGGCCTGAGGTTGGCTCAGGACAGGTTGCGGTAAACTGAGGAACGCCTTTTCCGTGAGCGGGCACCAATATTTGTGGGGTTTGAGGAGGCAGGAATACAAAGGCGGGAGTGAGGCTAGCTGATTATCAACGGATACGGGAGGTCCTCACTGTTGCCCCCAACAGCCGACTACGTAGAAATTAATAAAGCATAGTTGGCAAAGGGGGAAAAAGTATCAGGGAGAGCATCAGAGAGAATGAGATCGAGCGCGGCTGCTCCGGAGCTGGACCACAGCTGCGAGATGCAGCCAATCCCCGGGCCTGCGGGAGCGGGGGACAGAGCCCCGGGGCCACGCGAGTGTTAGCTGGAGCCTTCCCGCCGCAGAGCCGCGAGCACCGGGACTCGCCGTGTCCCCAGCGAGCGCGCACGTGCCAAGGGCTTCTGGGCCAAGGGGGCTCCTGGGGAAAAGAGGTGGCGCTCGATTTCTCCGTGCCGAGTCTCTGCCTCTGTTTCCCCCCAGGACCGGAGGACGCGCCTTCAGAAGAGACGTCGCCGCGGGTGGGGGAGGATCGCATCCCTGGGACCCTGAACGCCCCGCACCCCGGCATCAAAGAGCGAACTCCGGTTCTGCCTGCTCTGCAGACCATTTTATTTTTCTTACTAGTATCTTAATTCATTGTTCAGCCTGTGGCTACCGCAGAGCCCCGGGGGCTCCCCCGTTCTCCTGCGGGGTGTCTTTGCCGGGACGCCGGCCCGCCGACCCAGCGAGGGGCACGGGCGGGTTTTCCTGTTAAAAACAGTCTCCGACTTTGCGTGGCCGGTCCCCTCCAGAAGCTCACCTCAGGCGGTCGCAGGAAGTTCCAGCCCAGTCGTTAGCCTTCCTCTGGCAGGGACGGGATCGCCTTCAACTCCCGACGCCGCCTTCTCCGGGCGAGTTCCACGATAATTGCGCATTTCTGTACATTTAGCTCTTCGGAGATTTAGAGAGCACGCTTTCGTTTGTACATCGTCTGCCGACAGCCTCTTCGTGTTAGGGAATCTTGTCCCCCCTCCCCACACGTACGCACACTCATTTTTATTTTTCATAAATGATTTAAAGAATCAAAACAAACCTCTGAATCAGTCCGCCCAATTTTATGCTCCATCTCCTTTGTGTATGTGTTACATTCTCTCTGCCAATCGATGGGAAAGAGTGTTTAGGGGCATTTGCAATTTCCTTTGTCACTTGCCACTCTCAGCGTATAGATTTTACATATCATTTGTTTACCAAATCAGTTTGTACGTTTTCAGCCCAGGATTCCTGATTTGCGTTCCTGCATTAATTAATTGCCCAGTACTCAAAGGACAGGACGCTTAGAGGAGCCACCTGATGCAGAAAGGGTCGGCCCGCATTAGGGCGCTACAAGGAGGCTGTTGTGACAGATCGGACCCTCTGCAGGCTCTGAATTAACTCAAATAGCCCTCTGCCTTCGTTGGACTTTTAAAAAATACCATCGTTGAAGGAGGGGGGGGGGTGCCTGGGTGCCTAACGTCGCCCAGCCTCTACCTCCAGGCATTACAAGATACTTCTCGCCCAGCCCAGAGATACTGTGTAGTTTCATTCCCCTGACTGCAGATAATATGTAGTCACTTCAGTTCTCCTGGCCATATGATGCTTACCTGAATTCTGGTCTTGAATAGCTTCAGGTTCCTTACTGGGTCTCACTGGTTTATTTATTGATTTCTTTACTAGACTAAATCATGATTCAATATGGCTGAGTGACGTGGAGTTTGTGGCTGGTCCTATTATTACCCCCAATTAAAATTCACACAGAAAAAATTTAAAGGTAGTTTGGTGATGGTGGCTTCCTCAGAAAGCATCCTCTAGTTTAATTTAATTTTATTTATTTATTGTTTTATTCCACAAAATGAACTTTAAATTATAAGGCTCTCAACATTACTCTTTAAATTTTTGGCTGCCAGTTTTAGGTTTTGATAGCCACACTACCCTAGGCCAGGTGATGGCACACTGGACCAGATGACCACTTGTCCACTTAAGAAAATCTTGTAAAAAAACTTCATCACAATTCACCCACCAGTCAAACAATGGGTATCTCAAAATGGATCAAGAGTTTTGTCTATTTCAGCAGATATCAGATTCCATGGCATTTGAAATTTATAAAAATGAACTAGTTATGAGATATATTTTGGAGACAAATTTAATTTTTGCCTGGACCATTTGGTTTATCATTTATAAAGTTATCCTTGGGTGTAGTATCTCTTTATACCAAGCTTTCGGTGGTAACTACGGACACTAAGGTGAGGTGGCGGGTGCTGTCTGAGATGCTAAGGGCAACAAGCCCGTGGGTAAACAAAAGAAAGCCCTGAGACAACAGCCTTACTTCAGGGCACAGCTGTTCCACTGGGTTCAAGGTGGCTTCTTTTACTCTTGTCTTTACCATTGAACACAAGTTGCCCTTATCTAAGATTATAATAAAAACCCTGGCACACCAATGCTACATCTGGACCAGGATATAGTCTCTTTCTTTGGAATAAAAGGATAAATTGATAGAAAACCCTCTTGGTTTTCCGTGATGTTGTCTTTGTATCATGGGAGCAGAAGTGAGTTAATAAATGGGATTTGGAATAAACTACGAATGTTTGCCCTCCAAATATTAAGCTACAGATCAATATAGAATAAATCAGAGAAAAGAGGTAGAATGTCTTCCCGGATGACAAAAGTTATATTGTAACCTGATTGAAGGGTTGGCCCAAAAAGAGTAATAGGCACAAATGATAGCTTGTTCTCATCCGATCATCAGCTAGGCCAGAAGAGGTTTGGGCCAAGGAAATTTCAGCCCAATTCCCATTATTATAATTCTATGTTTACTAAGCAATTTCCTAATTATAATTTAGCTTGCTGTATGTATCTGCTGAGTTATGAGAATATGATTATTGAGGTCTCTGCGATACATATCTATCTATCTATCTATCTATCTATCATCCATCTATCTATCTATCAATCTCCATGGTCATTCTGATTTTAACGTTAGTCTTAATGACTTTGGTCAAAGTGATGCTACGCTGAGTGACACAATTGCTCTTGGTTTGCTAAGAAATAAGTTTTTCAGGCCTGCAAAACTGAGGATTAACCCTGGACACTGAAGAGCTTCCTGGGAAAGGCATCCAGCCATGTCTTTTGGCAATGGCCAGTTACATCTTCTTGGTAACAGTAGCCACTCAATGGCCATCTGCTCAAACATTTCCACAGACAACAACTTTGCCACTGTATCCCCAGTGTCTAGACTCTAGAAGTGACTGAGAATTATTTTCTAAATGAACAAATCAAAATACTACAAATGTCCCCATCTTTTATCAAAAATTAATTCATCTAAGCTATTCTTGAAATTAATTATAGTTTTGATTCAACACCCTTTAATGTATTGTGTCCTTTTGTGTATAAGTCCAATTTAGTTGCATATTCTTTAGATGCTGAATTCTGCTACTTGGTGAGAATGTGCATTTTATTATTTTATAGTCTTTGTTCCTAATTCTATTAACTGTCATTTTTCCCTAGTGAAAAGAACTACCAAATTTATATAGCTGACCCCACAGAAAAATTTTTAATCTCTTGATTATAACAGTTGCCCACCACTTAAGATTTTATGTTAGGTTTTTCTGGTATGGTGGACAGGATTACATCCACTACTTCAGAGATGGATTCATCTAAATTTTGTAAAAGTTTAGTTCCTACCTCTAGAGCTATTGGAGGATTAAATCAGATAAAACAATCCAAAGATTTAGCACAGTGTCTGGCACTTGGTGCTAAAAAATACATTAGTTGCTACCATTTTTAGCATAGACGTCCTCTGGCTGAAACTTTTAGGGGATGGAGTATAGAGACACCTGTTTCTTTTTTCTTTGCTTGTAGCTAAGCGCTTAGAATTCTTCCTCTTATAAATACATTCGAAGTTATTTTTCCCTAAATACATTTCATTAAAGTTGTTTATGCTTAGGGATTTAATATAAACGTAGAGATTGGCACTTGCACTGTGCAACTCTCTTTACAAATTATTTTAAACAAAGTTAAAATAAGGTACAATCCATCACTGATCTCTTGGTGACCTCATTTTTCACACGTCTCTGCTTATAGATAGTTTACTTACCCTTCCCATTTCTCTGAATTGTGGAGTTGGAAGAAAACTTGAAGATCAAAGAATTGTGGAATCATTGAGTTTTCGACTAGATATGAATTTAGAGATATCTGGTTTCTAGAATCTAAGGCAATTCTTCATTCATTCATGGTAACAAAGCTATTTTTTTTTAATGCTCTTACAAATGTCCCTTTAAACATCTACCTAAATTATATCTCCTAATTTCCTCTTCTTCACACAGACTCTTCCAGCCCTCTTAAAAACGCTTTTCTATTACTGGGTCATGATTTTTTTTTAATATATTCCATGCTGCCTTTCCTCTAATAGCTGATGTTTTTTTAAAAAGGATCCTTTGCATTTAAATATTTTTTTCTCTAATTGCTAGGAATTGAAACAGAGCTCCCTGGTTATCTCTCTTAATTTTTTTATAGATGGCATTTTGCTAGCAACTCATCAGAACTAGAGTGCATGAGGATTTGCATGAGAAATTATTATATTGTCACTCCAAATTTCTCAATTTCACATTTAAGGTGCTTTTTAAAAACAATACTTGAATATCATTCCATCCAGGTTTATGACCTACTTGTTACTTAACTCTTGACTATGCTGTCCTGCTATAACTATGATGACTCAGACACTCTCCAAAGCCTTCAGTAAATTTCAAAGCAAAGAAATTCTTGAGTTTTACCATCATTTTTCTTCCATTTTAAGTGCAATTTTTACAGATTATTTAATGTATATGAAAGGATGGAAAAAGGCCAACAATCTGAGGATTTGGGCCAAGCTCTGTCATTATAACTTGCTGTGTGACTGTAATAAAACACTCTAAGTTGTTCCTTGTCTATTTCTTCACCTGTTAAACGGAGATAATTCTTTCTTCCTTATTATAAATGTTACGTGGTGTGTGTGTGTGTGTGTGTGTGTGTGTGTGTGTGTGAGAGAGAGAGAGAGAGAGAGAGAGAGAGAAGAGAGAGAGAGAGAGAGAGAGACTCATGTTAGACCATGTAATTTAAAGGTCCAAGGAAGGACCACCTCCTGTGGGCCATACCTCGTGTCAGACATGCTATATATACTATTCCGTTCAATAGTATTATCAGTCATATTCATGAAGTACATTTTTGGGGAAATTATTCAGCTCAAATTTCCAGCTTGCTACTTTCTTCTCTATCTGGCTCCGTGTTGCCAATCAGGGTACAAGATCTTGATTTTGTTCTTTTCTCATTAATAGCCTGTGCTTGCTTTAGGGATGTGGTCGCCTCTCTTATCTCCAGTAGGAAATTGATCACACAGATATTTTGAAAGCTCTATTTGTTTTGGAAACTTTTTTTTTCCCCCCTACAGATTCTTCAGACTTTAGAGTTGGGAACTTTGCTTTCAAGGTTTTGGCTTTGCCCAAATTCATGTTGAATTTTGGCTATGTGTTTGTCTTTGTAGTTGAGTTTCCCTATGCGTGTGTGGACATACCTTGCCTTCACTGGTTGCAAGGAAGGTTTAGGCTATGCTGCAGGGTGGGGCGTGTAAGTAGTCCATCGTCTGAGCTCAAAACATCACCGTTGTGTTTGGGCTCATCTGTCAGCGGATGCAGCACTGTTTCTACAACTCACGCATCCACAGACACTGGTGACAAACGTTTCTGCTGTCCCCTCTTGCCACAAGGAGGAGAGGAGGAGGTTTCCGACTGCCTAGCTACCTGGTACTCAAATGCCCTGGGCACCACAATAAACTCGCAGGGGCACCATGGGATATTTTGAGAGAAAGAGTGATATTCCCCATCTGATAGACACCACAAAAACTACTAGATCACATTCTCAACATTAGATCATGCTACACCCCTTTAGATGATACCGTGTTTTTGTGAAGCTGGCATTTTGGAGTTTACTGTAACAAAGAGGGAGTACCATGTGAAAATCAATGTGGGACGGGAAATACAGGTGACAGTGTCCAATATGGTTCCAGATTTGAAGAGTTGCATAGTGCCCAATACAGATACACATCCTATTAGTAAATATTTGTGGTTATTTAGGAATGAAATACAAATATTTTTTCTTTCAGTCATACTATTGAAGTGGCTTTTAAGTTGTTAAGACACAAATACTTAAGTTGTTTGTATCCAACTACCTAAAAAATACAATTGTACTTATTAAGTTGTGTATTTCTTTTGACCTCGGGGTATGCTGGAAAAACATTACTGAGACGGGAAGAGTGGTGTGAATAGAAAAGGTTTGGGAAGCTCTGGTCTTAAATTTTTCATTGTGGTTTCTAGAGCAACTCTTCTAATGGTCTGCCCAGAACTTTTTCCTGAGTCTCGCCTCTCTTGTTGCTGAAATGGAAACAGCCCTGAAACTGCTCTCAACACTTGCAACAGTTTTAAGCTGGTTCCCCCCATTTTTTTCCCCATATTTTTCTGTCTTTTAGGGATTCCTAAAAATTTCTGACACCCTAACATTAGTCCTTTGTTTTCCAGTGATGTTAAGGATTTTCAGGGTGGGATGGGGTGAGATGGCAGGGGCGGGTTGGGCAGGATATAGTGCTTTGTGTTAGCCTCCCATTTTTATCCCACAAACCACATTGGAGTCTTTAGGTAACATTGGGTTTACAGAAATTTTAAAAACTTTTTTTTCCTTCATTATTTTGCTAGGTACTCCCTCAATTATTTCTCAGCTATCTATTTTTTTATTGCACCCGATATGCCATATTTTGGAGTATTTCCTCTTCGCTTTACTTACAGATACTTGCTGCCTTACTAAACATACCATTTTGTATAGAAGAAATTATTTTTCTTTGCCAGCTAGGAAGGCAGAATTATATCATTTTGCTTCCTTGAAATTTTAGGTTTTTTTTTTTTACTGACGTTTTCCAGATTATTTTTATAACTGGCATTTTATTTTAGGTCCTTTGCTAAAATTAATTGCATGAAGAATTATTTGGCCTTTTGTCTCCACCTTGGATGTTGAAATCACTCTTTTTTTTTTTTTTTTTTTTTGCGGTACGCGGGCCTCTCACTGTTGTGGCCTCTCCCGTTGCGGAGCACAGCCTCCGGACGCGCAGGCTCAGTGGCCATGGCTCACGGGCCCAGCCGCTCCGCGACATGTGGGATCTTCCCGGACCGGGGCACGAACCCGTGTCCTCTGCATCGGCAGGCAGACGCTCAACCACTGTGCCACCAGGGAAGCCCTGAAATCACTCTTGCAATCACTATTACATATTGATTTACTCATGAATATATCCCATTCTAATTTTTGGTCACATTTCATTTAAAAAATGGAATGTTTTCCTTTCTGGTATATCTTTAGTAGAAATTTGCAATCATAAACATTGACATATGATTAATGATCCAGTTTGGAAGTTTGAAGTTTTCATGAAGTCATTACTCTTTTCTGAATTGAACTTTTTAATAAAATAACTCTCCCTTTCATACTTGGGACAGCACTGAAGATTTCTCTTAGTCAGTAAAAGAGAAAAAAATCATCCCTGTATTTTAGTCATTTTGAGCTGTTATAACAGAATACCATAGTCTGGGTGGCTTAAACAACAAACACTTATTTCTCACAGTTCTAGAGGCTAGGAAATCCAAGATTCAGGTGCCAGTAGATCTGGTGTCTGGTGAGGGTATTCTTCCTGGATTGGACAGCCACCTTCTTGCTGTATCTGCACGTGGTGGAGAGAAGGGAAGCAAGCTCTCCTATCTCTTCTTTTAAGGACACTAATCCCATTATGAGGGCTCCACCCTCAGGACCCAATTGCCTCCCAAAGGCCCCATCTCCAAATATCATCACATTGGGTGTTAGGATTTCAACCTATGAATTTGAGAGGTCACTTTCCATCTTTGTTTCTAGATTTCCTCAGTTGGCTAGCACTAAGCATAGAAAAAGCCAAAGAACTCTTTTGCCGTTTATCCGCTTCTGCGTATTGAGCAGTTGAGAGAAGGTCAAATGAGGCTCTATTTACATGACATAAAATAACTGATTCAAAACTTCAATCAAACTGGCTATTAGTCCACACACACACACACACACACACACACACACACACACCACATTCCGTCAGGCAGGTGTGCACACTTAAACACAACCTGATCCACCTGCAATTAAGAGAAAATAGTGTGGATCAAAGCTGCCCTAGCATGTGCCACCTGGAAAATTTCAGTGGATCGTACAAAACTCGGGACAGCTCTCTGTCTCTGCCCTTGACTGTAGCCTCATTCCTCACCAGAATGCTTCAGTGCCTAAAATTACCTCCACTTCTTTTGCCAACTTGTCTAGCTGTACTATTGATACATTACTTTCCAGGAATCAGTTCGTTTAGTTTACCGGATGAGCTTTAACGGAGAAAGCCCAGAAGCAAAGGGGCACTGAGTAGGTCGGTTTTAGTGGATGGGCAGGATGGCAGAAAAGTCTCATGGCTTTTTCAGTGTCAGGAAGGTAGTGAAGTTGTCACGGACTGTGTGAAGCCTGGAGGTCCCAGGTTAATAGATGAGAACCCAGCCATCCAGGAAGTGGTTTTATAAAAATGGAAGCAAAGTACAAACCTTAGCTATGTTAAGACTTTGCCTAGTGTCAGCTCTGTTGTGTCTCTCTGGGTTTGTTTCTCCATGCTACATTCCTTAGATCACCATCCAAACTGAATAGGCTGATAGAATCTGAGCTTTGGCCAGAACCCTATGCCCCAAAGTGTCATGAGGTGAAAGATCTCTTCAGTACCTCTCAGAACTTTTAGCAGAATGACTCCAAATCCTTTGTATCAACAATCTCCTTAATTTCCAGGAGTTTTGCAAAGAAAATAATATATAGTAAAACCCCATTGTAGAAATTGGACCCACTATCTTGGAATTTGTATTAATTCAAATAGGAGTTTCTCTGAGTTGACCCATTACTAGCAAACGATGCAAATTAGAATAATTGTCTACATAAGGCTTCAATGAGAAAAATGTGAAAAACTTAAAAAACAAATTGCTTGGGAATATCCTTAAATTCTTTATTCTGCATTTTGTTGGTCAATTAAAGTTCATATGCTAATTCAGAAATAACTTTAAAATTTTTAAATTAAAATTTCATGATTTCCACTCTTTCCTGGAAGGCAGATTGCTACCCTATCACTCCAAAAGTAGTGGTGCATGTTGACTGATAAGAATTCTCAATTTCTTAGCATAGTTTTGTCCACAACTACTTCAGAGATGGAAAACTTGAACATATTTATTTAAGGGATATTTAAATCAAACTTAAGTTTCCTAATTTGGTTTGTATGATTGGTCATGCGTTTGTAAACTGGAAATATAAACCAGTGAATAAGTTCAAAATTTTCCAGGTAATGCTAGCTGAAGTGTTCCCAAACTGAGATAGTAATCTTGACCATAATCTCAGCTTGGCAGGTGAAGTTCCATATGTCCCATTTCTTGTTTAAATATTTGATTTTTTAGAGGATTGCTTAGAATGGGGCCACTATAACCTGGGAGAAAGAAAACACTCACTCAAAATGTAGTTATTAGAACAAAGACCTCTTTGTAAAGAAATCCTATTTTGGGTATGCTTGAGTTGTCAGTGGGTTGAGGTATGTAAGACTGAGGGCATTGCTGTGTTTGATCTTGTGATTCACTATTTAACCAACAGAAACCATGTCCCTATCATTGCAGCATTACAGAAAAATAACCGTTCAGAGCAGAGAAAATCCTGCTTTTTACTCTGAGGTAATTTTCTTTTTCAGAAATATGGGTCTGAATAATGTAAGTAGTGAGTCAGTAGCAAATCAAAGATGACTGAAGTACTGCTTTCTTTTTTGTAAAAAAAGATATATTTTGGTGGGTCTTTCTGGTCATTCTTTTTTTTTTTTTTTGCAGTAAGCGGGCCTCTCACTGCTGTGGCCTCTCCCGCTGCGGAGCACAGGCTCCGGGCGTGCAGGCTCAGTGGCCATGGCTCACGGGCCCAGCCGCTCCGCGGCATGTGGGATCCTCCCGGACCGGGGCAAGAACCCGTGTCCCCTGCATCGGCAGGTGGACTGTCAACCACTGCGCCACCAGGGAAGCCCTCTGGTCATTCTTTAGCACGTCTATTTTTTTTGTCACGTGCATGCCTTCCGGTCTCTGCAAATGGCAGTTCATCCCCATTACCATGGATGTTTATTTAGTCAACGCACAACAGCACATTATATTGATAACTGTTGTTTCTGAGACGAGGAAGCTGGGACTCAGAGAAGGAAAGTGAATTACTCACAGTCACACAGAGTTGGTTGGTTAGAATCACAGCAGAAACAAGAACCCAGTTCTTCTGGCTCCTAATCAAATTCTCCCTCCTCCCTTCAAAGCCCTGTTCCTCCTCATATCATTTCAAAATGCCTAGCTATTGCTTAAGTTTCACTTCCAGCTTTTGATATAATTTGACCCTGGAAGGGCAAGTTAGATTGAGTTGATTCATGAGCAAACAGTGTAGAGAAAGTGATAAATGTATTTCAGAGATAAATATGTTTAATTAGAAAACAAGTATGAATACCTATAATAAGAACCTCACTTACTACTTCCAAAGGAAGGTAAAGCATAAGTGTAATTTTTCATGCTCTATTGTTTAGGAAATGAATTATGTATAAATTGTTCTTAAAATAGCATGGTAATTTATTAACATACTTTCAATGACTTCTGGGAGAATGTTCTAAGACACAAAGGCCATGCCTGTATGCAATCATGGAATTTACCATTTTAATGTAGATTGAGTTTTTGGCGGGACATCTTATCAGACCAGTTTGGAATGACAGTGGTGCAGATGAACTATCTTCTTTATCTGTTGTTTTGTTCTATAGGAACAAACAAAATTAAAAAAAAAGATAAAAACCATTGAATTGACTGAACATCCTCTCTGGAACTGGTTTGCCTTTGTTTTGTTTTTTTTCAATCTCTCTGTCTCTGTCTTATCTTCTTTTTAGTAAATGTGAACGATGACGTAAAACGTGAAATTTTTATGAGGTTTCCATTTATGTGAACTCATTCCAATCCATTCATTATTTATTTGGCAATTAAGAGAATCTGTACTGCTATTCAGTTTATTGTGTCAACAAGCATTTGTTACAAAGCTACTAATGTTCCTGGCTTCAAAAAAGTAGAAGTCCTGGAATATTCTAGAGAACCATAACATTTAAGAACTCAAAATACTTAGTAAATAATATTCTGTTATTTAAATTGCTCTGGGTGGATATGGGAATGTACAGTTTTATTAGCAATGTTGAGTTCAGAATGAAAGCGGGATGGAAGATGAATATATTATACCATCACTGTACAACACATTTAACATTGAAAATTTGACTCCATATCACTGTTTTTGAATATCCAGTGGATAGGTTTTGCTTAGCCAGGCTCCAGCCTTCATTTAGATGTTAAGACGAAGAGTACAATTTTTCACACTGCTCTTTATAAAAGACTATTTCAGATATGAATTCATCCATAAAAACCCAAAATGTAAGATTTGATTCCTTTTCAAAACCATAAAACCTAGTTCATACAAATTAATTTCACATTATGTATGTGTTAAATCCTCTAATATCTCTAACGTTCTAATAACCTAAATTCTGTGTCCCTCAGCTTTCTAAGATAACATCTTGTATTCAGAATGACAAGACTGAAGAACATTTGATAAAATAAGTTTTATGTGTTATTTATGAGAAAGACACTTAAAGATTTAAATAAGACTTTAAAATATTTACATTTTTACTTCTGACTTTTTGTTTTATACTTTTTTTTAAAATGGGCTTTTCTCCTATATTTGATGTAGATTTCAAACTTTAGATTTATAGTTCAACACCTTGCAACAAATTTTGTAAATATTCGGTTGGGGCTTAGTCTTGAAATATAAACACTGCTTGCTATTGAAGCACTGAGGAAAAGCAGAGCCTCTCATTTATTATGAGACATCCAGAAGACTAAAGAGATGTTGAACTTTTTTTTCTTTTTTCTGGAACATCTTCTTCAACAAGAAAAATGAAATGTCATCATGCTAAGGTGAATCATAATAAATGTTATGTCTTGTCTGACACTGAAAATAAATCCAAGTAAGTCTGGAGAAATATTGGTGGCTTTTTCCCCCATAGAGGTTTAGATCAGCTTTATAAATTAAACAGTATGCGTTGACAGCTCAGGGGCAGTAAGTAAACTATTCAGTAGATAATCGCCATAGAAACCAAAAAAGTTTAGCCATCTCAATCTAAAATTGCACTGATGGATATAAAAATAGTGAATCTTTGTCTTCAAATTAATGATTAGGGAAAAAAAGTGCCATTAAAAAAAGGTTTGCTATCAAATAACTTAGAAGGAACACATAGGTATTAATGGTTGTGACGGTGACCTCTGTATGAGTGTTTTCCCCTGAAGTTTTCTGGTAATCTTTGCTAACTTTTGGAGAGCGTTGCTTGTTTGTCAGTCATTGTTCTGAACACTTCATATATATCAACTCACTAAATGCTATACCAATATGAGGAGATTCTGTTACCCCCACTTCACAGATGAGGAAACTGAGGCACAGAGAGTCAGTTAATTCCCACCCCCCTCCCCCAACCCAGTGTAAGTGGTGGAGGTTGAACTTGACCCTGGGCTCTGTGGTCTGTTGTATTTCCTAGTTAAACTACATAGCTTCTCTATAGCACAAACCTACATGAACATTTGTAGCAATTGATTTGGTGACAAGAAGAAATATTAATTATTTTGAATGATAACATCTTGAATCAGATTTCGTTATCCACCAATCTCTGGCGATGTAATCTGACAGATATTAAAAGGCAAATTTTCCAAGATTTGCCTGCTCTACAGTCTGCAACTGCCTTAAATGTACATTATTTCCCCTTTCTTTGGTGATAAAGGCATTGTAGAATATAACAGAAAATCTTGTAAATTGTGAAGGCCAACAGCTAAGCATAGATTAGTTTCTATATTTGTTTAGCTACTATGCTAGTATCCCTCCAGTATTTACATCCACCTGCAACCTGTGAATGTGACTTTATTTGGAAATAGGGTCTTTGTAGATGTAATCAAATTAAGATAAGGATGGGCCTTAAATCCAATGTGACTGCCCTCCGTATAAGAAGAGGAAAATTTGGACACAGAGACATTGACACACAGGGGAGAAGGCCATGTAAAGACAGAGGCAGAGATTAGAGTGATGCAGCTACAAGACAAGGAACACCAAGGACTGCCAGCAACCGCTAGAAGCTAGAAGAAGCAAGGAAAGTCTTTCCCTTAGAGCCTTTGTGGGGAGCAAGACCCCACTGTACTACTGAATTCTAGGAGCCTTCACTGAAGGCTATCTATTCCGGGTGGGCCAAGACACTGTTGTCAACTTTGCAATGTCTTCTCTCTTTTTCTTTCATTCTCTCATCACCTACAATGGCTACCTCCCTTTGTCTAGAATTGTACCCTTGGTATTCAATATTTATTTATTAAATAATTAATTAACATCTATGTTGGTTAAATTTATGTATCAACTTGACTGGGCTAAGTGATGCCCAGATAGCTGGTAAAACATTATTCCTGGGTGTGTCTGTAAGGGTGTTTCTAGAAGTGATTAGCATCGAATTAAACTGAGAAAGAAGATCCACCCTCACCAGTGCAAGCGGGCATCATTCAATCTGCTGAGGGCCTAAATAGAACAAAAAGGTGGAGGAAGGGCATCTTCTCTCTCTGCTTGAGTTGGGATATCCATCTTCTCCTGTCCTTGAACATCAGCGCTCTTGGTTCTCAGGCCTTTGGGCTTGGACTGAATTCACAACTGGCTTTCCTGGGTCTCCAGCTCGCAGACAGCAGATTGAGTGAGACAATCCTATAATCCGTATCTTACCCCTCTCTCGGTCTCCTGTATATATCTATATCTCCTATTGGTTCTATGTTTCTGGAGAACCCTAATACAGCATCAAAAATATGGTTTTAAATAAGGAATACAGCAATGAACAAGATGGCATGGGCTTTCAAAGCCTTACTGCTTACTGTCAGTTGGCCATAAGCAGTCTGACACGTACATAGATAATTACTATTCAGTGGGATAGTGCTTGGATGGGATGGAGGACATAGGTTAGGAGTGACTTCCCTCTTGGAGGAGCTGAGTTTTAAGTACAAGTGAACCCTCTCTGTCTGTTTCTGTCTCTAAACTGCCATAGGTAGGCATATTGAGAGCCCTCCTTACAAGGAGATACAAATGGTTATCAGGCCCATTGTCTTATGGATGTAGAATTTTAATAGTTGTGAGCCCATAATTATAAAAATTTAGTCCTTATTTCTGGTCATAAGAGATATGGTTTTTTGAAGAGTGGAACTTTTTCAGTGCTCCTAAATATCTTGAAATCAGTAACCTCTGACTTTACCTTTTGTGTGGCCAAAACTTTGTCCATCTCTTTGTCTAGAACTCATTTCCTTTATGGGTTTGGTAAGAAGCCATCCTGGTAGAATGTTAGCAAATATCTAGTGAATATCACTCTGTGCTGAATTCAGCATCGTCACTGGGAATACACCAGTCAACAAGAGAGACAGGTTCTCCATCCTCATCCCCAGCTTGCTGTCATGGGAAAAGAAGGAACTGTGTTTCCCTGAGTTACTTAGATCTTCCTTCGAAGTTTCCAAGCTTTGCTAGAGGTGATATCACTAGAGCTATGAACTTTTTAAAGATTATTCTACAACAACTTCAATAATGGTTGACAAGGGAGCATTCTGCATCATTTGTCTATTTAAATTAAGAAAGCACTTGGCCTGAGGTACTCCTCCCACCTCCAACAGAATTTAAACCAAGTAAAGAACTTGGTCTAGCGTGTAGATATTTGTACCTTTGTAGCTGCAAAAAATGAGACTCCCAATTAAATGCTCAAAAGCATTTAATTACTTTCCTTTGAGACTTTAAATTTAACCCCATTTATTACTCTTAAACCACTCCAGAGGGAAATATTTTTTATTGGTGACAGACTGCCCAAACTGTTGCCAGTGACCTAATCTCTCTCAGCAGACATGACTGCATTTTGCTGAGCAGTGTTCTCTGGAAGGAGGAAAAGGTGTGTGTCTATATTAAGGCAAGTGCTCTGCTCCTTGTTTCTCCAAATCTGGATGCGGTTTCATACAGATCCATTATGTAGACATCACAATTTTCACTTGAAATTAAGCACTGGATACCGTGAAACATGCACAGTTGTATGGCTTAATTCTCTGCAACATTTCCTCCTTGTGTTGGTAGAAATTTGGTATTTGCTGTCTGAAATTAATCCTAATGCAATTTTTGGAGGCTAGGAGGAAAGGTCTGCTTAGGATGCCTGGATTCAAAACCAAGTGTCAGAAAAAAGGGGCCTATTTTTCACTTTGCTAATCAACTTTAGACACATAACTGACCTTTGCACCTCAATTTTTTACATATATTAAACAGTACTATTCACAGTTGTGTCTATGTATGGAGTTTTGATGAGCAGCAGCCCATATAAGATAAGGGTTAATTATTGCTATCAAAGGTAGTGGCAGTATCTCCTGGCTTAATAATCACATTTTATTATCTCTACCTTTCCCAGTACTTCATGAGTTAGTGTTCGTTGGTTTAAATTGCTTGAGCCAGAATAAAATTAGTTTAATGTGTTGCATCAGTTAAGAAGCATGTAATGACAGATTTGGATAAAAAAATAATATTAAAGATGTGAGATCTTTTCTGCCTTATCTCCTTGTATATAATATATGTAATCATATGTGTATAAGTACATAATTTCTTAATTATTAACATTTCAAAAGATTATTTGGCCCTTGCTATCAATAAGTCCTTGCAGGCACCTGGCACAAGAATGTATATAGAGATAACAGATGATTTGACAAAGCATTTTCGAGGCAATATGCCCAGTTCTGGCACATAAACCTCAATTACTCCCCCCCCCACCACCATTATTGAATATGGGTTAAAAGGAGGAGGAAAAGAAGGAAAGAAAAACATAGAAATCTTCTATATCTAAACCATTGTAATTTTCAGTCTCAAACATTATGATGTTTCAATGGCATATTTACTAGGAAAATAATTGGCCTTAAATTATGCATACTTAATTTCAGAGGGTCTGGAGAGATTTTCTAGGTAAGCATGGCCTATGGTACTATGAGACTGTAGGAATGCTTATGTACGAAAGAACATAGGAAGGTGAATTCATTCCTTTATAACTGAGAGACTAATAAGTTATGATTCTTATGCAAGCTAGATCAGACTCAATCAAATGTTTGCACAGGGTTGCGTTTTGTGAATAGGATATAATTCTGGATGCCATGCATTTTACTTGCATCTGTCAGTGCTTTGCTGATATATATACTTTGTTAGAAGTTCAACTACAAGAAGCCAGTGGGTTAGATAAATTTCACGTGACATCTAAAGCATGGATGATGAGAACTAACTCTCTCTCTCTTTCCACATATACGCACGCATGCACACACTCACTCCCTCATACAAAGACTATGTATTTGACATCATCACAATCACAAGTTAGGAAAGAGTCTTTGCTCCTTTTTAGGAAAAATGTAAAAATATTTAAAGATATATATGCATATATAAATAATATATATATTTAAAGGTCTACTAATATTATCAACTATGTTCTAGATTTTTAAAGATATATAACATGATATACTCAAGAATTGTGCTTAAGTTTTCAGTAACAAAAGAAAACAAACATAATCTCCAAACTGAAATATTCCTGTAGTATAAAAGAAAATATAATCAAATCTGGGCTCTCACTCTAATTATCTAAACTGAGAATTTGTTTACTTTACTTTGGGAACAGATGTGATCCATCACAGTAGCCCATAAATAAGGTGTCAAACTGTTCAGCTGATCAATGAATATAAATTATTGAAAAATAATGCAATTCCAAGGTCACCTAGGAATCAAGCTTACTGTTATTTTAAAAGAAAGACTTTCTATTCTTAAAAATATATGTGCATATTTAAGAATCAGTGTTATTTTTCCAAATGGAATTTCTGGCCCTTAAAGGCAGATTTGTGTTTGCTCATAGAAGTAAGTGAAATTCTTAGACTCTCTTATCTGAGTTTAAGCATTGTCCTCATTAGAGACAATTGTTTTGGAATTCTTACATAATCTCCAATGGTAGTTAAAATATGTCCACAAATCAATTGCTCCTCTTAAAAACGTGGAGCTTAATTTCACTCCCCTTAAACGTGGGCTGTTTATTAAGTTCAGTGACTTACTTTTGACACATAGAATATGGTGGAAGTGATGGGTGTGACCCAGGACTAATCCTAAAAGATGTTGTACTTCTGCCTTGCTCTCTCTTGGATCCTCCTATCCCTGGAAAAACACAAAGGTAGGCAATGAATGGAAGAATGTGGATTTCGGTTCTTGTGCTGTGTATTAGTTCTTGTGCTGGTTGTTGAAGAGACCTCAGTTCTCTGCCACATGAACCTTCACAGGCTGCTCGAGTGTCAGCTTGAGGTCCCTTGCAGGCCCTTTGGCCAAACAAAATGGGTGCCAAGGCAGCAAAACCATGGAGTAGTTTAGCTAAAATTTTGACCCTATAGAAAAAAGAATATAGAAAAGATATTCTGGGGACAAATAGCACCAGTATTCTTTTCTAATTAGATATGATTAGAACAGATGATCAATAAATACAATTGAATAAATGAAGGAGATGGAGGAACATTTGGTTTTGGTCTAATGTTAAGTGTTCAAGACCACTGTTTCTGTCCCAGGGATGAATTAACTATGAACTCAGTTATACGTGATTTTTGGCAAGACGGTATATTTTGTAGGGTAATGAGGTGAAAGAAGAATCAATATGTGGTAGGCAGAATTCTAAGATGGCTCCTAAGATTCCTGGCCTCTGGGGTATATGCACTTTCTCTCAATTATTCAAACACTAACCTACATTTGCTATGAGGAGATTCTGCAGGTGTAATTTAGGTCCCAATCAGTTAGCTTTAAGATAAGATTATCAAGATGGCCTGATAATCATATGGTTCCTTTAAATATGGATTTCGAGTTCAAAGCCAGGAACCAGAGATTTGAAGCATGAAACCAAGAATTACTGGCTTGAATATGGAAAGGGTTACATGGAAAGGAATATGGCAGCCAGTGGGAGCTTAGAGCAGTCCCTGCTTCCTTGGAAGTTGTTGGACTTCTGACCAATAACTGCAAGGAACTCAATTCTGCCAATAATAAAACTTAGTATGGAAGTAGATTTTTCCTCAAAGACTCCAGATGAGAATGGCCTGGCTGACACCTTGCTTTCCATCCTGTGATACCCTAAGCAGAGAACCCAGTCTGACCGTATCGGAAATTCCCACATACAGAACTGAGCTATAAATGGATGTTGGCTTAAGCTGGTAAATTTGTGGTAACTTCTTACACAGCAATAGAAACTAATACATGATAAAATTAGTGTCACATTCATATTTGATCTTGGTTAATGGCCACAGCAAGAAAGAACAATGAACTAATTCTTGAGATGGGCTGTTTTTAATACACTAGAACACAATCATTTTTATTTATATGTGTCAGTCATGCTCCAAGCTTCACTAGCTAGTAAGAACAATGTATGTGGCATTTTGAACAATACATTAATCTGAATTATCTGTTAAATTAGGGAGAAAAGAGGCTTAACAATGAGAGGACAAATTTCAAGACGGTGTACTTCCCTAAGTGCTTTTGTGGGAAAAATAAATATTATAGGAAAAAGAGATAAAAATGAATTATGGCAGAAAATAATACAAAAACCACAAGTGACTCTTCAACTCTCAAAAGGTCTCTGGTTTAAGAAACATGGAACTATCTGTTTAATGTGTCCACTGTCTTGAAAGCATTTTAAAAATACATACATTTGATAGATTATTTTGGTCAATTGAACCTATCATTGTAAACGTTACCATTAAAAACAACTAAGAGACTTAGATTCTCTATATAGTTGTTTACCTTTTCCCTGGAAGATTATTTTGTGCAAGGAAAGGCTTTTAAATCTTGTAATCACATCAGGAAAACACAGAAAATATTTAAGCAAATATCAATTTCTTGACACAGCTATGGTAGAATAATGTCCTGTATTTTCAATTATTTATTAGGTTAGAAACGTTTAAAAACTGAGTATTAAATACCTAGTGACATTGTTATTCTTCTATTGTTATTGTTGGAAAAAATCTTGTGAAGAATTTTTCTTGGCTCCTTTTGAGGTTTCCTTTCTCCCTCAAAATGTAGGTTATAATTCATACACACACACATCCATATATGTTATCAGTTTGAACTGATTGCATATGTGCAACCCCCCAAATTGTGCTGGTCTCATCATATCACACATGCCGCTTTATCTCACTTATTACTCAACATCCTGGCCCAAGAAACTGGAATCTCTCTCTCTCTCTCTCTCTCTGTCTCTCTCTCTCTCTCTCTCTCTCTCACACACACACACACACACACACACATGCACGCACGCGCAATAGAGCTAACAAATGGCTGCATAGGAGCCAAGAGAAATGGGGATGAGGTTCAGAGCTGTCATGTAAACTTCTGCATCCACCATTACCCCAGACGGTCCTAACACTTTGAGAAAACAAAAGTACTATGTCTGATTCCTGCCTTAGGGGCTCAGTTAGATAAAAATAAATCTTCAAATCTTACAGTTCCACTGAAAGTATAAGGGGAAAAAAATGAGCTTTTTCTTTTCTACCAATCGTGAATCCAAGAATATTAGAGAGTGGAGTTCTGAGATAAACCTTTTTTGTCATAAGTTCCAGAGCCTGCTCAATGTAAAAATAATTCTCTAAGTCATGTGACTATTGTCTTAAGCAATTACATCATCTGCAAGGTGTTTTAAAAAACACTTAGACCTGATTTCTAAGTCATCGAGACACAGAGGAGAATTTATTTTGTATGGTTTCAGGCTGCCAATGTCTCTTTTCTTGTTTTACACAGTGTTGGAATGGCATTACTGAATTGGACCGGAAATGAAAGATCTATTGCTGTAATCAGTGTCTTGCCATTAATCACTTCCTTTGTCCCTTTGCTCCACCATCACTCCTTCTTGGCAATAGCTCAGAGGCTATTTCAGTCGTCCACATCCATTGAAGGATCTCACAACCAAAGCGCTTAGTGCTGCATGAGTCAGGGTCCAGCCAGAAGTTAGAAACCAATTTGAGAATTTAAAACAAGGAATTTCATGTGGGAATTGGTTACCAAGAACTGAAAGCCCACCTGAAACTGCAGGTAAACTCAGAGATAAGCAAAAGCAGGAAGCTGCTTTGCCCCTAGTCTGGAAAGACAGAGGCAGAAGGACTATTGCCAAAAGAAGAGAATGCCTAGGAATAGATCTGAGACTAAATGGAGTTTGGGTAGATACAGAAACCATTAAATCTTTAGTAATGGCAACTGGAACTTCAACCCTCCCATCTTTCTTTGTTAGTCTACTCTCATTCTGGAGAAAGTCTCTTGCAAATATTCTCCAGATGTCTAAAACCCCCTACTCTACCATGTGCCTCCCCAAACACTCAACTTGAAACTCCTCACTTTCAATACAAACTCTGTCCTTTCTCTCACCATGGATGCACAGTCTCTCTCTCTCTCTCCTCCTAACATAGTCACCCTCCCTGGGCTTTGAATTCTATCTTCCTTCCTTTCATCAGGGAATTTAGATCATCGATTTTAAACTCTCTTCTGTGTCTTCAAACCATTCTGCTAGTCATTGCCAGCAACATTTTAACATGTTCAAGTCTCTGCTATTCCTCCACCCCCATAAAGAGAAAGAGAGAGAGAGAGAGAGAGAGAGAGAGAGAGAGAGAGAGAGATCACAGTCAAGATTTTGAAAACATTGTTTATACTCACTGTCTACTACCTCCTTACCTTCCATTCACTTGTTAATTCATTGGAATCTGCCTTTTGCTCCCTCTTTCTAATGAACTGGCACTCTCCAAAGCCACAAAGGACCCTTTGTCTTGCTGTAATGGAGAGAAATCTTTGGACTATTACAAAAATATATTTTCGTCTTTGGTAATCCCTAACTTCCATCCTTTAGCTCCCATAAGAAGAACCACCATTGAAGGTTTCAGAAAATAGTTTTCTTCACTGTTTAGAGAGAATGTCTCTTCCAAATTTAAGACTGAGTTGCCTTGAGGCTTAATTCAACCCCCTTCCCCTCAATCTGCAACAAATCAGCTGTAGAACAGTAGTAGTTCTCTAAGTGTGGTTTGGGGACCAGCATTATCAACAGCACCTGGAAACTTGTTAGAAATGCAAATTCTCCGAATCCAACCCAAACCTACTGAATCAGAAACTCCAGGGGGTGGGGCCTAGAAAATTGGATTTTAATAAATCCACCAGGTTATTCTGATGTGTGCTGAAGTTTGATAACCACTGAGGAAGGAAGGAAGGAAGGAAGAGAAAATGGAAAATAGAAAAGAGGTAGGGGTGAATGAAGTTTGTAGGTTCTAAAATCTTTGATTTGCTCTATTTCTGCTGATGGGATGGGAGTAGGGAACATCGAGAGCTAAGGGGTGTAGCAGAAACCTCCAGAGAACATTGCGGGGGAAGGTGAGTGAATGAGTCGGGTGCTTCTCCAGGCAAGACCTGGGGAGATTCATGCTTCATGACAAATTGTGGTTCTGAAGGGGCTAAAGCCTCAAGTTCATTGTGGCCAATTTATAAATCCCACTCCACCTTGGTGACCTGAGAGCACGGCTGGAATTCTAGACCAGGTGAATCTTGAGGACAAGAAGAGCAGGACACTGAGGGCACAGACCTTGGTAACTGGAAGCAGTTTTTGTATCAAGCAGTGGTGGTTGCTGGGGCTTGTCTAGAAGTCCACATGCAATCAATTGTACCTTGGCAGTGACCAGTCCCAGTGTGGAATAAAGTAGACCCTCACCACAGTCACGAGTATAGAGTATAGGGCCAAGATCCCACTTTCTACTCCACTATGAGGACCCAGTAAGCTCTTGTGCACTCGCACCTTCTGAAGGATAAAGATCGGGAGGGAAGTATTTTGAAAGACTGAGAACTTAGTTGAAAGGAACTTTTATAAAAATAAGAAATTTTGAACTAGAAGTGCTGGTGATATCATTAATTGGAAAGTGTAAATTTCCTTTTTTCTCAGCAGGGTGAGGGTTCATGGAAAAGTTTAGATCATTGATGAAAAAATAGAGAACAGAAACATCTCCTTTTTTATTTGTACTCCTGAGGATCCCTGTTCATGACCCTTTTTGATGTCTGTCACTTTTCATGCTATTCACCACTACCTTTTTCCTGAATGTTCTCTTCCTTTGACCTCAATAGCACTGCGCTTTCACTGTCTTCTTCTTACCTCTATGACAGCTCCTTCTCTATGTACATAGTAGGCTGGAGTTCCTCCATTCATTCCTAAAACATTGATATTCTACAAAGAATTATATCTCCATCTTTTATCTTTCTGTAATCTTTAATTGTGTTTTGTATCCACATGAATGGAAGATGGTTCCAATATCCTCAGAATCATATACATCTCAGAAAAGAATAAGGAAGAGAGAAAGAGGAAAAGCAAAAATCCCCCTACTTTTGAAGCTTTGCTATTTTAATTAGCAAGGGAAGCCCTCTCCAAGGGAACTCTGCCTACATCTGATTAGTTAAAATGTTGGAAGGCAGAGATATTGAATATCTTCTGAACTGAGAAGCAACCGTAAAGTACAAATGTGAATTTTATTGTGGGTAACTTACATATAGGGTAGTGTGGGGGGTAGGGGATGACCATTCAGAAGCATTTGAAGCTGCACTCTGCTCCACTGAAAATGGTACAGGGGGATTTAAAGAGGCCAAAGCTAAAGATAGAATCTGACTACTAAGGAAGAAGCAAATCCAAACTGATGTGGACCAGGGGGTTTTCCTCCCCTTGGAGGTGTCATAACCATTATTCCTTGCTGATCATTATTAACCATCTGTGTCAGAAAATGGCATTCTTCCAGTTTTCATATCAGATGAAGGCAAGGGTTAAAGTTGATATGGAACTTATCTGGCTTGGGCGAATTCCTTGTGAGTAGGATAAATCTCAGTCACATAGAAAGTAGGACTGCAGGCCTAAGATGGAGCTGACAAAATGGAGTCAGTGTGGTTCAGCTACACACAAAATTGCATCACATGGCCATTTCTAGCTGCAAGAGAGTCTTGGAAGCTGTTTTAGTTCAGTTCATTTACCTTAAAACAAAAGTGTGAGAAAGGATTTTAGGTAGGAAACTACTAGTGTCTGCCTCAATCTCTTTTAATTCGTGTTTCATAAACAAGTCACCAAAATGAGAATCTTCTATTAATCCCCAGAAAAAATCCTTCGATCACTTCAATAATGTTACTCAGGATAAAAATCAAAATTCCTTATTAACAGCATGTAAATCCCTTCCTGATCTGGCCTTTGCTTTGTACTCCTTTCTTGTCTCATCACATACTCCTGCCATCATTTGATGCTTTAATCCATTTGAAGTGTTCCCAACATTATTTGTATATTTGTCTATATTGTTTCCTCTGTGAAGAACATTGCTCCCTGCATTTTCATCTGGATAACTCATATTTTTTCATAGGGGATCCAATTAAATGGCAGGAAGCTTTCCCTGACACCTGAGGCTGGGTGTCTATGTCTCTCTTATCCATGGAAGCACAAATGCACTCTCTTGAAACCTTCTGTTTACTCGTCTGCCTTCCCAAGAGACTTGATAAAAGGCGTTATGTTTTATTTATGGTTATATATCCATCCTGGCACATAGTATGTGCTCAATGCATATTTGTTGATTGAATAAATAAATAAAGTAGAATCAAAGTTCAGGTTTGAGTCAGTGAATTATATACAATCAATTCAAATATATAACGATGACTGTAAGTGCTTAAACTACAATTTGCATTTGACCTTTATTTATTTATTTTTTTTGCGGTACTTGGGCCTCTCACTGTTGTGGCCTCTCGCGTTGCGGAGCACAGGCTCCGGACGCGCAGGCTCAGCGGCCATGGCTCACGGGCCCAGCCGCTCCACGGCGTGTGGGATCTTCCCGGACCAGGGCACGAACCCGTGTCCCCTGCATCGGCAGGCAGACTGTCAACCACTGCGCCACCAGGGAAGCCCTGACCTCTATTTTAATGCTAGGGAAGCCTAGTAAGAACTACTTGGAACTTGTCTGGAGAAAGAGGATCATCAGTGAATAATTTTGATTCTAGTTGAAAGCGTCACTTTTAACCAACTTTTAACTTTCATTCTTGTTTAGTAGAGCTTTCACGATTCTGATTTCTTACTGTGAAAAATCTCTCAAGTAAACTTAATATGATCAAATTCAACAGCCACTAGCTGGTTAAGATATAATAAGGTTGGGGATACTTTAATGCAGTTTAGATTGTCTAATAATCATTTTTTTCAACAGGGTTGAAAGCATTTCAGTTGTTAATAGGGACAAAATGTGAACCAAACAAAAAGATTTGGTTTAGAGAGGATATAGTATAAAGACTATGATATTAAACCTCCCTATTGTTTCCATATTACATATAAACCCACACATGACACTCATACATTTAGGAACTCATGTTCATGTATAAATAAGTATACTAACATGCAAAAGTACAAAACTCACATAAGCTCAGCCATTTACCCAAGAAGCTATAGAAATGTTATCAAAAACATTGTTCACTGTATCAGTCAATATTGACAAGTTTTCATTTTCTTAACAAGTTGAGAAGATTCCTTCTGATTTTTCTTCTTCTTCCTCTTCTTTAAAGACATTGTGCATTACATACCTGACTCTTTAGTGCCTACAGTGATCAGGGCCAACTTTAAAATTCTATTATTGTGTTTACATTGGCTTTTACACTCTAATTTTTTTTTGTCTTCTAAGTTTACATGGTCTTGAATTTTTGCCTCAGCTTACATAAGTTTTAGTACATTTTTCATATTTCTATTTTATCTTAATTTTATTATATTCAGTCTGTTGTAATTTTTCATAAATACTTTGTGTAATGAGTCATGGTATAAACAAATAAATATTCTTTCCCATGTATACTCACACTTACATGAGACTGAAAATACTTAACGGAGATACTTGTCTATGCTTGTGCTGAGAATGTTTCACAGAATCATCCTAAATGCAACTAATCAGGAGAGTATACTTCTTTGGTTGCATATTTTCTTAGTCAATATTCTCTTGCCTTACTGATATATCACCATGCTGACTGATCCGACCAAAACTTACACTTGCCTGAAATTATTCTGCTGGTTTAAGTATCAACACAATAGGAGAGAATTGAGGTTTAGTGAAAAGCAATGACATATTAAAAATTTAGGTCTGTGAGAATTGATTTCAGATTTATTATAGCAGGAGAATAGAAAATACATTTATCAGGCATCTAAAAATCTTCTATAGTTGAGGAAGTATAATAAACTTTACATATCACCATCTTTCATTGTATAGATGAAGAAATTGAGGCTGAGAGAGGTTAAAGAACCTGTCACTGTCACAGAGGTGGTAAGAGACACCCTTCAAAAATGTGATGAGATAAAAAGTCTCTTGTTACCATTCCTCTGGAGGTTAGAATCACCATTAAAAGAATGGCCTTTTGTTCCAGATACAGCTGTGAATCCTTTCACCTAATCCAGCTGTGTGACCCTGGACAATTGTTTAATTCTCTGTGCTAGGGCATCTTTATCAGAGTTTGATTACAATTTTATTTATCTTTATTAAATTATTTTGAAGAATAAATGAAATAATAAATATAGAATTGATAGCACAGAGCCTGGCATATAGGTAGTGTTTAATAATTGTTAACTCATAAATGAAAGGAAAGGTGAATATTTTCTTTCTATATAAAGCAGTGAACTATGTATACCTTAAAAGATTTCCATAGAAAAGAGGTATAATCATAAGGTCTAAGTGGTAGGTTATTTTAAGTATGAGTTACTTTATTTTCCCCTTCAGTAAACTGAGTATATTCTTAACTTGGTTTTAATGTCCTAGAACATCCAGTGTTATGTAAGAGAGTATACTTTTCCCCCGGTTTTTATGTGAGCTTCTTGATTCATTTAAACGGGATCTGATAGCCTTGTGTGTGCTCACGGACATATTAATGGACATTCATATTGAGAGAAAAAACATCTCCAGCCAACGTGTATTCCTATGCTTCTTTGATTATCATCATCATCATCATCGTCCTTGTCATCATTGTGATCAACAACAAGTACTGATTAATCATCACCATGATATAATAATCATCTAAGGTGGACTGATACAGATCTATGAATAGCAAGAACAAACTGATATAGTATGGTCCCTTTGGGAAAGGGAGCAGGCAGAGGGGAATAAACTGAACTGGGATTTGAATGAAGTAGAATTCTGGTAAGTAAAGTTGGAGTGGGAGAGGCTTTGGAAGAATGACCAAGAACAATGAGGGGATTAAGTCAGTTAGGTGTGGTATGTGTATGCATGGGTGGGTGGCCCTGTAGGGCAGTGGTGGGAAAACAGTAGGACTGAAATGATAGGGATGGATTTGAACATCATTTCAGGGAGAATGATTGAAGAATTTTGAACAGGATCCTACTGAATCAGAATCAATAAAATTCTGTCCAAAATGAGAATCATCTGACTGTAAAAGAGACTTCCTAATTAGCTTAAGTTTGATATCTAAGTAGTCAGCATTCTAGGATGATTTTCAGCTTGATGGAAGTTTACTTTCTCAGTTCATTAAGAAAAAAGTTTCCAACCCCAAATAGCCAAAACAATTTTCACAAAAAAGAACAAAGCTGGATATGTATAGCCTCATCCACCAGAGGGCAGACAGCAGAAGCAAGAAGAACTATAATACTGCAGCCTGTGGAACAAAAACCACATTCACAGAAAGATAGACAAGATGAAAAGGCAGAGGGCTGTGTACCAGATGAAGGAAGAAGATAAAACCCCAGAAAAACAACTAAATGAAGTAGAGATAGGCAACCTTCCAGAAAAAGAATTCAGAATAATGAAAGTGCAGATGATCCAGGACCCTGGAAAAAGATTGGAGGCAAAAATTGAGAAGATACAAGAAATGTTTAAAAAAGATGTAGAAGAATTAGAGAACAAACACCTAGAAGAATTAAAGAACAAACAAACAGAGATGAACAATACAATAACTGAAAAGAAGAATACACTAGAAGGAATCAACAGCAGGATAACTGAGGCAGAAGAATGGATAAGTGACCTGGAAGACAAAATGGTGGAATTCACTACTGTGGAACAGAATAAAGAAAAAAGAATGGAAAGAAATGAAGACAGCCTAAGAGACCTCTGAGACAACATTAAACACAGCAACATTCGCATTATAGGGGTCCCAGAAGGAGAAGAGAGAGAGAAAGGATCCGAGAAAACATTTGAAGAGATTATAGTCGAAATCTTCCCTAACTAGGGAAAGGAAATAGCCACCCAAGTCCAGGAAGCGCAGAGAGTCCCAGGCAGGATAAACCCAAGGAGAAACACACCAAGACACATAGTAATCAAATTGACAAAAATTAAAGACAAAGAAAAATTACTGAAAGCAACAAGGGAAAAATGACAAGTAATATACAAGGGAACTCCCATAAGGTTAACAGCTGATTTCTCAGCAGAAACTCTACAGGCCAGAAGGGAGCGGCATGACATATTTAAAGTGATGAAAGGGAAGAACCTAAAACCAAGATTACACTACCCGGCAAGGATCTCATTCAGATTTGATGGAGAAATCAAAAGCTTTACAGACAGGCAAAAGCTAAGAGAATTCAGCACCACCAAACCAGCTCTACAACAAATGCTAAAGGAACTTTTCTAAGTGGGAAACACAAGAGAAGAATAGGACCTACAAAAACAAACCCATAAAAATTAAGAAAATGGTAATAGGAACATACATATCGATAATTACTTTAAACGTGAATGGGTAAAATGCTCCAAGCAAAAGACACAGGCTCGCTGAATCGATACAAAAACAAGGCCTATATATATGCTGTCTACAAGAGACCCACTTCAGACCTAGGGAAACATATAGACTGAAAGTGAGGGGATGGAAAACGATATTCCATGCAAATGGAAATCAAAAGAAAGCTGGGGTAGCAATACTCATATCAGATAAAATAGACTTTAAAATAAAGAATGTTACAAGAGACAAGGAAGGACACTACATAATGATCAAGGGATCAATCCAAGAAGATATAACAATAATAATTATGTATGCACCCAAGATAGGAGCACCTCAATACATAAGGCAACTGCTAATAGCTATAAAAGAGGAAATTGACAGTAACACAAAAATAATGGGGGAGTTTAACATGTCACTTACACCAATGGACACTTCATCAAAACAGAAAATTAATAAGGAAACACAAGCTTTAAATGACACAATAGACCAGATAGATTTAACTGATATTTATAGGACATTCCATCAAAAAATATCAGATTACACTTTCTTCTCAAGTGTGCATGGACATTCTCCAGGACAGATCACATCTTGGGTCACAAATCAATCCTCAGTAAATTTATGAAAATTGAAATCATATCAAGCATCTTTTCTGAACACAATGGATGAGATTAGAAATCAATTACAGGGGAAAAATCATAAAAAGCACAAACTTGTGGAGGCTAAGCAATATGTTACTAAATAACCAAGAGATCATTGAAGAAATCAAAGAGGAAATCAAAAAATACCTAGAGACAAATGACAATAAAAACACGATGATCGAAAATCTAGGGGATGCAGCAAAAGCAGTTCTAAGAGGGAAGTTTATAGCAATACAAGCCTACCTCAAGAGACAAGAAAACTCTCAAATAAACAATCTAACCTTACACCAAAAGGAACTAGAGAAAGAAGAAGAAACAAAACCCAAAGCTGGTAGAAGGAAAGAAATCATAAATATCAGAGCAGAAATAAATGAAATAGAAACAGAGAAGACAACAGCAAAGATCAGGAAAACTAAAATCTGGTTCTTTGAGAAGATGAACAAAACTGATAACCCATTAGCCAGACTCATCAAGAAAAAGAGGGAGAGGACTAAAATCAATAACATTAGGAATGAAAAAGAAGTTACAACAGACACTGCAGAAATATAAAGAATCCTAAGAGACTACTATAGGCAACTCCATGCCAATAAAATGGACAACCTGGAAGAAATGGACAAATTCTTAGAAGGTATAACCTTCCAAGATTGGACCAGGAAGAAATAGAAAATATGAACAGACCAGTCACAAGTAATGAAGTTGAAACTCTGATTAAAAATCTTCCAGCAAACAAAAGTCCAGGACCAGATGGCTTCACAGGTGAATTCTATCAAACATTTAGAGAAGAGCTAACACCCATCCTTCTCAAAGTCTTCCAAAAAATTGCAGAGGAAGGAAAACTCCCAAACTCATTTTATGAGGCCACCATCACCCCGATACCAAAACCAGACAAAAATATTACAAAAACAGAAAATCACACCCAATATCACTGATGAATATAGATGCAAAAATCCTCAACAAAATACTAGCAAACAGAATCCAACAACACATTAAAAGGATCATACACCATGATCAAGTGGGATTTATCCCAGGGATGCAAGGATTCTTCAATATACACAAATCAATCAATGTGATACACCATATTAACAAATTGAAGAATAAAAACCATATGATCATCTCAATACATGCAGAAAAAGATTTTGACAAAATTCACCACCCATTTATGATAAAAACTCTCCAGAAAGTGGGCATAGAGGGAACCTACCTCAGAATAATAAAGGTCATATACAATAAACCCACAGCAAACATCATTCTCAATGGTGAAAAACTGAGAGCATTTCCTCTAAGATCAGGAATAAGACAAGGATATCCACTCTCACCACTATTATTCAACATAGTTTTGGAAATTTTAGCCATGGCAATCAGAGAAGTAAAAGAAATAAAAGGAAAGCAAATTGGAAAACAAGAAGTAAAACTGTCACTGTTTGCAGATGACATGATACTATACATAGAGAGTCCTAAAGATGCTACCAGAAAACTACTAGAGCTAATCAATGAATTTGGTAAAGTAGCAGGATACAAAATTAATGCACAGAAATCTCTTGCATTCCTATACACTAATGGTGAAAAATCTGAAAGAGAAATTAATGAAACAGTCCCCTTTACCATTGCAACAAAAAGAATAAAATACCTAGGAATAAACCTACCTAAGGGGACAAAAGACCTGTATGCAGAAAACTATAAGACACTGATGAAGGAAATTAAAGATGATACAAACAGATGGAGAGATATACCATATTCTTAAATTGGAAGAATCAATATTGTGAAAATGACTATACTACCCAAAGCAATCTACTGATTCAGCACAATCCTTATCAAATAACCAATGGCATTTTTTACAGAACTAGAACAAAATAATCTTAAAATTTGTATGGAGACACAAAAGGCCCTGAATAGCTAAAGCATTCTTGAGGGAAAAACAGAGCTGGAGGAATCAGATTCCCTGACTTCAGACTATACTACAAAGCTACAATAATCAAGACAATAGGGTACTGGCCCCAAAACAGAAATATAGATCAATGGAACAGGATAGAAAGCCCAGAGATAAACCCATGCACATATGATCAACTAATCTATGACAAAGGAGGCAAGGATATACAATGAAGAAAAGACAGTCTCTTCAATAAGTGGTGCTGGGAAAACTGGACAGCTACACGTAAAAGAATGAAATTAGAGCACTCCCTAACACCATACACAAAAAAGAAACTCAAAATGGATTAGGGACCTAAATGTAAGACTGGACACTATGAAACTCTTAGGAAAACATAGGAAGAACAATCTTTGACATAAATCACAGCAAGATCTTTTTTTATCCACCTCCTAGAGTAAAGGAAATAAAAACAAAAATAAACAAATAGGACCTAATGAAACTTAAAAGCTTTTGCAAAACAAAGGAAACTACAAACAAGACGAAAAGACAACCCTCAGAATGGGAGAAAATATTTGCCAACGAATCAATGGACAAAGGATTAATCTCCAAAATATATAAACAGCTCATGCAGGTCAATATTAAATAAACAAACAACCCAATCAAAAAATGGTCAGAAGACCTAAATAGACAACACTTCTCCAAAGAAGACACAGATGGCCAAGAAGCACATGAAAAGCTGCTTAACATCACTAATTATTAGAGAAATGTAAATCAAAACTAGAATGAGGTATCACCTCCCACCAGTTAGAATGGGAATCATCAGAATATCTACAAACAACAAATGCTGGAGAGGGTGTGGAGAAAAGGGAACCCTGGTGCACTGTTGGTGGGAATGTAAATTGATATAGCCACTATAGAGAACAGTATGGAGGTTCCTCAAAAAACTAAAAATAGAATTATCATATGACCCAGCAATCCCACTATTGGGCATATACCCTGAGAAGACCATAATTCAAAAAGACACATGCACCCCAATGTTCATTGCAGCACTATTTACAATAGCCAGGTCATGGAAGCAACCTAAATGCCCATTGACAGACGAATGGATAAAGAAAATGTGGTACATATATAGAATGGAATATTAATCAGCTGTAAAAAGGAACAAAATTGGGTCATTTGTAGAGATGTGGATAGATATAGAGACTGTTATACAGAGAGAATTAAGTCAGAAAGAGAAAAACAAATATTGTATATTAATGCATATGTGTGGAACCTAAAGTAATGGTACAGATGAACTGGCTTGCAAGGCAGAAATTGAGACACAGATGTAGAGAACAAACGTATGGACAAAAAGGGGGAAATGTGGTGGTGTGTGTGTGTGATGAATTGGGAGATTGGGATTGATATATATACACTAATATGTATAAAATGGATAACTAATAAGAACCTGCTGTATAAAAAAATAAATAAAATATAATTCAAAAATTCAAAAAAAAATCTGGATATATCACACTCCCTGACTTATACTACAAAGGTACAGTAATCAAAACAGTATGGTACTGGCACAAAAACAGACTCATAGATCAATGAAACAGAATAAAAAGCCCAGAAATAAACCAACGTACTTATGGTCAATCAATCTATGACAAAGGAGATAAGAATATAGAATGGGGAAAAGACAGTCTCTTCAATAAGTGGTGCTGGGAAAACTGGACAGCTACAAGCAAAAGAATGAAATTAGAACATTTTCTCACACCATGTACCAAAATAAACTCAAAATGGATTAAAGACTTAAATGTAAGACTGGAAACCATAGAACTCTTACAAAAAAATATAGTTGGAACACTCTTTGACATAAATCATAGCAATATTTTTTTTTGGACCTTTTTCATAAGTCAAAGGAAACAAGAGCAAAAATAAAAATATGGGACCTAATTATACATAAAAGCTTTTGCACAGCTAAGGAAACCATCCCATCAATAAAGCAAAAAGACAACCTACAGAATGGGAGAAATATTTGTGAATAATATGGTCAATAAGGGGTTAATATTCAAAATATATAAACAGCTCATATGGCTCAGTGTCAAAAAAACCCAAAAAACCTGGTTAAAAAAATGGACAGAAGATCTGAGTAGACATATTTCCAAAGAAAATATGCAGAGGGCCAACAGGCATGTGAAAAGATGCTCAAAATCACTAAACATCAGAGAAATGCACATCAAAACCACAGTGGGATATTACCTCACACCTGTTAGAATGGTTATCATCAAAAAAGACCACAAATAACAAATGTTGGCAAGGAGGTGGGGAAAAGGGAACCCTGGTGCACTGTTGGTGGGAATGTAAATTGATTCAGCCACTATGGAGAGCAGTATGGAGGTTCCTTAAAAAACTAAAAATAGAACTACCATATGACCCAGCAATCCCACTACTGGGCATATATCTGAAGAAAAAGAAAACACTAACTCGAAAAGATACATGCACTCCGATGTTTATAGCAGCACTGCTTATAATAGCCAAGATATGGAAGCCACCTAAATGTCCATTAACAGATTAATGGATAAAGAAGATGTGGTATACATACACAATTACTCAGCCACAAAAAAGAATGAATTTCTGCCATTTGTAACAACACGGATGGACTTAGAGGGTATTAGGCTTAGTGTAATAAGTCAGACAAAGACAAATACTGTATGTTGTCACATATTTGGAGTCTGAAAAGTAAAACAAATGAATCAGTATAACAAGACAAACTGACTCACAGATATAGAGAAAAAATGAGTGGTTACCAGTGGGGAGAGGGAAAGGGAAGAGGCATGATAGGGGTAGGATATTAAGAGGCACAAACTACTATGTATAAAGTAAATAAGCTACAAGGATATATTGTACAGCACAGGGAATATAGACAATATTTTGTAATAACTTTAAATGGAGTACAATCTATAAAAATATTGAATCACCTGAGACAAATATAATATTGTAAATCAATTTATACTTCAATAAAAAAGATTCCAATTCCACCTTCTTTCAAATTTTATGTCAAAAATTTGGAAAGTCAAACTGCATGATGATTGGGGTGGAAGAATGTAGAAAATTTCTAGATTATAAAAGAATATCTTTTCAATTTACAGTTGGTATAAGATCTGAAATATCAGCTCTGGAATAAGAATTCAGACAATAAAAGACTATGTTCAGGTTTAACTCTGCAAAGTTGTTCACATTTTTCACATAGGAAATGTTATAATCCTGTACGGCTGTTTTGGCTTTATTGTTTATATGCATTTACCAATTAGTTTAAGATGTTTGGAATGTGGGATAATAGAACATGCTAGAGATTAATCTTCTCATCATGCAAGAGTATCTTAAACTTTTCTTTAAAATATTCTTCCCGACCGCCTCAATACCCTTGTTCCTATGACAGACAAAAACACAGATAAGACATCTGGTGGTCTACTTATTTATTAATGGGAACTTGGACCAGTAGAGTAAATACTGTGCAAACATGCCCTACTTGGGCCCATGTGGGTAGAGAAGAAGTAAGTAAACCATGCTGTGTCTGCCAAACATCTCTGATGATAATGGAAATGGGACTATTATATTTCTCTTCCAAATGGCTGGTTATTGCCCATCTTCATAGCAGAGATAAATGGATATACTCAAAGAATCCTGACTATGTGGGTGGCCCCATTTAACTGGTGAAAAGAGTCCTATCCATGAATATGCTCAACTTCTAAATTAAGCATGGGCACACACACACACACACACACACACACACACACACACACACACACAACTTTCAAGAGCAAAAAGTCCATGGTTAACTAGTTCAAATTCTTTCAACATGGAATAGTTAATGTCTATTATCCCTTTCAATCTGTGAATATGAGATTTATAATTTTGGGCCTAGCATAATACAAATATTGTGTATGCCTTTGGTGTTCCATCCATGGGTTGCAAAAGTAATCACTTGTATACACATCCATTAACACAAATTCATTTACACTTGTATACACATTCTTATCATGCGTAGAATACTGCTCTTTCTGACTGAACAAAAAGCACAGCACATTTAAATGAAAATCTCTGCAAGGTCAGACATACAAAAATAGCAGTGATACATCACACTTTGAAAGAGCATTTCATTAATAGATGGATCAGAACACACTTCTTGTTGTATATCATTTAATTGTTATGTATTTAAAATGAGACATATTTCTAATATTCTTTCCAAGCTTTCATATACTTCAAATTTATTATAACAGTTGTTAGTGGCAATGACATCACAAGATGAATTCAAAGCAATGATTGCTTTAACATTTAAAAAGCTTAGAGTGTACCGATAATTCAGGCTGCTAAGTGAAAGTACAAATGTCAGTTTAGCTATCTATAATCTCATACTGTTTAAAGGTTCATGAATTACACATGCAGTGGATAGAAATGGAGGAACCGAATTTGACTAAAAGACCTGTTTCACAAAAAATTTGCTGAAACGGTTTCTTCTAATGTATTTTAGTGATTAATCAATGTGATTTAAAATGTTAGAATTATTTAAGGTCTGTACTTTGGATTTACTGTGAACTCAAAGCATGTTTATATTTATTGCATCAACTAAGTAAACAGCATATGCTTAATGCTTTTAAAATGCTCTCCAGTAAAATTTAGGTCAGTACTGGCTTGTTAGCTATCAACCATGAAGATACATTGACATATTTGATTAACAGTGTGTTTCTCCCACAGTGCTTGGTGTAATTTCTGCACTTTTATGTCACTGGCAAAAATTCAGTGTCAGCTGCTATCATATATTAAAGATGTTTTACTTACATTAATTTTCTGTATTTTTCAATGTTTACTAACTTTCTTTTCTAAATTATGTTTATCTTGTTTGAAGAACAAACAATTCTACTATGGAAATTCCTAGAGTATAAAAATAGAAATACTCAGGATGCATTGACTTCTTTTTAATACAGTGTGCTGGTAGACATGGTGTCAAAAGCAGTGAGGACAAATAATGACTGAAAATTAGGATTATTTGAAATTTTAACTACTATCTGACCCTATTAGGTATTACTCCTATTATGGTGTAGCTATAGCAATGTGGCCACAAAACCAGATTCTCCAGCAAACAATAACTGGTTTTGAGCCAGATTACTCCTAGAAATAGTAATGGATAAGTGCTACAGTGGACACAGAAAAATAAAACGAGATAACTCAGCTAGAGATTGAGGAGGAAAAATGGTTTGATTATATGTTGGCTTCTACCAAATACCACATCTCTTTACTCAAGATGTTTCATGTTATTAATCTTCCTACTCACCAGGGAAAGAAAAAAGGAAAATGATGAACGTTAGTCCAAAACATTTCAATCTGTCAAATGAAAGAGAGAATGAATATATAAATAATTATATCAGTTTGGGCATTGAAAAACCCTGGTGGCTACATTTACCCAGCTAGCAAGATGCCCTGAGGGACTGTGGACATTTGGTTTAAGATAATGAAGTGTAGAACCATGAGCTGAAAAATGGGAATTACAAGGCTGAGTTCACTTAATTAAAAAATTGAGGCCACCGGAAACCCCTTGCATGGGTGCAAAGTCTCTTTAGGGTGAATGCTACTGGTCTACATTGGCCAGATATACCAGTACTGGTATCTAAGAGAGACCAAGCAGAAATTATCATAGGATCCTTTCACTTTTAGTTTTTGGAGAGGTAGTGGAATCAATGGACTGAATTCATTTACATCCTGGTAGAGGAGAAGGACACAGGCAGGATTCAAGGATTCTGCCTCATGTTTTGGAATTGTCCCCATTATCCCTATGTTTCTAAATCATTCACATTGCTCACTTGGAGTTATTTGGGCCAGCACATCCTTAATCTTCACCCAGATATCTTCCATGCACATATTAAAAAATCTTCAGGGTATTTCCTTTTGGAGGTCACTTCAAATTTGGCATTTTCAACTCAGAACTCACTTTGTTTCCACCCAAGTCAACCGTCCTTCTCAGAGTATCCCTTTGTTGGATTGCTGTTACTAGTTTTCTAAGTCATGGAGATGTTCCCAATAACTCACAACAACATTTACCCCTCCGTTCCATCTTTCCAATCTGCCATCAGCCCAGCATCCTGCTGTCATTTCTACCTTACCTGGGTTTCAATATTTCAAATTTGCTTTAGTAACTGGCCATCTTTTTCAGGCAATTCGGCTACTACTGAGCCTTTAAACTGCCATACACTTCATATAACTAAAATATTTTCATGTTCAGAAGTTGAAATAATATAACACTTGGGATTAGCTCCAATTTTGACAAAGTCTAGTTTTCAAAGAGCTCTTCAGTCTGGCTCCTCGCGTCTTACATTAGTGTCCTTTGGTTCCAACCATATCACTTTCCCTCCTGAGCCCTGTACACATAATTCCAATTTCTGATCGGAATTCAGATTTCATACCCAGAAATAACCCATATGTTTTCTTGCCCTATCCAAAACCTATCTATTCTTCCAAGTCCCTTCAGGTCTCCCAAACTTACCTTAGATGTCCCTGAGTCCAGTCCTCTTCAATGTGCACTTGTCTTCGACAATCATTCTCCCCGCCTGAAGCCATCAGGAGTATCTAGAACAATGATTATGTTTCCTAGAACCCACTCCCCATATCTCTTAGCAATCCCTTTTCCTTTTCCCTTCTAGCAACTGTGTTCTAAGCTTCCCAGGAGCTTCAAACTCCCAGAACTGATTTTAAAAGCCCTTATTCAATTGTTGAACTTTCCCATGTTAATTCGATTGAGCACTTGCTTGTGAGGTTCAAAGGTATCTTTGACTTCGAGTTCCACCAAATTTAAAAAGCTTTCCTAAAAAACTTAGTCAAGACCTTTACTCCCTAGAAATCAACAACACTATTCTGGGTAGGATTTGAGTATGGAATTTCTCAGTACTTTACAATAATTTTCTAAAATCTTGCAATAAGATCCAACTCTCCTAGGATGTAGGGATTTTGGTTCTCCTAATTCCTCCGTGGTACGTGTCAGGCAGCTAATCAGTACATATGTGTTTGAATTGAATTGAAAACCAGTAGAGGGAGAGGAATGATGTAACAGAGAGTAAGAAACTGTGTGTTGATTTGACCAAGTACCAGAGAGTGGGAAGAGGGATTTAGTAACTTGGTATGAAGACTTGGCAGCTGGTGGAATGGGGCAGATAAATGAGGAAAATTTGATTTCACTAACATTAGGAATATAGACCAGTGGGTCTCAAACATGGATACACATTTTAATCACCTAGGGAGCTTTTACAAAGTTTTATTACTTGCTCCACTCACTACATCCCTCTCCCCTGTTCTGATTTAACTGATCTGGGAAAGAGCACTAGTTGTTTTTAAAAAGCTTTGTAGGTAATTTTAAGGTGCAGAGAGGGTTAAGAGCCACTGATACAGGACTTTGCTACTCAATGTGTGGTCCCAGGGCCAATATCATAGATGTCATCTGGGAGATTGAATTTCCAGCCCCACCCCAAACTTCCAGAATCAGAATCTGCATCTTAATGAGATTTCCCAGACGCCTCTTAGGCACACTAAAGTTTGAGATGTACTGCTTTATGGGATCCATGCTGATTTCAACATAGGGGACCACCTTGACAAGCCAAAATTCTAGTTTTAAAAAAAAAGAAGATTCTAGTTTAGAGTTACCTTGGACACATTCACTGCACCTGGCTCAGACACAGCCCATCAACTTCCTGTGGCTGCTCCAGGCTGAATGGGTCTAAGAGAGGCAGGAAGGGTGGAAGAGAGAAAATGGGACCAATAGGGAGGAAGGGCTGGCAATTACTTCAATTATCCCTGCCTCTTTTTCAAGATCAATTTTGTGTACTGTGACTCAGCACTTCTGCCTCCTTCCTGCCTTCTCTTCTAACAATTTCACCCTCTCCCCAAGAAAATCTATTTCTTCGTTGATTATCCACAGTTTTAAAGCTACTTATCCAAAGCTTCTTAAGAGGAGTATTAATGCTAATGGATTTAGTGCTAACCACACTGGTCAAGATGGGAACCACATCCATGAAAGGATATTCCTGTTTCCTGACTCTTTCATGCTGGGGAAGTAATCAATAGGAAATTTGGAAAGGATGTGTGTGTGTGGGGGAGAAGACATAATCTCTCAGTGTTGACAAAGGCTCTCTGTCTTTCAATAACTAACCCAAAGTTTGTTTTTAAACTTGAAAATTTAACATGTTACCTCTATCTAAGGAGATCAGCCCTGGTTCACCCCCAAAGTCATCAGGTGGAATGGTCCAGTACCGCACTGTCCAAAAGATAGCCATTAGTGACTGATACAGGACTACTGAGCATTCTGAATGTGGCTAATCCAATCTGAGCTGTGCACACTGCAGTTTGAATGTAAAACAACTGATTAATAAGTTATGTTGATTACATCTGATTGCGTATGTCGAAACCATAATATTTTGGATATATTGGACAAAATAAAATGTTATTAAATGAATTTCAACTGTAATTTTTTAGTTTATAAAAATGGGACTACTAGAAAATTAAAAATACACATGAGGTTTGTGTTATATTTCTATTGGATAGCACCAATCTAAAAGAACTAAACAGCCCTTTCAGACAGTAAAAGTCTAGGTCAGTATTTACTCTTACCCTAACTTAATTATAAAGCTAATTTACAATGAAGCAGGAAACTCATAGACTTAAGCTACAGTTTAGGAGGCAGCTATGGCTTGGGTGGCGTGGGCAGGGACAGGAAATGGCAGAAATATTAAATTATAGAAAATTTGGTTTGAACCCATTTTTTCCTGTCTACACCAGACTATCCAGAAAATTTATAAGCTTTCATAGTCTCAGGGTGATTTTCACTAGTTCAAGAGAAAATTTTGGAGATGGTTTGGCATGTGCTGACATGATGAGATTTAGTGTTTGAGAACACATTCAGGAGATAAATCATATCTAAATAACAAGTATTTATTGAACACCTATTATGTGCAAGGCACTGTACTATGTGATGCTCCATGCTGAAAAGAGTTCATATTGTATAGGGGAGATGGCAAATAGGAGACAATGAAGATATTCAGTCTATTAGACCCAGTATGTCCAAGCAAAACCGGTGGGGCAATGTCAAGAACATGTAACACTACAGAAGTTGTGTTTTTATGAATTAGGTGAGTTAAATGCTCCACATCTGTATCCAGTTTGTTCTTACCATACTGACACTTTCACATCAATTCTCAGAATTATTTCCTTTTTTTTTCTTTTCTCCTTCTCTATTGCTGAGAGTATTAGCTACATTCCTTCTTGGGCTTAGGTGGGCCAAGTATCAGGCTAACCTTGTGTCAAATCTTACTGCTTAGAATAGATGAATTGTCAATAGTTGGAACAAATATGCTATATATTTGTTTTTTCTTGGGGAAGAATGTAATGATGAAATTAGACTCATATTTTTCTGTGGTTGCCAAGTACTAAATTCTTAGGGTATCACAGGTAGGTCATTTATTTCTCTGTAGATTATTATTTTATTTATTTATTTATTTTTTTGCAGTACGCGGACTTCTCACTGCTGTGGTCTCTCCCGTTGTGGAGCACAGCCTCTGGATGCGCAGGCTCAGCGGCCATGGCTCACGGGCCCAGCCGCTCCGCAGCATGTGGGATCTTCCTGGACCGGGGCACGAACCCGTGTCCCCTGCATCGGCAGGCAGACTCTCAACCACTGAGCCACCAGGGAAGCCCATCTCTAGATTATTAAGTGAAATAATTTTTCCATGATATAAACACTTTTCAACATCTATAATAACTTTCTTTTGACATTTTAAAGGGAATATTAAAAAACACAATATAAACTATCAATTCTATATAAAGAAATGATACACTGTGAATAGAGACCAATAACTGTCAGCCTTGACCAGGTAGTTATAATGCTAAGACAGATAAATTCTAAATAGAAAAATAGGAAACGCATCCTGAGCCCAAAGAGAATTGATACAGTGTAGTGCCATTCATGGCAAAAGCGAGCAAATATATTATCAGAAACAGCACGTTCATATAGACCATTGCCAGGAGGGTGGCGATGGACTGTGCTTTAGATATCATTAGGCCAGTGTTTTTCAACACTAAGAGCAAAACTTAATAGGATTTAAGTTTTAAATCCTATTTAAGTTAACCAGAATTAAAATAAATAGCATAGCAAGTTATAAGAGTAAGTACTGTTTTATGAAAATATTGCTTTAGTTGTATGTGGGCTGTGTGTATGTGTGTGTGTGTGTGTGTGTGTGTGTTCTGGGTCACCAGGTAAAATGTATCTCTTGTTGTGGACAGTAGTCAAAAATATTTAAAGATCACTATAAAACGCATTTTAATGGATGGCCATTAAAATAAGTCAGAAGTCTAGGAAAACTACATCTTTCCCCAAAGCCACAGAACTAATGAGAAGTGGACATAGAAATTTAATGACTCCCTGTAAACTTTACTGTACTATACTGCTGCTTCACTTCAATCTTAAATATTTTACAGTTGAATATGGAGAAAAGATTCTGCTTCAACTTCAAAAATAGTTGAAGAGCTTACTACCTCATAGATTCTTGTGTACATGACTTTACAGATGAGACAAATAAGAAAGTATACTCGTAGAAAGTTTTCTTCTAGTCATATTGTAGGTTTAAGTAACGGCAACTATTTTCACATTGAAGAAAAGGGTGGTTGCTGACTTTCTCTCTTCTGAACAGATTCTAGTTGACAGAAACAAGTGGACAGACAGGAATTACCAGACAGTGAATTTGGTGAGATACCATAAAAGCATTTGCTGCTCTTCTGCAGCTCTTTAGGATTATTGGACCCAGTGGCAAGCACAATCATGAATTTTAACCAACTGCCAAGGGGTTTATTCAATAGATTTGGGGGCAGGATTCAGTAAGCTTGGTGTGGAAGCTGCAAAAAGTCTGAATGAAAGTGCTTAAAGACAGTAAGTCATTTTAAGCCACTGTAAACTATTGTAAACTACTATTAGTCATTGTAACAATTTAAATGGAAGAGAAAACACATTTTGTAACCATAAAGATGTGTGTTCTAAAAGGAAAAATAGTTGAACATATGTCTTCAAAAATGGGGATATAAGATATTCATCAAGTTTTTACCATATTATAAAGACACATTTGTATGGATCCTTAAAATCATTAGCATCCACTTTAAGTGTATATTAAGAATGCAGTGACTGGCTGCTTTAAAATCCCTGTAGAGATAAAACTCAGGCTGAGACAAAATGAAGAACTTTGGACAAATCTGGATTCATTCTCTTCCTTTTCTCAATCCACCCTGAACCACTGAATCTTAGTAAGTTCCACACAAAAGTAACTATCATTTCTAGCAACCGTAGCATTTTGCTAGTTTCTTTTCAGTAATTAGCATGAAAACATGAACCTCTTTCTAGGAAAGTATTCTCTTACTCTTTGATGTCTTAAGTATTTTAGGACTGACTTGGCAATTTTTTCCAAAGCATTTATGGATGGTTTATATACATGTATAGGTGCATACACACATAATATAGACAATTATATTAGAATATTTATAGAATTACTTTTAAATTACTGGTAGAATAAATATTTTTCAGTGCAGCTGTATTAACCTCACCGGTATTTTTACTGACATCTTAATTGTTGTAAAAACATATATTTTCATATAATTATCATTAACCTACAAACAATAACCTTTCTGCATGTTTAAAGTGGTTACAGAGCTTGTTATTATAGACTGCTTTCACTACTGTTCATTTAGTATGCTGTGTTTTTAACACAAATGTAATCCACTCTGCATTTTCCATTTAAAATGCATAAGGCAAAGTGCATCATAACAGGATGTAACTACGTATTAATCAAATTAGCACAACACTTCAAAGGCTTGGGCTTTTTGCTGGGTTACTGTTAGATCACAATTCATGAAGGAGAGAAACAGCATAATGAATGGCTTGGCAAGGGAGCAGTTTATTTTCCTTCCAGAAAGATATAGAGTGGGTTAATTTTCATGATGGGAAAACATGTCAAGAAAGGGTAACAGTAAGCATTAAGCTAAAGGACAATAAGTAGAATTTAGGATACTCTGTGGTTTTGCCACTGATAAAACATAAATTCTATAATTATTTGATGACACAACAAAACTCCAATGACCTACTGTTAAATTATTAAATCTTCATGACCCAAGCAAATACAAGCCAGTATCATCAATATTAATATTAAGAAGATGGCAGATTAGACGATTCTTTGTCATTGTGAACAGCATGCTCTATAGCAATGGAAAATATAAAACATAGTGCATCAAAATACAGAACTCAGTGCAAACATAACATATACCATGTAGTTTGGTATAATGCTAATTAAATAATTACTGATCTTTATCAGTGTTTGGCTTTGCATAATTTTAAATATACATTCAGCACAGTGGACCAAAAAAAAAGGGAAAATACCTGGATGGAACTTAGCTGGGACTAATGATAAAGAAGAAAATAGATAGCCAAAAAATGGAAGTCAAATATTTTGTTGAACATTCAACTGATTGCTATCATTAGATGTCTGGCACATGCAAACTTTCTCCTCTCTGTTACTGACAAATAACAAATGAACAGCTAATTTCCTTTTTTTTTTTGCAGTACATGGGCCTCTCACTGTCGTGGCCTCTCCCGTTGCGGAGCACGGGCTCCGGACGTGCAGGCTCAGCGGCCATGGCTCATGGGCTCAGCCGCTCCGCGGCATGTGGGATCTTCCCGGACCGGGGCACGAACCCGTGTCCCCTGCATCGGCAGGCGGACTCCCAACCACTGCGCCACCAGGGAAGCCCCACTAATTTCCTTTTAATCTAAAACTTTTTTTTTCTTGCCATGGGGATTAGGATGAGGGGAGCTCACTGAGAAGCACCCATCTACCTCCTGCTTTTTTTCCTAAAACAAGCGTACGAGGTTATTTTAATGCTAAGCTCGGATTTTCTTTTTGCCATGTACAAAGTCCACGATAGGAGTCTACTTGGAGCAAGAGAGCAAACAGAGAATTTTCAAAGCCAGAGCTACATTAAAGTAATTGTCATTTCTGAGTGATTCCGAGTTATGTGCAAGTCTATGCAAAGAAGAACTCTGCTTCCATTACACAAATCTGGATATCTGCACATATACAAAGGTGCCTGGTTTTAAGAGTGAGAAGTGCAGAAGAAAAGAATAACGGTTGAGAGTGTGTTGGAAACTGGGCAAAGGGGGAGAGACAAGACAGAGGAAAGAAATGGGAAAGGAGACCACTGAAGCGAGGTAGAGGGGAAATAATAAGAATATACACATGGCACTCCGCATCCACGGTTCCACATCCGCGGATATGGAGGGCCGACTAAGGGGCTTAAGCATCTGTGAATTTTGGTATCCATGGACAGGGGGAGGGAGGGTTGGTATCCTCAGTCCCCAGAGGATACCAAGGGATGACTATAATGGCAAGAAGAGAGAAATTGGTGAGGGAGGGAGAGGAACATAGAGACGATGGAGAGACCTGAGTGACCCATCACCAGGGCAAGCAGTTTAACTGGACATCTCACCTCTGTTCTCAATCTATAAAATGATGGTGGTGGTGGTGATGGATTACAGGAGCTCTGAAGAGTTTATAATTCAAAAGTTCTGTGACCTGGTGGCTTTATGACTAAAAAGTTCTACTGCCAATTATTTCCACAAGTGTCTGGCAATAATTCTCTTCTTTTTCCCCCATTTTTTTTTTTTTAAATAAGAGAAAGGATTTTCATTTTAAAAGGGAGGTTGCTAGGCCCAACAGAAGTCTCAGAAAAGAACCCCTGAAAATTCAGGTGCATTCACATTGCTAAATCCTGCCACATACTTTTTGTGTGTGTGTGTGTGTGATTGTTCACTTTTCTCTTTTATACAGAGTGGAATCCAAGTAAACCAGAGTTTCTCTACCTCCACACAACTGACATTTGGGGAAGAGAACAGTTTGTGTGTCATGCGGATTGTAGGATGTTTAGTAGCATCCTGATCTCCAGCCACTAGATGCCAGTGGCACCAGCCCCGAGCTGTGATAACTAAAAATGTTTCCAGACATTGCCAAATGTCCCTGAGGATCAAAAACTGTACCTGATGGGGCTTCCCTGGTGGCGCAGTGGTTGGGAGTCCCCCTGCCGATGCAGGGGAAACGGGTGCGTGCCCCAGTCTGGGAGGATCCCGCATGCCGTGGAGCAGCTGGGTCCATGGGCCATGGCCACCGGGCCTGCGTGTCTGGAGCCTCTGCTCTGCAATGGGAGAGGCCGCAGCAGTGAGAGGCCTGCGTACAACAACAACAACAACAACAACAACAAAATTGTACCTGATTGAGAACCAGTGGCTTAAACCAAAAATAGATCATATAGTCAGGACATTCAAAGGACAAAGATAAAGTAAATGAGAAACTTTTTATATTTCATAGCACATAATCACCAAATGGTTCAGGTAAATTGAAAACATCTCCAGGTCAAAAGAGAAATTTGTGATAGCCTGATTCCATTAAAAAAAAAAGACTCTTTTTTTTTTTTTTAACATCTTATTGGGGTATAATTGCTTTACAATGGTGTGTTAGTTTCTGCTTTATAACAAAGTGAATCAGTTATACATATACATATGTTCCCATATCTCTTCCCTCTTGCGTCTCCCTCCCTCCCACCCTCCCTATCCCACCCCTCCAGGCGGTCACAAAGCACCGAGCTGATCTCCCTGTGCCATGTGGCTGCTTCCCACTAGCTATCTACCTGATTTGTTAGTGTATATATGTCCATGCCTCTCTCTCGCCCTGTCACAGCTCACCCTTCCCCCTCCCTGTATCCTCAAGTCCTTTCTCCAGTAGGTCTGTGTCTTTATTCCTGACTTACCCCTGGGTTCTTCATGACATTTGTTTTTCTTAAATTCCATATATATGTGTTAGCATACAGTATTTGTCTTTCTCTTTCTGACTTACTTCACTCTGTATGACAGACTCTAGGTCTATCCACCTCATTACAAATAGCTCAATTTCGTTTCTTTTAATGGTTGAGTAATATTCCATTGTATATATGTGCCACATTTTTGTTTTTTTTATTTTTTTAACATCTTTACTGGGGCACATTTTCTTTATCCATTCATCCGACGATGGGCACTTTGGTTGTCTCCATCTCCGGGCTATTGTAAATAGAGCTGCAATGAACATTTTGGTACATGACTCTTTTTGAATTTTGGTTTTCTCAGGGTATATGCCCAGTAGTGGGATTGCTGGGTCATATGGTAGTTCTATTTGTAGTTTTTTAAGGAACCTTCATACTGTTCTCCATAGTGGCTGAACCAATTCACATTCCCACCAGCAGTGCAAGAGTGTTCCCTTTTCTCCATACCCTCTCCAGCATTTATTGTTTCTAGATTTTTTGATGATGGCCATTCTGACTGGTGTGAGATGATATCTCATTGTAGTTTTGATTTGCATTTCTCTAATGATTAATGACGTTGAGCATTCTTTCATGTGTTTGTTGGCAGTCTGTATATCTTCTTTGGAGAAATGTCTATTTAGGTCTTCTGCCCATTTTTGGATTGGGTTGTTTGTTTTTTTGTTATTGAGCTGCATGAGCTGCTTGCAAATTTTGGACATTAATCCTTTGTCAGTTGCTTCATTTGCAAATATTTTCTCCCATTCTGAGGGTTGTCTTGTGGTCTTGTTTATGGTTTCCTTTGCTGTCCAAAAGCTTTGAAGTTTCATTAGGTCCCATTTCTTTATTTTTGTTTTTATTTCCATTCCTCTAGGAGGTGGGTCAAAAAGGATCTTGCTGTGATTTATGTCATAGAGTGTTCAGCCTATGTTTTCCTCTAAGAGTTTGATAGTTTCTGGCCTTACATTTAGGTCTTTAATCCATTTTGAGCTTATTTTTGTGTATGGTGTTAGGGAGTGATCTAATCTCATACTTTTAAATGTACCTGTCCAGTTTTCTCAGCACCACTTATTGAAGAGGCTGTCCTTTCTCCACTGTACATTCCTGCCACCTTTATCAAAGATAAGGTGTCCATATGTGCGTGGGTTTATCTCTGGGCTTTCTATCCTGTTCCATTGACCTATATTTCTGTTTTTGTGCCAGTACCATACTGTCTTTATTACTGTAGCTTTGTAGTATAGTCTGAAGTCAGGGAGCCTGGTTCCTACAGCTCCATTTTTCATTCTCAAGATTGCTTTGACTATTCGGGGTCTTTTGTGTTTCCAAACAAATTGTGAAATTTTTTGTTCTAGTTCTGTGAAAAATGCCAGTGGTAGTTTGATAGGGATTGCATTGAATCTATAGATTGCTTTGGGTAGTAGAGTCATTTTCACAATGTTGATTCTTCCAATCCAAGAACATGGTATATCTCTCCATCTATTTGTATCATCTTTAATTTCTTTCATCAGTGTCTTATAATTTTCTGCATACAGGTCTTTTGTCTCCTTAGGTAGGTTTATTCCTAGATATTTTATTCTTTTTGTTGCAATGGTAAATGGGAGTGTTTCCTTGATTTCACTTTCAGATTTTTCATCACTAGTATATAGGTATGCCAGAGATTTCTGTGCATTAATTTTGTATCCTGCTACTTTACCAAATTCATTGATTAGCTCTAGTAGTTTTCTGGTAGCATCTTTAGGATTCTCTATGTATAGTATCATGTCATCTGCAAACAGTGACAGCTTTACTTCTTCTTTTCCGATTTGGATTCCTTTTATTTCCTTTTCTTCTCTGATTGCTATGGCTAAAACTTCCAAAACTATGTTGAATAATAATGGTGAGAGTGGGCAACCTTGTCTTGTTCCTGATCTTAGTGGAAATGCTTTCAGTTTTTCACCATTGAGGATGATGTTGGCTGTGGGCTTGTCATATATGGCCTTTATTATGTTGAGGAAAGTTCCCTCTATGCCTACTTTCTGCAGGGTTTTTATCATAAATGGGTGTTAAATTTTGTCAAAAGCTTTCTCTGCATCTATTGAGAAGATCATATGGTTTTTCTCCTTCAATTTGTTAATATGGTTTATCACATTGATAGATTTGCATACATTGAAGAATCCTTTCATTCCTGGAATAAACCCCACTTGATCATGGTGTATGATCCTTTTAATGTGCTGTTGGATTCTGTTTGCTAGTATTTTTTTGAGGATTTTTGCATCTATTTTCATCAGTGATATTGGCCTGTAGTTTTCTTTCTTTGTGACATCCTTGTCTGGTTTTGGTATCAAGGTGATGGTGGCCTCGTAGAAGGAATTTGGAAGTGTTACTCCCTGTGCTATATTTTGGAAGAGTTTGAGAAGGATAGGTGTTAGCTCTTCTTTAAATGTTTGATAAAGTTCGCCTGTGAAGCCATCTGGTCCTGGGCTTTTGTTTGTTGGAAGATTTTTAATCACAGTTTCAATTTCAGTGCTTGTGATTGGTCTGTTCATATTTTCTGTTTCTTCCTGATTCGGTCTTGTCAGTGTGCATTTCTAAGAATTTGTCCATTTCTTCCAGATTGTCCATTTTATTGGCATAGAGTTGCTTGTAGTAATCTCTCATGATCTTTTTTATTTCTGCAATGTCAGTTGTTACTTCTCCTTTTTCATTTCTAATTCTATTGATTTGAGTCTTCTCCCTTTTTTTCTTGATGAGTCTGGCTAATGGTTTATCTATTTTATTTATCTTCTCAAAGAACAAGCTTTTAATTTTATTGATCTTTGCTATTGTTTCCTTCATTTCTTTTTCATTTCTTTCTGATCTGAATTTTATGATTTCTTTCCTTCTGCTAACTTTGGGGTTTTTTTGTTCTTCTTTCTCTAATTGCTTGAGGTGCAAGTTTAATTTGTTTATTTGAGATGTTTCCTGCTTCTTAAGGTGGGCTTATATTGTTATAAACTTCCCTCTTAGAACTGCTTTTGATGCATCCTATAGGTTTTGGGTCGTTGTGTCTCCATTGTCATTTGTTTCTAGGTATTTTTTGATTTCCTCTTTGATTTCTTCAGTGATCACTTCGTTATTAAGTAGTGTATTGTTTAGCCTCCAAGTGTTTGTATTTTTTACAGATCTTTTTCTGTAATTGATATCTAGTCTCATGGCATTGTGGTCAGAAAAGATACTTGATACAATTTCGATTTTCTTAAATTTACCAAGGCTTGATTTGTGACCCAATATATTATCTATCCTGGAGAATGTTCCATGAGCACTTGAGAAAAATGTGTATTCCGTTGTGTTTGGATGGAGTGTCCTATAAATATCAATTAAGTCCATCTTGTTTAATGTATCATTTAAAGCTTGTGTTTCCTTATTTATTTTCATTTTGGATGATCCGTCCATTGGTGAAAGTGGGGTGTTGAAGTGCCCTACTATGAATGTGTTACTGTTGATTTCCCCTTTTATGGCTGTTAGTTTTTGCCTTATGTATTGAGGTGCTCCTATGTTGGGTGCATAAATATTTACAATTGTTATATCTTCTTCTTGGATCAATCCCTTGATCATTATGTAGTGTCCTTCTTTGTCTCTTCTAATAGTCTTTATTTTGAAGTCTATTTTGTATGATATGAGAATTGCTACTCCAGCTTTCTTTTGTTTTCCATTTGCATGGAATATCTTTTTCCATCCCCCTACTTTCAGTCTGTATGTGTCTCTAGGTCTGAAGTGGGTCTCTTGTAGACAGCATATATATGGGTCTTGTTTTTGTATCCATTCAGCCAATCTGTGTCTTTTGGTGGGAGCATTTAGTCCATTTACATTTAAGGTAATTATCAATATGTATGCTCCTATTCCCATTTTCTAAATTGTTTTGGGTTCGTTATTATAGGTCTTTTCCTTCTCTTGTGTTTCTTGTCTAGAGAAGTTCTTTTAGCATTTGTTGTAAAGCTGGTTTGGTGGTGCTGAACTCTCTCAGCTTTTGCTTGTCTGTAAAGGTTTTAATTTCTCCATAAATCTGAATGAGATCCTTGTTGGGTAGAATAATCTTGGTTGCAGGTTTTTCTCCTTCATCACTTTCAGTATGTCCTGCCACTCCCTTCTGGCTTGCAGAGTTTCTGCTGAAAGATCAGCTGTTAACCTTATGGGGATTCCCTTGTGTGTTATTTTTCCCTTGCTGCTTTTAATATACTTTCTTTGTATTTAATTTTTGGCAGTTTGATTAACGTGTGTCTTGGCGTATTTCTGCTTGGATTTATCCTGTATGGCACTCTCTGTGCTTCCTGGACTTGATTAACTATTTCCTTTCCCATATTAAGGAAGTTTTCAACTATAATCTCTTCGAATATTTTCTCAGTCCCTTTCTTTTTCTCTTCTTCTTCTGGAACCCCTATAATTCAAATGTTGGTGTGTTTAATGTTGTCCCAGAGGTCTCTGAGACTGTCCTCAGTTCTCTTCATTCTTTTTTCTTTATTCTGCTCTGCAGTAGTTATTTCCACTATTTTATCTTCCAGGTCACTTATCCGTTCTTCTGCCTCAGTTATTCTGCTATTGATCCTATCTAGAGTACTTTTAATTTCATTTATTGTGTTGTTCATCATTGCTTGTTTCATCTTTATTTCTTCTAGGTCCTTGTTAAGTGTTTCTTGCATTTTCTCTATTCTATTTCCAAAATTTTGGATCATCTTTACTATCATTATTCTGAATTCTTTCTCAGGTAGACTGCCTATTTCCTCTTCATTTGTTAGGTCTGGTGAATTTTTATCTTGCTCCTTCATCTGCTGTGTGTTTTTCTGTCTTCTCATTTTGCTTATCTTACTGTGTTTGGGGTCTCCTTTTTGCAGGCTGCACGTTTGTAGTTCCTGTTGTTTTTGATGTCTGTCTCCAGTGGCTAAGGTTGGTTCAGTGGGTTGTGTAGGCTTCCTGGTGGAGGGGACTAGTGCCTGTGTTGTGGTGGATGAGGCTAGATCTTGTCTCTCTAGTGGGCAGGTCCACGTCTGGTGGTGTGTTTTGGGGTGTCTGTGGACTTATTATGATTTTAGGCAGCCTCTCTGCTAATGGGTGTGGTTGTGCTCCTGTTTTGCTAGTTGTTTGGCATAGGTTGTCCAGCACTGTAGCTTGCTGGTCATTGAGTGAAGCTGGGTGCTGGTGTTAAGATGGAGGTCTCTGGGAGATTTTCGCTGTTTGATATTATGTGGAGCTGGGAGGTCTCTTGTTGACCAGTGTCCCGAAGTTGGCTCTCCTACCTCAGAGGCAGAGCCCTGACTCCTAGCTGGAGCAGCAAGAACCTTTCATCCACACGGCCGCTTGGCCAAGTCCAGGCACCGGCTGTTGTCTCAACTACCCTTTAAACGCTTTTCTTGGTGGCTTTTGTTCTTTGAGGATTATTGAACAATTCGGACCCACAAGTGCCCGCTGGAGACTCCACCTCACTGAGCAGCACGCGTCTCGCGCTTACGGGGAGACCCCACCCCACGGGGCAGCGTGCACCTTACCCTCACGTGGAGGCCCCGCCCCACCAGAAAAAGACTCTTAAAGTATATAAAACTTCAGAATTCCAGGGAGAAAGTAAATCTGAGTTTTAAATAATATTTTGAGACTGAAAGAAGAAATGCAAGTATGGTGCAAATGGGTTTGAGAAAGAGACAGACAGACAGAGAGACTCCGCCTTTAGGTCAAAGACCACATAATTTGAATGTGACACATTTTGAAAGAGCCCATATGAATTTAGTAGACACATCATGAGCTGCCTTGAAAACCTTCCCAGAGAGACTAAAATCTACAGTTGGGTCAATTTATACTCACATCAGTCACAGATGAGAATCCCAGAGTAGTGGGGAGCAACATGGCGCTCAGCCTCATGACTTTCTGGGGAGGGAAAAACAATATTCTGTGCTGACCTTGCCTGAAGTCGGGTTTTCTTTGTAGCTGTGCTCAAGGACAGAAGGTTTAAGTGAAAGGACTTTGGTACTGAGGTTCTTCTGGGGATAATTTGGTTGAAGACCCTGTGTTTCCCTCACACTAGACATGTAATGGTGGCTCATGGCAGCCAAGGGGCAAGTGGGTGTCCCTCATGTGGAACTTCACCCTGCCATGGCTCTCTCCCTGAAGAGTGAGCTTCAGAGTCACCTGGAGGGCTTGCTAAAATACACGTTGCCGGACTCCAGTCCCAGTTTGACTCAGATCTGGGTGGCTCTCAAAATGTTCATTTCTGACAAGTTCCCATGAGATGTTGCTGTGGCTGGGCTGGTCCAAAGTCCACATGTTGGATTATGTCTGCCTTAGTGTTTTCCTAGATGAACCACAAACCAAGGGATTATTCCTTTCAGCTGATACTTTTTATTGCTCAGGTGTTTAGTTAATGATGTCTATCTTACATTTGTTTATATGTTGCCTTTGACTATTTCACTAATTTTGGGGGGTGATAAAAGTCCTGTCTCCTTCTATAGAACAGTTACACTGCCTTTCACTTAACACATAGTGCTGAGTGCACAGTAGATTCCTAACAAATGAGTCCTAAATATAGAATGAATGAAGACCATGTAAAGTGTAAAGTTACAGTATATTTTATCCTTTTGATTTTTTTTTTTCATCACAAGTAGCTATGTTTTAGCTTGGCTTAATACCAACTCCATTTTCTTCTCACTTTAAATCTTTTTTTCCCCCCCTGTATATAGACCTCATTTAGGAAGAACAGGAACACATATTATGGCTTACATATTTCAACATGAAAAGCATATAAAAGGACTTTATAGCCATACTTCTATTTTCATTATCTCAGTGTATTAGTAAAAGCAAACCTATTACATCTTCCTTCTGGGAAAGCCAAAAACATCTGGAATTTATGTTATGAGAAAGAGCTATGACAGACTTTATTTGACATGCATATCAACTGTAGAGAAAAAAAAAATCACTAGAGGAAATGTTAAAGTAAGTTATGATGCTGGCCTGCCCAGAGAAGATTTAAGCTGGCTGGTTGGCTGTGTCCTGAAGATGCATGAAAATATGAAGGCACACAATGGACAGCTATTTCAGAGAGATCACCCCTGCATTATCCTAACTGATAAATAAATGTGCAATAGAATGTATAACTCTGGTTTGGGGCTGCAGATCTGAGATAATTCTTAAGAGCAAGGCTCAAATGATTTATTACCAGATCCTTGGAAGCAACGCTTTGTGTTACATTGTTGCACAATTTTCTTTTATTTAATGGGAGCTATATCATTTTTATTTGATTTCTTATTTATATTTCAGAATTCTTGAAAGGTTATTCTGTTATCAAAGTGAAACTATGTATATACGGCCAAGCCATTTGAGCTCATATATGTATAAATAAGAGATTTCCACTGCCCCCGGCTCTTCAAGGTTTACTGAGAAGTTCCAATTTCCATACTATGATCTGTAAGAGGGAATGGACATAATATATCTGTCCTTTTTTCCCTCTTTGGTTCCAGAACATACCTTTACTCCTCTTATTTGTGTGTAAGATGCCATATATGTGTGTGTATATATATGTATATATATATATATATATATATATATATGCATTTGAACTTCAGATTTGGAAACATAATATAATATTTGAAATTAAGATTGCCTTAGAAAATCCACGACACACAACAATTTTAAGACTGTAAGTGTCATATTTAGAGACAGGGGTTTTCTAATAAATGTATGCTTTCAGCATCACAGCTACCTACTAGGAAGAAATCTGGAGGTGTTTGCTCCCAGCTTTCTTAGCTTCTCTTCTGCACCTGTCCACTTCCCTTCACGGTCAGGTTGCATTCCCTCCAGGAAAGTCCATTGCTGCCCCAAAGGAGACACAGTGAGGCAATTCCCACTCATGTGACATAGGTACCTGGCTGTGCTGTGGGGCAGATGTTCTGATGACATACTGCCTTCTCCTCCTTAAACAAATCTGCAAAGTGTTTTTCTCTATTGCTGTAAGTAAGTGCAACCTCTTCAATAGCATTGGGTCAGAAGATCCTGAATATAAAAAAATTGAGAAAAACCAACACAGGATTGAAAAAATTAAAGCATCTAGTATTAAAAGTTTACAATAGCCAAGACATTGTAAATGTGAAAACAACCTAAATGTCTGTTGATAGATGCATGGATAAAGAAAACATGGTATTTACATACAATAGAATGTTATTCAGCCTTAAAAAGGAAGGAAATCCTGCCATTTTCAACAACATGGATGGACCTGGAGGACATTTGCTAAGTGAAATAAGCCGGACACAGAAGAGCAAATACTACATGATCCCAATTATATGAGGAATCTGAAATAGTCAAACTCATAACAACACAGAGTAGAATGGTGGTGGCCAAGGGCTAGGGCAGAGGGGGGAACAGGGAGGTTTTAGTCAAAAGGCTTAAAGTTTCAGTTATGCAAGATGAAAAATCATAGAGATCTATGGTATAGCATAGTGCCTATACTGTAGTTAATGACACTCTACTGTATACTTGAAATTTTGCTAAGAGGGTAGATCTTACATTAGACTGTTTTTATCACACACAAACATAAATAAATAAAAATAAAACAAATAAAGAGGGCAAGAAGAAATGGAGGTGATCAATATGTTTACAGCACAGATTGTGGTGATAGTTTCACAGGCACATATTAATAGTTATCAAGTTGTGCACATTAACTATGTACAGCTTTTTTTATGTCAATCATATCTCTACAAAATTTTTTTAAGTAAAAGTTTGTATTTGACAATACTTTCAACCACTCAAATTTAAGACAACATAATTAGGCTATGCACAAAATAATAATTATAAGTTTTATCTTTAAATATATTAATTTATAAAATGTAGTGAGTGGTATGATCTGGTAATGACATGCACATCTAAAGTTGTATGAAGAACATTAACTTCTTTCCATTTTAGCAGTTTGTCTCTGGGAATATTTGTGTAACTTTATGTGAAAATAATGTCAAAAGTCTGTATCTGAGACCCTTCATATATGTGAGGTCATATGGATGACCGTATTGGCTCACATCGTATAGGCATATGCAAGATATTTCCCAATCCACTTTAGAGAATTAGGCTTATTATTTCACAGATTTAAAGCATCCTGTAAACATGGAAGAAACCAGGTCCCAAGGTTACTTGGATTTTACTTTTTATCTACTGTAACTAAGCTAAACGTAGCCTTCGTGCAAAGAAAAAAAAATACAAAAAAAAAATCCACTACTGGTTGATGCAAGAGGAAATTCTGGTGCTCAGTACCTATGTGACTATATATCAATGCACTTGAACACCAGTGAACGTTATGTCCAAGCTTTGGTCAAATGTTAGTTGCATCCAAGTAGGATACTTTTACTGGAGAGACTCAGAGGCTTAATCCATTTACACTCCATATAAAGAAATTTCCATCTTTCTATCTAATTATCACTGTCAAATTTACTCTGTAGATTTTTACATTTTTAAATCAAGAGAATCTCTCTCCCCTTCTTTTTTCATTTTACTACTTCGTGTCACCTATTGTGGTGATCGTTTTGCGGTGTATACAAATGTGAAATCATCACGTTATACACTTGAAACTAATATGATGTATGTAATTATACTTCAATTAAAAATACTTCATCTCTAGAGGATGGGCAGAATGGGTCACAAATGAAGATCAAAGAAATGATACTCTTCCTGTCTTCAGCTAAAAAGATCGTACTGTTGACAGTAACTTTAAAGGAACTTCTCTTTGTTACAACAAAGTCAAAAGAGGAAATGTATAAATTTCATCAAGTGTGGCTTTGCACCAGTTAATGCACTTCATAAAACCTTTATACAGTGGACCCCACTATACCTTCATTTAAAGGCAGTTCGCAGTGTATAATGTCGATTGTTCCAAGTCAAGGAGTGATACACACACGTGCTTCTATGGCTTTGCCTTTTCAGGATTTGGAAATGATTATCTTGAATAAGGTGATATGGCTTTGTTTTCAGATAGCATATGTTCTTGTAAGTTTAAACTATTTAGAGATTTTGTTACCAAGTCATTTCAGGTGAAAAAGTCAGATTTGCCTGGTTAAGCCATATTTTACATTGTAGATCCCATTGGATTGATGCGTCAGGCTTTTTATATTCAACTCTACGTTCCGAGTCCTACTGCCCCTAATGTCTCTGTGTGGCTAGTTGAGACTCTCTAGTTATCGCTCTGGACAAGGTGGAGATAAAGTTATTTTTATCTGGAGCCCGATTCCAGCAGCTCTAGCCAGTTTGGGTAGCTTTCTCATATTCATCCTCCTAAATTTCCCTTACCTAGATGCCCCCTTTACTGAATATAACCTGAGGCATATCTCTAAGAACTGTTTCTTTATCCACACTATTCATCAAGTACTTGTGGTTTCTAACTTAAGTTCTCTAAAACTCCCTATTTCTCATTTTTCTTTGGATTCTTATCCACTCTTATCTTTTGAAAGAGTTATTTCTTTACAAACTTCCAATTTTGCATTTCCTATGTAAACACTAGAGGTCTAATCTGGAGACACAGATATCTGTTATTTTTTTCCTTCCCAGGGACTATTTCCCTTAGCTCTCTGTAACAGTCACTCAATTTGCCTTCGAGTAATCACCCTTCTTCACAGTGATCCTGTGATCTGGGCGAGGCTAATTTTCACCTTTGTTCTAGTTACAGACATGTACCCAACCTTGGCCAATGAAGATGAAAGCTGGGACTTCAGCTGCAACAATTGGTAAAGAAAAGCTTTCTTTCTACTAGGGTGACTTAGCTGGTAGGCAATAAACCCAGAGCTGCCGAGGGCCACTACCTAAAAGGGTCTACCTAAGAGTGAAGCTAATTCTGAGGGAAGCAGAGCTGATGTGCCTGATTCTTTAGTTATACTGCCAAAACATACTTTCTTTTCCTCTCCCTTTCTCTCTTACTACACTGATTTTTCAGTGCCCATTATGGACCCATGAGCATGGTAGGAAGCGGTGTGCATACAAAGAGGTATCTTACATGTTAATTTTATAGATAAGAACAGCACCCATGACCCAGAATGCAGCAAACACCAGTGTATATTTAAATCTTAAGTGCTGAGACACAGACCATAGATGTAGTGAGTCAGGAGAAGGAAGAGACCTTTGGGGTGATGCTAGCTGGAGGTGCCTTTGGAGAAGAGGTGTTAATTAAACCAGAATTTAAAGACTATGCAGAAGTTTGGTAGGTGTAGAGGAGTGGAGGGAAGTCCCTAGCTGGATGCTGGGGAGACCTCCTGACTGCAAGCAGGTTTGTGTTGGTAAGTTCTGTGTGATAAAGTTAGCTAGGTCATGTGATACTATACTATGAAAAGTCTTTAAGGTAAGTAGAGAATTTTACATGTATACAATGGAGTGTGAAGATGGAAGCAATTCTAGTTTGATAAGCAAGGAAGGATATGCTGAAAGCAGTGATTTAAGATTGTTGAATCCTCAAAGTCGGTCTGCATTAAACTGCCTTAGGGGGTTGATAAAAATACAGATTTCAGCTGCCCATTTCAGATATACTGAATCAGAATTTCCAGGTGAGGAGACCAAGAATCTCCGTTTTCAACAAGCATCTCTAGGTGACTTTAATACACAACCAGATTGAACGGTCGGCAAATCGAACACAGATTACCTTCACAATCGTATTGAGTTTTAGGCTTCCCGCAATTTTTTCTCATCATCATTTCATTCAACCTCCCAATCATGAGATTCCTCCCCTGCCTCTTTTTCATCTTAATGTGTACTCCAAGGTGTATATTGAAAACAATAATGGCTACCTACCCTAATGTAACTTAATTTTCTCATTTGTGAAATGGGTTTAATTAGGCCAATGCAATTGCCTGGTACTTCATGGGGGCTGAGAATTATTATCTCTCTCCATCTTCTCCTCCTTATTTTCAATCTCATTGGAAGAAATTAATTTTCTCCTGCTCATTTCTACTGTGCTGTGCCATCAACCTCATTCCCTGACTCTAGTCTCAAAATTTGTCCCTTCAGTGATCTCACTCTGTTACTTCTTTTTTTTTTTTTCTTTTTCTGGGCAGGTGACTGCATCCTGAAGTCCCCACTGTTCTTTCTCATTATTTATATTTTTTTATGGCCAAAATAGCTCAAAAAATTATCCATACTTGTGTTCTTCATTTACTGAGAGTCTACTCATTAATTCCTTCTGCTGGTGTTTTGCAGAGCTAACAAATAGTTCCTCTCTCTCCTTTTCCTAGAACTTGGTGCCAATTAAGGGACAGAAATAGGAGTCAGGGTGAAAGAGATCAAAATGTCAGTTTTATTATCAATAAAAACAATGTTGGACTATATGCTTACATATGAACTTTAACTTGATGGCGATATTGAATTAAACTTAGTCTCCCCAAATACCGACTTCGGTGTATGTGTGTCATGGGGAAGGTGATAGCGCCTATCCCACACTGCTTGTGGCCTGGCTGTGACACTGTCTGCAGGCAAATGGATACCAAGATATAATCTGTAAGTAGCTGAACTGAGCATGTCCATTTTATCTTCTGGACTCACCAGTCAGATTTTTCTCCCGACTTCCACCCCCGGAAGGAGAGAGTTAGGTGACAGGAAAAGGCCTGGAGTGATTTACAAATGAAAGCAATTCTCATGGACATGAGTGGGAAGCAGTGTGATCCAGCACTCAGTGGTCTTTACCTCTCCAATGAAACAGCATAATTGAATGACACAACTGCCAAACCTCTTCTGTTGCCTTCCTCTGTCATCTTTTTCATGGACTTCTCTGAAGTGTTGACTACACGTGGGCCACGTAGAGGTGCTGGTTTGCTCCCTTGCTCCAGCACCCCAGGTGTTCTCTAGAAGGAATGTGTCCACCCAGAGGAAGAGGCACCATTTTTTACTCACAAGGCAGAATGCACCTCAGGTGAAATCTGCCCAGAAAGGCCACCCTTTTATAATTTGTCTGCCTAGAGTGAGCATCTTTTCAAAATTGGTTAAAAAAAAAAGAACTCTGAGTACACACTCCTAAAAACTCTTCTATACTCCCCCTCCACCCCACAAAGGATATAAATCTCTATTTGTCTCCTTCTATTTCTTTGACCATTCCCTGAAATTTTTTCTGACTATTTTCCATACCACCCCTCTGGTTACCATTGTTCAGTCTTCAGCCTCAGCTAAGTTTTATTTCACTGTGTCTAGACACTAAGACAAGGCTGATGTACTCGCAATAGTCTAGAATGATGGTCTCACTGCTCAGGGTGGAGTGAGACTATCAGTTCTGTTAAGATAAAATAGGCTTGTCTTGTCTTTGGGGTTAATCATGCCACACCATTGGCTTATATTAACTGATCATAGTGGAAAAAAACAAAAGCCCTGCAGTATTGCTCATATATGCTATGATTTCTAGCATCTCTCCTGCTGTCTTTGATTTTTAATCTTATTAGGTGTGATGTGCCATTAACTTCTGCAAACTCAATCCTGGAATGTGTTTCATCCAGGTCAAGTGATGAACTCAATTAGTTCAGGTAGAGTTCCCTTATGATCTCCTCTGCTCTGTTGATTTGGGTCTCTTGCCAAACTTTTCGCTCTGCTTTCTAGTCTGAGGACTATATCCTGGGTAAAGAATGTGAGCTATCTGAGCACAGGATCAGTGTCATTCTTTTGTATCCATAAGGCCTGGCTTAATGTTCACTTGGTAAATTAGTGAATGAATGAGAAAATGGACACAGAATTGGAGTTGTGCTTCCTATTTGGCTCCAAATAGTGAATTTATCCTTTTATTATTCTTTTCTTAACTCAGCACAAAGCTAAATAGTCTTTTTTTTTCATTTTCTATGTCCCAGTTTATTCTTTATAATCCCTTAACTCTGACCTCTTATTATTCTCGGTTGGGTGCTCTTCATTCTGTCTTTGTGCAACCCCTTTTAATACCTGCACCTGTAGAAGAGCTCCTTTCTTGATACACTGGATTCTTAGGTGCTTGCTTGCCATCTTCTTTTAGGTAAATCAGAATTATCATGGTTTCTGTTTAAGAGTTTCTCTTGAACAACCCTTTTCAGGATCAGAGACTATTTTTCCTCTGGAATCTTTTGAAATCTGTTTTTCTGGAGTCTATAATCCATGTCTGACTTCCTGTCTATCACAAATTCTGAGATTATATTATACTATTATACTAATAGTAATAAACATAAGGTATTTCATTGTCATGAACTTTTAATTTAAGTCTATTTTTTAAAATTTGAGAATGACTCTTTTCAATAAAGATCACTGTTCCTTTTGCTTCACTTATACACTCCTCCTAACAAGTCAGAGTGGTGGCAATATCTTCTGCCACTTCTTCTACACTTTGAGATATTAAATTGTCACCAAGAAACATTAAGAAACAGCTAGATATTCTTTTCATTGAAGGAGATGTCTAGCAAATGTATGAATGACCCAACTCCCTTCTCTTTATTTCTTGCATTTGATTTTTTACCAAGTCTTATAGTTTCTTCCCTTGCTACATCCTTAGGATCTTTTTCTTCTTACTATCATTGCCCGAGTTGAGGGCACTTCAACCTGCATCAATGCCAAAGGCTTCTGACTGGCATCTCTGTCCTCAGGTTCTTTTCCTTTCAATTTATTCTGAAATCAACTAACAGATAAATCTGAAAACAGTGTGTATAACACATAATGCTCCTACTCAAAAACCTATACCATATTCCAAGTAACAATAGGATAATTCCTGAGCTTCTCAGCTTGACATTCAAGGTCTCCACAAACAACTTTGCAGATTTATCTTCCTCTACTCACTGTTTCTTGACAGCAGTCCTCAGGCCCAGACACATTCACATGGCCCCATCTCTTAGATGCCTTCTCCATTCTGGCCTCTGTACATTCTAACTCCACTATCTTTGATACACCCTCTTGATTCAGCTAGCAACTATTTTTTAATACCCATTCTGTATAATGCATTCTGTATAATCCATATAACAGGCAAAATTTCTGCCCACAAAGAGACTTGTGACTTGCAATTTATTGAAGTAATATCTTTAATTCTGTAGTATGAAGAACATATACTGATGCAGAAGGGAGACAATGACATGCTAACACAAATGCCTTTATGAAAGCTTTGGGAAGACAAAATGAGAAGCAATTTTTTTCTGACCACAGGGTTTGTGAAAGGCTTTACGGGAGAGAGGCCATTTCAGTTGGATTTTGACAGATGGGTAAGATACCAATATATTGGAGTATGAGCATCCTGGGTTAAAGGAATAGCCAATCGTTCAGGATGTTGGAGCATAGCTTGTGTATTTGGTGGGTGTGGAGGAGAAAATATCTGAGCTAAGGCTGTAGAGTTAGAGAAGCAGGGCTAAAGGGTTTACATTTTGCCATCTAGTCAATAGGAGACTTTGAAAGGGTACGAACCATGGAATAAAACCATAGAATCTGTTGTTAATCAAGATATCTCTGGAAGCAATATATAATGGATGGCTTCAAAAGCAAGAAAAACTAAGCTGGCGATCAAAGGAGGGGCTCTTGTAATAATCTACGCCAATGGTGATGAAGTTGTGAACTAGGTAAAGTAGTAAGATTGGAAAGGAAGGGTTAATAGGAAAAGCATTTTTGCAATAGATTCTATAAGTTTAGAAAAAGACAGAGGTACATTTGGGAATTTGGGAGAAATAGTGATTTATTCAATAACATTTCATAGGACACTTAATATGTGTCAGAGCTCTGTTGTGGATTAGAAATACAAAAATGGATATCATTTCGCTGAACTGCTAAAGCTCACAATCTAATCAAGAATAGAAATATAAACAAATAAATACCATGAAAAGTAATTAAGATCTATCTATCTATCTAACTATCATCTATCATATTTTTCAGGGAATGGAGATACAAAAGTGATGCCTTACTAACATGCTATTTAAACTGGTGCTTAAAAGATAAATAGAAATTTGATAAATAACATGGGGTAGATGAGATATTGAGACACAGAGAAGAGCTTTTGCAAACACTTGGGTGAGTTAAAGACCATGGTGTGTTCTGAGAGTCCCTGAGCAGCTGGGGAAGGCAGCAGAGGTAACTGATCGGAGGTAAGAAAGAAAATTACTTACATTGTGCTCAACAATGCAATTTCTTCTGAAGGTGATTAATAAAACAGAAAAGGGTTTAAGCTGATATCTGTGTTTAGAAAAGAACATTGAGCTGAAGATGAGCTGGGGGGTTAAGATGGAAGGCAGGCTGTTCACAAGGGAGCTATTGCAATACTTCAGGTGAGAGAGGATGAAGTTCTGGGCTTGGGCATCAGCAGAAGGAAAGAAAATGGAAGATTAAACCTTTATGTAGTTGGTAGAAACTGGATATAAAGCAAACTGAGTGTGGAAAGAGGTTAGAAGGTGACTGTGAGGCTTTTAGTACGGATGATTGAGCTGTTGCTGCTGCCATTAACTGAGAAGGAAAATACAACACAAAGAACAGGATTTATGCAAGAAAGGGTAAGTGATAATAACAACAGCTAATATTTACTGAGCATTTATACCAGGATCATTCTAGCACTTTGTGTGAATTAACTCTTTAACCTTCACAATAGAGTAATGATATAGGTACTCTCATTATCTCCATTTTACAGGTGAAGACATTAAGGGACAGAGAACTTAAGCAACTTGGCCAAGGTTGCACAGCTACTAAGAAGCAGAGTCAGAATTTGGACTCAGATAATATAGTTCAGGAAAATGTGTTCTTAACTTTATATCGCTTAACCTTGCATTTGACTTGGGACACATGGAACTTTCTGTATTGGTAGAGCTGGAATTCTGAAGGGTGGGAGAGAGGTCCTAGGTAGAGATATGGAAATGAGAGTCAATAACATGAATAATGGGTGGAGTGAAAGTAGAATGACAAAGGAAGAGGACTGAGGATTGAAACTTACAAAACATTCCTCATCAGTGCTTGGAAGTGGTGTGTGAGTCAAGGCAAGACTCAGGTGTGATCAGAGGTGCTGGTGGAGAGGAAGGTGAGTGTCTTGTCACAGAACTCAAGAGTGCAGATCCTGCCAATAAGAAAGATGTGTTCACCAGCACTGAGACCAAGATGGGCAAGGACTGATAACAGGCCAGGAGATTCGGCCTTTGAGAATGAATTCATATCTTTTGAGAAGGCAGTTTTCTATAAGTGTTACAGAGAAAAGCTAGCAGTCCATAGGTTGGGTTAGGCATTGCAGGGTGGGAGGAGGGCAAGCACAGGCTTTGCTTTTTTAAAAATTGTAGTAGAAAACACATAGCATGAGCTCTATTCTCGTAAATATTTCAGTGTACAGTACAGTATTGTTAACTATAGGCACAAAGTTGTACAGCAGATCTCTAGAATTTTTCATCTTTTTTTTTTTTTTTGGCCACACCATGTGGCTTGCAAGATATTAGTTCCCCAACCAGGGATCCAACCTGGGCCCCTGCAACAAAAGTGTGAGTCCTAACCACTGGACTGCCAGAGAATTCCCTAAAAGTTTTTCATCTTGAATAACTGAAACTATATACCCATTGAATAGCAAGAAGAAGAGATAGGTAAGTAGCTGAGGAGTGCTGGGATTTTCAGTTTTGTTTTTCTTTTTAGTGTTTTGGAGACAAATAATACAGTAGGCCAACAAGGAGCAGCAAACAATGAACTAGACGAGGGTTCAACAGAAAGACAATGTGAAAGATAGAACGACTTTCTCGGTGAGGGGGGGAGGCGGTGGAGATTGGCTCTAACATACAGATGAAAAGTGTTGTTTTTTTTAAAAAAAGATGAACACAGCTTCCTATGAAATATTAGGGACTGAGAATTTGTAGGACAGCCTCTAATCCTTTGAAATGAATTTAACTAATTTCACAGTCGTCATACAAGGGTACCGTTATATTAAAAACCTGTCTCAGGTCTTTGCAACGTTATCGATGGGATTCATCCAGACCGCCTCCCACTGGTGAAGCTCATCATCTTTCTCAGCATTCTTGGTCCATTGATTCCCTTGTACTGAGACTCAGCTTGGGTTTGCCCTCCGTTTTTGGTGTCTGTATTCTGTAACCCCATATAAGAAGAACTACTCTCCTTCCCTCCCCCATTCCTGGTGAAACGTAGTAGCTTGATCTGCCTCTAGTCTTATGCTCTGCATTAAGGGAAAGGGATCAGACGGAAAAAAATCTATGAAGAGAGCTTACAAAGTGTATGTTGGATGACTTCAATCTCCTGAGGGAAGTAGGAGGTGAGGTCATTTGCCGACAGTGGGTGAAAGGACGGACTTAAGGGCTTGAGGAGAATGGAGGTCGTTTGGAAGAATTTGAAGAATTCACTGTGAATAAAAGGATTTCTAAACAGTCCTGAGGGGCCAACTTAGATTAGATATCATAAATTTGTAGGGGAGCGAACTGGCAGTTTCTTGACTTTTTCCAGTATTACTTGGCACTAGGATGACAAGAGCAGAGAAAACATATGGCTGGATTTGTCCAACCCTGGGGATTGGCAGGACAGCTGCACAGGAAGTGTAAGATGGGTTAGAGGATTCTTGGTTATCAGTGAGGGAGGAGAAATGGGTGACCACAGAGTTCAGGCGAGGCAGACAAACAAGTGAGCCAATGAAAGCCAGAAGCTGGCTGAGGAACAGGGGAGGGCAGAGAGGAGGGAAGAGTCTAGAGACAAACTGAGAGTCTAAAGGACAAGGAACAGGGTTAGTAGGTGTGAGAAGGAGTAGAAATGGCAGGCAGACTGGGCATTACTTTTAGAGTGGAGTGGTCAGCTTCGGCACCTGTGAGCATGCTGGCCAAAGAAGAAAATGTTCAGGTGATGATAGGATGTGATGCATGGCTTCCAACATGTGGGTTTCCAGAGTGGAACAAAGCAACGTGGAGGAAGTGAAGGTCTCATATGTTGAAAAAGTTATCCGCTATAATGTTGAAATTAGCTATGGGATGGGCTGGAGAAGAAATCTGTGAGGCAAGTGTGAAATTCCTCAAAGGTGAGAAAATGAACAAGGTTGTGAGAGATTAAAAAGGCCTGGCATTAAAATCATATCAACCTCAATGTGCATCAGCTGCATACCAGCCATGTGGAAAGATGGAGGATGAAAAAAAGGAGAAACAAATAATTTGTTTAGATCTTATTTCATTGGTATAAAAACATTTAAAATAAAACAACAAAAAAGCCACAATAGCACTTTAATGCCTCCAAAACAGTCATTGCCTCTCTTTTTCTGAATTAACAAATGTTAAAGAAAATGTAAAGAAGCTTCCTTTGTGATGTCTGCAGAAAGGTTCTTGGTCATATACGTGTGTCAAGCCTCTCAGCTCTATTATTGATTTATTCATTAAGTTTTATTTCTGGACCATGGACGTTATTTTTAAAATTCTGAAAATAGCAATAAAACTCCATATTTAACACAGGGATTTGCAGCCACACGACCAGCACATTTCAGGAATAATTCTGTCTTCTCTTTCAATTCTCTTCCTGAGATGATTCCACCACATGGAAAGAATTATCAGGCAACAGTTTCGCAATGCTCAAAAGTGACTGGAAATGATCACTTTGCTGTCGGGGTATTGGATGATGTCATCTGCTTTCCCATCCAGTAAACAATTGCACACCTCAGTGCGGCTGCGGTGAGAACTGCAGCTCTGCTAACTGCCAAACAGAAAAACCTGCTAGGTTATCAAACCGTTCCTGGCCAATACAAAATTAGTCACATTTACATATTCCTGAGTGTTTTATCCACTGTCCTTTTAAATGCCTTAAGTCACTTGGCTCTGGCTCCTTAGATTATTCTGTCTCACCTTCTCCTTGTTCTCTGATAGTCTCTGAGGAAACACTTAAATATTCTCCTCAATTTTCTCTTATTCTGTCTCACTTGAATCAGTAAGACCTCCCCCCCGCCCATCTTAAATGGCAATGCCTCAGTAAAGAAATGTTAGTATGAGTTATCTAGAAAAGTATTTTGAGGGTGGCACTGCAATAGTAAATACTTGGTGGGTTGATGTGAATATGCCATTAAGTAATTTTTAGTGAGTAGGGGGTTCTTGTCATTGAAAGGATTATTCTTCATCTATTACACTGGTTTGATTATCTCCCTGATACAATTTTGACCCAAATTGTGTATACTAAAACAACCACTAAAAAAATCTGGCTTTTAGATAGTTTACCCTAGTTGTCTCCACTTCACTTGCTTCCAATTCAGTTCTCAAAGTCGTATTTCTGTCTTACCTTCATGCTTAAGAGTTAGCACTTCCTAAGCTGACCAATCTTTCAATATCCAGGTTTTAGTCTTTAAATTACTGGAAGTCTCTGATGCACTTGCTTTGCTGGTGTTCCCCTACACATCACTCTTTCTTATTATTCCTGTAATCCTTGACTCAAGTGCCATCGCCTTCCAGAAACCATTGTGTGTTACCTTCTCCCTACCTTTCTCTGAAAGGAAAAGTACCTCTCTTAGGTTCTTCTGCAATATTCAGTGTGTTATTCTATCCACACACTGTCATGTTGAATTATAATTATGTGTTCATATCTCAATTTCTACTACTGAATTTTGAGTTTCTTGAGGGGAGAACAATGTCATATTCTTTGAATTTCTAGTGTTTAAAGAAAGACTAGGCAATCAGATCATGCATGTTGAGTGAAATAATGTACAAAAAAATAACAAAATCCAGAATTTATTTTTACCATGTGGTCAATGCATTTGGATTCTTAACAACTTCAATAAACAATAATTAGTAAAACAATGTATTTATTTTGATTAGAAAACAAGCAAGGCCAGATAAAGTTGGATGTTGCATATTATCGTATCTCTATGAATGAGTGGACTGGTTTGCTCTACTATCCCTGTAAATGCCCCCTCCCAAAGTGGGGGTAGTGATAGTGGTGCTGGGGAGACAGAAAAACAATTCCAGATGAATGCATATTTTTATGATTAGATCCTCAATTCCAATTCCACCTCAGGGAATTAGTTGGACGACTTGTAAGACAAAAAAACTTTTGTTTTTCCCATTAAGGATCAAGAATTAGGCTAGATAGCACACCTATATTCATTGCAGCATTATTTACAATAAGCAAAAGGTGAAAACAACCCAAGCGACCATGGATGAATGAACAGATAAAGGAAATGTGGTGTATACATACAACGGAATATTATTCAGTGTCTAATGAAGAAGGAAACCCTGTCACAACCTACAACATGGATAAAACTTGAGGACTTTGTGCAAAGTGAAAAAAGCCAGTAGCAAGAAGACAAATATGCGATTCCATGTGTGTGAGGTATCTAAAGTAGTAAAAAATCAGATCAAAACTACAACTACATGTGGAACAACTCCAGCAGAACACCTACTGAATGCTGGCAGAAGACCTCAGACTTCCCAAAAGATGCCCTCAGGTGACCTACATGTAGAGGCAGAGCCAAATCCAAAGCTGAATCCCAGGAGATGTGTGAACAAAGAAGAAAAAGGGAAATTTCTCCCAGCAGCCTCAGGAACAGTGGATTAAATCTCCACAATCAACTTGATACACACCATATCTGTGGAATACTTGAATAGGCAACGAGTCATCCCAAAATTGAGGCAGTGGACTTTGGGAGCAAATGTAGATTTGGGGTTTACTTTCTGCATCTAATTTGTTTCTGGTTTTATGTTTATCTTAGTTTAGTATTTAGAGATTATTATCATTGGTAGATTTGTTTATTGATTTGGTTGCTCTCTTCCTTTTTAAATTTTATATATATATATATTTTTTCATTTTGCTCTTTTTGTGTATATGTGTATGCTTCTTTGTGTGATTTTATCTGTATAGCTTTGCTTTGACCATTTGTCCTAAGGTTCTGACTGTCCCTTGTGTTTTTTTTTTATTAGTATAGTTTTTAGTGTTTCTATCATTGGCAGATTAGTTTTTTGGTTTCTTCTCTTCTTCCTTTATTACTTTTTTATTTTTAATATTTTTTCTATTTTAATAACTTTATTTTATTTTATTTATGTTTTCTTTCTTTTTCTCCCTTTTCTTCTGAGCCGTGTGGCTGAAGGGTCTTTGTGCTGTGGCCAGGTGTCAGGACTGAGCCTCTGAGGTGGGAGAGCTGAGATCAAGACATGGGTCCACCAGAGACCTCCTGGCCCCACGTAATATCAAACAGCAAATCTCTCCCAGAGACCTCCCTCTCAACACTAAGACCCAGGTCCACTCAACAACCAGCAAGCTACAGTGCTGGACACCCTATGACAAACAACTAGGAACATAGGAACACAACCCCACCTATTAGCAAAGAGGTTGCCTAAAATCATAATAAGTTCACAGACACCTCAATACACACCAATGGTTGCAGTCCTGCCCACCAGAAATACAAGATCCAGCCTCATCCACCAGAACACAGACACCAGTCCCCTCTACCAGGAAGCGTACACAACCCACTGGACTAACTTTACCCACTGGGAGCAGACACCAAAAACAAGGGGAACTATGAACATGCAGCCTGCAAAATGGAGACCCCAAACACAGTAAGTTAAGCAAAATGAGAAGACAGAGAAATACACAGCAGACAAAGGAGCAAGGTAAAAACCCTCCAGGCCAAGCAAATGAAGAGGAAATAGGCAGTCTACCTGAAAAATAATTCAGATTAATGATAGTAAAGATGATCCAAAATCTTGGAAATAAAATGGAGAAAATACAAGAAACATTTAACAAGGACCTAGAAGAACTAAGAGCAAAACAAACAATGATGAACAGCACAATAAATGAAATTAAAAATTCCCTAGAGGAATTAGTAGCAGAATAACTGAGGCAGAAGAATGGATAAGTGACCTGGAAGATAAAATAGTGGAAATAACTACCACAGAGCAGAATAAAGAAAAAAGAATGAAAAGAATTGCGGACAGTCTCAGAGACCTCTGGGACAACATAAAATACACCAACATTCAAATTATAGGGGTCTCAGAAGAAGAAGAGAAAAAGAAAGGGACTGAGAAAATATTTGAAAAGATTATAGTTGAAAAATTCCCTAATATGGGTAAGGAAATAGTCAATCAAGTCCAAGAAATGAAGAGAGTCCCATACAGGTTAAATCGAGGAGAAACATGCCAAGACACATATTAATCAAATTATCAAAAATTAAATACAAAGAAAAAATATTAAAAACAGCAAGCGAAAAGCAACAAATAACATACAAGGGAATCCCCATAAGGTTAACAGCTGATCTTTCAGCAGAAAGTCTGCAAGCAAGAACATAGTAGCAGGACATATTTAAAGTGATGAAAGGAAAAAATCCCACAACCAAGATTACTCTACCCAGCAAGGATCTCATTCAGATTTGATGGACAAATTAAGACGTTTGCAGACAAGCAAAAGCTAGGAGAATTCAGCACCACTAAACCAGCTCTACAACAAATGCTAAAGAAACTTCTCTGGGCAGGAAACACAAGAGAAGGAAAAGACCTACAATAACAAACCCAAAACAATTAAGAAAATGGTAATAAGGACATACATATCGATAACTACCTTAAATGTAAATGGATTAAATGCTCCAACTAAAAGACATAGACTGGCTGAATGGGTACAAAAAGAAGACCCATACATATGCTGTCTACAAGAGGCCCACTTCAGACCTAGGGACACATACAGACTGAAAGTGAGGGGGTAGAAAAAGATATTCCATGCAAATGGAATTCAAAAGAAAGCCGGAGTAGCAATTCTCATATCAGACAAAATAGATTTTAAAATAAAGACTATTACAAGAGACAAAGAAGAACACTACATAATGATTAAGGGATCAATCCAAGAAGAAGATATAACAATTGTAAATACTTATGCACCTAACCTAGGAGCACCTCAGTACATAAGGCAAAGGCTAACAGCCATAAAAGGGGAAAGCGACAGTGACACAATAATAGTAGGGGAATTTAACAACCCACATTCACCAATGGACATTATCCAAATTGAAAATAAATAAGGAAACACAAGCTTTAAATGATACATTAAACAAGATGGACTTAACTGATATTTATAGGACATTCCATCCAAAAACAGCAGATTACACTTTCCTCTCAAGTGCTCATGGAACATTCTCCAGGATAGATCATATCTTGAGTCACAAATCAAGCCATGGTAAATTTAAGAAAATTGAAATTGTATCAAGTATCTTTTCTAATCACAATGCTATGAGACTAGATATCAATTACAGGGAAAAAATCTGTAAAAAATACAAATAAAGTGAGGATAAACAATACACTACTAAATAAGCAAGAGATCACTGAAGAGATCAAAGAGGAAATCAAAAAATACCTAGAAACAAATGACAATGAAAACATGACAGTTCAAAACCTACGGGATGCAACAAAAGCAGTTCTAAGAGGGAAGTTTATGGCAATACAATCCTACCTCAAGAAACAAGAAACATCTCAAATAAACAAACTAACCTTACACTTAAAGCAATTAGAGAAAGAAGAACAAAAAAACCCCAAAGTTAGCAGAAGGAAAGAAATCATAAAGATCAGATCAGAAATAAATGAAGGAAAAGATAGCAAAGATCATAAAACTAAAAGCTTGTTCTTTGAGATGATAAACAAAATTGATAAACCATTAGCCAGACACATCAAGAAAAAAAGGGAGAAGACTCAAATCAATAGAATTAAAAGTGAAAAAGGAGAAGTAACAACTGAAACTGCAGAAATACAAAGGATCATGAGAGATTACTACAAGCAACTCTATGCCAAGAAAATGGACAATCTGGAAGAAATGGACAAATTCTTAGAAAAGCACAACCTTCTGAGACTGAACCAGGAAGAAATAGAAAATATAAACAGACCGATCACAAGCACTGAAATTGAGACTGTGATTAAATATCTTCCAACAAACAAAAGCCCAGGACCAGATGGCTTCACAGGTGAAGTCTATCAAACATTTAGAGAAGAGCTAACACCTATCCTTCTCAAACTCTTCCAAAATATAGCAGAGGGAGTAACACATCCAAACTCATTCTACGAGGCCACCATCACCCTGATACCAAAACCAGACAAAGATGTCACAAAGAAAGAAAACTACAGGCCAATATCATTGATGAAAATAGATGCAAAAATCCTCAACAAAATACTAGCAAACAGAATGCAACAGCACATTAAAAGGATCATACACCATGATCAAGTGGGGTTCATCCCAGGAATGCAAGGATTCTTCAATATATGCAAATCAATCAATGTGATAAACCGTATTAACAAACTGAAGGAAAAAAACAACATGATCATCTCAATAGATGCAGAAAAAGTTTTTGACAAAATTTAACACCCCTTTATGATAAAAACCCTCTGGAAAGCAGGCATAGAGGGAACTTTCCTCAACATAATAAAGGCCATATATGACAAGCCCATAGGCAACATCATTCTCAAATGTGAAAAACTGAAACTATTTCCACTAAGATCAGGAACAAGACAAGGTTGCCCACTCTCACCACTATTATTCAACAGTTTTGGAAATTTTAGCCACAGCAATCAGAGAAGAAAAAGAATCCAAAACAGAAAAGAAGAAGTAAAATTGTCACTGTTTGCAGGTGACATGATACTATACCTAGAGAATCCTAAAGATGCTACCAGAAAACTACTAGAGCTAATCAGTGAATTTGGTAAAGTAGCAGGATACAAAATTAAAGCACAGAAGTCTCTTGCATTCCTATACACTAATACTGAAATATCTGAAAGAGAAATTAAGGAAACACTTCCATTCACCATTGCAAGAAAAAGAATAAAATACCTAGAAATAAACCTACCTAAGAAGACAAAGACCTGTATGCAGAAAATTATAAGACACTGATGAAAGAATTTAAAGATGATACAAACAGATTTAGAGATATGCCATGTTCTGGATTGGAAGAATCAACATTGTGAAAGTGACTATACTCTCCAAAGCAATCTACAAATTCAATGCAATCCCTCTCAAACTACCAATGGCAGTTTTCACAGAACTAGAACAAAAAATTGCAGAATTTGTATGGAAACACAAAAGACCCTCAATAGCCAAAGCAATCTTGAGAAAGAAAAGCAGAGCTGGAGGAATCAGGCTCCCTGACTTCAGACTATATTACAAAGCTTCAACATTCAAAACAGTATGATACTGGCACAAAAACAGAAATATAGATCAATGGAACAGGATAGAAAGCCCAGAGATATACCCATGCACATATGGTTACCTTATCTTTGATAAAGGAGGCAAGAATATACAATGGAGAAAAGACAACGTCTTCAGTAAGTGGTGCTGGGAAAACTGGACAGCTACATGTAGCTGTAAAAGAATGAAATTAGAACACTCCCTAACACCATACACTGAAATAAACTCAAAATGGATTAAAGACTTAAATGTAAGGCCAGACATTATAAAATTCTTAGAGGAAAACATAGGCAGAACACTCTATGGTATAAATCAGAGCAAGATCGTTTTTGACCCACCTCCTAGAGAAATGGAAATAAAAACAAAAATAAGCCAATGGGACCTAATGAAACTTAAAAGCTTTTGGACAGCAAAGGAAATCATAAACAAGACAAAAATACAACCCTTAGTATGGGAGAAAATATTTGCAAACGAAGCAACTGACAAAGAATTAATCTCCAAAATATACAAGAAGTTCATGCAGCTCAATATCAAAAAAACAAACCACCCAACCCAAACATGGGCAGAAGACCTAAACAGACATTTCTCCAAAGAAGATATACAGATTGATAACAAACACATGAAAGGAGGTTCAACGTCATTAATCACTAGAGAAATGCAAATCAAAACTACAATAAGGTATCAACTCACTCCGGTCAGAATGGCCATCATCAAAAAATCTACAAACAATGCTGGAGAGGGTGTGGAGAAAAGGGAACCCTCTTGCACTGCTGGTGGGAATGTAAATTGATACAGCCACTATGGAGGTTCCTCAAAAAACTAAAAGTAGAACCACCATATGACCCAGCAATCCCACTACTGGGCATTTACCTTAAGAAAACCATAATTCAAAAAGAGTCATGTACCACAATGTTCATTGAAGCTCTCTTTACAATAGCCTGGACATGGAAGCAACCTGAGTGTCCATCAACAGAGGAATGGATGAAGAAGATGTTGCACATATATGCAATGGAATATTACTCAGCCGTAAAAAGAAATGAAATTGAGTTATTTGTAGTGAGGTGCATGGACCTGGAGTCTGTCATACAGAGTGAAATAGTCAGAAAGAGAAAAACTACTACCCTATGCTAACACATATATATGGAATTAATTTTTAAAAAATGGTTCTGAAGAGCCCAGGGGCCGGACAGGAATGAAGACGCAGATGTAGAGAATGGACTTGAGGACACTGGGAGGGGGAAGGGTAAGCTGGGATGAAGTGAGAGAGTGGCATGGACATATATACACTACCAAATATAAAATCGATAGCTAGTGGGAAGCAGCCACATAGCACAGGGAGATCAGCTCGGTGCTTTGTGACCCACTAGAGGGGTGGGATAGGGACGGTGAGAGGGAGACGCAAGAGGGAGGAGATATGGGGATGTATGTATATGTATAGCTGATTCACTTTGTTATACAGCAGAAACTAAAACACCATTGTAAAGCAATTATACTCCAATAAAGATGTTAAAAAAAAAGTAGTCAAAAATCAGAGAAACAGAAAGGATGGTGGTTGCTGGGAGCTGAAGGAAGGGGGAAATAAGGAGTTGTTGTTCAATGGGTATAGAATTCGGTTTTGTGAGATGAAAAAGTTCTAGAGATCCATTGTACAATGATGTGAATATAGTTAACACTACTGAACTATACACTTGAAAACAGTTGAGTTGGTGAATTTTACGTTATGTGATTTTTACCACAATTAAAAATAAAATAAAACAAAATATTCTTAAAGAAAAAAAATACTAGGCTAGATCATAGTAAGGTGGGTAACTGGCCTTCTCCTTCATGCCCAAATCCTGATAACGATTGTCTGGTTCTGAAAGATCTAATGTTGACGAGAGGCGCAGAAGCATGAACCCAGGAAGAGAGAGTCTTCCCTGCTTCTGCATCAACAGCAAAATTGGTCTAGCATCACAGTCCATGAATCTTTTACCATTGGCCTCATATTGGTGTCTATAGTAAAATTTGAGGGTCCAGTTCTCTCTCTCTAAACTATGAGGTAGTCTAAGAAAAGGCCCACCCATTGCAGCAGCTGCATAGAATAACCACAAATAATTATAAAGAAGTTAGGCAAGCTACATGTTAAGGAATGTAAATTTTATACTGTGTCTAATATATGCTTCTGATAGCCTTTTAGCATAAAGTGAAATAATCAAATATGTAAATTAATGCAACTGCTCTGTTGGAGTGCTGTCTGGGATGCTAAGGGAAAAGAGACGAAGATGGAAAGTGTTTAAATGCACTAGTGTTCTTTGGCTTAGATGACTGGGTAATTATTAGAACAACAGATTTAATGTCATAATGGAGGTAAGATAACAAGCCTGGTGGCTTGAGAAGTGAATGGGGATTAAGAAATTGGAAAGAGTGAGTATAACTGGTGTCCTGTGAAGGGAGACAGGTAGAATATTATTTAGAGGTGAGACAGTGGAGTGGATTTTTTCTGCTGAGGATGGAAGAGACTTAAGCATGACTAGGCAAGGAGTTAACAGAGGGGGAATTAGAAGATACAGGAGACAAAGGGATAAACGTCAGATCAAGTTACAGAAGGGACCGTGAAGATCTAGAGCTAGGAAGAGGAATTAACATTTGGAAGGAGAGGGACACCTCTATTTTCAGAAGAGGGAGAGAGAGAAAGATACATGTGAGATACTGGACTTAAAGATTTCTGAGGCTGAACAAGTTAGCTTCACTTCTCAATTTGCAAAGTGACAGCTTAGAGTCAACTTTTTATAAGTATTATCATGCTTAATTTTGATTGGGTTAATTTTGATAAATCATTTTCTAGCCAAGGAGAGTTTGACCAAAGCAATGGATGAAAAAGTCAAGGTGATTATTAAGGGCAAGTTATAGATGTTTCTTATCTTTACTGGAAAATAGGACAACTAAGGCACAGAGGTTTTCCAAAACTGTCCTTCGTTGTGTTGAGCATAATGCCTACTTGCCAGATGACCTGGCATCTCAGAGAAGCATCAGCCCAGGGCTCAGATCAGTGCAAGGAAAGCCAGTGAAGGAGATGTCCAGTGAAAAATAAACTTGTATAAATAATGCATAATGTGGCTTGGGCTGAAATTCAAATCATTTTCTTATTAGATGATTTCCCAATGGTCACTTTATAGGGAGACTGGAAGGTTGGCAATCTTTTTTTGATGTTTTTGAAGTTATTTCATGATGATTCAGTTTCTATTTCTGTTCAGAGTACTAAGATTATTTATAATCTTGTAACAGCTTTTTTCCCCAGCTATTTTTATATCATTACAAAAGAACTCCTTCAAAATGGTAAATTGCTGACACCCTTTTCATATTGCCTTAACGATTCCTCCTCATTTCATTATTTTTATTATATAAATAACTGTATCATAAAATTTTCAGTGCAAGCTCCCATTGAGATGTGAAGGGCAAGCATTCCCAAGAAACACAGTCTTATTAAAATGCATTGCTTTATAGGGAACACTAAGGCCCATTGTGAACACAACAACGTGCAGCCGTAAAGTGATTAAAATGTCCCTGATAATAAAATTTTGACCCCAAGTTACTGACAGCAGATTGCCATCTTTTAACCATCGACCACTACCTGTTACTGTAGGAGGTGGAGAGGGGGAGGGAGAGTATTAGGAAGGTCTGTTGCAGACTAGATAAATTCCTGAGTGTAGAGGAAGTTTCCATTATAAAATATAACACATTCTCCAAAACATCTGATTCTTCACATAGACTTTGACTATCTTCTTTCACCACTGGACGAATATTGAGCATGACTGTATGTAGCTTCTATTGGGCATTTAATGATAAAACACTTTGTCAGTAAATGATCCTTTGTCATTCTCTTCTTCCTCAAGACAATTTCTTTTTGATCAGGAAGACTAAACTGTTTGAACTGAAATATATATGCATATATATACATATGCACATGTATACATATGTACACATGTGCATATATATTTTAAAATGTTAATGGATTTTTGTTACATAATCACTGTAACAGCTTGAAACAATTCTGGGAAATATGAAGACAAAAGTAATCATCTGAAATCCTGTTGTCTTTATGTTAATTAATTAATTAATTGCATCTTTTACTCAATAAACATCTATTGAGCATCTTCTAAGCCCAAGGCATTATGGTTGGTTCTAGTGAGTTGGTACTTCACTAAAGCAGTGAGTAAAATTAGCATGGTACTTGCTGTTATGATAATGGCACTGTGTAATATGCGGGCTAACATCTTTCTATATATCTCTCTGTGAATACGGTTATATGTGAGTGTGTGCTCATATTTTAAATGCATACATACACACATTTATATTTTACATAAAGAGGTAAACTAATGACTCATTGTCCACAGCTTTCTTTTCTTGGGGAACAGTTGGTCGTGACTATCTTTGTCAGTAAATATAGGGTAGAGCATCACTTTCCTTGACTGCATAGTCATTTATTGACTGAATGTCTTAGGTGGGGTTCCCTGGTAAACAGAGTCTGAGACAGAGAGTGTCATGCAGGAAGATTACAGAGGAGTGGTCTTGTGAACATCTATGAGAGAGTGAGGGAAGAAGCACTGGTCACAGGGAAGGGCTGAACTGCAATGGAGTCACACCCAAGGTCTCATACAATCACAAAGGAAACTCAGGAGCTGGCATGGCCCTTCAAGGATGTCCCCAGTTGAGGCCAGGCCTTTGCATCCCCACATCAACCAATCATTGGATGAAGGCTGTCCTCAGGGAAGGGGCACACTTTTGGATGCAGGAGCCTAGGGCGATTACTGAAGAGGGACACCTACGTAAAGTGTTGGAACTGTTGCAAACGTTCTTTACAAATGGGGGAAGAAGACACTGTATGATTTCTTTCTTTTTTTTTTTTTTCCGATTTGTTAGGGTGTGTTTTATGAGCCAGAATGCGGTCTATCTTGTTGAATATTCCATGTGAGCTTGTGAAGAATGCATATTCTGCTGTTGTTGGATGAAGTAATCTTTAGATATCAATTATATCTAGTTGATTGATGGTGTTGTTGAGTTCAACTATGTTGTTACTGATTTTCTACCCTTTGAATCTGTCCATTCCTGAGAGAATGGTGTTGAAGTCTCCAACTATGATAGAGGATTCATCTATTTCTCCTTGCAGTTCTATCAGTTTTTATCTCATGTAGTTTGACGCTCTGTTGTTAGGCACACACACGCATTAACAAATACCATATGCTAACACATATATATGGAATCCAAAAAAAAAAAAAGGTTATGAATAACCTAATGGCAGGACAGAAATACAGGCACAGACATAGAGAAGGGACTTGAGGACACAGGGAGGGGGAAAGGTAAGCTGGGATGAAGTGAGAGAGTGGCATGGACTTATATATACTACCAAATGTAAAATAGATAGCTAGTGGGAAGCAGACACATAGCACAAGGAGATCAGCTCAGTGCTTTGTGTCCACCTAGAAGGGTGGGATAGGGAGGGTGGGAGGGAGATGCAAGAGGGTGGAGATATGGGGATATGTGTATATGTACAGCTGATTCACTTTGTTATACAGCAGAAACTAACACACCATTGTAAAGCAATTATACTCCAATAAAGATGTTAAAAAAAAAAGAATTGTTATGTCTTCTTGAAGAATTGACCTTTTATCATTATATAATGCCCTTTGTTTGTGATAACTTCTACTCTTTTTCTACCTTTTGTGGTTTTAACTGAGCAGTTCAAATGATTCCATTTTCTCTCTTTTCTTTGCATATGAGTTATATTTCTTTTCTGACTTTTTTGAGTTGTTGGCTTAGAGTTTCCAATATACATTTACAACTAATCCCAGTCCACTTTCAAATAACATTATACCAGGTCATGGGTAGTGTGAGTAACTTATAATAATAACAAAATAATCATAATTTCTTTCTCCTGCGCCAATGTAGTAACTCAAAAATAATATCACATCCCAGGGAGAATGGTAGAGATTAGTGACACCTTTAAGGATATAAAGGGTGCAGAGGTGTTTCTCATCCTATACCTCTTTCATTTATCAGACTGGCTCCTACAAAACCAGATGGATTCTGGTGGATGACAGTGTCCTACCACAAATTTAGCCAGGTAATAGTCCTAATCGGAAAGGCTGTGGTTGATGTGTGAAATTTGCTGAAATATATTAATACAACCGCAAACACATGGTATAGAGTTCTCTTCCATCCCTGTAAGAAAGGAAATAGTTTGATCAGAGATCAGAAATAGTTTGTATCCATTTGGGGCTTCCAACAGTATATACATAAGGTCTTGCCCCAGGGTATGTTATTCCTCCTGCCCTTTGTCATGATATAGTCAAAAGGGGGCTGGACTCATTGGATATTCCACAGATGATCATATTGATTCACTGTATTGCTAACATTTTGTTAATTGGACGAAATGAACAAGTAGTAGGTACACCAGAGGCCTGGGTAATGCTACACATGCTACACAGGGTGCTGATAGACATTCTGAATATCAGTAAAGTTTTTAGTGGGCCAGTGTTCTGGTAACTACGAGGACATCCCCTCTAAATTAAAGGAGGTGCATCTTGCCCCTCCCGCCACTAAAAGGAAGCACAGGTCTCTGTAGGTTCTAGAGACCACATATTTTATTCTTGGGACTATTGCTCCAATCCATTTCCTGGATGAAAGGAAAATCTTCCAAGTTTGAGTGGGACCCAGAAAAGCAAAGGGCTCTGGTGCATGTCCAGGCTGCATTACAAGTGGCCCTGCATTTGGAGTCTTATAACCTGGTATTAGATATGCCCTTACTTAAGGCAGAGACTATTACAATAATCCAGGTAAGACTTGGCAGTAGCTTGGACCAAGATGGTAGAAGTCAAAGTGGTGAGAAGTGGCTGAATACATTTTGAAGGTAGAGATAACAGTGTTTTCTGATTAATTGGATGTAGCTTGTAAGAGAAAGAAATAAGTCACGGAGGACTACAGGTTACCTATCAGAGTAGTAGTGTAAATATTTGTTTAAGCATCACGTCCAGCAATGACACTGTAAATTCCTAGAGAGTAGAGATCATATCTTATTTCTCTTAAGTCTTCTGGACTTTGCTGAATGTCTGGTGCATAGTAGGCCCTCAAAGCAAGTGTCTAAGCCAGTTTAATACTCATGTGTGTTTGCAGTGCTGTCACTGCAAATATTGTGATGGATTTTATTCACTTAAAGATTACTTAATCAAAATATTTCATAATTATTTATAGTTGTAGAACATTAATATTCTCAGCTGGATTATTTTTTTGGTACAGAAATATAAGAGATAAATGAACAAGACATGACCTGGAATAGTTCAATGTTATTTTTCCTGATTCCAAGAGCACAATTATTGATTTTATTTTTATCATGGTTAGAGTAACACTAAAATTTGTCACTCTGTCTTTTAGCACTCAGCTCATGTGGAACTATTAAAAGTTGCCCTTATAGATTGTGCCATAAATAAAACAGGGTTGCTGTATATGGTAAAACATACCCTTTTAGAAGGGTAGACAAATGCAATCTATATGCTGTAATGTTATTATGACTAGGACATTTGGGTATTGATCAGTAAAGATAATGATGAAGATGCTTTATGGATGAATTATGTATCAATTGTTTTTCTGAGAAAAAAATACAGTGGAGGAGAACTTTATTTATGACTGGATTTCTTTAAAAGGGTTAGAAAGGTTGCTGTTTTATTGTATGCTCTAGGTTCTCAAATCAATATTTATACTTTGTCCTATGCTAATGCAATCCTATCCATTTATTAAAATAAATAGTAAAATGTGACCTAGTTACAGTGCTCTCAAGTCAGTTTGCCTAAGGGTAGATATTAGAGAATTAGTAACGTAAGATCTCTTTTTCCAATGGTATTTTAGAGTTTCTCATGAATACATTACTCAGGCATTGTCACCCTTCCTTCTATATTTATTCTCTGGCCACTTGGTACTTCCAAGGATCCTTATCTATCATGTAATGATTCTTGAATTAGTGTCTGGAGTCCTTGTGAAGAAATATTTCTCTTTACAAAGTTATAAGATCTATTAATAAGCTCTAGATGTCAACTACACTTTGATCTGTGGATGCTTTGCCCAACCCTCGTCCCTTTCTTATGAATGAAGAAGGTATTTTTGCCCACTTGCCCGTTTGTCCTTGGTGTTTTTTAGAGCTAAGATGACAGATTGTCATGGCCAGTATTCCCTTTGGATAAGATTAATTTAACTGGCTCAGAACTAAACAGAAACTACTAACCTTTTTTTTAACCTGAGCTCTCTGTCTGGTATGAGAAAAATGATTCAAATGTGATTTGCACCCAGAATAGCTATTAGGTGTGGCAGTTTGGTAAGAAATTCATCAGTTGAACCCACCATTTGTCTCATTTGATTGGGAATTATCTTAAATCATTCTTGTTTAACAATTTAATTCCAGGAAGTTCAGGTGTAATTCATCAGAACCCATTTACCAATAACGATTATAACTGCTTTTTTTTGGTTTTACTTTTAGGTGGCTCTCTAAAAGGGATATGAATCATGTAGATTCTTGATCAAGAGAACACGTAATAGAGTTAGGTTTCAAATGTAAACTACACAACCTCTAAATCCCGCGGTAGGGGTTGTGCAGGGAAAGTTTGGCTTAGTAGGTACAGACTCATTATAAAGAACACTGGAATTCTGTTTATGGCTAAACTTTCCATAAACAGTATCACTGAAAAAATGAATATGCTGAAGTAAAAGTCAAGACAGAAATTTTCATCCTGTCTGCAATTGTAACACTTCACCATTTTGATTCAGTTTTGAGATTCTCCTAATTTACTGCTTCTAAAACCCTGATAAAATATGGTAATTAATAATAGACTACCTGCTAACACTGGGGGAAATTAGACAATTTGATAATTTTTACAATGATGAAGCAACTGTTCATTGAAACACAAAAAAATTTTATAATTAAGTAAACATTGGTACTTAAGTGATTGAAAGTAAATTAGGAAACACTGAATTTACATTTGTTCTAAAAATTAATCATTTTAAATGATTTCATAATTCTTTATAAGCATATACTGTTTATATTTGGATATTTTCTTAGATTTTACAAAGTGTAATTCTATACAAAACTGAATGACATAAGACACAAATGAAACTACCTTTGAAGGGATTTTTTTTTTTTTCAAAAGAAAACTGTGGGGAAAGATTAGATGACTCATCCACCCAGTGATCAGATGTACTTTATTAAAAACCATAAATTTAGGGCTTGTTGTACTTACAACCAAAATAAGAAAAACAGGAGAGTAAACTATGTTATAATAATTATTTCACAGTGTCTACTTTTGATGTAAAACACAGCACCATGATCAGAGATTTCAAGCTGTTTCGTATATCCTATTAGAAAAACATGGACGAATATAACGGAAAGAACATTATGCAACTTCAGAATAGTGCAATCAATTACATTTTTTAAAATTTTGGGCAAGATAAATTATGAAAGCTACTTTTTCCTAGACTCTTTTTTTCCAGTTACATTTGATTTACAGTAGGGTCTCATGGAGTTGCTTAAGAAAATAAGGGAACATTAATTTTAACAAATCATGTTTTGCTGATGAGCTCTAATTTTCTATCATAATGAGGGGTAGTGAGCAATACACAACGAAATCTCCCCAAATTTTCTGAATTTTTCCCTTTTCATTAGTGAACTTTGACTAAGTTAATCTTGGTTATGAAATACAAAACCAGACAAGTTTTGATTCGACTTTTTCCATTGGGAAAAAACATTGATAATGTTTTAGGAATGATATAAATCAAGTAAATTAGTATAATTACTACAGAAATAACAACAACTGAAATTACAAATACTGATATCTGTTTTGTGTTTTGTATCAGTTGATTCTTACAATAACCTACTGAGGTCCTTCAATAAGTTACTGTATCTTAATATAAAAATGTTTTTAAAGGCTTATTTATTTCCAACCAGTTCAATTCAGCATATCAACTGTGATAATACGAATGATAGAAGTGAAATTACAGGTTCATTACTTGTAGAAGCCAGACTTTGTACTGGATAATATTACATATATACACATAACTTTCATTTGAAAAGTGTTTTAGAATTCACAACTTGCTTTCCCAAATATTATCTGGTTTGATGTCCCAAACAACCTTGCTAGGAACTAAGGCAAATATTATAGTCCTATTTTTATGGGAGCAAACAGGCTAAGGAACGTTCAGTGATTTCACTAAGGCAAAAACTCAGATGAGGTCCAGCAGGTCCTCACTTCCGAGTCCTCTGACTTCAATAATGCAAAGTTCTGGGTGAGGAGAATTATAGGCACTCAAGGAAGCAAACTAACTCAGGCAAGGAGGTATCATTAAGGACATAATTATTGCTAGGAATGCAAAGAATAAGGATATATTCCTAAAGGTGTTTACAAATATTATCAAAATAAATCCAACCAAATCCCCATATTGTCAATTCCATAGGCTTAGTGTGTCTCCTAACTTCCTACCATATTTAGAAAGTAGCACATATGAATAAAATCACATCTACTTTAGAATCAATAATTCTTGCTTTTAATATATGTATACAATATTCATTTTGGCTTTCTGAGGAATAAAGCCAGATATATAACAGAAATTCTCTGAACTTCATGAAAAAAAGGTTGTTATATAAATACGGGTATTATTATCATCATTAACATTTATAATGCTTGTCACCTCTCTGCCTCATAAAGGCACTGTAAACATTTGAATGAGGTAATGTCTGTGAAACCTTATAAGTTTTCTAAATGAGAATTAAGATATAAATACAAAATGTTTTTATCAATAAAGTATTAGGTGAATTTGGTCTAGACAGAAAGTAATAAAATTTGGTTAGTGAAGTAGATGCTGACAGCGCTTTGCAAACAATGCCAGTGATTGGGTTCCACTGGTTTAGATTTTGAAATATAAATCTTTGTTTTCCTAAAATTGTATTAGCCTTAAATAAAATTTTAAATAAGATTCCTTTGAATATTCTATACAGAGTAAGTTATAGTTAACAATCCCATTTTTAAAAAATACAAACCTCATGTTATAAGAAAAAGCCAATTTCTGTATAAAGTAATGGTTATTGCCATTTAATACAATTGCATCCATCCACCTTTTTTTGGTATCTTTTTCTTGACACTTGTGTCTATCCAATAGAAAGAGTCAACTGAGGTAACTAAGTGTGCAGATAGAACAGACAACGTTTTGTCATTTAATAAGATTATTTTCTTTTTCATTCATCATTCTTGTGATCATGCAGCAATTTACAGGTAAGCTGAAATACATTTTCAGGATACATATACAGTAGTCATAATCTCCCTACTCAAGGAAGTTTGCAGTACTCCTTTGAAAATAGCATTTAGAGACACTGCTAATAGAACTAGGCAGACTATTTTAAGAAATATTGCCTGAAGAGCAATCCTTGCCTGCTTTTCACTAGTTCCTTTGCTGTTTATAGTTATCATTAGTGAAATGATCATCTCTTCACAGGGAGCCCTACAGAGTCACATTTAAGGAGTTTCATATTTACTGCTGTGATGTTATATTAGCTTTATTCCAATTGACAATGGATTTCTAAACTAAATAAATTAATGAAATGGTTTGTTCCTTGTCAGAAAAAAAAATCAAGACTTTGTAAGTTGAAGTCTTCATTACTATTTTAAAAGATTTCTCCTTTTGGGTTTAGTCTGTAAATCAAATTATATCTTTATCGGTAGAAGTTTTTAAATTAACCTCCATGATCAGACAAAGACAAAAGCACTACAGACACTTCTGTTCTAGCCTGTCATTACAGTAGCACAATGCCTATGGGAACAAAATGAGAGAACGAGGGTGTCTTTATGCCGAAGTAAATTCAGAATCAAATTGAGGGCAGAAGTTGAGGTACGCTTGTGGACAGCCTCTCACAGACACACACAATAAAAGGCATCATATTTGCTTGAATCATTGTGATAACTAAAAAGATTACTTAAGGAGTGACTAAATTATGGAGACTACAGCCCAACCTGTCTCACTGCAGTGCAGAAAAGCTTACTTTTTGATATCAGTCAGGTTGGAAGGCCATAATGTCTAATGGTCATTGGGAATCATAAACAACGTAGGAGAATCTGGGATTGAGTCCCTTTCTCTCCTACCTCACATATGCTACTTAGTTTATCTCCTGATTTCTTAAAATTTGAAAAGCTGGGGGCTGAACCAAGTCACCTGTTATTTCAAAGGGAACTTTAAAAGTATATGGAGATTATTTTAACAATTAATAGTCACAGGAAGTTTCCTGAAGAGCTTCTTTGGCATCTATATATTGGATTCTTAATTTTCTATTATCCAATTCAAGCGTTGAATCTGGATTTCTTTCCACCCTACCCTCTTTCCTTATTGGAAGAATAATGGCTGTTCTTTTCAAATCTCCTAGAATAGTCTTCTGCTCTGCAAAGTTGTAACGGGATGTGACATCCAGTCCTGGTTAATCAGTGTTCAGCCCAAACCCACAGTGGCAGTGAAGGAGGTGGCACTTACAATTTGCCCGTGACACTGACCAGGTTTCTAAGGAATAAGAGTGAGGGAAAATAGCATAAAATACTTAAATTTTTATGGAAAAGGTATAACTTGGTGAAAAAGCACCATCATAAATTCCCAAAAAGTGTATCTTAATGATACACTTAGAGTAAATCATTTGCCTTGAGAGACAGGAGGTCTCTGGTGACCTGCATTGCAGCCACATGAGACTCCTAGACTAGCTACTTTCAGCTAAATGTACTCTCATATTAATATTTTAAAATGCCATAATGCCTCTCTGAAAACCTCAGAGGACAGATACATCAATTTGCGAGGTCTTCACTCCAGGAAGTAGAAACAGGGATAATCTGCCATTAAAAGAAATAGTTCATTATGTCTGCTTCTAGGGAGCACATAAACTATGTCCCTCACATACTTAAGTTGCAAATCCTCACTTTAATGTGAAGGGAAACACCATGCCCCAGAGCTTTATTGTCTCACTGTTTATTAGTACAAAAAGGTTTGTTGTGGTATGAAATCTTAAGCTTGTTGCAGTAATCAATCAGCTTCAAAGAGTCTTTACCCTGAGCTAGATTCATTACAAATAAATCAATTAAACATAAAGTTTCTATTTTCAGGAGGTTTCCAATGTAGAATAGAAGCAAATGCATCACAGTTAGAGAAAAGAATTTTCCTGGAGCAATGTCTCTTCACAAAGAGCCCTTTTGCCTTTATTGCACGATGGAGCACATACTGTAGTTTGCTCTTTTATTTTAGTTGATTGCAGACATTCTTCTTCTTAGCATATATTTTTCATTGGGGAAAAATCACATCCATATGAGAAAGATACGTGGTAAGCTAAAAATATTGCTGGAGTCAGGAAAAAGTAAACAATTGGTTTGTGTCTTCTTGTCATTACAAGGCTGAACCTTCGTTAGGCATTTGGACAATTTTCACTCTTAAAGCGTTATTGTATTCTTTCAACCTCTGTGCTAAGATGGTTGACAGTGCAGGCAGCTCAGTGACAGAAGCAACAAAACAAAACAAAACCCCCCAAAGAAAACAACTGACCAAGAAATGAATCAACCAAAAACCTCTCAATATAAGGCTTCCTCATTATTAAACTAAATAAAGAACTACACATTCTAAACCAGATGACCTCGTTCATTCACTTTGGGAGGGTAGTGATGAGGGAAAATAGGAGATGGAGAGACATCTTTCATTTTATCATCAAACTTGATGAGTGAAAATTGACAAGTTTGACTTATCAAGTGAACATCACAAAATTACTAATCAGTGACTTTAAATTCTTGTCCACATATTTTGTCTTCATGTGTTTTTGATACCATTAGCTGTTTGCAGAAATTCCCAGAAAGAGAGAGACCTTGGCTGTGAGAGAGGCCAAACCCAAATGATTTCTTACAGAAATATAGTCAAAAGTCTTACGCTACAGGGCTGGGTTGGGTGGAGTGGGGGAATAGGATGTGGGGTGTAGGGAGGTGGGGTGGTGTGCATAGGAGCCAATCTGTCTTATGTATCATTCTGCTTATCTAAATAAAAGGCAGGCCAGTCCAAACTCAAAACAAACAGATGAAAAGGCCTCAGCACCCCAATCAAGTATCTTTCCCTCATCAACCAGGACTAACAGTTGTTTTGACGATATATGATATGCTCTACATATGGTGACATGTGACAGCTCACTTCTGGAGCCATCCCAGAGAAAAGGATAGAGAAATGACCGACTCTAACAGTAGCACTTCCTGTGCCGTTAACACCCTCTGCCTGCCTCCATGCAGGGTACCCATTTAATAGGAAGTATAAAGCTCCAGTTAAACATTTTCTCTTAGGCTCCCAGATGGTCTTTTAGAGAAAGAGGGGAAAAAAATCATCTATTTCCAGGAATTGACAGTGTGATGGCACTGATATTTTTTGTCTGTGATGAGGTTCTTTCAAGACTCCGCAGTGGTAATACAACACCTGCTCTGAAAATAAACAAAACGTTCTGGAAAGAGAAAGGAAAATATCCCCATGAGCCATTGGCAGGCTTGTCCAACGTGTTTTAAAGGTTTTTCAGATGTGTTGCTTTCACAATGTGCATTCCTTCAATTTTATCTTCAACAAAACCTTATTTTTCTCCTGTGTGGCAATACCAAAATACACTTATGACAACATCAAATTAGCTAATATTTATGTTATTAAAATACATATGCTCAAGGGAATAATGAATTTGTATTTTAATCAAGCAAATCAGAACTTGCCATGGTAATTTTGTCACTAATGGACAGCATGTATGTATTCTGCAGACATGTGCATTCTCTATGAAAGCAAATCTATTTCCTTCACATTTGTTATAGAAATATCTACTACTAAAGCAGGTATTTAGCTATTTTCAAAGAACTCTAAACTTGACCATTGGCTTGGGACATATTATTTCCCAATATGTCGATAGGACTATAATTTATATATGGTTTAGTTATATCCCTTAGTCTAAAAGGTCTTTGATGAGACAGAAAATACTACTTAAAAAGTCAAGATATTTAAGTTAGAACTCACATGACAAAACAATAGATAAAACACTAAGTACAATAAAATAATTAGGTTATTTGTAGAAAGGTGGTTGATTCAGAGCACAACCAATAAGGAAACTTTCTCCTACATCCTTACTGGAATTATCTCATATGACAATGGAAGATCACTGGGTGTTCTCTTATAAAAAATGAGGACCTCTTCAGGGGATTTAGAACTGATGATTTTATAAAATATTCTTCTATTTGTATAGAACGTGCTATTAGAAGTTTAGACTCTATCTCTAAGATAATTAAGAAATATAATGATGAGACAAAATAGCTGATCACACAACAGATTTTAAAATGTGCAATATCTAAAATAAGATGTGTGCTCTTAATTGGTTCTGAAAACACACCCGCTTTGGCTATTTTAACTGAGCTAGTCATGGATCAGTTTGGTAAAAATGACTCAAACCAGAAGTGTAGACATAGCCAAAGTAACAGTGTGCTCTGGACAGACCGTCATGAGAAACAAATGTAAGGTGATGGTGATGATGATGATGGCGATCATGAAAGACATAAAGAGGAAGAAGATAAAGTTAGTGTGATTTCGGCATCATTGATATTGAAAATTCATTTTTGACTATAAGTAACCAATAAGTGAACTAACTTCTTAAGAGGAATTCTGAATTAAGGGAGTCCGACCATGAAATATACGTCTCTATGCTATTATCAGTGCAGAGAGAAGATTTATTTTTACATTTGTTATGAAAGAATGTTTGTACATAATTATTCAAAAATATGATACTAACTTGACCGCAGGAAAGTTCAAGTGTAAGGATAATAAAGAACATTCTGATTAGATAATTTGAGAGAACTTGACCTACTGCTGATAACAAATTTCTATTTTAATTACAAGGTTAGTGTTATGATGAACGTGTTTCAAGAAAATTAATATTTTATCAATATTTTGGCTCATCTGTAGATTTAGAAAAAGAAACAAATATGGTGATAGAGAATTAAATATCGCAATTGTTCTGAAAGATTTTCTCAGAGATGTAAAAAAAGCTACTGAGTGATCAGTAGGTTAGCTGTGCCTGAAGCCTACCTGACGCTCACATAGGAGATGAGACCCAGTGCTCAGACCGGCTAGTTAGTGAGAAGAAAGTTGGTAAAGAGTTTGATGCTGAATCCAGCGAGCCCTTATGTACGCAGCTTGGGATATAAAGAATTTCCTTTTTGTTAACTGAAGAGGTAGATGTCCGTCACTCAGAAGAGAATTTAGCTCAGGAGGTAAAGGATTTTTTTTTGGGGGGGCATCCATATCTATCTATCTATATATATATATATAAAGGCACATTATATATATATATATATATATATATATATATATATATATATATATATATATATATATATAATTTGCCTCCCTGATTCTAGCCAGGGACCATTCTTTCATCTCGAGAGCATACAGAGACTGACAAATGGCTACAGGTTCAGGAGAAATAAGTTACTCAGTCATCCAGAAAAATTTGTGCCTATGTCCCCTTGCTGAAATTATTCTTTTGGCATCTACGGCCCCAAATCTCCATTGTTGTGGTACGTACTTTTGAATCTCAGGATTTCCCATTGAGTGTTTCTATGATTCATTAAAAAAAAAATACATTATTTAAAAAAAAAAGTAATGCATTTTCTGCTGAGTCTGCTTGAGAGAATATTCTGCCTATTTACCATGGTACTTCTGGCTTCTCAGCAGCCGATGTCACAAGATGGGTTAACCAGTCTTCTATCACAACTGTAAAAAACATGGAACATTCAGGGAATGTTTGGACTTGCCTGGATCAGTTGTGATGTGGTTAGTGGAGAAACCTCTCAGAAGACAGTTGGAACAGAGTGCTTTGAATTCTTTGCACTATAATGGAGGTTACTCATAGTATTAGAGAAAAACTTCATTTCATTTCAGCCTAATAAAACCTCTGAGCTTATTATTCCAGCTAAATATTTAGACTTGGGAATAAGTGTTACAGAACAAATTTAATAGGGAAATTCTAGCATATTCACTTTATGAAGACGTTCATATATACAAAAGGTAATTATTAAATACTCAGTAAAATTGGCTCATGGATCAAAGATATTATTTTGTTTTCTTGGACTAGCACGTAGGGAAAGAAGATTTCAGAGCCAGAATGGAAAAATTGGACAGAAAGTAGAGACAACTATTTTAAAAGTCTAGCAGGGAAAGAAGAGGGGAAAAACTGGTGGAAAAGAGAAGAACTTCAGGCTTGAGTAAAAGAACATTTTTTTTCCAAAGTATGGAAAAAAAAATATGCGGGCAATGGAAAAAGAGGGAGAGGTTCCTCATGAGAAAAAGCTAGGTGATAACTAACAGGTCGTATCTCCGATCATTATAAAGAAACAAGGGGAGCTCTGGAAGTGGGTCTTTAGTCCTGAGTATGAAGGGGGAATTCACTGTGATGGTTTTGTTTTTGTAAGGAAAGTAAATGATGAGTTAATCTGTTCGGAGTGAAAGAGAGGAAGGGTATATTGGAGATTGAAGAGAGCTAAGACGTTTAGAATTGTTTTTGTGAGCAATATGGGAGAATATTTATATGAGTCTAAGGAAGAGTTAAATCAAAAGATTTGAGACAGCCACTGTGAACCCAGTTTGAGTGAGAAAACTCTGATTTCAATTCTATTTTTAGGCTGCTTTGACCTACTTTGAAATTTCCCAAATGCTCACAACTTTTCTGCTTTCTCTCTGGACTGCCACTGTGAGGTCATACAGTGCCCCTTCGCCTCATGAAAAAAAAAATGTGTTTCAAACCTTTCCCACCTCCAAAACCAAATTTCATTTGTTTCTTCCATCATACTAAATGAATATGGTTAATATGCAAATATAAAAAGACATCCTAATTGCTTTCCCTATCCCTATAAGCTCTTTTGACTGTCATTCCTCCCAAAGAAACATTATTTTTCAATAGGATAATTTAGAAAATATTTCTAAATCTTAGAAGAGAAATACAAAATTCAGGGAGTTTCAAGTAGGATGGGGGGCTTGTGAGGCAACTTATGTGGGTAGTGAATTTTGAAGGATTCCTTATATCACATCACATCACATAATTGGCTACAAGTAATATAAAATATATTTGTGTTTTTGTATGTGCATATATACAATATCTATACAATTATCTGTATAATAAATATTACTAGTGCATTATGGATATTTTTCTTTCCTGAAAAGCTAGAGAGAAAAGATTGGGCTGTAGTTGTATAAATATTTCTCTCTGATTACACAGCATATAAAAATAAAATGACACTTTCAAAATACTTTATCCTGAAAACTTTTCTATTACTCAGGGAAGCTCTTCTTAACTGCTTCCTTTGAGTTTGGCCTGTGATTTACTGGGACCACTTAGAGACAGCTCATATTTTCTAGACATACTGTAGGTATTTTAATGCCTTAATCAATTTTTGCCACTTTAGTTCCTCTACTGGGCTAGATTAATCTTCCCCTAGGTTCCCAACTTTCAAAGAAGATCACTTATCAAAATCATCTTTACAGGAAAAAATGAAGCTGCAATTAAAAAAAAAACATCTCTCTCAAGTCGTATATCACAAATATAAACTATGATATAAACAGCTTTTGGAATAAAGGCTTAAGATAAATGTGTTCTTCGGTTCTAGAAAATGTGTAAAAATGAATATGGTTTGCTTTCCAGTTTAAGTTAATTTGATTTTGGGTTTTACTCTGTAAATGTATTATAATATGTCACTTCCAAAAGAGTAGAGATGTCATACCGGAAGATTGTGGAATGGGTGAAAATGAGGTTTTAAAGCAGGGGAAATGAAATAAAGTAGGAGAGGGCATGGGAAACCCTATATAAACCAATCCCCAATGTCCATTTTGGAGAATATCTTATTCAGTAGGAGGCTGATTATCTTCTCTAAGATTTCACTTCCACTGTGAGCTTCTCTGGGCTCATGTGGTTCCCCACATATGTGTTCTCTCCTCTTGATAGAAGTCTTCCTCGTCCTACTTTTCCAGGAGGCCTCAGCTGCCATTCAAAGGGGCGTAGAAGAAAAGGAAAGTGGTTCCTTTTCTCTTCTGCTGCTGTAAGAGCAGAGACAGCAAATTGGATTAACTACTTTTTCCTCCCTTTTTCCAGAAGTCAAGGGGTTCCAGGAATACTGATCCCGACTGGCTTATCAAGCCAGCGGATTATGATGTTTGACTCTCAACATTTCCCCTGTGATGCCATTCCTCTTTGGTAAGTATCCGAAAGGAAGAAATACATTCTTAATTCAGGTAAAGTTACTTCTCTAGGTCCTCTTGATGTCTATGTTGATAAACATCTATGAAGGGGACATAATTGGCAGTCTAGTCTTGGAATCCCAAGATCATTTTCAAAGAAATATTTTAACACACGTCGAAATTTAACAAGAGCTTATGTTTTCATATAATGAAATAAAACTTGGGCCTCCTCTGAAATAAATTTAGAATCATTTCTCTCTGGAGCTAAACTTTAACACGAAAAGTTTCTACCCCTCTCTCCCTTAAAAAAATTTGCTGTCGTTTCATATGTTTTACTGATAAGGAAATATAGTTCTGGTCGATCATGTCTATAAATATCATCTAGAGATGTTTTAATTACCTAAAGCCTTTGTGGTCATTGTTTATTGCTTTGGTGAGCCTAGAAATATGCTAACTCTGGACAAGAGGCAAGAGAGGAAAACTTTGGGCTAAGAGTCAAGAAAATTAGAAGAGATGGGTTCCTGGCTGGACTCCAGCGTTAACTTTTTTGAAATCAGGTACACAGCTTCAGGGGCCTCAGTTTCCCCAGCTATAAAATGAGGAATCCAAGCTAGAGTACTCTCTGGGGTTTCTCCTAACAGTATAAGTCTATGTTTAAAAAGCTTTGTCCAAAGGAAGCAGCTTTAACTATTCAAAAAATGTCTACAATAAGGAAACTGATTAAAAAGAATTCAAAAATGTCAATTCTTTGACTTCTCAATGTCTCTGATTTACCTCGTCGTTTTTTTGTTTGTTTGTTTTTTAAATACACTTGCATACAGCTAGGTGAAGTGAATATTTCCTTTTTTGCTTTTCTATATTCAGGACAGACCAGCAGAGCTGTGAGGGGCCATAGTAGCGCCCTGAAGTCATAAAGGAAGGGCAGCTTGCGACCGTCACTCAGAAAACGGACTCAGGCTGATGGGAGACATTCTGAGTGGGATGGTGGTGCCACTTCCTGCTCTTGTTTAATTGCACCTGCATATTTGGAAGCCTATTGATAGGTTAAATAGAAATCTGATTCTATCCTTAGAAAGAAAACTGTTAATGATATGCTGTGGGAAGATGTTTTTCTTTTCTGCCCAGCAATTTGTATAGACTTACTCCTTATTTGTCTCTTGATAACCTCATCAATCTCATCCTTGCCCTCCTGACCACAGTGCCTGATTGCAGTAATTCCATTTTAGGGGGGCTTTCAGGAGAACTTGGCTTTTGCATTTAGCTAGAGCTGCACGATCGTTTCTTCCCGAGAGTGAGCCGCCGAGATCATATTATGCTTGCCTTGATTTCTTTGTAAAGGCTGCCTATAGAATTTCATATTGATTTTAAGCTGGCGCTGTTTCATCTTTAACTCCTTTGTAAGCCAAGAGTCCGGTTATATTAGCGTCTCCTCTCTGTCATTCTGGCAGACATTGGTGATCTGCTTTTTGCAGACTTTACTCTATACACCATGGTAGCTCTTTCAGCATAGAATTTGTTGCCTTTACTCTTTTATATTGTTGTTGTTTTGTTTGAAAAGCCCAGAGCAGCATAGTGCCAGGTTGCAAGGCTGAGACACAATTTAAAAATAATATATAAATGAGAAACAAAGAGCTTCAAAAAGACAGAGAGGTAGGTAGAGGATGGGTATTCATGCTGAGGACTCACATTGGCATTGGCAGCCTTACGTTGTTCCAGCAAGGGTTTTGAAGAAGTGAGCCTTGCCAAGTAATGTGAAGCAGGGCCCAGTTGTCAATTGAACAGTGAGAAATGACTACAGGTGTGACTTATTGAAACCATACCTTAGTTTCAATGTTTATCAACTGGCTGTCCTCCAGAACCTCAATTTTGTGTCATTTGGCAACAGGTCTGACCTAAAGCAATACAGATTTATAAGTGGCACTGACACTAATAGCACAATCATTTTGTAGTGCTTTGGAATTTACAAAGCCTTTCAAATCCATCAACTCATTGGATCTCCACAAAGGCCCTGTAACATGGGCAGGGTAGGTCTTAATAGGCCTACTTCAGAGGTAAGGAAACAGAGACCAAGAGAGCACAAATTAGTCAATGAACAGATGTATTATAAATAGAACCAGGGGCTGGAATTTCAGTTTCTGCACACGAAACTTGTTGCTCTTTAATTCTGTGGTAATCTGAAGTAATACAAGCAAAAATATCACTTGTATATGTTTTGCATTGCCTTTATATTTACAATTCCTTATTTATTACCTTGTCTTTGTACTTTCAGGGTGTCCCTTCAGATTTATCTCCAGCACAGCAGAGATACTTTTATCACAAAGGAGAATCACAGAAATCAAGGTCTCCATGTTAAGCATATTATTCTTAACTGCTTAGAGAATTTTCCCCCTGGGTTGCCCTATTGTGTTTTAAATTTTATTTTAGCTCTATTTTCTCATCTGTAAAGTGAAGGGGCTAGGCTATGTTCTCATTGTATGGTACTGTGATTAGGAGGAGGTGAAGAAAGAATCAGAGCTGCGAGTGAATATGATTATCATGGAATCACAAGTACAGTGCATTATGCATGTTTTAAAACTGGATATAGTATTTATATTCTAAAGTGTTTCCTTATGAATTACCTTCATCCTTCAATGTACTGTTTAGTCTTACTGCAAGAATAATCCTTACACAAATCCAAATCAATTTGTTTGTTCTCCACATAAGCTACTTAGAATTTTCAAAATGTGTTTATGTCCAAAGACAATTCTCTCAGTTGATATAGGGCTTTGCAAGATTGACTATAAAGAGCCACTAAAATACTCACATTTCCCCCCCAAGTCACGACTTTCTAGAGTGCTTAAGCATTAGCGATCATTTTTAATTTAGTGATTCCATATTCTTTATTTAATGCATCGCTTCTATATTTGAGACCAAACCATGCATTTCAACACTCAAGAACAAATGAATTTTGAAAAGACTTGTGTTGGATTCAATAATTTTTCTCTTAAAACTATTTCAAATTTTAAATGAGATAAATTTCCATTTCATGTTTTAATAATTTTTCTTATTGCATAGAGCTAAACTAATTGTTCATCACGGTTACCTGCTAACCTGCTTATTTCTTAGCTGATAGAACAGGAGGAACTTAACATATTCAGAGACTTAGAACAAAACAAGGTTCATAGAATCTGCTCTTATAAAGCCCTTGAATAAATGCTGACTTTTGAAAGAGTCTTGGATTACATGTCCAGGCTTCAAATATGGACTTTGGAAACCAGTGACATCAGCATCAATAAAACAACAACCACAACACAAAGCCCAGGGAAATACATTTAAGCAGTAAAACTTTCTCTTTTTTTTCCTTCAAATTTAATTTTTATAATGCTATTAGTAGATTCCTAGTAATACACTCATAATTTGACCTTTCATCTTCTTGTTTCTTTATGAGTCTAAATAAATAGGAACTCAAATTGTGAGGAAACTTAGGGCTTAATTCCTGTTTGTGATTTCTAATATTTCATGTGCAGAAGTACAAACTCAGGCTACATGACGTGCTTTCAGTTTTTGAGCATGATCTCCCCAGAGTGTATTTGCTGCAAAGGCCACAAGACTGCTTTTTCTTCTTAACACATACACTGATTTTTCTCCCAAGATTTTTAACATGATGGCTTTTTATTCCCTTAAGTTCAATCCTGAGGTGGATATGATCAAAATTGGTGAAGAGCAAACACATTCCCTTAAAAAATCCATAGTCATAGTTACATCTGTGCATAGCTATGGCAGTGAAACCCCAAGTCAGGTAAAACTCACCACTTTTTCTAAAAAAAATACCATTCAATATGCAGCTCAGTTTCATTAGATGGCTTGTAGAGGTCTGAATGTCTCTCCATGAACCTGGGTCACCTTCTGCACACATTCCGGGACATTTCTGGTTTCAGATGGAATTGTTCCTAACTCTCAGTGTGCTGAGGTCTGCTTTGAGTTTTCGAGTTTATTCATATCGAAACTCGGGAGATATAAACTGAAATAAAAATACCATGTTCAAAGAGTTGCCTGAAAGTTGAAACCACCAGCCTTCCGCAGCTGCAGCCATTGTGATCCTCTGACCAGAGTCTCTGGGAGGCTGGCTTACCCTCAGTGAAGTCATTAACAGTGTAATTGCTCCAAATTTTTATAGGCACATCAACTGGTGATGATAGAGCTTGTTTTAATTTTTCTAGTCTTCTTGCTTATTATCTCAGATTTATTTTCTGCGAGGCTTGTTCCCAGGACCAGGAGAGGTAAAGAAAAAAAATACAGGGAGGCAGAGTCCCAACTCCTAATGTGCATTCTCACTGCTGTTTCTGGTGGAGAATCTTAGAGTGGACTTAAGAGTGGCGAGCTATGTGAGAGCCCATATTGATGACTTGGTTGGCAGTACTTCCCCGCTGAGTGCCAAGCCACAGATGCATTCCTAATCAATTCCCACAGAGCTACAGTTCAGAGAACTATTCTGAAAGAAAAGGGCATGGCACTGGGGGCTGTGAGATGCAGAAACATCAGAGAAAGATTCAAAGAGATCAAATCTCCAAACAAAGCAGAGCTACAGTAGACCTAAAGAGACAGAACTGAAAAATTAAGGAAGAAATAAGCCAAGCAAAGTGTGTGAGTGTGTGTGTGTGCATGTAGAATAGATGTAATAAAAACAGACTCAAAACAAATTGTCATGAGTTTGTTAGTTGTGAGATATATTGGGGATTGCCCTATGCAGTAGAGACCAGATACCTGTTGTTGAATTAAATGAAATGGAGTAAGCAAATAAAATCCTTAAAAACCCCAGCTGTTGAACGAACAAGTAAAAATATTATGTATATAATATGCATTACTTTTTAATGAATTTTTTTGGTAATAATAAAAACTGATTGTATAACAATTATAGTTTGAAAACTGACTTCACTTACATTTTATCTGAAAATCTTGCATGCTAAGTTCTGGGACCCATTTCTGTAGCTTCAGAGATTGTCCAGTGAGGGTCTTCATTCTCTACATGTGTGTGTAAATATGTATTATGCTTAAGTATATGCTAATATAAAGGTATTATATATGTGTATATGTAATATACAAAATTAACCTATTTTTAAAAATTCGGTATAAATATTGAATATGTATATACTATATACATATTGTTTATATACCATTTATGATCTGGTAAATGGGACTTAATGGAGGATTAAAAAAATGAAGAGAATTTTTAAAATATAAAACATTTTATATTGAATTTAAAGTTAAGAAATATTCATTTTTAAAAACTGAAAACCCAAAATAGTTGATTTTTATCTAGTTTGAAATGCTTAAAGTGATTAAAATGGACAGAAATTCACTCTTAAGGTAATGACTTAAAACTCAATATCAAGTAATTATAAAAACAGTTTTCTCGTAGAAAAATGAAAGAGCCTGTTTTTTTAATGTCACTGATTTTTAACTCAATGATTTAAAAATATGTACTTTATTAAAAATTCCACAATATTTTCTTGAAGCTTATGTTCTACCTATTAGATTGGGTAACCAGCTGACTTAGGTAGAAATACATGATAGATTGAAAAGTACATGTCAGTAATTCCTATAGTAAGCAAGCATCATGGAATAAAAAAATCAAGATCAATGAACAAAAATGGTCATATTTAAGTAAAGAAAAAATGTAGACATTCATTTTTAGTAAGTTTTATAGGACATAAGAGATAAAGTATGTATGAACTGAAAATTTCAGAGCCAAAGTTCTAACAGGAAAATGAGTTGTTTACAATATTGTGAGGTCTCTCTTAAAAGTGTCCTGGACAATTTGCTTTCAAAGGGAGTTCAGACCCAAGTAAGGAGGCTCAACAAGGAGCATATAAAATCATATTCAAATATATATTTCTTTTGCCTTAGACACTCCATATTTTGCAGCTTTATAAACATACAATTCTTTTTCAGTTAAAAGATTTTTAATATAACAAAAACTGATTATATAGCAATTACAGCTTGACAATTACTTAATTTACATAATTTCAATTTTATCTTTGGTTCTTCCAACCGTGCTGTGAGGTTATTATCCCTCATTTTAGACAAGAACCCTGGGTCCATGATGGTGAACGGAAATACTAAAACAAAACCATTCATTTCAAGCACTGATTTCCTTGGCCCATCTCACTTTTCTGGAATATACTGCTACAAACATATATTTAATAAATACTTCATGATATATGGATAGAGTGATTATTATTAACCAAGATTCTTATCTCCTGTGAGATATTTATAACAGCATCTAAGAAAACAGAACAAACACCTGTTTTTCATGAGCTCCTTTGGCTTTTTCCATCTTTCCAGGAGTCAAGCCCAACAATGATGAGATCAACAAACCTCCTTTCAGGTATAAATATCTTCTCCTTCCCCAGAACTCCCCTTCTCCGTCCCCATGACACCCTGATCAATGTAGTGCAAAGGGTCAATGGGTTTGTTATCAACCGCTATGGACTTACTGAGCACCTGTTCTGAGAGGCATAGAAACGTGCAAAATAGGGCTCGATGGAGTGGGTGAGCAGAGGAATAGCTGGATTTTCATTTTTTCTTTCTTTTTTTAAAATTTTTATTGCAGTGTAGTTGATTTACAGTGTTGTGTTAGTTTCAGGTGTACTGCAAAGTGAATCAGTTATACATATACATATATCCACTCTTTTTTAGATTCATTTCCCATATAGGCCATTACAGAGTATTGAGTAGAGCTCCTTGTGCTATACAGTAGGTTCTTAACTAATAATATACAGTAGGCTCTTAACTAGTAGATAAAATATCTGTTTTATATATAATAGTATGTATATGTCAATCCCAATCTCCCAATTTATCACCCCCCCTTACCGCCGGTACTATAAGTTTGTTTTCTACATCTGTGACTCTATTTCTGTTTCGTAAATAAGTTCATTTGTACCCTTTTTTTAGATTCCACTTATAAGTGATATCATATGATATTTGTCTTTGTCTGACTTATTTCACTCAGTATGACAATCTCTAAGTCCATCCATGTTGCTGCAAGTGGCATTATTTTGTTCTTTTTATGGCTGAATACTATTCCATTGTATATATGTACCTCATCTTCTTTATCCATTCATCTGTTGATGGACATTTAGGTTGCTTCCATGTCTTGGCTATTGTAAATAGTGCTGCAATGAACATTGGGGTGCATGTGTCTTTTTGAATTATGTTTTTTTTCCAGGTATATATCCAGGAGTGGGATTGCTGGGTCGTATGGTAGCTCTATTTTTAGTTTTTTGAAGAACATCCATACTGCTCTCCATAGTGGCTGTACCAGTTTACATTCCCACCAACAGTGTAGGAGGGTTCCCATTTCTCCATACCCTCTCCAGCATTTATGCTGGCTTTTCTTTACTACTGAACTGGCCATATGACTTTGGGGAAATCACTTTCTCACCTGCCCTAGACCTCAGTTTCTCACCTGTACAGAGAACATGTTTGACAGGTTAATTCTAAGATTCCTTCTAGCTCTGATGGTCTCTGTTTCTATTTATACAACATCTTTATTTCCTGGAATGGGTCTGGTAAGGGCATTCAGAGAAATACATTTGGAAGACTAGTGACATTCTGAAATATACAGTTTGTTAAACTCATTCCAAAGAAGCACACATTCTATTTTTTCTCCTCAACAGCTTTCTCATCTTTAGGTTTATATTTTCAAAATGACACTTTCTGAATAAATAGATATGGGCAATAAAAGCAGCCATAAAAGCAACCCAGTAAGTTGGCAATAAAATATGAATCATGGTTCCCAGGATCAGTAGCATCGTCAGAATATACACATCACCGTGTATGATGCTAACAACTGTTGTGTTCACTGAGGGGCAGGGGGGAGACATGTGCTAACCAAGGTCTGAGCAGACATTGAGGTAAAAGGGTGGTAAAGGGCATAAAAAGTCGTGATTTCATGTCTCAGAGCCCGTCTGGCTCAAAAAACTGCCACTTGGAAGAGTTGTAGCTGGATCCAGGTGTGAGCCAGCAGACAAAATGGGGGCCAAGGAATTGTAGGAGGCCATTTCTGTCTCTGATTCTGTCCTTAATATGTTGTGTAATGTTGAAGAAAGTTATCAACATTTATATATCAATTTCTTCTTAGTGAAGTGGGTGAAATAACTCTTACTATTTCCCTTGGTTGTATTTTTAAAATAGGTTTTATAAACCTATTAAAAGGTTTTGGTTTCTTTATACAGAAGAACTCAACACAACTAATAAAAAGAACTGTATTCTATGGAGAACAGTATGGGGGTTCCTTAAAAAACTAAAAATAGAACTACCATATGACCCAGCAATCCCACTACTGGGCATATACCCTGAGAAAACCATAATTCAAAAAGAGTCATGCACCAAAATGTTCATCGCAGCTCTCTTTACAATAGCCAGGACATGGAAGCAACCTAAGTGTCCATCAACAGATGAATGGATAAAGAAGATGTGGCACATATATACAATGGAATATTACTCAGCTGTAAAAAGAAGTGAAATTGAGTTATTTGTAGTGAGGTGGATGGACCTAGAGGCTGTCATACAGAGTGAAGTAAGTCAGAAAAAGAAAAACAAATGATAAACCTAGGGGCAAGACAGGAATAAAGGCACAGACCTACTAGAAAATGGACTTGAGGACATGGGGGGGGGGAGGGTAAGCTGGGACAAAGTGAGAGAGTGACATGGACATATATACACTACCAAACGTAAAATAGATAGCTAGTGGGAAGGAGCCACATAGCACAGGGAGATCAGCTCGGTGCTTTGTGACCACCTAGAGGGGTGGGATAGGGAGGGAGGGAAGGAGATGCAAGAGGAAGGAGATATGGGGATATATGTATACTTATAGCTGACTCACTTTGTTATAAAGCAGAAACTAACACACCATTGTAAAGCAATTATACTCCAATAAAAATGTTAAAAAAAAAAGAATTGTATTCATTTTTCACCACAAATGTTCATGAAATAAAATGAATGGTGTCACAGAACAATTTGCTAAACTATATTTTGTTAGTACAAATAGGAATTTTCCACCTCACATACAATTTAATCTATCAAATTAGGATGGACATTAACCAAAGAGAGCACAATACAGGAGCTGTAATTTAATGATCATTCTAGACAGCCGCCTCTCACATAGAAAGAGGTTATCATAATTATTTACATATGGGTGCAGAAATAAGACAAAATGTGTCATCTTTTTGGTTGCTGCTTACATTCAAAAAGGAAATGATCTTCCTGAAAGAGTGCAGTCAGCAAAATGACTTAATTAAAAGTCATCAAATTTGATACTGGAAACACATTTATATCAAATAAAGAATTTCTCTAATTCAAGACGAGTTTCTCTAGAGAAGAGAAAGTCTTAAAAAGACATAGAGAAAGGAAATCACGACTTTTTGACATCTCACTGCAGCCACATTATCAACAGTTAACTCACACAGTGGTGGAATCCACTGGAGAAAAGCAGATTCTGAGGGCTCTACACCTTGTCTCCTATTTTTCTTTCACTCTCAGAATTTCCAAGGTTTATATTTAGTATGTATACTGCTCGCTAGACACAGAGAGATGTTTACAGAATATGTATTACAACCAGAGAGGGTAAACAATGACTTTTTGAGTTGACTTAAAACAGTGGCCGTTTCCTGTCCAGCTGATTTTGGATAATCAGCTTTCTATTTGAATAGAAAGTAGATTTAGGGATAGAAGATGATCCTAGGCAGAGGTGCTTTCCCTAATCTTCTAACGAAATCACCTTCCTCTATTCCTTTCTTCTATTCCAACCTTTCCTGAACATTGAATTGAGTAAGAGTTTAAGGAAAGCCTTGCTTTGGCATATGTTCTCCCCCATTGAAGTGGTTTTAAGGATAATGATCTCACTCCATTCTTCATAAATATGTCCTCATTAGTTTACCGGTGGCGGGGGGGATGAGGTCATGATCTGCATAGACTATGGGATCAGGGTGATAAGACTTTCTAATTCTATTTATGAGAAAAGGGGAATAAAAAGGGCCAGGACCAAGACAAATCAAACAAAATGTAGAGCAGATTGGAGTACTGGAATGTGCTAGAAAATGGAGTATTTCCCAAGGAGGTAAATTGAGTGGTTTTCAGAAATAAGGGAATTTGGGCAACCAGGAGGAGAGAGGAGGGCACTGGAAATATTTTACCTAAAAGGGAGCTTAGAGGTCAATTTTACCTACTTTACATCTTTTCCAAGCTCATGCTCTGAAAAACTTTATTTAATAGTCAGTCTATTTTTATTGCATCTTCTCTGAATACCTGGAATTTGGTTAAATTGAGCAAGCAGAACTTACCTATCATGTTATGCAATGCTTCATGAACGACATCGAAAAGTTGTGCCCCTTTGAATGTCAACAATTATACCCAAATTCCTAAGAGCTATATGAGACAAATAAAAGTTTATCCAGAAATTCAAACAATATTTACTGAGTGACTACAATATGCCAAGCACACCTGTAGGTGCTGGGAATATCTTAGAGAACAGTTACAATTACCCCTGACCTCAAGGGGCTCATGTTCTACTAGGGAAGGAGATAGGCAGTAAGAGAATAAATATGGAAAATATGTAGTGTGCCAGAAGATCATAAGTTTATAAAGGAAGATAAAATAGGAAGAAGGCACAGAGAGTTTACCAAGCAGGTAGATTGGGTGGGGATGTACCATTTTATCTGGAAAATTCAAAGAAAGCCTCACTGAGAAGGTGGCATTTATGCCACACTTGAAGGAGTTCAGGGCAAATTTATGTACAGCATTTGAAAGAAGTCTTCAGCTTTTAAATGATCTCATATGAGCTCAACTGTCAATGCGACTTATCTGAATTTCATTTGAGTCTTTACCTCTATCGATGTAGATTAACTCTCATGAAGTACATATTACAAAATATAATTATTCCCTATTGTACTACATCTTTTCTAAGAAAGACTGGAAATCTAAGCTCATGAGACATTTAACTTTAAAAATTTTTTACAATTGTCATCTCTTTATGAAAAGTTACCTCATGAGGAAAAATATAATCTTAATCCTTACTGTAATGCACTGCAGTGTTTAGCAGAAAGCATAAGATTGAAAATTAAGAGATCTGGGTTCTAGTTGTACAATTTATACATGATTTATTAACTTCAGTTGGGAGGTTTCATTTTGTTTGGAAAATGAGTGTATTGGACTACTTCAACATTTCCAAAAGGATGTTCCTCAGAGCATTAGTGCTGGAGACATTTTTGGAAAAAAAGGGACTTAATGGAAAATTGCATTTGGAAACATCATTTATCACATGGACTTTAACTGGGGAGTTCAAAGCAGACAAAGAATCTGAAGAAGTATTGACTATAAGGAACCCACTTAATGGTAAACTTCATTTAACTCAGTTTCCTAAACATACTGGAACAGACCTGGGAAAAGCTGACATAAATCATAAATGCTAATGTTTCCTACAGTTTAGAAATTTTATAATTGTTCTTTTCTATTATGTTATTTCTGTTCTATCAGTAAAGATAGGCTAAATTATACTGAGGTTAACAACCACTGAAAATCTTAAGACAAAAAAAGTTATTTCTTACTCACCCGGCATGTCCCATGAGGATTGGCTCCAATCTTTGCTCTGTTTTTACTGAAGTTCCCAATGGACAAAGTAGTCACAACCTAGATCATCACAGTCACTGTGACGTTAGGAAAGAAAGCTGAGTATGACATAATTTTAAGGTGCAGTTGGAAGTATGTATTTAACATGTGTTTGAGAAGAGTACAAGTATTTGGTAAAAACACTAATGACTCCATATTTACCTCTTGAAATAATTTTATGGTTAAACTAACTCTAACAGATGGTGGCTCTTTTGTTTGTGAGTGCTGGATTTTGTTGTATTCCAATAACGAACATTGGATTTCATTCTGGCAGGCAATATGATTGCTCATGAATAAATTTTATCCTTTTGAGGCTTGTTTTCAAGTTTTGGGGATCGCTTTAGACTCCCTTTTTTATTCCCTATGGCTAATTTAGCCCCATTTCTAAGGAGTGACATTTAGGTGGCCTCTATTGAATGTTCTGAGTATTCAAGGAGACTTCTCTACTCTGGCTAGTGGGAATTCCACAGTTACCTGGCTGTGTGGACTCTGGAAATTATTCACTGGTCTAGCTCCCCAGAAATTTTTCTTTCCTCAGAAGTTGCTCTTGCCTTGCATCTTGGGGTTTCACTCTACGCATACAAAGATTGGTCTTAAACTAAAAGATTCAAGAGGATGCCTCTGCATAGTTTTGTAATCCTTTTGCCACATCACTAACTCCTGCAAATGCTCTGCAAATTCTAGCTGCTTCTTCACTCAGGGAGGACTCCAGGCTCTGTCTGATTTCACCTCACTGTGTTACCGTTTAGATATTTTCTGTAAGCAGAAAGCTTGCGTAACTGTAGATCTCATTCTTTTGTTTCCTTTCTCTCAGAGACCACAGTGCTGTGCTCTCTGTTGTTGAAAGTACTTATTTCCTGTATTTTGTCCAGTTTTCTAGTTATTTATGGCAGAGGTTAATTCAAAATCCTGTACTCCCTTATGGGTAGAAACTCATGTCTCTTAAATCTAAATTTAGCTTGTGTTTTATAAACACTTTGTTTTTCAGCAAAGTAGAGCATCATGTCTTGAAGGTCAACAAAATGGATTTCTTATTTTTTCCTGGGAGAACAGAAAGCTATAAACATGATAAACTCCAATACTATACTTCTAGTTTCCTGAAATTTAACACTTGGAACCAGTAGGAAAAGCATATACTGAACTAGGTAATTGTCAAGCTATGTAAGCAAAGAGACCAATTTCTAAGGCAACTAACTTATTTATCTCTGAAGCATTAAGACATAGTGAAAATATTCCACTTCAATTTGTATTGAAGTCATGTAGAAATTAAACTACATTATCAAGGAAGTAGCCAAAGAAAGTCTGAGTTATACACATCCACAATAGAAAGTGACACCTACCACTGAGAGTAGCAGCTTGAACTTTTGGACCAGAGCATCTTCTCTTCGTACCAAATTTAGTTTTTAAGGTTTTCATCTTTGACCAGCATTTTTCCATTCAGATTTCTCAGACTTTCTTTGGATAATCATTAAAAATGAAATCCTGTATTTCTTAGCCATGCACACTAAACAACTTTCTCATTACAATTTTTCCTTCATGTAGTTTGCCTCTATGGAGTGAAGATGCTGAGTGGGGATATAAGCATATACCTCAATAGAAATTAAATTTTTCTTTCCTCATTTAGATACTTAAAGTCTTCAAAAATTTAGTTATTTTAAATCTTTACTATCCAAAACAATGATCTCTAGTAAACTGACAAAATAGAATCTCCAGTTCATCCTAGCAACCTAGAAATTCTGCCTTGGAAAACTGATTTTCCCTCCAGGAGTGACATATCGATCTTCCTAGACTTAGAATGGGGTTACCTCCCTATAAACCCTACAAACCCATCGTGAGTTGAAAATATCCCAAGTTGAAAATGCATTTAATGCACCTAACCAAGCTTAGCCTCACCTACCTTAAACATGCTCGGAACATTTACTTTAGCCTGCCGTTGGGCAAAATCATCTAACACAAAACCTATTTGATAATAAAGTATTGAATATCTCATGTAACTTATTGAATACTATACTAAAAGGAAAACAAACAAACAAAAAACCAGAATGGTGGTCTGGGTACAGAATTGTTGTAAGTGTATCAATTGTTTACCCTGGTGATCGAGTGGCTGACTGGGAGCTGCCCCTGCCCAGCATCATGAGAGAGTATTGTACCACATAACCCTACACCAGGAAAAGATCAAACTTCAACATTCGAAGTATGGGTTCTACTGAATGCATATTGCTTTCACACCATCATAAAATTGAAATGTTGTAAGTCGAGACATCGTTAAGTCAGGGACCATCTTTATTCAATAAATTACACATTATTCAGCACTTTAATATAAAATAGGCTTTGTGTTAGATGATTTTACCCAATGGCGGGCTAATGTAAGTGTTCTGAGCATGTTTAAGGTAGGCTGGGCAAAGCTATGATGTTTGGTAAGTTAGGTGTATTAAATGCATTTTCCACTTACGATATTTTCAACTTATGCAAGTTTATCAGCATGTAACCCCATCGTTAGTCGAGGAAAATCTGTACTGGCTTAAACGGCAAACTATTCTTTAAACTTCTGTCCTCCTTACTGTTGTGGCCAAAGAGAAAAAGATTATTATTTGGTTGTCTGTCTAGTGAAATCATACAATTTTGAAGAGTTGAATGGATATTCAGAACTATAACTGTAAGATTAACATTGATGGAACATTTACCATGAGCTAGACACCATCCTAAAAGCTTCACATTCTTTATCTTACTGAAGCCCTATGATGCAGGTCCTATTAACTGTCTCATTCTGCAGAAGAGAAAATTGAGGCTGAGTGAAGTTTAATACCTTACCTGAGGTCACAGAGCTAGTCAGTAGACCTGAACTCCAGTTACCTCCAAAGCCTGTGTGTGCCTTCTAACACTTTGCTATGCCATCTTCTAATGTAGTGTCCTTGTAGAATATAGATAGTATAGAATCTAAATCTAAATATATAGCCAATATATTAATTTCCTTTTGTTTTCTAATCTTAAATTTTTTGCCATTGGTAAATCTGATGTTACATTTGTCTAATACCACCAGATTTGCAAATGGCAGAAAACAGTATCTCCTATGCTGTGTGATTCAAAATGTAGCAACAATAAATTCCACTTCCATACACTTACAGTCAGTTATAGTCAGTTCAAGAGTGCCATTCAATATTGGAAGTTCATTGGTGGTCTACCTCTATTCTATCTATTTCTCCACACATATTGTGATGAATGATGAATGATTTTCTTGTATTTTATCTTTCCCTGTGATTTGATTTGTGAGGAAGAATAAAAGGGTTAAAGTTCCCAGGCTCAAAGTCCAATTTACCGGAAATAAGGATATGTGTGATAATTTCCAAATTGTATTTACGGATACCATTTTATTCTATTGATTGGAAACTGTACTCAGCAAAGGGAATCATACAAAGGAGATAAGAGAGAATGAGAAATTGAAACAAAGCATTGATGGAAGTTTCCTAACAGCAAAAAATGAGAAGGCTGTGCTATCCCAGGGGAAGCGGGGGTGGACCTGATGCCTGAAACAGTGAGCGTTGTGATGGAGTCAACTGCAGCGAATCCCGTAATTACTAAATTAGACTGTTCCATTTCTGGATAATGCATACTGCATTTTGATCTTGCTTTAAAATCCAATTAGTTCAGGATCATCACTCCTCTTAGTTCTAGCTTCTCTCCAGTGGCTTTGAGAATAGAGAAATAGATAAATATTTTTGTGTTTGTTCTTTGTAGGGAGTCTTTGAAGACATGGCTTTTTAAATCTATGGCAACAGGTGTCCCCCCACCCCCCAACTCTCACATATTTTACCCATTACTCTCTCAGTTTATCCTCAAATTGTCTCAAGTCATAGTAACAGATGAAAAGCTACATTGGATGACTCTCTTGTCTTTGAAATTACTGCTTCCTTTTAATTTTTTTATGCTTTCTTTCTTGTGTAGAGAGGTTACCTTTATGCATTGGTATTATTCTTAATGCTCTTGTTTTTATTTACTGAAATCATTAGGCAAGTCTTACTTACATTATGAAGGAATGAATCTTCAAAGGAAAAGAACAGATTTTAGATTTGTCAAATGTGAGAGACGAAGACTGCTGGAAAATGTTCATTTGATTGTTTTCTGGTGAGAAGGAAGAGGGAACTTCAGGCAGCCCATTGAAATGGCTTCAGTTTGCTCACATGATTATATCAGTAAGTAATTGATTGAAGACAGTATGAAATAGCCTCAATGGAAAGATTATAGGATTTACATATTAGAATATATTAATCTGTGGTTCATAATTATGAAATTATTCTGAATGTAGTTTTGCTTTTTCTTGTTAAATACATTTTAAAAACTTCTAGAATGGTGGTATAATATACATTATAAAACTATGTTCTTCATAGTGAAGCATGGAATTACAGTTTACAATAATTTTATACCCCAAGAAAGAAAGGCGCTTTTTTCCTCCATGAGCTTGCTGAAAAAATGTGAAACACTGATTGAGAACTACTTGTTAATTCACACTAGGGAACCATGTAGATTACTTAATTTTGAAAATTGCAATGTAAACAAAACCAATGCCATAAAGCAGTTCAAGGGCCTTACATCAAAATAGTATTTTGTTCATTTACTTTGATAAGTGCAGTTCATACACTCAAGTGTTAATTAGGATTATATTGCGTTTGAATTAACATAGTGCATTTCATCAAAATAATGAAATATTAGTGATATAATAACTTACAGAGAAAGTTCATTACATTTTTCTGATACAGATATTTTAAACAATTTATATGCATTTATGGGTGCATTAATGTTACCCCATCTCTCCCTCTCAGTCTGCTTCCATCTCTCTCTTTCTGCTTCTCTCTCTCACGCACAGAGGGATAAACAGTAAATTTAAGAATTCTGTTGTCTTTTTATATGCGCGTAGGTTATGATCATTATTAAAAATGGTTGTGTGGTTGATAATTCGTACATTTCTGTATTTTTAGTCTGCATGCGTCATATTTTCAAAAGCAGTTACTATATCTTTGCTTGTGTAGCAGATATAATATGGTGACTGATTATTAAACAATATTAAGTCTATTAAAACTACTAGCCTAGTAAATTAAAATAGTCTAATATTAGGCATCAACCAAGAAATGGAGAGATGGAAATATTAGCATATGGATATCGAGGAAGGGAGAGATGTAAGTGTTCATCATTTTTAAAATTCCTTTTTTATTAAGCTTATACTCCATAAAATTGATTAATTTTGCTTCTAGGTTCAACTTTTAAAATTAATTTTGTATACCTTAACAAAAAGAGTATAGAATAACATATTGTTATTTTAAAAATCATTATCATTTAAATTTTACCCTAGTTACCAAAATACTAGAATAGATAGAATAAAAATTAGGTGAAAAAATAAAAGCAATTACAAATGATCTAGAAGCAATTAGAAACGATCTATATTTATATAGTGAGCAATTTGGTTTTATGTGTATCTAGTTATGGTATGACATATCACGGTATTTATTTTAAAGAAAAATTCCTAAAAGAAATTATATCAGTAATACTTAATTCTTTTTTTGTGAAATGATTTAGCTTATATTCTAATTAACTTAAAATTTACCCATCTTTAAAATATTCTACTTTAGTTTATAAACTGAGAAATAATGTAAAGGTGTCCCACAAATTAAAAATCAATATTCAACTAAACAGTTACTTTTAAGCAAGAATATGTAATACATGATTTCTTTGTGAGGTATGAGATATTAAAATTTTTGATGAATTTATTGTGTCTAGTCAAATTGCTCTAATTGGTTTAGGCCTTGAGAGCAGAAGCAAGTTGGTATGAGTGGAACTTGCAAAGCTCCCCATCAGGACCAAGAGGAAACCTCAAGATTCATGCCCTAAGGATAGAGGGTCAGGAATATTATCTAAGCCTCAAAACATTTTATTTAAATATTCCCTTCATGTATTAGGAAGCATAATATCAAAACCAGTTTATCCAGGTAATTACAAGACTACCAAGTCTCCAGTAGAATTTTGAATTAAAAAAAGAAATCAGGGCTTCCCTGGTGGCGCAGTGGTTGAGAGTATGCCTGCCGACGCAGGGGATACGGGTTCGTGCCCCGGTCTGGGAGGATCCCACATGCCGCGGAGCGGCTAGGCCCGTGAGCCATGGCCGCTGAGCCTGCGCGTCCGGAGCCTGTGCTCCGCAACGGGAGAGGCCACAGCAGTGAGAGGCCCGTGTACCGCAAAAGAAATTAAATATCACAATATAGTGTATTTACTAAAAGTAAAAAATTATTTTTCTCCCCCCAATCTCATAGAAGCAACCAAGTAATTTTTCTTTATTATTAGAGATGTTACGATCACAGAAGAAGCCCAATTCTAAGAAGTTTGATTTTAGGCACAGTTCTTCCATATGCAAAAGCACCATAATTAACAAAAGACATACTAACTCAAATACTGTACTGTGTGATACTATTTTAAAAAATATCAGAATGATATGGATTGAGCTCATGAAGCTATGCTGTAGCATCTACTATAAACTGTATAGTGATAGTTTTTAATATACTTACAATTAATGTAATACTTATTCCATTGTTTTCTATTACTTTATTTTCTTTTAGGGATTAGAAATGAGCACACACTTATATATTACTTTTAACAATTTTAAAAGAAAATACCCCTTATATGGCAAATAAAGAAAGTGAAAAATGTATTTTTTTCTTACAATTGCTTATCAAATCCTTTGTCTCTAGTTTATAAGGGATAGCCTAGAATACCTCTCAGATCCCTTACCAAGATTCTTTACTTCTAAAGAAAGAAAAGCAGATTTCACTCGTTACCAGCCCATCTCTGCTCTATTAAGAAGCAAATGAGTAGACACTTCTGGGTTACTTTATCCATAACGAATGCATGGATATTGCCTGTTTCTCCCAGAGAATCACAAAGATAGGAGATGGCTTTGAAAAGAAAAGTGCTAGTCCCTAGGGATCAGAATCCTTGTACCTGTCAGAAAGTTAAATGTGTCTCAGCTGAAGGCAGCTGTTCACTTAGACTTTCAAAAACGAAAACCCTTTTGATGGATTTTTTTAAAAATTATATATACACACACATACTGCAAAATGTCAAAGGGTGTGTGCAAATCAAGGACACATATATGGCTTGCTTTAGCAGAAATGGAGAAATAGTTATGAAAAAAAATTAGACTTGTTGCCAGCATTGGCATGGTATTTCAGCTATATTAGTCTGGCCAAACTCAATATTCCCATATCAGTTTTGGCCGAGGCCCATACAATTACCATGGAAGATGTGAAAAGTGTGAACAGATAGCAACTCCTGGATAACTAGAGTAAGTGACAGGGTCTTGGGCAATTTTAATATACAATGGGATGATGGGTGTATAGTATAATATGTTTTAAAATTGTAACATGATTTGAAGAGTCCACCAGGATCCAGGAAGTTAACTAGGGCTAGTTTCTGTTCTATTAAGAGCCACTTAATTCACCTCCATCCGTTATGTAAATGTAGGTTTAACATAAGTTTCACTCGTCCCTTGGAAAGGGTATGAAGACATATTTTATTTTTATAGTTTCCTGTAGTTTAGCAATACTGCCTATCACTTTAGTTTTCAGAATTGCAGCGTGGGAGTGGGGTTAGTTGTGGTTTATGGGCAAGAAGGAACTGCAATAAGACATTGACCATCCTAAGATTCAAAGTTAGGACAATGTGTTTAGGTACCCAGTGTGGCCCTGGCTAAACTCTGTTGGCAGCAAAGGGCTCCAAGGGTTTTAAAAGATGCTCTCTGCAAGAGGGCTGATGACTCAAGTTCAATACACAGCCATATGCACTCACGAATGATGATGATTTCTGGCACAGGGTGTACTCTGCAGAACCACTGTGGTGTGATACATGCATTGAAGAGCAATGGACATTATGAGTAAAGAGAATGATAACATTACAGCTCATATTTGCAGCTCATCTGCAACTGAAGGTGTAAGGTCTAGAAGCAAGTGCATCATTGCAGTTGTGAGACCACAGTCAATTAATTCCTCACTGCCCAATTTTCATTTGCTAAAGAGGGTTTTTTTCCCTATAGGGAAGATCTTTTTCTTATAAGATATAAGTGATTGATGATATGTATTAAGTGACTACCGCAGTGTCTGGCACTTATGTGCTCACTAAATAGTTGCTAAAAATAAGCACTGATTATTATTGGATATAATAGAGAAGCAGCATACTGGGATGAAAATACCTATTATTCAGAACCAGAAGTCTTGGGTACAAGTTCAGGCTCTAAGTGAATCTAAGCAATGCCTTACAGATATCTAGTGTTTCATAGAACAAAAACACATTTTTTAAAACAGCACATCATTTAATCATTCTCTCAGCTTCAGCTTTCTCATCTGTGATATTGGAGAAACAGTAGTCCCTGCCCCACCTACTTTACACACTTGCTATGATTATGAAATGCAATGGTATTTCGGTGAGCACCATGTAAATGGCAATGAATTATATACACGTTAATTATCATCTCTGTCATTATCAAGAAGTGGTACTGAACTAGGGTCCACAGGAGCACACTTGTGGGCAGAGGTGAAGGCTTAGTGGCTTTACCTAAAACAAATGGAGTGGAGGTTCTGAAGAGCCCCATATGCAAACCAGGTCAAATGAAATTAAGTGATAAGGATGCCAACTTTTTTGAACAGCTTTAGGTGATGGTATCTAAATGAATTAATTTGTATTTACTAAACACTTAAGTGAATTAAATCTGTTTATTAAGCACTTATAATAAAACTGACACAAGGCAGTAAGCTTTGTGGGAGCAGAGGCTGGGTCTTTGTTTACCATTCTTTCCCAGCGTCTAGCTTTGAATAAATGAATAGCACTGTGTTCGCTGCTTTGAGAGATAAACTGAAATGCAAGACATGGTCCCTACACTACCTGTCTCCCCTCCTCAAACATTTATTGAGAAGCTATTATATGATAGGCACTCTGCTAGACTAGCGAAACAAGCAAACACGAAGTACTGACAAGCTAACGGCCCAGAGAGAGATTTACATGTAAAACGATGATGAGATGGATATGATACAATGTGACAAGTGATATAACAAAGCATGAACAAGTGCTGTGGGAGACTCAGGGACAGAACACTTCACTCTGCCTAGATCAGACTAGTTCCTTCTATACGAAACATCTGAAGAACTACACAAGGCTGTGTATACTCAAGTGATGGAATAGATATTGCAAGAATGCAGAGATTAGAAGCCTATTTCCATTATGCAACTAAGAATATACTATATAGTATCAGTAGCTAACAGGAAAAATCATGTCATACCTGGCCTATGGACCAATGGAAAAATAAATATGAAACCTCTCTAAGGAAATCCTTTGCCAGGTTAGATTCCAAGTTGGTGCTCGACTAACTCCCAAATTAGAGAGTGCCTGGAACAAACCTTTTCCATCACACCAACAGTTCCGAGCATTCACACATTGATAGTACATTTACAGATTCAAATCTTTGGTAATATGATTCCCTGCTAAGAAAATGGAAAAACAAATCTTTGTGTCCCCTAAATAGTCCCAGCTTGCTGACTCCTAGAGACCTTCAACCAACTTAGGTGATTTTGACTCCACTTCCAACAGATGAGACAACTAAAGACTTTTTAAGCTCCTGACTCACAGTTTTCTTGTCTGTCTCTACCCTTATCTTCATTCTCCTTGGCATCAGGACCTCCTCTTGCTTGAATTCCTCCTCTCCAATGTCCTTGTCCTCTACCTCCTCTTAGCTGCCTACCATCAAAACTTCCACACAACTTAAATCTGCATTTTGGACAGCCTCTTTGAAAACTGAGCATCGCCTTTGATGACTTCCACAATTCAATCTTCCCCCTGCCCGTTTAATCCATCATTAAGCTCCATTGTGCTATGTCGACAGTACATCTTGCATTCATTCATTCTCTCCTCTCTTTGCATCACCTTTGGCTAAACCATCATCAATCACTTAGATACTACTAAGCTGGTAGCTTAACACACCAGTAACAATCCTAATAAAAATACTAGCACAGTTAAGCAGACATACTGAATTTCCTATTAAAAAAGATTAAATATAAGATTTATTTTTTCTTAAAGATGGGAATGTAGCTTACATGAAAATGTAAATAAAGCTTAAAGTGCCTGATTTACAGAGATAAATGCAATGTTCTGTATGAACCAACTCAATGTCTACATCACACTGACATCATTTTCTTTTTATGATCACATATGAGTTGACTGATGTTACAAAAACATGTTCAGAGCAAATGATATCTCTGTGTAAACGTTCTAAAAGCCAACATTCTATAAGAGTAAGTCTTATATTTGTTGGAAATTTTTAAATCATTTGGATTATTAATTAATATGAATGAATTCATATATCAAGTAAAGTTAGATCATCTGAATTTTAATATGTGTTGTACCCTTTAAGAGCCATATGACCTTTGGCTAGTCACTTGGCTAGTTGATGACTTCTTATGAGCAAAAAAGGAAACAATTACACCTGACTTACCTGCATCACAGGATAGTTATGGTGATCAAGTGAGTACAAATGAAATTATGTAATGACCATAATGAGTATACATGAATTTGAGCGCTAAATAATACTATATAAATGTAAAATGTTTAGATTATTAGGAGGAAAAACTTATTACTGGCAATTGCTAAATCTTGTCTGTGTATATCAGTGAGATAATGTAAAAGTGCCCAGCCTCTGGGGTGCACATCTATGAAGCTCTACCTCTAAACAGAGAACAGTGATCCAAACTCTCAAGGAATGAAGAACAACCTTTTCATAAGAACTCAAGTTGATTGTAGGAGAAGCAAAAGGAAAAATATTGCAGCAGGACAAATGTGAAGCAAAATGAATAAGCCTGGAAACTGAAACGCATTCCTGCTGCCAGGATAGTCTATCCTGGGGCTTTTGTGACAATGGAGTGACCCAAGGATGCTTACCTCTGAGCATCATGGTTTCTCCAGTCAGCAACAAGGACACCCTGCATATGGGGTCCCCACTGCCAAAGAGAAATGCATATTTGGTGATAATTGTTCACAGTCATTTACTACTTTGTGAGGCATTGAAGACGGCAGTATAGGGAGTCAAAAGGCAAGTCACTCTTTAGACTGAAATCCACATGTAACTGTACCTATACCTACACCAATACCTATACTTATATCACTTATATATCTATATTTTCAATTGTTAAAGGGCAAGGCAGAAGTTAAGGCTGAGACTCAATATGTAAAAGGAAGATTTGGACGCTTTGGGTGAGGTTTGTTTCAGTGGACAAATAGTTCAAAACCGAATATACGGAGTAATGGAAAAACTTCCATAGATGATATAAGTCTCACAGACGAACACTGAAAAAGAGTGATGAGAGATGATGGATTTAAAAATGGACTCAATTACCTAGTGATTTGATGGCCTTGAAATAGAAATCAGAGGGATGGATAAAGGAATACAGTTATTGGAGGAATCCAATTTGGTGTTTAAATGGGGGTTGAAAACCTCGGAGGAGCAGATTGCAGTTATAATTAGGGATAATGTTTCACTTCGTTTTAAAAATGAGTCATTGGAAAGAGAGAGGGAAAAAAACACTACATTTCCTTGGTCCTCTAATCAGTTCAGGAATTAGAACCCTAAAGAAAAGGCTAGGAGTACTTTAACAGGCCTTTTAGCTTCATTCCTTTATTTTTCAATCACTCATGCAATATACAAACAATTAGTGAGTACCTCTAGGTGAAAGTCCAGGATAATGTTAGGTATGTAGTATAAAAGCACAAATTAAAGCCAAAACCTGAGAGCTGTTTTTTCATACAACAAGTGCATAGAAGGTCTATATAAATAGAATGCCTTCACAGACCTATTTTACTAATGTTTTTATTTTTAATAAAAAATAATCAATTTTAATAAAAACAACACATGTATAAGCTTAAAAATATTTAACATAAAATACATACACACATATGATTCTTGCCAGAATCTAAGTCCTATATCTTAGAGGTAATAATTATTAATATTTTCTGTATTTATTTAAAATACTTTAAAAATACTAGGATTCCACTATTCATATTTTCTGCAACTTGGCTTTTGTTTTGTTCAACAATATATCTTTGACCCTTTTCCATGTTGGCACCAAAATTTACGTAACTTTCTTTCAACTACTTAGTTTTCCATCACACGTTTGTTGCATAGTTTTTGCAATAATGTGAATGAATATATAGTTTAAATTTTTGTAATATTATCACCAGCAATGCTGCAATATCCATATATGCATATCTTTCCCTTGACCCAGTTTTACTTTTGAATAAGTTCCTGAATTAGAAATTCTGGTCAAAGCCATGTACCTTTCCAGTGTAGACTGATGGTGCCAAATATGCATTATGTGTACATATTCACATTCCCTCATCACTACAGTACCTTCTTGCCAACACTGAATATTATAAAACTTCGCTATTTAGTCAAATGGATAAGTGATAACTCATATCTTATATACTGTGTGTTCCTTTAAATATAAGAAAGAATGTACATTTTACCATATTTTTAAACTTAATTTTTCTTGGAGTGTAGTTGCTTTACAATGTTGTGTTAGTTTCTGCTGTACAGCAAAGTGAATCAGTTATTCATATACATATATCCACTCTTTTTAGATTCTTTTCCCATATAGGCCGTTACAGATCACTGAGTAGAGTTCCCTGTGCTATACAGTAGATTCTCACTAGTTATCTATTTTATATACAGTAGTGTATTCTCTTCCCACAGATTTGACTGCCTTTCCCTTGCCTCCCTCTCTCCAAATCATGAGTGTGGTGAAGGGACCCCATAGGAGGAAGCAGACCCCCCCATTCCATACGGCCATGCGGTTGCCAGGATGACTTAACACTGCATCTGTGGTTTCCTCCCAGCCAACAACCAGAGCAGTGACTACATTTTATTTTATTTAACAAATACTCAGAGAGCACTGACCCTGTGCCAGGCACTGTTCTAAGCCCTTTACAAATGTTTCCTCACCTGGTCCTCATAGCAACCCAAAGAAGAAGGTACCATTGTTAGCCACACTCCCAGAGGGGTAAACTGAGGCACTGGGCAGTTAGGAAGTAGCCCAGGTTTGCAGAGGCTATGGTTTGGAACCCAGGCTGTCGGTTCCAGTCTGTGCCCTTGGCCTCCATTCTGGTTAGTTCCCCTTTAGAGAAGTGGTGAAATCTGACAGCTCTGAGAGGACCCACGAGGACTGGTGACAGCCAGTCCCTCCCTTCCTTCCCCCAGTCCTGCCTGAGAATCTCATTCCGGTTTCTCAAAATCTGCATACACAAAACTAATAAGCAGAAAATTCTTCTCTCCCGCAGCCCTTCCAGTTGTGGACTCTGCCCATCTCTCACACCCTTTGCCCCACTCCCATTCTCAAAATGACCATATAATTTATCGTCCAAACAGAGTCACTTTGAGCGTGAAAAGGTCAACTGTTAATAATTACCCCAGGACCACAAGTGTGGACTGGAACTGTCCAGGTGAAGCAGGACACACAGCCACCCTCTTTCCACCACTTTGCAAAGACACAGAGTACTGGTGTGGCATTCTCTACGGCCCTTGCAGAACTGCTCCCTTGGAGTGGCTGGGCCGCCCTTACAGTTCTCTCCCTTATTTGGGGCATTGGGTCCTCCTGACCCAGTGTCTGTCCTGCCATTTGCCAAATAAAGGTTTATTTTATGGCCAGAAACACTGAGGGATGAAAGATGAGGGAGGTTGTAAAATGACTCCACAAAGCAGAAAGCTTTGGAGGCAGGAGGCTTTGGAGGTCAAGCATTTTGGATCTGACAGATCTGAGTTCAAATCCCACTCTGTTCCCTATATACAGTGTAGCCTTGAGCAGATACTTCTCTGAGCCTGTATCCCATCTGTAAATGGGGACAATAGTGCTAATTCACAGAGCTGCTCCGAGGAGTAAGTGATGTATACAAATGTAATGTCAATAAATCCTGCTGTTTCTCTGTGATTGGCCTCATTCTCTGGATTCTTTTTCTTTTTCTTCTTGATGTGTAATGAGTCAGAAGGTATTAATAGATTTTGCCTTTGCCATATGTATTGGGAATATGTTTTGCTGATTTACAACTTACATGTTTACTTGGTTTGATGTTTTATTATAATTTTAATTATTTGTGTGATTAAAATTATAAATTTTTTTGCTTTATGAATTCTGGGTTTGCTTTCCCACTCCAGAAATATAAAGAAATTTCCCCATAATTGCATGTAGTGCTTTTATAATATTATTATTTTTTTGTTTAAATATTTGATCTATATGAAATCATTTTGACAGGTTTACTGATGAAGGATTGACCCATGATAAACTGTACATATTTAAAGTGTGCAATTTGATAAGTTGAGATATGAATATACTTGTTAAATCATCACCATAATCAGTGTGGTGGACCTATTCATCACTGGAAAGTTTCCTGTTGTCCCTTTAGATTTCTCCCTCCTGCCCTGTCCCCACCCACAGTACCCTCAGGCAATCACTAATCTAATTTTTATCACTTCAGATTGGTTTGTATTTTCTAGAATTTTATAGAAACATAATCATCAGTATATACTTTTTGGCTGGTTTCTTTCACTCAACACAATTATATTGTAACTCATTCATGTGGTTGTGTGCATCAATAATTTATTCCTTTTTAACCGTTGAACAGTATTCCATTGTTGTGGATATACAACAATTTGTTTATCCATTTACCTATTGATGGTCGTTTGAGTTTTTTCAAGTTACTAGCTATGACAAATAAAGTTTTTATGAACATTTGTGTACAAGATTTATATGGACATATGCTTTCATTTCTTTGGTTAAACTCCTAGGAATGAAGCAAGTAGCTCATCTGATAGGTATATGTTTACTTTGCGGGGGAAACTGTCAGTCCATTTTCCAGTGAGGTTGTGCCAGCTGTCATACTTGTCAGCAACAAGTGACAAGTGACAGTTCCAGCTGTCCACATCCTTACTTGGTACCTTTTGTTTAAAAAAATGTTTGCCATTAGAATAGGTGTGTAGAAGTATCTTATTGTAGTTGTAATTTGCATTTCCCTAATGACCAATGACACCAAGCAAGTTTTCACGTGTTTATTTGCCATCTGCTTAACTTTGGTAAAATGTCAGTCCAAACATTTTGCATATTTTTTGGTAGGATGTTTTCTTATTATTGAGTTTTGCGAGTTCTCTTTGTATTCTGGATGTAAATCTTTATCAGATATATGCTTGCAAATATTTTCTCAGTCTGTTTTTCTTTCTTTTCTTTTTTTTTTTTCCGGACGCGCAGGCCCAGCGGCCATGGTGCACGGGCCTAGCCGCTCCACGACATGTGGGATCTTCCCGGACCAGGGCACGAACCCGTGTCCCCTGCATTGGCAGGCGGACTGTCAACCACTGCGCCACCAGGGAAGCCCTGTTTTTCTTAATTTTTATGAGGTCCAATGTGTCCATTTGTTTATGGATCAGTTCTAGGTAAGAAATATTTGTCTAACCCAAGGTCCCAAAGATTTTTTTCCTGTTTTATTGTATAAGTTTTAGTTTTTAAATTTAGGTTTGTAATTCATTTTGAGTTAATTTTTATATGTAGATCTAGGTTTGTGCTTTTTATATATAGATATCCAATTATTGGTAAATGGCTATTCCAGCACCATTTTTGAAAAGGCTATTTTTTTCTCCACTGAACTATCTTTGCTTCTTTATCAGAAATCAGTTGCCGTTTTTGCATGAGTTTATTTCTAGAGTCTCTATTCTGTTCCACTGCATTTTGCCTATTTCAACTTCAGTACCATTCATCTCAACCTCCATTCCTCTGTCGATGGACATTTAGGTTACTTCCATGCCTTGGCTATTGTAAACAGTGCTGCAATTAACTTTGGGGGTGCGTGTATCTTTTCAGATTATGGTGTTCTCTGGATATATGCCCAGGAGTGGGATTGCAGAATCATATGGTAGTTATATTTTTAGTTTTTTAATGAACTTCCATACTATCTTATAATGACTTGTGATGAAGTAGTGTTAGTTCTTTAACTTTTTCATCTTTTTTAAAGCTCTTTATATATTCTCACTCCTTTGTATTACCATCTGAAATTTAAAAGTAGCTTGTCTATTTCTACCAAAAGCCACTGAGATTTTGATTGGGATTGCGTTGAATCTGTAGATCAATTTGGTGAGAACTGATAGCTTAACAATATTGAGTTTTACAACTCAAGATTATTCAGGAGGGTTTAATAAAAGGTTAACTTCAAAAGTGTGGGTTAGGGAATACGGAAGCCACCAGGAATAGTGAAGTTCCTTGGGCTGTTACTCCTTATAGTTGAGTTGCAAAGAGAAGGCAGTGTTAAATGAAACCGAAAGGAACTATAACAGAGAGAGGTCTGCTTTGGGAGAAGTTGTGATGTTTGAGGGAGTTGGAGGTATGAATACCCCTATTCTCACTCTGCTTCCTCCCTCTATTCTCTTCCTGGGGTTCCCCAAGCTCTAAGCCCAACTAGATATAGAAGAGTAGCAAGCAAATATCATCTATTATTAGGATGATCATTTTCTTTTTCTCCTTTAACTTACTTACAGAATTTCTACAGTCAAACTACCTTTATGTTCCTGGGATGGACTCAACTTGGTCATATTTCACTATTTTTACATATCTGATATTATATTTAGGATTTTAGCAACAATATCCATGAATACTATTTACCAATATTCCATAGTTTTTCTTTGTTGTACTCAGATTTTGGCACTGACTTTGGAAGACCTAAAATTTTGCTTTTCTATGTATGATCTAAAATTGTTCAAATAACCTACATGTTGTTTATAGGCTTGAAAGAATTGATGAACTGATTTGTGAAACTGTCTGAGGCACATGTTTTGGGTGATGTGAGAGTGATTGTGATTTTCTCAGTTTCTTCTGTATTAATTGATTTGTTTAATTTGTTGTTGTTTTTTTCATTTATATTTTCATAGAAAATCAACCATATTGCATAGAGTAAAATTTATATTTTCAATATATTTTTATTTTACTTATGTTGATTAATTTTCTTTTAATTTTAGTTTAATTATTTTTTATACTTGAATTTCTAATTGTATCTAATTTTTAACTTGCTATCTCCCCAGTCAATACTTTTAGCTTCGTATATTTATGGTTTCCTCATATGTTTCTTGAATAAGATGACTATTAGCTTACCTATTATATTCGATTTTCATGCAAACAACTGGCTGTTGGATTGCTTTCTTTGCATATTTATTGATTTTCGTTTTATCTCTGTTAATTCTTTCAACACATTTTATCTTTTCTTGCTATTTATTGAATAATTAATTGTTATTTTCATTTTTTTCTCATGCAATTTTAAGATCATGAACTTCCTCTAAGGACAATGTTGACCATAGCCCATAGGTTCTAACCTGTGGTTTTTTTTTTTTTTTTCTCTATTATTATTCTGTAAATACTTTGACAAAAATGTTGACCAAGATGGCTTTTATTTTGTTTTTATCTATTACCAGATGGTTACAAATCTCTTCCTTTTAAATGTTCTTTGTGCATTTTCTGGCATTAGTGACTAGTTAAGCACATTTTTTAAAAAGCAGAATTTTAAAACTAATTTTAAGACCCCCAAGAATTAAATTCTTTTTAGTTCTGAATAGTTAAGCAATAAAATTAATATGTACTATTATAAATATTCTCAGAACTCTAAACCATCTCTTTTTAAAATTTTTATTTACTACCCATTTGCCAATGGTTCTATTTCAGAGGTAGAATAACTTAATGAATTTATATATATACATATATAATACATATAAAATACAATATATTTCATTGATTTTAAGATAAACTTTTTTTAAACATTGAAACCTCTCTGAAATTGTGAAGCATAGTTTAATAGGCAGATTTTCCTTAGTGATGAGTAAAATAACAGTATATCTTTCCATTTATAGCATCACAGTTTCAATGAAATATGGTATTAGTATATCAGAAACAGGTATAATCTGAGATATAATCTTATATTAAAATTAGGTTCATTAAGTAAAAATCATGTATTATTCATTACCTTTTTGCCCCTAATATTGGGCACTATTTTGCTGAGAACTTTTACTTTATGGAATTGTATTTTGAGGATGTAATTTAATCAAACTACTTCTGAATTCTTGAAATAAGGAGATAGTATATTATACTAGAAAGAGTACTGTACTGGGAGTCAGCATACATTATTCATATGATCTTGGACATCTTCTTATACTATTGGCCATATTCTTTAAACGGAAGATTGTGAGACTGGACTAGGTAAACATATCATCCTGTAGCTCTATGAATTCTAATAGTATGTGAATCCATTGGTTCTAGGAAGCATAGGTTAACCTCACTGTTCCCATTTAATGAAGTAGGTTATGGATACACTAGAAGTGAGGTTTAAAATCTGTACTTGCTATTTCAGCCCCTCTAGTAATCAGGGTTTAGAAATCAAGGGAATGCCAGGGTAAGTGGCCTGTGTAAAATAGGTGGAAAACCTTTTCTGTGTGTTTAGAGATTCTCTAATCTGAAAACAGAGGACAGCTTCTTCCAAACCATTATTAGCACATTCTGCTTGGAGCCAAAGTTGGCATTAAAATGGGCACTCAACCCACTCTTTGATCAGAGTTAGCTGTGTAACATGTTTGGTTATCTCACTTTGAATCTTTTTTTTTTCTCCATAGATCAGAAGTATCGGCTTACAAATCTTACTTATGCCAATTGAACAAAGCATAGTGACTCAAGGGAAAAAGAATTACATAAACAGGAGCCAAGTCATTGGAGATTTGGGCACTAGAGAAAAGCTGCACCAACAGATCCCCTGCAATGGTGAATAAATCCTTGAAAGCTGTGGTTCAGTGGTAAAACCTCTTCTGCCCAATCCGCCTCTGCAAACTTTATGAAGTCTTCGAAGAGCAAGGATTTACCAAGATAGAGAGTTATTAGGAAGTCAGCACTTTCTTCTTTTGAGTTTGGAAAAATTTAGAACTCAATTTTTTCAGAGGGTTTCACTCTGAGTTTTTTATTTCAGTTATTGAATTATTAAATGATTCTTCTCTTTATTTTTAGTTTCTGGTGATTCCTTCATCTAGAAATAACAATAGAACTTTATCATAAGAATATTGGTTGCATTGAAGAATTTGGTAAAAAGATGGGGCCACTGTGGACCCTGTTTAAATATCTTTGTCACCGCATTTCAAATCAGTGATTTTTTTATTCCGTATCTAATTCATGCAAGCCACTAGGATAGGCAAAGGTTGCAGTATGCATGAGACATAAACACTGCCCTCAAGGGGATTAAAAGGCAAGTGCCCAAATAAACAGAGCACATGGCAGAAAAAGAGTTGTGCCTTAAGAGTAATTTAACACCCTACATGGATCCTGATAATTCTGTCTGACATAAATTATAGCAATGTTTTCTTAGGGCAGTCTCCCAAGGCAATAGAAATAAAAGCAAAATTAAACAAATGGGACCTAATCAAACTTATAAGCTTCTGCACAGCAAAAGAAACCATAAACAAAATGAAAAGACATCTCCAAAATATACAAACAGCTCATAAACCTAAGTAACAAAAAAAGCAAACAAACAAATCAAAAAATGAGCAGAAGACCTAAATAGACATTTCTCCAAAGAAGACATACAGATGGCCACTAGGTACATGAAAAGATGCTTAACATCTCTAATCATTAGAGAAATGCAAATCAAAACTACAATGAGATATCACCTCACACCCATCAGAATGGCCATCATTAAAAAGACCATGAACAATAAATGCTGAAGAGGGTGTGGAGAAAAGGGAATCTCCCTACGCTATTGGTGGGAATGTAAATTGGTGCAGCCTCTATGGAAAACAGTATGAAATTTCCTTAAAAAAACTAAAAATAGAGTTACCATATGATGCAGCAATCCCACTCCTGGGAGAAAACTCTAATTCTAAAAGATAAGTGAGGGCTTCCCTGGTGGTGCAGTGGTTAAGAATCCACCTGCCAATGCAGGGTACATGGGTTCAAGCCCTGGTCTGGGAAGATCCCACATGCTGCAGAGCAGCTAAGCCCGTGTGCCACAACTACTGAGCCTGCGCTCTAGAGCCCGTGAGACACAACTACTGAGCCCGCGTGCCACAGCTACTGAAGCCTGCGCACCTAGAGCCCATGCTCCTCAACAAGAGAAGCCACCGCAACAAGAAACCCACGCACCGCAACAAAGAGTAGCCCCCGCTCGCCACAACTAGAGAAAGCCCGCACACAGCAATGAAGACCCAACACAGCCAAAAAAAAAAAAAAAAAAAAAAAAAAATTGAACATCAAAGTTCATAGCAGCACTATTTAAAATAGCCAAGACATGGAAGCAACCTAAATGTCCATCGACGGATGGATAAAGAAGGTGTGGTGTGTGTGTACACACACACAAAATGGAATACTATCAAGCCATAAAAATGAATGAAATAATGCCATTTGCAGCAACATGGATGGACCTAGAGATTATCATACTAAGTGAAGTCAGTCAGACAGAGAAAGACAAATATCATATAATATCACTTATATATGGAATCTAAAATATGATGCAAATGAATTTATTTACAAAACAGAAACAGACTCACAGACATAGAAAACAAACTTATGGTTACCAAAGGGGAAAGGGGGAGGAGGAGTGATAAGTTAAGAGGTTGGGATCACCAAACACAAACTACTATATGTAAAATAGATAAACAGCAAGGTAGGTCCTACTGTACAGTACAGGGAACTATATTTGATATCTTGGAATAACCTATAAGGGAAAAGAATCTGAAAAAAATAGATATATATGTATGTATAATTGAATCATTTTGCTGTACACCGAAACAAACACAACACTGTAAACCAACAATACTTCAATAATAAAAATAAAATAAAATAAAATAAAATGTGACATTTGTATGGTACCTGTAGTTGACGCTATTGGTGTTCTGTCCAGATCCCTGAATACTTGTGACCATGTCTTTGTGCTTCTCTCCCAGTTTCTGTCTTTTTTGGTTTCCTTAACCTGTGCAAGTTCATAGGATTTATGTTTGCCCCTCTCCTTGCCCAGGACTTTGCCAATGACTGGTGGAGGAGAAAAAATGTTCTCAATTGAGGACAAGCTCTGAGGTGTAATTTGCATTCCAGAGCTCCCCTGTGGGATCAGACTGAGGCTAGACTTTTTCTAAGATTGCATGTTGCCTGACTTCATCCCCTTCCTCCAGTTGCTTAGTGGCTTCTCTTGGGAGCAGAGTGCTTCCTCAATAAACCCCTGACCATGAATTCTTGTTTCAAGTTCTGTTCCTGGGAAAACCAACACTTAAGAAAAGGCGTAAAGAATTTCAATTGAATCAGTAAGTAAAACACCCAGCAAACAGAAGTCTAGGATCAGATGGCTTCACAGGTGAATTCTACCAAACATTTAGAGAAGAGTTAACACCTATCCCTCTCAAATATTCCAAAAAATTGCAGAGGAAGAAACACTTCCAAACTCGTTCTATTAGGCCAGCATCACCCTGAAACTAAAACCAGACAAAGGTATCACAGAAAAAAGAAAATTACAGGCCAACATCACTGAGGAACATAGATGCAAAAATCCTTAACAAAATACTAGCAAACCAAATCCAACAATACATTAAAAAGATTATACACCATAATCAAGTGGGATACTATAAAACTCCTAGAGGAAAACACAGGCAGAACACTCTTTGACAGAAACTGAAGCAATATTTTTTTGGGTCCGTCTCCTAAATTAAAGGAAAGAAAAGCAAAAATAAACAAATGGGACCTAAATAAACTTAAAAGATTTTGCACAACAAAGGAAACCATCAACAAAATGAAAAGACAACCTACTGAATGGGAGAAAATATTTTCAAGTGATATCACAATAGGGGATTAATATCCAACATATATAAACAGCTCATACAACTCAACATCAAAAAATCAAACAACCCGATTAAAAAATGGGCAGAAGAACTGTATAGACATTTTTTCCAAAGAGGAGATGCAGATGGCCAATAGGCACATGAAAAGATGCCCAACATCACTAGTCATCAGGGAAATGCAAATCAAAATCACAATGAGATATCATCTCACACCTGTCAGACTGGCTATCATCAAAAAGAACACAAATAACAAATATTGGCAAGGATGTGGAGAAAAGGGAACCCTCCTACACTGTTGGTAGAAATGTAAATTGGTGCAGCTACTGTGGAAAACAGTATGGAGGCTTCTCAAAAAACTAAAAATAGAACTACCATATGACTCAGCAATTCCATTCGAGTATATATCCCCCCAAAAAAAAACACCTCAAAACACTAATTCAAAAAGATACATGTACCCTAATATTCCTAGCAACATTATTCACAATTGCCAAGATATGGAAGCAACCTAAGTGTCCATCAGCAGATGAATGGATAAAAGAAGATAGAATACACACAATGGAATAATACTCAGCTATAAAAAAGAACAAAATTTTGCTATTTTCAACAACTTGGTTGGACTTGGAGGGCATTATTCTAAGTGAAATAAGTCAGACAGAGAAAGACAAATACTGTACAATATCACTTACATGTGGAACCTAAAAAATACAACAAACTAGTGAATATAACAAAAAAAGAGGCAAACCCACAGATATGGAGAACAAACTGGTGGGTTACCATGGGGAGAGGGGGGAAGGGACAATATAGGGGTGCAGGAGTGGGAGGTACAAACTGTTGGATGTTGGATAAGCTCAAGGATGTATTGTACAACACCGGCATACAGTATTTTTTTAATTCCTATATGGAAAGTAACATTTAAAATTGTGTTAAAAATAAAAAAAAATTAAATAAATGCAGGGGGGCGGGGAAGAATTTCAGATACAGACAGGAGAAAGAAGTTTCTAGGGAGAAGAAAGTTATGGTTTATTTGAAAAGGTGTGAATAGTCCAATTTGGTTTGGGGCAGAATTGTGGGAGAGAAAACTGGTAGGTCACTATGGACCATTATGAGACCCTCAGAGGATCTTGAAAGCCATATTAAGAAAATGAACATATTTGTTATAAACTGGCCTTATTAAAAACAAAAAACAAACAAAACAAAACAAAAAACCCACAGCACAAATCCCAAGGATAATAGAGCACTCATGACTTGAAGGGATTAATAGCCAAACATACCATATGAATAAATACACACTTCATTAATATCAGTGAAATAAAGTCTATTCAAGCCAAGATCATTAATTATAAACTGCGTTTGTTTCTAACAATGCCACAGCTGATTGCAGCCACTTGCATCAGTCAGGATGCAGACCTTAAAATTGACTCCTCTGAATGGCTTGGGCATATTCTCTTTGTGGCTTGTGACTTAAAGCTGAAAGATTCCTTTTAGGATTTGAACCAGTGATTTTAGTGACTTTTTGTTTTAATGGAATGTTGGTGCTCTCTACCCCTCCCTTGTTCTGGTATTTTCCACAAGGATGTATCCTTCAGCCATTTCCAATACCACTAAAAATAAAGGTCATTACCTTCAATTGCATCCTCATTAAGCAGATTTACTGTTTCCTCTGAGTTTTTTTTTTTTAATGGTTATATTATCACTAAAATTTTCCCTTTATAACATGACTTTGAGGCCTGGTATTTAAAAAATGGCTTTGATCAAATGCACACTCTACAAGTTATTACAAACATAGAGTGATAATACGTATTCCTTTATCAGGGAGATGTCTGCGATGCAAAGTAAATCCTAAAAATGCCAGGTTTGAGGAGGGAACAAGAATATAGGTTATATCTTCTAATGTTACTACTGGACAAGATAAATGAGTTTACATAATAGTAACAACAACAGTAATACGTTCTGCATTCATCAGTGACATTACATGACACCTGAATTTAGAATTTTAGAAATCAAGCCTCTTAGAATCGTTGGAAGCTGAGGGGACTAATACAAATTACTGATGAAGCATAATGTACACAGGAAGAACATAATATTTATATTGGACAGATTTTCTATGTATTCCCCACCCCCTCTTTCAGTTTCAGTACTTCAAAGAATCTCAACGAAAATTTAAAGAGCTTGTGTCCAGTAATGAACTTCAGATCTTGTACCTGGCACAGGAGTAGGTTTGTTGTAGCTACCACACACTGTGATTTATATTAGAAGAGAATTAGGGTTTTAGTGCTTAAAAAATAAATGGTTTATTGTCCTTTAGCTGTAATTCAACTACAACTTCTATAAGAATCTTTGTCTTTTCCTGATACTGGAAGAGTCACACATTCTCTGTGTCCTTATAAATATCTGATTTTACAATTCACACTTTGTGTTAAGTAAGCATTTATTTGCTTCTGTCCACAATGGCACTGTGACTCATTCACTGCTGAGCTCCCAGTGACCTGCAGAGTGGATGGAACATGGTAAGTCTGAAGTCTGCAGTATAGTAAATAGAGGAAAATTATATTGTACCCGTGTTTCTTGAGTTAAGGATATGATATGTCAATGGATACATTATTATTCCTTATATGGGAATTAAAATTATCAGATTACAAAATAGACATGACAGTGCAATCATTCTTAGAACAGTCCATTGACTACATTTCCCACAGGTTTTTGCAATATTTGGGAGCAAAATTAATTTAAAGGACTAATGTTTATGCAGAAGCTTCCATTACATTACAACTACATGTTCACACGGGCATCCATACCCTTTGGCATCTGAAAATTCATTAACAGAGAAAAGCTATTTTTATTTTTCAGAAACACAAAGATTCAACTCAGAAATATGGCCCAGTCTTTGAGGGAATGACAAGGAAATGGACAAGAAGAATTTGACTCTATAAAATAGTTTTTAAGTTGTATGAGAACTTTTGCCCCGGAAGTTAAGAGCCATGAAAAAAAAATCGCTTTTCTAACCTTAACTTTTGTGCTTCTCCACCACACAACCACCTTTCCATTTTATCCAACTTTCTCTCATCTCAGAAAAAGGAATGCATTTCTTTGCTGAAGCTAGTCCCTCTATTTCTACCTCAATAGGTTAGTGTTCATTGACCTCCTCTGTCATTCCTTATGCCACTCTTTTTATATCAGGCTTTTTTTAACTCATAAAAATTACTTTCCCCCTTCTCTTTTTTGGCCAGTACATTTAGATCTTTGTTACTATAATTAAAAATAAAATCCAATAGCCCTGGAAATTCATGAAAAATGTCCAACTGTCCTAATAATTTTATTTTTATTATTTAATAAAATTTATTTATTTATTTTTATTGCAGTATAATTGATTTGCAATGTTGTGTTAGTTTCAGGTATACAGCAAAGTGATTCAGTTATACATACATAGAGACCTATTTAGTTTCTTTTCTCTTATAGGTTATTACAAAATACTAAGTAGAATTCCCTGTGCTATACAGTAGGTCTTGTTGGTTATCGATTTTATATATAGTAAAAAATATATGTTAATCCCAAACTCCTAATTTATCCCTCCCCTTTGGTAACCACAAGTTTGTTTTCTATCTCTGTGCATCTGTTTCTATTTTATATATAGGTTCATTTGTATCATTTTTTTCTTAGATTCCATATAATTATAAGTACAAAGTAAAGTGATACAAGTTCATGCCTATCAGATCATCAAAACTTAAAAAGTTTGGCAACACAAAAATTTGATAAGGGATGGGTCAACAGGCTGTCTCAGTGAGACTGGAAATCAGTACAATCTCTGTGGATAAAAATTTGGTAATATCTACACAAATTTAAAATGCAACTATAAGTCTAGGATTTTCTCACAAAAATACAAAAATACATACTATTAGGTTCATTGTCATGGTTTGCAAAAGTAATTTTAAAAAAGTATCAAAAAGTAAATGTCCGGTTGCAAGGGATTAACTAAATATCTTATTGTCATACATATAAGAGCCTAGTATGAAGCTGCTCAGAAAAGTAAGTGGTATGTGGAATACTGTCCAAAATATTTGTGGTTTTATTTATTTTTTTAAAATCAAGGTATGTAAATATGTACAAATACACACACATATCACTTACACATGCATAGAATTCTAAAGAATACATAAAAATTATTACCAGAGATTACTTTTTAGAAGTTAAACTGGAAGTGCCAAAATATTTTACTTTTCATAGGCTACCTCTTAGTATTATGGTTTAAATTTTTTGCTACGTTACTTTCAGAGTTAAAAGAAATTTATTTATATAGCTGATGGGGTGCAGTTTGAACTAAAACAAAAATCCCATCATTTAAATTCAGGCTGTCAATTTTAGCCTTGATATTTTTTATTACTCTGTTCATTGTGTAAAATAAAAATAACATCAAAATTGAAATGATGCCTTCTTTCTCCCCAGTGTGTCTAGATGCCATTACCTAGAAGCAACCATCATTAATATTTTGGTACCCTTTCTTCCAGCTCTCTGTCCATCTCTCCTTGCTCTTGCCTGGGCTTCCCACTGTCCCTAAGGAGGGGGATGCATTGTGGGTAGGGGCACTTGTTCTGGAGTCATTGCAGCCCTGACAATATGACTCTGGTCAATTTACCTAATTTCATGGTGCCTCTGTTTTCTCTTACGTTTAATGGAACCTATTAATGTTGTTGTGGAAAAGGGAAAATCCATGCATATCACAATGATATCTAGGACATAGTAAGTGCTCATTAGAGGTTGTGATTATCCCCATATTCAGGCCATTCTTTTCTATTTTTCCTCTCCACATCCTACAGCTCTCCAGGCTCTCCGTCATTAAAGTGCTTATCCTTTTGACCTTACCACACCCTCCATCTATTATCCTCTCATTTTCCCTCTGCTACCACACCTTGAGTCTAGGTTGCCTTCTACACGGCTACTTCCTTTAACTACCACTCTGCCCTTTATCCTTGGCCACCTAACTTTTGTCTGAATTATTCTGCTAAAACTGTCCCATAAACACTTGCTAAAGGCTCAATGTAGTCACTAAATAAAATGACAATTCCTTAGCGCTGTGCAAACTTTTCATGGCATTTCAAGCATTCCTGTTGATCTTTCACCTCTTCCTTGGTTTTCTTGACAGTTTTCTTGGTACCCTTCAAACAAACCTCTCTGACTGTCTTCTGCTTTCCTCTAAATGTGGCAGTCCATGTGCTTCTTTGACAATTTTGGTTTTTTCTTTTACATTTTATCCATTGGCAAGAGCATTCAATCCAAGGCTTGAGCTTTCAAGCCTTTGAGGATTGCTCCCAAATCTTTTTATCCCATCATGTGATTTCCATAGTCCCCATCCTACATTTCCAAATGACTATGTTGCATTTCCAGTAGAGATGGTTGTCAAACTCCCACCAAACTTCATTCTTCTTCCTCCACCTCCATCTGGGTTCTCTATTTTTTGCCAAGAAAAGTCATCTTTCTCTGTCACTTAGGATTAAATTTATAGTGTTATTAATTCTATTCTTTCCCTTATCCCCACATCCAACAGGCTGCTAACAACCATCAATTTCACTCTTTCTTTTTTTTAACATCTTTATTGGAGTATAATTGCTTTACAATGTTGCATTAGTTGCTGCTGTATAACAAAGTGGATCAGCTATATGTATACATATATCCCCATATCCCCTCCCTCTTGCGTCTCCCTCCCACCCTCCCTATCCCACCCCTCTAGGGATCACAAAGCACCGAGCTGATCTCCCTGTGCTATGTGGCTGCTTCCCACTAGCTATCTATTTTACATTTGGGAGTGTATCTATGTCCATGCCACTTTCTCACTCCGTCCCAGCTCAAGTTCAATCTTTAAATTGGTTCCAAGCTGCTCTCAGTTCTTTGGCCATGATCTAAGTTGAGGTCTTTATGACTTTTTCACCTTCCTGCTTGAAAAGCCTTTGAACTGGCTTCTATGCTTCAATCTCTTCCCCCTTGTAAACCTTCCTAAATAGTACTTTTGAATGAATTTCTTATCCTCCAGTTTTGGTCAATATTATTAAACTATTTTTGATGCTTTCTTCACTTCTTATCCATCTCCACTGAGGCAGTTTTAGTATAATTATTAAGGACATGGTCTTTGAAATCAGTTTCCCTGAATGTGAATTCTAGTTCAACCACTTACTAGCTGAGTGAACTTGGGAAAATTAATCTTTCTGTGCTTTTGTTTTCTCATCTGTAAAATGAGGATAATAATGGTACCTATCTCATAGTGTTGTCAGGATGAAAAAAGATAATACCTATTGTAAATTTTGTGTGGACAAAAACAACATCCAGTTTCTTTTATTTATTTTGTTTATGGTATGGCCCTTTTTTTTTAACATCTATATTGGAGTATAATTGCTTTACATTGTTGTGTTAGTTTCTGCTGTATAAAAAAGTGAATCAGTTATAGGTATCCATATATCCCCATATCCCCTCTCTCATGCGTCTCCCTCTCACCCTCCCTATCCCACCCCTCTAGGTGGTCACAAAACACAGAGCTGATCTCCCTGTGCTATGTGGCTGCTTCCCACTAGGTATCTATTTTACATTTGGTAGTGTATATATGTCTATGCCACTCTCTCACTTCGTGCCACCTTACCCTTCCCCCTCCCCATGTCCTCAAGTCCATTCTCTATGTCTGTGTCTCTATTCCTGTACTGCCCCTAGATTCTTCAGAACCTTTTTTTTTTTTTTTAGATTCCATATATATGTGTTGTCATACAGTATTTGTCTTTCTCTTTCTGACTTACTTCACTCTGTATGACAGACTCTAGTTCCATCCTCCTCACTACAAATAACTCAATTTTGCTTCTTTTTATGGCTGAGTAATATTCCATTGCATATATGTGCCACATCTTCTTTATCCATTCATGTGTTGATGGACACTTAGGTTGCTTTCATGTCCTGACTATTGTAAACAGTGCTGCAATGAACATTGTGGTACATGACTTTTTTTTAAAATTTTATTTAATTTTTTTTATACAGCAGGTTCTTATTTGTTATCCATTTTATACATATTAGTGTATACATGTCAATCCCAATCCCCCAATTCATCCCACCACCACTGCCCCCCCGCCGCTGCTTTCCCCCCTTGGTGTCCATACATTTGTTCTCTACATCTGTGTCTCAATTTCTGCCTTGCAAACCGGTTCACCTGTAGCATTTTTCTAGGTTCCACATATATGCGTTAATATGCGATATTTGTTTTACTCTTTCTGACTTACTTCACTCTGTATGACAGTCTCTAGATTCATCCAGGTCTCTACAAATGACCCAATTTTGTTCTTTTTTATGGCTGAGTAATATTCTATTGTATATGTGTGCTACATCTTCTTTATCCATTCATCTGTCGATGAACACTTAGGTTGCTTCCATGACCTGGCTATTGTAAATAGAGCTGCAATGAAAATTGTGGTACATGACTCTTTTTGAATTATGGTTTTCTCAAGGTATATGCCCAGTAGTGGGATTGCTGGGTCTTATGGTAGTTCTTTTTTTAGTTTTTTAAGGAAGCTCCATACTGTTCTCCATAGTGGCTATATCAGTTTACATTCCCACCAACAGTGCAAGAGGGTTCCCATTTCTCCACACTCTCTCCAGCATTTAGTGTTTGTAGTTTTTTTGATGATGGTCATTCTGACCAGTGTGAGGTGATACCTCATTGTAGTTCTGATTTTCACTGCCCTAATGATTAGTGATATTGAGCATCCTTTCATGTGTTTGTTGGCAATGTGTATACCTTCTTTGGAGAAATGTCTATTTAGGTCTTCTGCCCATTTTTGGATTGGGTTATTGGTTTTTTGATACTGAGCTGCATGAGCTGCTTGTATGTTTTGGAGATTAATCCTTTGACAGTTGCTTCATTTGCAAATATTTTCTCCCATTCTGAGGATTGTCTTTTTATCTTGTTTATGGTTTCCTTTGCTGTGCAAAGGCTTTTAAGTTTCATTAGGTCTCATTTGTTTATTTTTGTTTTTATTTCCATTTCTCTAGGAGGTGGGTCAAAAAGGATCTTGTTCTGATTTATGTCATAGAGTGTTCTGCTTATGTTTTCCTCTAAGAATTTTATAATGTCTGGCCTTACATTTAGGTCTTTAATCCATTTTGAGTTTATTTTACTGTATGGTGTCAGGGAGTGTTCTAATTTCATTCTTTTACAGGTAGCTGTCCAGATTTCCCAGCACCACTTATTGAAGAGGCTGTCTTTTCTCCATTGTATATTCTTCCCTCCTTTAATAAAGATAAGGTGACCATATGTGCATGGGTTTATCTCTGGGCTTTCTATCTTATTCCATTGATCTATATTTCTGTTTTTGTGCCAGTACCATACTGTCTTGATTACTGTAGGTTTGTAGTATAGTCTGAAGTCAGGGAGCCTGATTCCTCCAGCTCTGTTTTTCTTTTTCAAGATTGCTTTGGCTATTCGGGGTCTTTTGTGTTTCCATACAAATTGTGAAATTTTTGTTCTAGTTCTGTGAAAAATGCCAGTGGTAGTTTGATAGGGATTCCATTGAATCTGTAGATTGCTTTGGGTAGTATAGTCATTTTCACAATGTTGATTCTTCCAATCCAAGAACATGGTATATCTCTCCATCTGTTTGTATCATCTTTAATTTCTTTCATCAGTGTCTTCTAGTTTTCTGCATAGAGGTTTTTTGTCTCCTTAGGTAGGTTTATTCCTAGGTATTTTATTCTTTTTGTTGTAGTGGTAAATAGGAGTGTTTCCTTAGTTTCTCTTTCAGATTTTTCATCATTAGTGTATAAGAATGCAAGAGATTTCTGTGACTTAACTTTGTATCCTGCTACTTTATCAAATTCACTGATTAACTCTAGTAGTTTTCTGGTAGCATCTTTAGGATTCTCTATGCATAGCATCATGTCATCTGCAAACAGTGAGAGTTTTACTTCTTTTCTGATTTGGATTCCTTTTATTTCCTTTTCTTCTCTGATTGCTGTAGCTAAAACTTCCCAAACTATGTTGAATAATAGTGGTGAGGGTGGACAACCTTGTCTTGTTCCTGACCTTAGTGAAAATGGTTTCAGTTTTTCACCATTGAGAATGATGTTGGCTGTGGGTTTGTCATACAGGCCTTTATTATTTTGAGGAAATTTCCCTGTATGCCTACTTTCTGGAGAGTTTTTATCATAAATGGGTATTGAATTTTGTCACAAGCTTTTCTGCATCTATTGAGATTATCATATGGTTTTTATCCTTCAATTTGTTAATATGGTGTTATCACACTGATTGATTTGCGTATGTTGAAGAATCCTTGTATTACTGGGATACACCCCACTTGATCATGGTGTATGATCCTTTTAATGTGCTGCTAGATTCTGTTTGCTAGTATGTTGAGGATTTTAGCATCTATGTTCATCAGTGATATTGACCTGTAGTTTTCTTTTTTTGTGACATCGTTGTCTGGTTTTGATATCAGGGTGATGCTGGCCTCATAGAATGAGTTTGGGAGTGTTCCTCCCTCTGCTATATTTTGGAAGAGTTTTTGAAGGTTAGGTGTTAGCTCTTCTCTAAATGTTTTATAGAATTCTCCTGTGAAACCATCTGGTCCTGGGCTTTTGTGTGTTGGAAGATTTTTAATCACAGTTTCAATTTTGGTGCTTGTGATTTGCCTGTTTATATTTTCTATTTCTTCCTGGTTCAGTCTCGGAAGGTTGTGCTTTTCTTAGAATTTGTCCATTTCTTCCTGGATGTCCATTTTATTGGCATATATATTTCTGCACTGTCAGTTGTTACTTCTCCTTTTTATTTTCTAATTTTATTGATTTGAGTCTTTCCTCTTATTTTCTTGATGAGTCTGGGTAATGTTTTATCAATTTTGTTTACCTTCTCAAAGAACCAGCTTTTAGTTTTATTGATCTTTGCTATCATTTCCTTGATTTCTTTTTCATTTATTTCTGAACTGATCTTTATGATTTTATTCCTTCTGCTAAGTTTGGCTTTTTTAAAATTCTTTTTTCTCTAATTACTTTAGGTGTAGGTTAGGTTGTTTATTTGAGATGTTTCTTCTTTCTTGAGGTAGGATTGTATTGCTATAAACTTCCATCTTAGAACTGCTTTTGCTCCATCCCATAGGTTTTGGGTCATCGTGTTTTCATTGTCACTTGTTTCTGGGTATTTTTTGATTTCCTCTTTGATTTATTCAGTGGTCTCTTGTTTATTTAGTAGTGCAGTGTTTAGCCTCCATGTGTTTGTATTTTTTTTTTTACAGTTTTTTCCCTGTAATTGATATTTAGTCTCATAGTGTTGTGGTCTGAAAAGATAGTTGATATGGTTTCAATTTTCGTAAATTTACCAAGGCTTGATTTGTGACCCAAGATATGATCTATCCTGGGGAATGTTCCATGAGCACTTGTGAAGAAAGTGTATTCTGTTATTTGGGGATGGGATGTCTTATAAATGTCAATTAAGTCCATCTTGTTTAATGTATCATTTAAAGCTTGTGTTTCCCTGTTTATTTTCATTTTGGTTGATCTGTTCATTGGTGAAAGTGGGGTGTTAAAGTCCTCTAGTATTATCGTGTTACTGTTGATTTCCCCTATTATGGCTGTTAGCATTTGCCTTATGTATTGAGGTGCTCCTCTTTTGCGTGCATAAATATTCACAATTGTTATATCTTCTTCTTGGATTGATCCCTTGATCATTATGTAGTGTCCTTCTTTGTCTCCTATAATAGTCTTTGTTTTAAAGTCTATTTTGTCTGTTATGAGAATCGCTACTCCAACTTTCTTTTGATTTCCATTTGCATGGAATATCTTTTTCCACCCCCTCACTTTCAGTCTGTATGTGTCCCTATGTCTGAAGTGGGTCTCTTGTAGACAGCATATATATGGGTCTTGTTTTTGTATCCGTTTAGCCAGTCTGTGTATTTTGGTTGGAGCATTTAGTCCATTTATATTTAAGGTAATTATCAATGTGTATGTTCCTATTACCATTTTCTTAATTGTTTTGGCTTTGTTATTGTAGGTCTGTTCCTTCTCTTGTGTTTCCTGCCCAGAGAAGTTCCTTTAACATTTGTTGTAGAGCTGGTTTGGTGGTGCTGAATTCTCTTAGCTTTTGCTTGTGCAAAGCTTTTGATTTCTCCATCGAATCTGAATTGAGATCCGTGCTTGGTAAAGTAATCTTGGTTGTAGTTTTTCCCCTTTCACCACTTTAAATATGTCCTGCCACTCCCTTCTGGCTTGCAGAGTTTCTGCTGAAAGGTCAGCTGTTAACATTATGGGGATTCCCTTGTATGTTATTTGTTGCTTTTCGCTTGCTGCTTTTTATACTTTTTCTTTGTATTTAATTTTTCATAGTTTGATTAATATGTGCCTTGGCATGTTTCTCCTTGGATTCTCCTTGACTATTCTCCTTGACTATTTCCTTTCCCATATTAGGGAAGTTTTCAACTATAATCTCTTCAAATATTTTCTCAGTCCCTTTCTTTTTCTCTTCTTCTTCTGGGACCCCTTTAATTCAAATGTTGTTGCCTTTAATGTTGTCCCAGAGGTGTCTGAGACTGTCCTCAGTTCTTTTCATTCTTTTTTCTTTATTCTGCTCTGTGGTAGTTATTTCCACTATTTTATCTTCCAGGTCACTTTTCCATTCTTCTGCCTCGGTTTTTCTGCTACTGATTCCTTCTAGAGAATTTTTAATTTCATTTATTGTGTTGTTCATCATTGTTTGTTTACACTTTAGTTCTTCTAGCTCCTTGTTAAACATTTCTTGGATTTTCTCCATTCTATTTCCAAGATTTTGGATGATCTTTACTATCATTAATCTGAATTCTTTTTCAGGTAGACTGCCTATTTCCTCTTCATTTGTTTAGTCTGGTGGGTTTTTACCTTACTCCTTCATCTGCTGGGTATTTCTCTGTCTTGTCATTTTGCTTAACTTACTGTGTTTGGGGTCTCTTTTTTGCAGGCTGCAGGTTCGTAGTTCCCTTTATTTTCAGTGTCTGCCCACAGTGGGTAAGGTTGGTTCAGTGAGTTGTGGAGGCTTCCTGGTCGAGAGAACTGGTGCCTGTGTTCTTGTGGATGAGCCTGTATTTTGTCTTTCTGGTAGCAGGACCACCTCCATTGGTGTGTTTTGGGGTGTCTGTGAACTTCTTATGGTTTTAGTCAACCTCTCTGCTAATGGGTGTAGTTGTGTTCCTGCCTTGCTAGTTGTTTGACATGGGGTGTCTAGCCCTGGAGCTTGCTAATCTTTGAGTGGAGCTGGGTCTTAGCATTGAGATAGAGATCTCTTGGAGAGCTCTTGCTGATTGATATTACATGGGGCCAGGAGGCCTCTGGTGGTCCAGTGTCCTGAACACAGCTCTCCCACCTCAGAGGCTCAAGCCTGACACCAGGCTGAGCACGAAGACCCTGTCACCCACACGACTAGGTATGTAGGGTGTTTCTTGCCTTTTGCGAAGTCTGAGGTCTACTACCAGCATTCAGTAGGTGTTCTATAGGAGTTGTTCCACATGTAGATGTATTTTTGTTGTACTTGTGGTGAAGAAGGTGATCTCCGCATCTTCCTCCTCCGCCATCTTGAAGGTCCTCCTCCAGTTCCTATTTGAATCCTCTAGAGTGCCTAGTACAGTACTTTGTATATGATAGAGTTTCCATAAATGTTCACTGCATAAGTGAGTAAATAAACACATAAGTGAAGGAAATCTTAGAATGTGAAAGATATTGAAAATGACCAAACTAAATTTAGGAAAAATAAAAGGAATTAATATGATCATAAACTTATTATCTGAAGTAGTAATATCTGCAGAAAGTATAAACTAAGTAGATACTAAAATGAGTTGTTAATCTCTTGTAAAAGAATGTGAATGAATCTAAACTTTAAATATGAGTTTAAGAAGGTCAAAGTACCCTCCTGTAATCTAAAGATGATTGAGCTGGAAAGGTAGAAACATTTTCAGAATCTCTAGAGTAGAATATATTGCAAGGTTTGAGAAATACTCTTTTATTTGTTAAAATACCCTTGAGATAAACCCATTACATTAGAAATAATTTACTCTTAAGTTACTTCATAACCATCCACCATAGTTATTTCTGGTATACAGAAGTATCAGTTATAATTCAGTTGCAAAGTTAAACTAGAAGAAAAAGCCATCTGTTGCTTTGAAATATTTGCCTTTGAATGAAGTTATAAAGAACCAGAAGAACACTCATTTACTATAAAAGGAAGAGTCATAAGAATAAAATTGCTAAATTTCAGCAAATAAATTTTAAAATAGCATATCAGTGTACCTACAAAAACAAACTGGAAAATAATGCAACATATATGACAAATAGTCAAATATGTTATTACAATTTCTTTTGTAAAAAAGTTATTTCAAAATAATTTTTTAAAAATATACACCCTAACTTAAAAATGGGCAAATGACATGAGAACTGGTCTAATAAATGGTGAATGAGTAATGAATATCCAAAGATATTCATAAAGAATATCCAAAAGATATTCATTTAGACAAACATGAACATTTGCTTTATATCAAAAATTATATATAAATACCTCTTGTCAGATTATACATATTAATAACCTAGTACTGCTGAGGGTGCAGTAAAAATGATTATTGTATATGCCACTGCAGGATGTACAGATTGATAGAATTTACTTGAAATAATTTGTTAACATGGATTTTTAAATTGTACCTTTTTATTCATTTATTCAACAAATATTTCTTGATCATCAGGCATTGTTTGTGGGTACTGAGGATAAAGAACAAACAAACTATAAACTATCAAATAGATATAAGTCATGGAAGGAGTGAGAAATGTTTGAAGAAAAGTAAAACAGAATAAGGGAATAGATAGTACCTTGGGATGCTCTCTGACTTATGGAAGTTAGGGAGTGCCCCATTGGGATAGGTACCATTTGAACACAGAATTGAACGAAGGGAAGGAGTGAGCTATGGGGCCATCTGGAAGGAGAGTATTGCAGGCAAAGGGAGCAAGAACGAAGACCCTGAGTGTGTTTGGGACCAGGAAGTTCATGTATCAAGTGTGCAGGGCACAGTGGCAGGAGATGAGGGTGGGCAGGTGGCCAGGACCCAGATCTGATAGGATCTTATCCTAGGCAGTGTTAAAGACATCAACTTTTTCTGGGTATAATGAGAAGCCACTGGGATGTTTACCTATGAGAGTAATATAATGTGATTCCTTTTTTTATAGATTGCTGTCAGGAAAATAGACTACAGAGGGATCAGGGCAAGGATGGATGCAGTGTTAGCGAGACTATTACCCAATAATATTTTAGGACTCAGAATCCCTTGGAATCTGTATTTTAAATGCACTGTCAGTTTTCTGATTGATTTACTGGAGGTTTTTAAAAATAAGTTTTCCTCTGTTCTGATAATTTTATTTTAATTAAAAACAGGTATGTCCACTGTCCCTTCTGCTTCATCCTACTACATCTGGAATTGTGCTTTAGAGCACTTTGAGTTTTTAAATAAATTTTTCTAGAAAAAATTTTCTGGGAAAGTCTTTAGCTTAATTCCTGCAATAAGTGATAATATTTCTCACCAGAATTTTGCATATGAGGCAGACAAGGTCCAAGAGGTTAAGAGTCTTCTCAAAAGTCTCAGAGCTACTAAGTGGATGAATGCTGACCACAGCTAAGCTCATCTCTTTCCACTAGCACTTGGAAATCTTCCCTTATGGATGACTCTGAATACTGAGGAGGATGGAGTACTTAGGTTTCTCGGTTCGAGAGAGGAGTCTGGGTGGGGTGTGTGTGGTGGTGGTGGTGATGGTGAGAGTTTAATGCAGAAGGCTACACAGCCTGCCACTATCCAGGCTACTGCTAGGTATCATTTAAGGCATCTTTCTGCCTTATGATGACCCCAAAATGCTACCCAAACAGAGGAATTAGCCAAATTCCTTAGGCAAAACCAAACTTCTTACTTTCAGGAAAAAGAGCATCCAAAATTTTCTTGGATATCAAATAATATTTCATGAAATAATATTTTTATGACTTAAGTGTGAACAAATCAGAAGCACATGTTTTCAGTTTCCTGAGGAATAATGATTGCTTTAAAATTAACCTAAAGGTGCCAGGTGGAGTTTAGATTTTATGAAGTCCCAAACATTTGGCAAATAGTTCAAGATGTTGGACCCAGTGAGCATCTGGATTCATCCTGTCCTGATATAAATTAGATATTGCAAACATGTGTTGAGTTGTGTGGCTTTGATCTCCTTTTAAAAGGGATTGGATTCTCAGGAACTAACTTGCTCTCACAAATGGAAGTTCAGTGTGGTATGTGCCTGGATTTTCCTTCTCTCCACTAATATTTTCCATTAACTCATGGGAACATGGATGAACATTTGGAAAGCCAGTTTGGAAATGTGGCATGACCAAAGGAACTTCATACTTAAAAATTAATAAGTAAAAATGTTAATGATCATCACAAACCTGCTCAGGGGACCTTTTAAATTGGTAGTTAGCTTTTAGAAACTGTTCTCATCTGAGAAATTATGGACCAGATTTTTGTGAACATTCCAACATAGTTAGGATTCATGATCATAGGAAGTGATGAAGCATAGACATGTATAGGAAAAATCTTTCTAATCTTATTCACTGTGATTAAAAAAAAAAAAGGAAAAAAATGGAACCTCTTAAAGAAAACATCTCTTTGGACTTTGGCTCACATTGAAATACTGGTTATAAATGACATGAAACCAGCATGATTCTGACTGTTATGCAGTCTAAATTGATAATAGTTTATAGACACTGAGTGAGCTTTATTTAATAGAGCATAATTTATTATGTTATTTTTCCAACAATTTAAACTTTTTCTTACATAAGCATATGTGTGTATCTTCCAGTTTGTTGAGGGGAGGCTATACCACGGAAGGCAGGAGCCACAGGTGTCTGAGCTGAAAGAGCCAGACTCATGCCACAAGACTGAGTTGCATTTCTTCTTCTATAGCATCAAAGAATCATGAAAAATACTCTTTTCTCTCGATCTTATAATATTTAGCCATTTCTCCTTTATATCCCAGCTGAACCTCTAGGTTGTTTGCCTCAGTGGCCCCCAATTTCCATTTGCCAGGGGAACTTTCAAAGCTGTTTGGCTTACTTTTATACATATCTATCTTGGTTTCAAATGATCACTTGTTGCATTTCCAGTAGAGATCGTTGTCAAACTTCCACCAAGCTTCATTCTTCTTCCTCCACCTCCATCTGGGTTCTCTATTTTTTGCCAAGAAAAGCCATCTTTCTCTGTCACTTAGGATTAAATTTATAGTTGTTATTAATTCTATTCTTTCCCTTATCCCCACATCCAACAGGTTGCTAACAACCATCAATTTCACTCTTTCTTTTTTTTTAGCATCTTTATTGGAGTATAATTGCTTTACAATATTGCGTTAGTTGCTGCTGTATAACAAAGTGAATCAGCTATATTTATACATATATCCCCATATCCCTTCCCTCTTGTGTCTCCCTCCCACCCACCCTATCCCTCCCATCTAAGTGGTCACAAAGCATTGAGCTGATCTCCCTGGGCTATGCGGTTGCTTCTCACTAACTATCTATCCAAATACTTTTTAGATTTATATTTTGAAAAGATAATTGGAGAATGGATTGTAGAGGGGCAAGAGTGAATACTGGGAAACCAGTTAGGATGCTGTTGTAATAACACAGATGAGAGTTGGTATTTCAACTAGAGCAGGGGCAATGGAGTTAGAGGAAAATAGACATATTGAAGATCTACATTAGAGGTAGGTCCTTCAGCATTTGCTAATGGATTGCCTTTGTCTGGTGAGGGTGAGGAAATTTGAAGAATTAAGCAGGAGTGTCTCTTTCCTCTTTAAATTTTTGTTTGTTTGTTTTAACAACAGAATACTTGGTGATATATTTATTGTGATAAGGAAGGATGGGAGAGAAATGAATTTTGGATTCAAGAGGTAAAGGTCCCAATGACGTGTGAGGCCAGGGCCCTGGACCAGAGATGTACAACTGGATGTCCTGAGCTTATAAAGCACTTTAAAGCACGGCAATGGAGAAGGCCATATGGAGATACGGTTCAGACAGAGACAAGAAAAGAAATCCAGGGCCTCCAACTTTGCAAGATTGGGATAAAGAGGAAAAGCCCTAGCAGGGAAGCTGAGAATGAATGATTGGGGGAAAACCAAGATGAGGTGAATTAAGAGGGGGGAAAAACACAAAACAAACAAAAGAAATAGCTACTTTCTGAAGGGCACATCAAGTCATGTCTCTCTTCCTGCATTATCCAATATTGACTAGATAAACATCTCTTCTCCATAATCATACCCACAAAGTTCATTAACCTGAGCTGGGACGGCAGCTTTTCTCAGCAGGCATTAGCAAGGCAAAGAGGTTGTTTCAGATAATGAATGACTCCGTTTTATGTGCAGCCTACAATGGTAAGATTAAGATAGGAGCCAGAGATCTTCAGATATATGGCCCCTCCGTTCAGGTGTTTTGGGTAGGAGATAAGTCTTTGTTACAAATAGGCCTTATTCCTCTACCATAAAGTGAGCTGAACTAGCTGGAAATGCAGCCTAGAAGAACCTTTCAAGTTCACACTTAGTCTGTACAAGCTGATGGTTTATTTAAGGCAGGGCCAATCAACAAACTTCCAAAAAGTATCCAGAGGCATACCAGCCCTTTTCCTGATATTTAGTCTACATTGTGATATAGAAATCAGCAAAATTACAAATATAAATACTCTATGCTTCCACACTATCGCTTAGCTTTCAAGGCAGAATACTTGCCTTATTCATTTCTGTAGCCCCAGCATGTAGCCAGCACCTGGCAGAGTGGGAACTTAAATCAGCATTTCTTGAATGAGTAAGTAAATAGATACCCAGTACAGAGCACTAAAGAAGTAGAAATAAAGACGATAGAAAAAAATCTTAGCTTCTATTATGAAAATTCTTACATCATCTTTTATCTATGTCCTATACAAAGTATTGATATGTTTACTGTACTATTATAATTGCAAGGCCTCTTCCTAGGCATCAATATTTGTACAAAGCTATGAATTTTCCATCATACATTTTTTTTTCCACTCAAGGAAGCTACTTTGCTAATGCAACAAAGCCAGTGAAAAGAACCAAGCCAAAACTCTATAATACCAACAGTGATGGTAAGGCTGAGCTGTGACATGGTAAATACTATATCTTGTTTTACAAAAAAATCCAAATTGATATTTAATAGTCTGATAGTTGTGCCAGGAGCACACAGAATGCAGAAGAAACACTTGTAGATTGCAAAGTGATATTTAAAGAAAAATGCAGACCGATAAGCATTTCCATGTTTTGTAGATTTGCTTTTCAAGAAAAGATGTTGAATAGGCCATTTGATAGGTTAGCTGAATGCAGCTGTTTAGATATGTGTTGGGTCTGCTACTGAATTTTTCATTAAAAATATGTGGTTAACAGCAGCCAACCTGATTTGCATGTGTGTGTTTCTGATTTGTTCACCGCTATGCCTCCCATCTCCTACATCTTAATCACACCCAGGCGCCCGCCCCATTACATTACCAGAAGGGAAGTGATGGACATCCCTTGACTCTCTTCATGACCCCCTGATAATCCTGTTTCACACACAGGCTCCCTGCTGTATGAAACACAAAAGCTGCCACTGTAGTTCTTTACTTCCAGTCGATATTCTGACAGACTTGATCTAGCAAATTAGTATGCTGTGGTAGGGGCATGACAAAAGACCCTTTTGACACACTCTGAATCAATACCAAGGCCGACAGAGAGCCATTTCTCTGTAGTTCTGTTATTTTTTTCCCCTTTTGATGACCCTTTGCTTTTTTTTTTACCAGCTTATCTGACCTTGTCAGATTTAAAAACATAATGTTGGAAAAGTCATCCTTGCACACACATGTGCATGGGCGCATGTGCACATACATACTTGCACACACAAAGACCATCGATAGCATGCCAAAATGCCTAATAAAGATAAAAAACAGAAATGTAGCTGGTGAGGAAATTCAAATGCCTCTCATAAAATGATCCTTCTTTCTACTAATAAAAAGGGAAAAATTGGAAAATAATCGGCCAACTCAAACAGCTATATATATTACTGAATATAGTTTAATTAAGCCAGACCAGTTTTCATATCAGGTTATACCTGGATATAGCCAGTTTTCAAATTCTGCAACTTGTTAGAATAAAACATATAATTCCATGGGTACTGTATATTCCAGATTGCTCATCAGTTATTTTAACCAAGGCTCTTGGGTAAAAGATATTGAACATTCTGTTAAATTTCTGAGGTTAATACTATTAGTAAACTTCAAATAGTTACAGAGAGCAAAATAAAATTACTAATAAAAATATAAATCATCCCTTTACAAGTTTTTATCATAATGAAATCTTACCTTTTTAATATCATGCATTTTTGGTACAGGTATTCTAATTTTCCACACTTAATCGTAGTATAAGGAATCCCAATATTATATCTCACTTGCCACATGCATAATGTGGCCTCTCTAAATGTTTGGTTTTTAAACAAAAACACATACACATTAGTTTAAACGTTGATGGTCTCTTAGGTTTAATCTAAGCATATCTGGTTTACACAGCTGTTAGAACTTCATTTTATTTTATTTTGAAAACATAATTATGTATATTATAAATACTAATTCAACTAAATGATGTGTCTTTAATTCACACTTTATTCAGCAAATAAGAAACGCATGCTCTAAAATTAACTGTGCTGCAATTGTATCTGTTGTCTCCTGTTTTTGCAACCACAGAACACAAGAAAAGACTTGAAAATGTTTCTCAGAGCTTAGTATGTAAAGATTAGACTAAAGAAAAGTTAGGTCCAAAAATAGAGGTTCCCAGGCTGAGAAAACACTTTACCTTTACTACAAAAAAAAAAAATTCTCTCTACTAAAACAGACGCACAGTTGATTTCTAGTGTTTTCCAGGGAGTATGTATGCCACCTATGTGGCATTTCATCACCTTCCAGTACAGAAACCATGTTCTCTCAAATGAAACAACTCTACAGACTCAATTCAGACATTATACTACTTCAGTTAATCCTTTCTATAAACATGTTGGCAAAATTATCCAATATAATTCCAAGTCCTCGCTCACTTTTTTTCAATGAAACATTATTAGGAACTCAAATAGTCTCCAAAATCATTCCAGCTTGGGAACAGTTTTTGTTCTTTTGATTTATCAGTGCTGATATCAGGGCAAACTGATTCATGGACCTCTATATACGGATAGGGCACAGAGTTGGAGGATATGGATAAATCACAGCTGTAATGACATTACTTGTATAAATCCCTTTGTGAATTCTACAATAGCAGGGCAATACAATTCTAGAATACATGGTATTTGCATTAAAAAAAGACTATTGTTAATATAATTTAGTTTATGTCTTCTAAGCTGTACAGACTCTGGGGAGGATAAAGATATAGATATAAATGATATCTTTACTGTTATTTCAGTTTAGATAATTAGTTAAGAGACAAATAGATGAAGATAAGAAAAATGGTTTTCTTAGAAAGCTGTGTCTGCAAGACACAAACATTTTAAATTTCCTGCATTTTTTGTTTCAGGAATATACACAGTTCTTACAAATAAATTAATCAGGAGAAACTGGGGTTTTTTTGGATGTCTGTGGCTGCCTGTCCAAATAAATCACACAAATCTTGTAGTCTTTCTAGAATTTGAGTTCCCCAATCCAATGTACACACACACACACACACACACACACACACACACACACGCACACACACACGCACACACAGTGACTGTAACTGCTCTACCATTAGTCAAGGGGATGAGATTCCCTTTCACATTGAGCAAAAGTTTAAATTTAGATGTTGGAGTCCAATTACCTGAAGGAGGGCAGTTAGACAACACAGAGGGGTATAAAGAAATTTTTAAAATATCTGTTTGTGATCCAGAGAGAAGATCTCCATCATAATGAACTAAGATCTCTACAGTTTTGTTACTGGTTTGTTCATCCTCCTCCCAGAACCCCCACTCTCCCCTACTTTGCACTTGAGGTTTTTTTGTTTTGTTTTTTAATGGTTCTCTCCAGTGCTAATTATTACTTGTTCTTGGATTAGATTTTTTTCTTATACACTGTCATGCCCTTATACTATTTATTTCAGTCTTAGGCCTTAGCTGATTGGAAAACCTGCAGTCCTGCCTAACTTAAACCTTGCCTATAAACAGTTTTCTTTTTAGAAAATAATCCTTTGCAAATCTGTCTCTTTTTGGTTCCTGCAGTTTTCATCTTGCAAATTCACACTTCACCCATGAGGACTTCAGGTAACTGAGTTTAGATAGAAGTTGAGCTCACAGGAAAGGAATCATTTACCTGGGCAGGAGGATATTGTGTGTCTGGATGTCCTAATTTGCCCTATACAACTTGTTGGACTAAACTCCTCATGATGCAATGAAACCGGATGATTTCCATGAGGTGGCTTGATAACTTTAGATCAGAGAAGATCATCTCTCTGTTTTCTAAAATAGATTTTTTTTTTTTTTTTTGCGGTACGTGGGCCTCTCACTGTTGTGGCCTCTCCCGTTGCGGAGCACAGGCTCCGGACGCGCAGGCTCAGTGGCCATGGCTCACGGGCCCAGCCGCTCCGCGGCATGTGGGATCTTCCCGGACCGGGGCACGAACCCGTGTCCCCTGCATCGGCAGGCGGACTCTCAACCACTGTGCCACCAGGGAAGCCCTCTAAAATAGATTTTTAAGTGACTGTTATGTCACTTTTCCATCTGTACAAACCATTACTTGCACATGGTTTTTGAGGTATTTCCCCTTATTTAAATAAAAGTTCAAAGTTCAAATTGAGTCAGATATCCTCCATACTGAAGAAAATACATGTATAAAACTTGAGTATTATATGAACATTATTTTCTTAAAAATAAATCGTTAAAATCTGGCATGAGGTTTGAAAGAATAAATGTGTTAAATATGGGAAATATTTCTTTATTCACAACATTAATGTGAATACCAAAGTCCTTACACAACTAAGTCCTGATTACTTAGTAACATTTTATCCAATTGTTTTTTCCAGATAAAACCTTCTTTTACTTTTTGAAATATCGCCTGCCTCCTGATGACTTCATTTCCTCCAAGGTTCTCACAAGTGCAAACAAGTAAAGGTAGAGAAAAATATCACTCAAGGCAGTCCTCTGTGTAGCTCTTTAAATATGATCTTCTTTTATTCTATAGTTTTCAATACAATTAAAACATTGAAATGTTAAGGTGGATGACTACATCATTTACAAAAAGACTGAATGAGACTAATATGACACAAATAAGACTTGCCAGAGATTTTCAAGCTCATGTTCAAGTAACTACTATGAAATAACATAATTTCCAGGAATGAAAAATATTCCATAAGAACAAATTACCATTGGTGGGGAAAGAAAGCCAAACAAAAGAGCAATAGAAGAAAGGTGACACAAAATGCATGCTTACAAGGCTTATAAGGTATTTGCTAATGATGTCTGCATGGTGGTTTTATATTTATTCTACTTGACCCAGTATTTTGGATCTTTTCCCTTCAAAATATCTTTAACTATCAAAGTGATTACAAATGGGAAAAATTGCACTAGAATAACTGCTATCTTCATGGTTTTGAGAATTGGAATAATGTAGCAAAAGAGTAAATTCAATGTTTAGTGCTATCCCCAAATTCATTATTACTACAGCTTCAGTGAGTCCTTCAGAAACAAGGAAGACGAAACCATGAAAATGCTTCTGGAGCTATTCTACTCTCTAAATTAGGCAAGTCTGGTTTGGCTGGAGTAATACTCACTAGAGTAAAACCCAAATGATAAACACCCTCACCCCAAGAAATCAAGAACAGTAGGTAACTGTTTCCATGAGCCAGGTGAGTGGAAGCTAGTGGAGGGATGTAAGTCTCTGTCACCATCACAAACAGTGGTGGAGGCACGTGGTGGGTTAGCCTAACCGGGGATATGAACAGGCCTGGTTGTGGGCTGTGGAGCAGGGAGATAGGTGATAGTGCTTGGTGGTCTTAGCTGGGAATATGGCATGATGCTTCAGTAGGACGGCACTGTGTCTTGCCATACACAGTGGAGGCATAAAGAAGAGACAAAGCCTTGGAAAAAAAAGGGCAGGACAGGATTCTACTGGGGACATGTCCTAAGAGAAATTGAGTTCATTCTCCTGCTGGCTCCTCATACTTCTGGGAGGGAGTCCTTTAGAGTCTATGAAGATGCTAGAAAATATTTCTGGATAAAGTGAAGCATAATAAACTCTACTGAAATTTCTCATTAGGAAGATGGCAGGCAATTTTGATTAATTTGTTTTTACTGTGAAGAGGAGGGGCAAAATCAGAAGCATGCTGTGATCAGTCTCTTCACTCCACACAGACAGATGCAAGTGTAGAGTGTATTGTTCTGGGTCTCCTAGTCTAGCCTAGAGGTCAGTCCTTATCTCTTGACTCGCAGAGACTCACGTACCTGCGTGGCCCACTCCTTCACCTTGCTATGTAGCATTTGAGAGAGGGCAGGGGGGAAAAGGGAAAAAGAGGTAAGAAGTATTGACTGAAAACATGTTGAATTATTGAAAAATTGTTTGAATTATTTTGGTGGGTTTATTCATGTTCCACCTCCCTCTTAATTACCATGAAAATGTATGTATATGACTGCATCAAGAAGTACTGAGTACATTTTTTTCAACAAATATTTCCCATACTTAAGCAGCACATCACACAAATATGTGATTAAGACTGATTTCTATTTTAGAATCTGGAATTCATCACTTAGAAAAAATTTTTTTCTCCTTAGATCAACAGCCTTATCCATTGCAACTACATTCTTTAAAGTCACAATTCTACCTATAGTTTGCAGTTTTCTTGAACACAATGTCAAATTATAGAGCACTATTGCAGTGTAAAGAAGCATTCATTGAGATTAATTGATGCACATCTGTGAGGTCAACTAATCTTTACAGTGCCCTGGAAGAAATTGAAAGGACAAAATTTGGTTTACTGACATTTCACAATTTCAAGGTTGAAGTTTTGCTGAGAAAGGTAAATGTGGAAAACGCTATTAAAAATTACATATGTAAAGATGTGGCTTCAACATCACCTGTCTCTATTTGCTTCCCTTTCTCCTTATTGATTTAGTTCCCGTCCTTTTTTCTTCTCTCTTGTTCCTGTTCTTCTTTGGATTCCATACTCTTTCAATTCTAAAGATAACTTCCATGCAAGTGCCTTGTATATCCATGTTTCTAAAAATTCAGAATCAAGTTTCTAAGCACATGTGCACAGTTCGATACATCTCTAACTGAACCCATCATCCAAAACCTGAAACAATCCATTCCCTTTGCTCAGACTCCAAATATCTGAGTCATCATCAACTCTTCTCTCTTCCTTCCTTTCCTATCTATTCAGTGAGCAAATCCTACTCCTACTACCTCTTCCATATTCTTTATTTCTTTTTCTGCTTCTCTATCCTACCAACTCTGTTTTTGTTCGTGTTCTCCTTACCAGCAACTGTGAGTATTTCAACAATCTCCTACTGTGGAAGAACAGTCTTCCACACTGACAAAAGGACTATTTTACTAATCTTATTTAATCTTATTATTTTCCTACTTAAAAAAACCTTTAATGACTAATCATGTGACAAAGAATGAAGTTTTCATAGCTCTTTGTTATATGATCCCATCCTACTTTATTATCCATACTCCTTATGTGAATGTCCACCTTTAGCTCTAATACTTAAGGCATAGCCCCAAAAGGATGCTTCCTATATCTGAAACACCCCACTGTCTTGCTTGCAATGCTCTATATCCACATAATCAACTGTCAATGGCCTACACGTTTTCCAAGTTCAGTTCATCTATTAACTCCTTTCTGAGACTTAAAAAATACCAAAGATAGAACTATTCTTTTCCTTTCTTATAGAACATTCCGCCTTGTGTTGTAACTAATAATAAATGTATCTCTCTCCCTAAGTCATTCCTTATTTTGCATTACATAGTGTAGTCATCAAAAATATTTGCTTAATTGTATTTTTTTTTTGCAAGCATGAAGTCTGAGAAAGAAGAAAACTGTGAGCGAAACATATCTGAGAAAGCAAGCTGAATCCTCTATTTGTCATAATTCTTTCTCTCCCCAAGTCATCTCCATAACACAGCATCTCCACCTCGTCCTGTTGAGTCCAATTGTACTCCTTCAGTTTTTATGTCTGGAATTTGGCCAAGGATGGTGGAGTATAAGGCCCTTGAGCTCACCTCCTCTCACCAGCACAGCAAAATCACAGCTAACTGCTGAAAAACCATTGATTAAAAAAAGACTGGAACCTATCAGAAAAGATATTCTACATCCAAAGACATAAAGAAGAAACCACAACGAGATGGTAGGAGAGACGTACTCGTGATATAATCAGTTGTTATATTGTCCTTTTTCTTTTCTTGTCAATCACACTAAATTTCACCTAAATGTGTAGCCTATATTTCCCTAGGATCTGTTGATTCCTTCCCACCAGTCTTCTCTGGCTTCTTGCTTTTCTTTGGTTTCTAAGAAAACATTTGCTGAAGGAAAATACACCTACATACTAGGGGTTTTTTTGTTTTGTTATTTTTTTAATTGAAGTGTAATTGAAATATAACATTATATTCATTTTAGGTATAAATATAATAATTCAGTATTTATATGCATTGAAAAATGATCACCACAGTAAATCTAGTTAACATCCATCACCATACATAGTTGAAATTGTTTTTTCTTGTGATGAGGAAGGACTTTTATGATTCACTCTCTCAGCAACTTGGCAACTGCTTTTTGTCATTGTTGTTGTTTTTAAGCTCCTAGATACCATCTCCACAAAGACTTAATCTTTCTTGGATTCTACTTATAGCAGAAGTCAAGGCATGGTAGAATGTTCTGCAGTAATTTGATGACAGGCACCAGAAGCCAGCACTTGAGTTTTTAGGGAAACTTGTTCCTGACCAAATAGGATTAAGCCTGTTTAAAAATGTAATTCATTTGGGTTTCTCTTTTCTTTTGAACACGTGCCTATAGTGCTTATTTTGTCTAGGTGAAAAGCATATGAATTGCTGCAGGAAAAGAAATTCACTTAGTTTATGTCTTGTGTAGTTATTTTTCTTTTTAAAAAGGGTTAGAATTTCTCAATGAAAAACTGTTTCCAGAAACTAAGCATAATGAACCACCTGATCGCAGAGCTGCAACACCTTACTCTCCAGTCAATGGAACTTTATACTACCCAAAGCTTATGGCAATGTGCTACTTTGTCTACTACCATGAATCTTAGCTAAATCAAACCCCACAGCCTTTCCCAGTACATTGCACAGCAGACAGCAGGTTCAAATGGAATGACAACCATGGCTACACACTAAGCCTGACTCAGCAGGATGAACTGGCTACATTAATATGTGCTTTCTCTTTTTCCTTCTTTTCCTTGGGCCAATTTCCTAGTCTAGATAAATATTCATTCTACCTCCCAACCATTTCTCCCCCTGTGCTATTTTAAAAGCTTTGTCTCTCATTTTTGGAAACAAAGTCTCTCTCCAAGAATTTTTTTTCTCCTGGTATTTATTTTATTTTAAAATATCATTGTTGGTTTTTCTGAATAAGAAGATCATATAAAGTATATAGAAAACTCCCTCAGTTGTCTCCAGACTACCTTCCATGCTTCTTTCTTCTAAAAAGAATTCTGATATTTTTCAAGTTCTTACTCCTCTCCTCCAAAGCCCCGTGTCTCCATCCCCCAGGGCAGAGGCAGGTCTAATGGGTTTTAAGGTTATCTCTTCTGCTAAGGCTGGCTGAGAAATGAGAATGTGAGCACATTTTGGTGTGATGGAGGGAGACTCTGCAAAGGAGTGTGTGAGAAGATTCTTTACTTCAGGAAAAAGAAAGCCAGAGGACATCTTTATTCTTCCTCGGGACATTTTCACAAATGTATGATATCCCTGTATCATTGCTCTTGATATCTGCCTAACAATAAAAACAAAACCAAAGATGGCAGAGAGCAGAGATGAAAAAGACCTACTCTTGGATGACATCCTCAAGCTGCTGGCTCCACCATCAGCCCAACCTCTGGATTTACTGTTCACATGAGATAATACGTTTTCTTGTTCGAACTATTTTAGTCAGTTTATGCCTTGCAGTTGAAAATATCCTAACTGATGCAAAGGTGCACAAAATTCAAGCCGTAAAATCCATGGTAATCTCATTCGTTTCTCTTAATTCTGCTGCCCATCTCAATGCCCAGTGTCTACGAAGAGAGAAAAATCTCCTGAAAACTTTAAGGTTTAAATCCCTCTTCTTTAGTATGAAAATCCAGCCTGCTACCCTTTCCCCCAATATCTGATAAACTGGCACTATTAAGAGCTAACATTTTAACAGGGAAAGCTAGAGAGCAAAGCCTTTCACCTCTGAGATATAAAAGAGCGAATGGAGAGAAGGGCAGAATTGCAAGACCAGCACTACCTGCTTCTGTTCTGTCTGCAGGCAAACTTGGCAGCTACCATATGCTTACATGCTTCTTCATGTAAGACCATAAATGAGCATTTTATATTCCGATGAACAAACACTGTCTTTTTTTTTGGTAACACAATTATTCAACAAATCTTTGCTGAGGGCATAAGATATTATAGCCCCGGTGGGAGAGTGATTATTTGTCAGACATATTTCTGCAAACACTGAGTTTACAGTGCAGGGGTGAAGAGAAGGTAAGGGCTCTGCAATCAACATGGGGAAGATCCTAGCGATGGTATAGATAACAACATCCCATCACCCTTTCTCCCATATGGTGCTAGGTTCAGGAGAGGCACAATATTGCCTACACAGTGGTAACCAGGGGTGCTCACCAAGCTTCAGGTGCTCTTCATTAAGTCACTCTGCTGTTGGCCCTCCTGCATGCTACCACTATGGACATCCCTCCAGTCCAATGATTTTTAACCCAGTTTCAATGTGACTTGAGCCAGTGTCACATGACTTGTGTCATGAAACTGCTAATCCGTGGAGAAACACTGCACTGTAGTCTCTTTTTAGAGAGGTTACTACTCTGGCCTGCTTTGACACATGCCATGCCTGTAACCCTCAGTAGTGGCCAAAGGCTGGACTGGGTCCCTCAAACCTGCTGAAGTCTGGGCCTTGCTAGTAAAAATTCCCCTTAGAGTTTTCTGGATTTTGTCTCACTAGCCTGTGCCCAAGTATTGTTTTTATTCATTGAAAACCCTCTTCTGTAAGGCTACCCAATAATCATAGGCATGGATGGGAAAAATTCAGATGATCACATACTATGAAATCAATAATAATAATATTAATAATAGCAATCACAAATATTTATTGAGCATTTATTGTACTCCAAGCACTGAACTAATTTGGTAATGTGTCACTTGACTTTCACAATTGCTCTCTCTGATAAATAGTATTATTTTACCCATATTACAGATGATGAAACTGAGACACAGTGAAACTAAATAATTTTCCCAGGGTCTTATAGCCACTTTCCTGACCCTACAGGAATGCAACGTAGACAAAAGTTGGTAAATAACCTCAGTTCCATACCCTAAGGGAGGGTTTATCGCTGTGCAATTTCTTAGGAATTGGATTGAACTGGAGGCGCTCTGGTCTCCAGTTCTTCAGGGATAGGGAGGACAATGTGAGATTGACAAATTTAAACATCTGTACACATGTAGACTTGCCCTTAAAAATTTTCAGTCTAATCAGGGAGATAGAGTATTTAAACAGGAAAGAGTTAATAACAATACCAAGTGATGTGTTATACAGCTAAATGCATTATCTTACAAAATGATTTACAGTAGGATGTCCACGTGAGGAAGGTGCCCATGCTTCATCTTTGAGTGAATGTGCCTAAGAGGAGGCATCCAGACACATTAACTAAAGTGACTCCCTTCTTCAATGTCAGAATAAGCCACGTCTAAGAAATCTGATAAATAATGTTTGAAATAGATTGGCACCAGAAGACCCTGGACATCTCAGGATTCGTTTTCTAAGGATGTATTTCCCATATTTCTCAAAAGTGACAGAGATAAATAACGGAAGCTAGTTGCATAGGATGGAAGCAAAAAATCAAATACAAGCCCTCTTCCCTATGGTCCCATGCCTATGCTCCAGTCTCCACCATGCTGCGATGCTCTCTCCCCACCTCCATCTGTTGAAATGTATCCCATGCAGCTCAAGTATCAGGTCTTCTAATAAGTCTGGCCCCAATCCTCACTTTGACAGGAACTCTTTCCCTCCAGAGTCCCCTCCTCCTTTGCACCTATCTAACGACTTTTATCCTTTCTATTTTGTATCAGAGTTACTTGCTCACCTCCCATTACATAAGCTGCCAGTATCCATCCTCATTTTCCCAGCTTCCTCTGCAGTGAGGGCTCAGATATGTGACACAAATGCAACCAATAAGCTGCCCCTGCCCCAAATTTTGAGTCAAGAATTAGTGACACGAAGAAGCAGGAATAGTAGAGAATCTGTTCTGGGGGTGAGAAGTGGTAGCAGTGGCAGCAGTGACATCCCTTTCCTAGGAGCAGCAGTGGAGGTTGTTAGGGTGGCAGCCAGTAATGCGGGCAGAGCACACTGTGTGTTCCAGGGCAGCAGCTGAGGCAGATGTGTCCTTGTGGTACCAGTTTTGTGGTATTGTTTGGCTCTACCACTGGCTGTTCCTCCCGTCTTCATCCCTCTGGCCTCCGGTTCTTCAGCCTTCCCATTGATGGAAAACTTCCCAGTACTTTTTCAAGAAATTCCTTAACTGCTTAAATGAGCCAGAGATTTTTTTTCTGTTACTCTTTACTAAGAACCTTGGCGGGTACATTTGCTTAAGCTATTGTTTCCTTGTTCTGGTGTTAGTAAAGAAGGAAGTTGTTAAATATTACTCTGTGTAGGATAACTTTTATAAGTACAAGGACTAGTACTATGCCAGTTACCTGTCACTGATGGAAAACTCCAGGGGTTTGGAATAAAGGGGAGTACTGTTGGAATCGGTATATCCATAAATCTTTTTTTTTTTTTTTTTTTTTTTTTGCGGTACGCAGGCCTCTCACTGTTGTGGCCTCTCCTGTTGCGGAGCACAGGCTCCGGACGCACAGGCTCAGTGGCCATGGCTCACGGGCCCAGCCGCTCCGCAGCATGTGGGATGTTCCCGGACCGGGGCACAAACCCGTGCCCCCTGCATCGGCAGGCGGTCTCTCAACCACTGCGCCACCAGAGAAGCCCCATAAATCTATTTTTAACCTAGCTTATCTCATGTCTGTGATTCCTCTCTATCTTAAAAAATGGGGACAAAATGGTCAAATAATTGCCAAACCATCTACCATCAGCACTCTCTAATTAGATGTTAGAGAGGAAAATATGTCATCTTCCTTATTCTTCACCTTTCAAAGTTAGATGACAAGGATGATCTTTCCCTTTAGCAAGACTACTCTGAGTCTCTTGACACCACTGAATTTGTGTATAAGGCAAGAGATTTAGAAATAACTTTTTGAAAGGACACATGTCTTACTTCACTACAGTGTTTACACTGATGACTTCTTCATGTGCTACATTCATTATGTTTCAGCCTAACATTTACATTATGATTATTGTTTTTTAAAGCATTCTTTTACCTAAATTATCTTACTTGATCCTTAAAACAGGTTTGTGGGGTACTGATTTGTAAGTCCAGATCCAGAAGTCATTGAATTCTTGCTTTTAATAAAAAGGTGTTCTCTGTTAAGTGATTAGATTCAAGTCACCCAAACTAGTTAGTGAAAAGCCAGAAGTAGACTGTGGTCTTTTGACCCTGAGAAAGTTACTCTATCAGACTTAAAGTACTGAAATGAGCTTATCAGTCAATCAATGTGTCAGCCAAGTATTTTCTTAAGCCTCTGCAGAGTCCTTAACATTGTGCCAACCCCTGACACTTGAGATACAGAAAAAACATTTAACATGGTCACAGCATACAAATATCTTACTCTTCAAATTATTCCCTATGTAAAGGACCCAAATGGGACATAAAGTGGGGAAAGAGTAGAGGGAGAAAGGAAAGGGCAAAATATCTCATTTTTGCAGAAAAAGTAAGAATAGAGATGATTACAAGTAGGTCCCTTCCATTCTTCAGATGTATAATACACAAAAACTTAAATGTGACAGTAAAAGGAGCCTGGTCTAAGCAGTTATGATTTGGGAGAATCTATTTTCATCACCCTTCTTTTGTGATTGTTCTTCTCCTTTGATAATCTTCTCAGCCACCTATTCCTTCTCCTCCACATCTAATACAATCTACATCCCATCAGACCTTGGGAAACTGTTTTCCAAGCTTATTTACAGTAAGTTTTTAAGGACTGATCATTTTTTAATATGCTACCTGTCCCTGCGGAAACTTCAAAAACTTAATGAAGAAGACAAATTACATGGACCGTAAGGTTCCTTGTTAGCTAATGAAGGGAATGTCAGAAACAGAGGATTTTTCATCAGCTTTTAAATTAATACCACCATACTTCGTACTTTCAGTATTTAGATTTTTTCATTCATATGGAAAGATCTATTATGTTACAGATATATTTTGGTTACCTCTGAGAAAAATGTGATAGATTACCTAACAGATTAAAAGAAGATAATGTTGTCATAATAATAATAGTAATAGTAACAAAAGCTAGGGAACAGTACGATGTGCCAGAAAAAATACCTGGAGTGTGTAGTGAGTCTAACTGTGGCCCTGCCGCGGAAGATACGTCTGTATCCTAACGCCTGGGACCTGTGAATGTGACCTTATTTGCGGAAAGGCTCTTCGCAGATGTAATTGAGTCAAGATCATTTTAGGTGACTTCTAAATCCAGCGACTGGTGTCCTCATAAGAGACAAGCAGAGGAGAGACATCAGACAAAGAAAAGGCCACATGAAGCAGAGGCAGGAGTTGGAGCCACGCAGCCACAAGCCAAAGGATGCCTGAAACCAGCACAAGCTGGAACAGTCAAGGAACAGAAATTCCCCTAGATCTTTTGGAGAGAGCTCAGACCTGCTGACATGTATATTTTTGGACTTCTGGGCTCCAGAGCTATGTCAGAATAAACTTCTGTTATTTTAAGCCACTAAGCCTGTAGTAATTTATTATGGTAGCCCTAGGAAACGAGTATAAAGTACAAGTCTGAAGACATGGGTCCTACTTTGTTTATCCTTCTACTATGGCCCTGTGACCTTGGATTCTAATACTTCTCCCAGCCTCAGATTCTTAACTGTTCAATCATGGGGTTGGTCTTCCTCATAAAGTTCCTTTTAGCCATAACAATTCCAATATTCTGCTTATGTATAATGTTTTCTATTTTAATGTCTTTTTTCCATAACTGTGGAAATTTAAGCCAGCTGCTTTAGAGAGAAGAGCATTGGGGCACAGAGAAGCTCACTGTCACATTCAATTATTCATCCAAGAAGTTTCGCAGCACCTCTGCTCTGTCCAGGCACTTTCTTGTGTATGGGGGATACAGAGACAAAGTGACGTAACTGAAGTTGTTAGCTGGCCTAGCAGAGACTGATAATTATCCCCAGCAATGGAATTATCCTCTTCTCTCTCATCCCGGTAGGCACATGGCAGTTAAGATTAAAAATTACATTTCGTGGCCACTGATGCAGCTATGCATGGCCACATGACCAACTTGCAAGCAATGGTCTGTAAGAAGAGGTGAATATCTCTAAGAGGGGAGTATCCTCCTTCAGCTTTCTTCTTCATGCGAGGTAGAATGGCAATGTAGTGTCGGAGCCCATGTTGGACCGTGAAGTAATTGTGAGTATGGAAAGACATGCAGGAGAGCAACAAGGTGAAGATGCAGAGCCCATCACACCAGGGTGCAGTACAACATCCTGAGACTATTACATCTAGATTCTTAACTGATAGAGATAAATATCTTCCATCTTGTTTATATCACTGTTAATGCTTTTATGTTATTTACAACGGCATCTTTTCACTAATGGCAAATGGAAATCTGCCTTTCTGTTTCTCATGTGAATATACCTCTTCTCCTCCCCACCCATTGCATAGCTACTAAAGATACTCCCGTGCACAGGTGCCTGGAGTGCTTAATTCTCTTCCTGTGTCTCACTGGCATGGTTCCCTCTGATCCTGTTCTGTTTCTGTGTCTTTGAGCGCTTTCTCTCATATCTGCCATCACACATGACAGCCGTTCCATAAGCTTGTCAGAGACTGAAATATAGGCTGCTCTTCTAGCAAACACATCAGGATCCAGGGCTTGTCCTGTGAATGGATTCAGAGCCAGCTTTGTACTTACTTGTGGTGCTTAATGTACCATGGGGCCGTTGGATTGCCTAAAGGGTTCAAGTCAGAAGGTTATGGAGTTGATTTGGAGTCTCAGACACGATTGTCTTTTGTCACTGATTTAGTGACTAGCTATTTTGCTGGGATAGAAATAAATTCTTGGTCTTCCTGAATACTTCGCTTACTTTATTATATCCCAGGTTCAAAGGGGAAAAAGGAAATATAATTGGGCAACAAAATATTTGTTAAGAGCTGTGCAAATAAATAATTAGTTTTGACTCCAAAACTGTTTATTGAAGTCCATGCCCGTTTTTCTTGATCTGGGAAGAAACCTGCACTGTCAACATGGCTGTTAGGGATTACTGTGGGCAAAGATTTTAACAAACTGAAACTTCAAGTCACAACAAGGTCTACAGGTGTTTCTGACAGTCACAAAGGAAAAGGCACGATTTATGCTGTACTTTGTCTAAAGAATTTCTGTTTCCATGCTGGTGTCTATAGATTAACTATCACATATATCAGTTGCCCCATACTCAGAAATTAAAGAGTAATATCTATAACTCTATACTGATACAATTATATCTGTATAAACGTAAATGTATGTATATCATGTATATGAATATATATGCAAATGTACACACATATGCATATATAGATAGGTATGCATGAAATGACTGGCTTTTTCCATGCCATAATTTGTCCTTTAAGTACGATTCTTGCTTTAAAATTAAAGGATTAATGTATTCAGATATCTTTTAGTTTCATCCCCCTCCCCATTAGAATATACTAAATGTAACAAAAAGTTTCAAGTCCTTGCACGTGTTTGTGCTCTCCTAAAAGTTCTCGTGCTAAACTTTGGCCTTTCTGGTTTCAATTCTATCCAACCAGTTATATTTATTAAGCAAAATCAGTAAGAATACTTTAAAACTCCATAGTCTCAAAATTTCCTTGTTTTTAATTTGAGTTTCATTCTTTTTTCTTTTTTTTTTGGAATGTCTCTTTTCCATAGAGCCAATTCTTTCTCTGACACTCATATATTTAATAGTTTCCCCAGTTTTTCTAACTTAAGTATCCCTTTCCCAAGAACATAATATTTTCCACCCCTTTCCTTTCTCTTAAAGGGAATCTCACTTTGTTTGTGTTGTTCTGGCACATTCAGACCCTCTGTTAACCTGTCCCTTTGTACCCACATCCTTGCTTCTACAGCACAGGCTCTTCTCTCTTAATACTGTATTTGGTTTTAACCAGAAGTTTGTCAAATAAGACGATGGTGTCCTAATTCTATTTTCTACAGCTTATCACTATTTCTTTTACTGTTTTCTTTCCATTGGCTGCCAAGTTTTACCCTATATTTTATCATCTTCTTCACTATTTCCTCTCACTGATTGCCTTTCACTTTTCAAAAATTTTTTCAAGGAGAGAATACCTTTGTCAAAGGTCTTCAAAATATATGAAAGCCATATATCATTAATAAAAGGGAAAAAATCTAGCACAGAACCTGTTTCTTCAATCTTGCTTTGTCTTCAAATGGTGACATAAATTTCCCATAGGTTTGCTTTTGATTCTACTCTTATTGTCATTCCTGATTATGGCTACATTGTCTTCTTCTCTAAATATATACCATTCCTTACTGGATCATCCATCTCTTCTCTATTATCAATATTATATTATCTCTCCTTACCACCTATTTGTATGTTTTTATATTTTTTTTCAATTTTGCCCTGGGTCTTCCACTATACCTGTCATATCTTCCAAATTCATAGTTTTTCTTATCAAGTATAATGCCGTCTGTAGAAACTGTGCCTGAACTAAGCATACAAATCACCATACTTTGATAAGAATCTCCTTTTTCCTCTACAATAAGAAGTGAGTTATTTTAAGATTGGCATGTTTTTTGACCACAGCTAAATAAAGAACTACATAAATAGTCAATATGCCTTGCTTCTCCTGGCATATAAATTTGTCTTCTTGACCACTCATTGAGGGTAAGGATACTGGTCATATTCATATATGGTCCTTATGTATTTCAGATATCTCAGAGGGAAGTAATCGCAGTTGGCCAATCAAAAGTCTTTTCTTTAGAAACATGTAACAGACACCCCCTCACCTCTGGTGAGATATGTCCATATCTCAAGATTTCTTTTCAGTCTATCAAACAGTGCCTGTTTTATACTCCTTTTACTGCAATTTAGCATTCTGGTTTACTATAGCTGTTTGTGTTCTTTTAAATCTTTCAATAAGACCCATTCAGAATGTTTTTAATTAGAGTTTTATATTAGCAATCTTAAGTTTTATTCATCCTTCTTCTCTCCTTAACAAATATAGCTTTATTAACATTTCATGTTTCATTGTGCTTGTCTTTTCATTCATAATTTTAATCAATTACCTTCAACCATGTACTACTTAAAGATGTTATGTTAAGGACTGAAAGGAAAGCAAAGATAAGTCAGGTACAGATTTTGTCTTTTAGAGCTTATGATCTGATAACCAACCTTAAGTACAAATATTTGAGAAAAATCACCCATGCATAAAACAAGTTAGAGAGTTATGAGTACCGTAAGTCTTTCCAAATCAATTACTGGGAGGGTTAGACAACCACACAGAGCTCCCAGGCAGCAATCCCCTTCAATGGAGAAGTCTTGTGGGATCAGAGATAAAAGGTGTGCTCAATACACTGGTAGCAGACATCTCTGAGGTGATCAGATGGAGGAATAATTCCCAAATTTACCTGCTTCACACTGCTCATTTCCTTTCTTGAGCATTGATGCCTGCTGCTAAATGATTTGTTTCCTCATCCTTTGACTGGCCGATGGATACCCTGAATGAGCCTTTGCCATTTCTTGATGCACTAGTTTCCCACTCTCTTCGTCCTCATCCACCTCAAGACCATCCTGCTTTAAATTCTGTACTGTCAGCAGCAACTCTCTCTTTCTCCATGTCCAAGGGTTAAGCTGCTCTCCTACCAGTAGGTATCATTTACTTATAGAGGAAGCTGACTTGATATGTAGAACTCTGTCATCTAAATAGAGCAGGTATTGTTATCCCCATTTAATAACAAAGATACTTGAGATTAAGAGGGAGTCACTTCCTTTAGGTTATATAACTGTTTAATGAAACAACTGAGACTCATTCTACCATTAAAGGGATATGTTTGCTTTTACACTGTGCATTGAGATTCAAATGTTTTACTATGGAGAGGCAGTAGAAAAACTAAAACCTTGAAGCTGGAGTAGGTATAAAGGGAAGAGGAATACTGTTTCCTAAGAGTCTGTTTTATGTCAAGTGTGTTTTATATAGATGAGAGATAGATGGATAGATAGATAATACAGATATAACTTAATTCTAGCAGCAACACTATGAGGTATTACTGTCTCCATTTTCACAAATGAGACTTAGATAGATTATGTTCATAACTAGCATTTACTAAGCAGGCATTGTAGTAGATACTGTTATCCATGTTTCATTTATAACTCAACCATAGAACTGTGTGGAAAGTATTATTATTTCCATTTTACAGAGGAGGAATCTAAGATTCAGAGAGACTATGAAATTTTCTTGATGCAAACTCTTCCATTACTATTTTTTACAATTTTTGCCCATCATTTTCTTTATTTTTTTCCTAAAATCTCATCCCATTTATCCTAATATCTTATTTTATGCATTGATTCAATTTGTTACGTTTTCTCTTATTTTTTTTCTCACCTATTTAGTTCTAAGTTCTGGGAAATTCCTTTAACTTTGTCTTTCAGACTCTTTACTGAACTTCTTATATGGTCAATCATGTTTTTATTTCCTAAGATCTTATATTGTTTCTGACATTTTATTCTTTCAATAACATTATCTTGTTTTATGGCTATAATATACCTTGAATCTCTGCAGATATTAATTCAAACTTGAAAATATCTTTTCTAAATTATCTGTTATCTTTGGAATTAGTTGCCATATTTATTCATTTTGAACTTTCTTTTTCATGATATTGAGTTTCCTCAAATTTTGTTCATCTTAGTTGTCTTTTTTTGTTAAGGATTTTTGTTCAGCAACTATTAGTTATCTGTCATGTATAGAGTGAAGGCATAGGCTAATTCATAAAGGTAAATGGTATGATCTCTCCTTCCTATTACATAAGTAGCTCTGTGTTTTCACTAGGCCTTTCTCTGAAGGGGAGTGGCTGCCTTGGACTCCGTTTGTGAATAGACAATGTCACTTCAGAAACTTATGTTTATGGAGTGCTGATACAGATAAAGTCCTTTTAATGCTAGAATGAGTTTCCTCTCTGGGGTTCTAACACCCTCACCACAAGTACCAGATTTTCCCAGACAGATGGTTGAATTTCTTTAGAAAACAGTTGTCCAGTTCCTGCCTGGGGGTACACACAGGACAGCCATTTGGTTTGGGTCAAAGGAGGGGGAAGAAAGATAGGGAGCTGACCAGAGCAGATGCTCTGAAAATAGTCTTTCAATGAATCACTGCTTTCTGTCCCACTACCCATTCATGATCTACATATTTGCTAAGGAAAACTGTGGATCTCCTCAGAGGTCCTGCTGGAAATATGTATTTCCATATGATGAAGCAAGATTCATCTTTTGCATATTCTGGCCTTCCGATTCCACCAACTTGTTTTATTCAGTAAGCCATTTTCATTCATTGGATTCTTCTGGAGGAAACTTGCCAGTACTTCTCTGCTCTAACAATGACTCCTACCCCATTTGTCTATTTTCCTGGATATATCCCTCTTTGAATTTCTTGCTAGCATTTCGATGAAGTGTTGAAAAAGGGAGGAGACTAAACCCTGAGCTCATTTTAATTTTTATTCTGAACTAAAATAAGTTTAAGATGACAATAGGTTAAACTTGAAAATCAATGAAAAAAATGCTTAATTTTGGTTTAAACCATTGGGGCTTCTACTAAGATTTTGGATAAGGGAGCAAGAGTGTTATAGTAGTGGAAGTTCATTTTAGAGCCCTGAATTAACTCTGACACATGAACTTAGATAGAATTACTCTTAATGAATAACGTATACCAACACTTTTAGGGAATGTATACTAAGACTATTTTTTTCTCAGGTCCGTGTTATTTGGGAGTGGAGGCAATGCCCTTCTAAGTAAATTTCTATATGTGACATAAATATTTATTCTTCTGGACCTTGCCATTTTTGCAAATATTTATGCAAATTCACAGGTGTACATTAAAATACTAAATAAAAGGCAAGAGACTCATAAATAAATCAGGAATCTCAGCTGAGGCAAAGCTGTCAAGAAGTGTGCCAAATAGAATCCAAAGTTACTATAACATTTTTTCCCTCTATCTATCTGTGGTTTAAACTACACAGTCAAAAAATTTTTTTGTTATTACGGAAATAAATCACCTGCTGAAAATTTTGGATACATTCTTACATTTAATCAAATTATTAAAGACTCTGTAGTGTGTAACATCTTTAGGCTCTATTGAATGAAACTGAGTATATTTAGGTAAAGTTTGGTATACCTGTTATTAACAAACTGAAACAACTTTCTTCCCCAGTACGTCTCTTAAACACATCAATTTTACTCAAATCCTGAAAAAGAGAAACTCATGCAATCTTTTGGCCTTGTCTTGTGAGAATCATATGAAAGTGTATTAAAGCATTCATAATGCATCACAGTAATCAAGTTAGATTGCAAGATGCCATATTGGAGCGAAAGATTTAAAATGATAATTGAAATGCTTTTTAATGTTTATTTGTTGAGTATTTTATTAATAATTTTCCTCTAGGTAATTTTCTTTCTGCATTGGGTCAGCAAGTTGATTTCCATCAATCAGACATTCTTAGAACCTTTAAGGTCAGAAGGATGCCTTAAGCAGGTTGACCTTGGCAGTTGACCTTGGCAGTTGACCTTGGCATACCGGGTCATGTAATTCCCCAGTGAAGGTGAGTCAGAATGCTCTTCTTTTTATACTATATGAGAGCCACATTCATAGCAAGCACACACACACACACACACAAAGATAAATGAATGAATCAAATAAATGAATAACATATTTGTGGAGGAGGAGCTACAGTGTCATTAGGGATGATTAGACGGGTCTCCAAATATTGTTTCTTTATGGTGTTTTCTGGGTGTTTAAAATTAAAAACAGGAAAATAATCACTAGCTTCTTTGGCATTTTGGTCTCACTCAAATACCATCTTATGACGGTAACATTTCAATTCAACTACCTCAAGAGATTAGAAAATTATTCACCCAACCCAGCTCACAAGATATTGATTTTATGACTTGACTTACCATATTTCTTCCTAAATGTGTTTTATCTTTTATAGTTTCTCAGCTGGAGTCATCATTGTCCACATAGGAGCCTTTCAAGGTAGAAACCTGGAAATCATCCATGTCACATCCAGTTCTCACTTCTCACGTGATTCATTCGTTGGACCCACAAATATTTACTGAGTGCTGCTTGTGCTAGGCATGGCTCCAGGTGACGGGTTTGGAGCAGTGACCCAAACAGACATTGCCTCTATTCTCACAGAGCTGGCATTCTAATAGGAGAAAACAAAATAAACAAATAGGTATACCAGGTGTTCAGTGGAGAGAGATACTCTGAAGAAAAAAAAATACAAAAAGAGATAGAAAGCTATAGGACTTCATCCCATTCTCATTCTCCCTTGGTTCAGAGTTCCTCATCCTCTCTCAGAGCAGGGCAGCAACAGTCTTCTTACTTCATCATATCTGCCCTGGTTGATGTTTAAATAGTCTGTCTAAAACAGTAGTCAGACCTTTTCAATTTCCTCCTTAAATTTTTCAGTGTTCTGTCACCTTTAAGAAAAAGCCTTAGCCCCTTTCCATAACATACTGGCTTTCCGAGATCTTGCCAACTGCCTTTATTTCTAGCTTCTTTGTTTCAGCCTCTGCCTCTCTGTCCCAGGTGTAACTTTCTAGCAGTTTCTTGCAGTTCCTACCATAGATGGTCAGAGATGTTTTGTGTCCACGTCTTTGCTCTTGCTGCATTCATAATAGTAGCTAACCTGTTCCACTGTTTACCACGTATTGCTGTGCCCACTGCCAAGGAGGTCACCCCTGCCCCTTCACCTGCCTGATAGATCTTCATTCTGTAATACTTTTATCCAGGAAGACTTCTGTGATCTCTCCATTTCCCCTGACCTATTAAACGCATATCAATTTCATAAGTTCCTATAATCTAACGCTTATCTCTGCCACTCTAATTTGCTGTCTTAGATTGTAATAATCTTTTTGTGACTCTTTTACTCCTACTGGGAACTGCTTGAGAGCAAGGGCCATGTTTGCCTTTGTTCTGTCTACTCACTGTCTAGAACAGTGCTTGGTCCATATTAGGTATGCAAGGCATGTTTGTTAAATGAATGAATGAATGAATGAATGAATGAGTTAGTGACATTTTAAAGATCCAAAATCTAGGCATCAAGGAAGTTCTGAAATATAGAGCAGGGGGCAGGCAAAGGAGAAGGAAAATATTCAGGAATCCTGAGAAGCCAGAAATAATAACAGTACCCACTAAAGCCATGCAGTAAATAAGAGTGATGGTACCAAGCCATTCATAGCCCTCATTTTATTGATGAATAAAAACATACATAAGGAAAGCAATTTATAAATAAGATAACAAATATCCAGGTAATTACTTGAAAGGTAGAAATGTTTAGAGTATAGCATTGTATATGAGGCAATACTTATGACAAAACGCAAAAGGTATTTATGTAGGAGAGAAATCCAGACCAGGACAGGGATGGGAGATGGGGATTAAATCAGATTCAATGATGACCAGACCATAGAGAGGTAGAGATAGAGGGACTGTTCAGACAAAAGGGACAACACTAGTAAGAGCTTTAAGGAAGGAGCAACCAGCAGCAGTAGAAGAGAAAGATTAAAAACCAAAATGGAACCTGGCTTCATATAAGCATTTCTATTGTAGTACTGTCCCTAGGAACAATTGGCAGCATAGAGGGAATAATTGAGTTTCTCAAGGAAGTCTATTGGACAATGCCACCATGGTCTCATTGCCAGCACACAAATGAGAGAAAAGCTATGTGCGCACATAACATGTGCTATTATGTGTGCATATAACATGTGTTAGAGATATTTGTCCTGATTTTAAAAAAAGTAATACTTTTATAATAAGAATATTAATGCCTCAGTTTGTACTGCAATCTGTTAGGCTTTGTAATTCAGAAACTAGTTTGGCTAAGGTAATTCAGACAAAGATTATGTCCAAGTATCTAACGCTGAAATGGTATAAATTCATATTCATACAATTATCTTAAATAATGTTTAGCTCTTCATTAGGCTCTGGGAATATACTAATGAAATAAACATGTGTAGGAAATACTGGAGACAACTCAAAGTCCACCACCAGTAGAATGGTTAAATAACTTGTGGTGGGCTAAGAAAAGGGATGCCGTAAGCAATGGAAATGCGCTAGTATTACTTGTAAAAAAACTGGATGAACCCCCCCAAACATTTAACTGAATGAAATTTTAAGAAATGATTAAAGAATAAACTCAGCATCATTCCAGTTACTTCAACATCTGAAATAAGAATATAGTAAATGTTATTTACAGATGAATCTATGAGGAAAAGTATGGAAATTATTTTTTAAAATTAGCTACTGGTTACCTCTTGGAGGAAGGAGGGAGATTCCATAATGGAGAGGTTTCTAGGGAATGTAAAGGTTTTGGTTACCTTTAACCTGAGGTGGAATGATGGCATTTATTTTATCTTTCTTTAACTATGCACTATATACATGTATTGTATATAATGTATATATAATATATAATCTATATAACAGTACATAATATACATATCTTTATACATGTGCAACAGGGTTCATAATTTTTCTTGATGATGTAACACTTTTTATCTAAGAAACAGTTCTATATTAGTTGGTCCGCATGTGAATCAGAAGTTTTAAAATGTGTATAAATTCTCCAGGTCTCTGCCCACACCTGATGGGCTAAGTGAACTGTCACAAAGCTAACAGCGTTATTTCAGTCAGCCTTGCAATTGATACCAATCACTGCAGCTGACTTTTCCACCTAGCAATCTGTGCCAATTGTTAACGTGGGTGAAGTGAGCCACTTGCTTGAGACCAGGTTATATTAATTTATATTAAAATTTAGCCTTAAACAGATTGGGGAATTAAAATAAAAAGGGCAAACCAAAAATGCCAAAAGGAATCTAGAATATTTTGAAGCCAGTGTTTTCATTTTAAAACATAAACATTTATACAGAATGATTGGAAATCAAAAGCCTATTTGAGTGCACATCATTTCTGGCAATTGTATAATTCATATAGACAAACGGCTTATGAAACGCGGCAAGAAAAATGTACTCCTAAGGAGGTATCATCCATGCCAAGTTTACTGCCGAGATCATAAACCAGTGACAATAGGGGTTAATAATAGAAATGTTGGTAGTCCTATACTTATAATAGAACAAACAGCGCTGCTATAATTACAATTTTCTTTTCCCCCCGTTACATAGAAATGAATCAATATCCAAGTAGAGAGAGGATAAAAATATCTTCAATAATTTGAACTGCTCTCCAAAGGAATTAGCTTCTTAGGTCTGCAAAGTCAATTGTATCATTCAAAATTATTACAAGGCTATTTATCAAATAGTGTAAATTAAAATTTGTTTTGACCTATTGAAGGCTATTTTATATGATTTTCAACTAGAGACAATAATCACGCACAATTTCCTTTTCTTTGCCAAGTTCCTTTAAAAAAGAATCAATATGTTATTTCAACGGTTATTGAGAAGAGTCAGCTCTTCATGTGATCCTTCACTAAGTTATGCCGACACCAAGCCAATTATATATGGAGGCTCCTTGCCTGGTTTGTTATTAATTAGGTCCAGGGAAACATTTGATTAGTGATTGTAGTGATAACTCATATATCTTCCATGACTTATTATTATTTCCAAGAAAAATAACAGCCAATCTGATTGAACTTCAATAGAACTATGTTATAGGATGAGTAAATTAGTAAGACTTGGGATGTATGCAAATGAGAAATGTATATTTTCCACATACCCAGAACTTCAGCTAGTTTGTAAAAACTTGGAATGTGGTCTAAGTTAAAACAGTAGCAAGTCTAAATTCTGTGTGATGCTTTGTTTCTTATTTTCTTTACTATTTTCTTGGTAATCTGTGTTTGCAGGAGGAACCTGGCATGAAAGGTTGCTGAAATTTTGCACTAAATAAATCTTTTGAGAGAAGAGTCATATTTGCAAACCTACTTGCAAACCTACATAATGAATTTGTTGAGATCAAATTCAAAGATGAAAATAAAACTTGAAGAAGGAAGCAAATTCTGAGTTTTTGTTTATGTACTTCTGCTTTTTCTTTCAATGAGCATTTCATTACTGTTTTCAGATGCAGCAACACTTTTTTTGAGGAATAATGCTGATTGACGTTCTCTTCTTTCTGTTTAGTCCTTGATCTGATTAGCTAATTTTTTTTTCACTTATTAATGTGTTAGGTTTCTGCCCTGTGATTCCCTGCTCATCTTTAACTCTTTAGGTCTCACTATCAGACACCAGCTGTACTCACAGGAGCCCTGACTCCCTCTGAACTGCTCTGTGATGGTAGATATGGGACTCGGTTTCTCTAAAACTCATTTCACTCATTCCTAAGAGCTTCGGGTAAAGAAGGGATTCTGAAATAAATGTGAAAACTCTCAGGATGCCCCTAAAATTCCATTCTGCTTGCAAGCTACATCATGACCGCATGGCTAATAATACAAAGAGAAAGGTAGCAATGCTCTTGAACACCAAGTATTCTACTGAGTGTTTCCTGTTTCATCTCCTTGAATTTTCTCACAACCCTATGAAATACATATTATTTCTACTTTAATTTTACAGATACGGAAACTGAGGTTCCAAGAGGTTAAAGTCTCCAGAGCCTACTCATTCAGCCACTATGCAGCCTCTCCAAATATTTGTTCATAATATATTAAAACATTCAATAAAATGAATGAAAAAAAGCCAATACACTTTTCTAACTTCAAAATAATTGGCTCTTTTCTTCCTGAACTACTACTCCATATTGAATAATGAATAGTCACAGCTTCTACCTCTTTGTGATCTAAATCATTTCCTAGTTTTATGTTCCATTTCCCTACAGATGGCATTCTATTTCACCAAGTCGATCTTGGTACCTCACTAAGTGACACATTCTATTTATGGTCTAACACAAATTTACCATCTTGCCAAATTTTTGAGTTTGACTCTGGAAATAATCAACTTCCTGACATTCTCCTCCAGTTACACTTTGAAGAATCTCCTTACATATTTGAAAGAAATGAAGATGCCACTGTCTTTTATGTGCACTTTTCTTATTTCTACCACCAAGCTAAGGTAAAGGTTCACTTTGCTCAAATGGTTTTCTATATCAAAGTGTTATTATTTCATCCTTCTTGATATGTGTACTATTTCTCTCATTATCCCTGCTTCCAGAAGTAAGTTTATTTGCTGGTGTCTTTACAAACTCTTATTCTTTGTGTGTGTTTATGTAGAACTCTACACTTCTTTGTTCTAGCACTTACGTAATGACACTAAGATTCTTATACATTTATTCTTATTCTATTAATACTATGCATTTTCTGATGTGCATAATATCTTGTAATTCATTTTTATGAGATTGAATCTTATACTCTGTACATTTTAGGGTTCTGTAGGCAGGTATTGTGACCTCCAAAGTTTTAAGCATTTTATAGTGACTAACAAGTGCTAAACGCTATAGCATTTTTTTTTAATTTAATTTTTTAAAGTTTTTTGCTGCATTGGGTCTTTGTTACTGTGCGCAGACTTTCTCTAGTTGTGGTGAGCGGGGGCTACTCTTCGTTGCAGTGCACGGGCTTCTCATTGCAGTGGCTTCTCTTGTTGGAGAGCACGGTCTCTAGGCACGCAGGCTTCAGTAGTTGTGGCTCACAGGCTCTAGAGCGCAGGCTCAGTAGTTGTGGCACATGGGCTTAGTTGCTCCGCAGCATGTGGGATCTTCCCGGACCAGGGCTCGAACCCATGTCCCCTGCATTGGCAGGCAGATTCTTGAACACTGTGCCACCAAGGAAGTCTGATATAGCATTTAGATAATAAAGATTAAAGAAGCATTATAGATCCTTCAGCTCAATCTCTTCATTTTACACAAACAGAGGCTGAGGATACACACTGGAAATACTAGATTAACAGCATTATTTTCCCATTCACACATTTATTATTTACATTATTGAGAACCTACAATGTTCCAGATACTTTAAAGACATTATCTTCAATTCCACAACCATCAGTGGGGTGATCATTTACCACTACTTGCAGATGAGGAAACTGAAGCAGAGTTTCCTGTCTTGTCCATGATCATACACTTAGTGTAAAGCTGGGATTCAGAGTCATTTTATAAGGCTCCATAACCTAGAGTAACTACTTTATTTCATCATACTTCCTCTCTAAGATACCAGAACTTCCATTTTACTAGCAAGCTCCATGCTGGAAGTACCAAGTCATGTAAGACCATAATGTTTGAAGCCATCAGCCCTTTCAAGCCACTCCACAAAGCCCAACCAAAACTTAATCATTTAATTGAAAAAAAAAAAAAAGAGGTGAGTCCTTTCAGAATATATTTGCATGTCTGAATAAAAATCACTAAGAAATTGGTCCTAAGGAATTTAATGGTGCCTTTTAAAATGTGTTCTTTTGCTAACTGTTCTGAGCACATGACATAATTCAGGAAGTGGAAGTATTCTGGGATAGATGCCCTTCATATTGCACTTTCTTACTGCTTAACAAGAATTCTAAGATTCACAAGATTTCCTGCCCTATTCCTTGGGAATTGTTTCTCCCATGATTAAGTTATGTTACATGGCACAGTTAACATTAAGACAGAGAGATTATTCAGATGGGCCTAACCTGATAACATGAACACTTTACTTATTTATTTATTTTTTAAAGCCTTTCTTTTTCCTTCTTTTAAAAAAAAATATTTATTTAATTAATTAATTTTTTTGGATGTGTTGGGTCTTCGTTGCTGCACAAGGGCTTTCTCTAGTTGTGGTGAATAGTGGCTACTCTTCGTTGAGTTGTGCAGGCTTCTTATTGTGGTGGCTTCTCTTGTTGTGCAGCATGGGTTCTAGGTGAGGGCTTCAGTAGTTGTGGCACACTGGCTTAGTTGCTCCGCAGTATGTGGGATCTTCCCAGACCAGGGCTCGAACCTGTGTCTCCTGCATTTGCAGGCAGATTCTTAACCCCTGCGCCACCAGGGAAATCCACATGAATACTTTAAAAGTAGAGTTTTCTCTGGTTGGGAGCAGGAGAGGAAGTCAGAGAGATTAAGCATAAGAAAGATTTGACACCCCGTTTCTGGCCTGAAAATGGATAGGGCCATGTGCCAAAGAGGGCAGTTGGCTTCTACCATTTGAAAGTCATCTCTGGCTGACAGACAGAAAGTTTAGTCCCACAACAATAAAGAACTGAATAACAAGGATTGGCTTGTAAGTAGGTTCTTTATCAGAACCTCTACATGAAATCTCAACCCCTGTGGAAAACCCAGTAATCCCATGCCACATTCTGATCTATAAAATTGTGAGCCAATACATGGATATTACTTTAAGGCATTGAAGTTGTGATAATTTGTTACGCAGCAGCGGACAACTAATACAATCTTCCTTAACTCAGTTGACAACCTCCATTTCATCAGAATAAGTGCAGGCAGACTTTGAACACACATCTTCAGACTTCCATTACAATTACATTATGAGTCTTTTTCTTTCTCATTTTAGGAAAGACAAATAATCTGAATGTTGGACAACAACCTTAACTGAAATTTGGCTTTCCTGAAGAGGCACAACTTTCCTTGCTGTTTTCTTAAGGGAGAACCAACATTTTTCTCTCATTCTACATGTAGGTCAAGACAAAATATTTGAGTTGTTGGTCTCTTTGCTTTTCTAATGACTTCCAGACTGTTACTACCATTACTATTTCTGCTTGGGTACTTGAGACAACTACCCTATATATGTCTGTAGCACCTTCTTCCCTACTATAATCTTGCACACACTTCATTAACCATCAAATATTTTCTCTCTCACCTCACTGTCTAATACTATTCCCAAAAGCCTGCTATTGTTCTTGATGACTTGAAAATCTACAGAGATGAATATACCAACACTTTCCTTAGCTTCCTCTACTCTATTTACCTGTTGCTTCATTCTGCCTAAGCAATTCTTTTCCCAGATTTGTATCCTGTACTTTGTCATCAACAGATACTTAACTCCCCAAATCTATGTTTCAAACACTCAATTTCTAGGCCATTTGCTCAAGCACTGTCACCACTACCATTCTTCTACCTCATGAGGTTTCCAGTGTTTTCTCACCACTTTCTTATCAACCTCTGCTTCTCCCAGCTCCAGATTCACTTTTATTTAGCACAAAGTCTAAGATTTATCATTTTAACACAACCTTGCAAATACCTCTACTTCCTTGATTTCTCTCCCATGATTGTGCTTGTCTCACAAAACCTCAATTTTGAAAAATGCCTACCATCACCCTTCTCTGTGCCTTACAGGAGTAGCTATATATTGCTGGAGGAAACCACCCCATTGAAGCTGGCTGGTTTCACATTAAAACTCAAAGATCAAATTGACATTTAATAATGTCCAGCCATCTTATCATGTTTCTACAAAAGACATACTTTACCTACATCCTGAAAGACTACTTTATACATTCTCCCCTCTCTTCAAACATTCCTCATCCCTATTCTACTCATGATAAGCTTATGACTTCATTTCATATTTTATTAAGAAAACAGAAGGCATGTGATAGGTAATATCTCATGTTTTCTCCACCAGATCTAAAATCCCAACTATACTGAAATCTATCTTCTTTTGTTTCCCTCTTATTTCAGTGGAGGAAGATCTCCCTCCCCTTCCCCCAGCATCAAATACAAACTCCCACATTCCTCCTCTGGACCCCAGTCCCTCTTCTCATAGTACTCATGACTCTTGCTTTTTTAGTTATCTCTTTTCATCCCTTCTACTAGATCATTCCCATCAGCATATAAACATAGTCTAGAATTTCCCATCATAAATAAAAATGCATCCCTTTTCCTCACCTATCATCCCATTTCTCTGTACCCCTTCAAAGTTAAACTTTTATAAAAGTTGTATACATTAGTTGTTTACGTGTCTTCACCTCCCATACCTCAACCCACTACAGAGAGATTTTTCACCCTATAATTCCACTGAAACTGTCCTTATCAAGATCACAATGACATCCAATGACCTATTTTAATAAACCACTTTCTGATTTATATTACTTAAACTTTCAACAATCTTCACCAGAGTCAACCACTCCCTCCTTCTTGAAATACTGCCCTCTTTGAACTTTCATGACAATGCTTTCCTGGTTTTCCTCAACTCAGAAGCTACTCCCTTTTTCCCTCTTTCTTTCTCTTCTTTTTCTTTTTTCTTCTAAATGCTTGAATTCCTTAGTGCTCACTATTGAGCTTTCTTATTATTTTTTTCTACGTATTTTTCTTGGAGATTTTACCCATTTTCATGAATTTAAATGTATCTTCATCCTAATGACTTCTATAATTCATCCTCAGCCCATATTTCTCCTCTAAGGAAGACTCTAATAAAGGAAATAAATTAAATTTTAGTCCCTGATAGATAGGTTGAGAAGAAAATGAGTACATAATGATATAGCCCCAATTCTATAGAATAATGAGGAAATTAAAGATAAATCAAGATCATCATGTCATGGTAACACTTAGGAAGAGATGAGCTGGGATTGAAATTGATGACTAACAGCATAGAGAAAAGAGACAATAGAAAGAAACCATAGAAGAATTACATGACCATTGGATGAGAATGAGTGTGCTGTGTTGGAAAATATAAGAAACTGGCTGAACTCCTGCAGTTTTATGAGAGAAGGTTTCATAGCTAGTGCTGAGACTAACAAAGTCAAATCTATTTCAAGTTGTGTTTATAACTGAGGCAAAATAAGAAAAAGAAGAGTGGCTTAGCAGCTCTTGTTGCAGATGCACAAGGACACACTCTTGGATTAGAGCAGTAGTTGAGGAAATGGTGAATCAGCTTAATCTCAGAGAATTTTGGACTCAGAAGATTTAGAAAGATCTGATGACTCTGAGGGCAAAAAAAAGACTGCAGTCAAATCTCATTCTACATAGTGAGCCCGAAGGACTGGGAGTTTGGGGGCTATTGATAAGAATGCTCAAATAAGAAAGAAGAAATGATTTGTGGGTTTAGACAGCTGAAGTGTGAATCAAATAGGTACACTATCATGAAGATATGCATGAGGAACTTTCTCACAGAAATGGAGGGAAAAAACTGGAGCAAGATTAAGAATTCAGGACTTGCCTACATTCATCATATTTTTTCTTGCTTTCAGTGCAGCATTCTTAGTTCAGAATAATACATATCAGGACACTAAACTTATATAATTAGATGGTGAAAGTTTCTTAGCAAACAAAGAGAATAAAAAAGAGACCTTGGATAATCTGATACACAACTGTGAGCTATCACAAATCTAGAATAGATAAACTGACACTTAGTTGAGATACATTAGAGGAGAAGAAAATTCATAGACTCAAGAAATTTGATTGGTAGAACAACCAAATATATATTTTAAAGTATTTATTTATTTATTTGTCTGGCTGCACCAAGTCTTAATTGTGGCATGTGGAATCTTTGTTGCCGCATGTAGGGATCTTTGTTGAGGCATGCAGGATCTTTTAGCTGCGGCATGTGGGATCTTTCAGTTGCAGCATGCAGGATCTAGTTCCCTGATCAGGGATCAAACCCAGGCCCCCTGCCTTGGAAACGCAGAGCATTAGCCACTGGACAATCAGGGAAGTCCCTAGAAAAATCAAATATTGAGGTGAATAAGGCTGTAGCAATGTTTCCTGAAAATACTACAGGCAATGATAACTACAAAATGAATACAATCACGACTTTTGAGGCTTTAAAAAAAAAAACATTGTTAGCTTTAGGATTAAAGAATCCAAATGAAAATTAAGACCATTTTGGAATTCAAAACAAATTTCTCGAAACAGAGCAGACATTTCTGGCACACTTCCTAAGAGTGACACAAGGCAAGACCACAGTTACATTTGCAAGAAAGGGCTGGGTATTAGGACAAGTGTGGCTGGCAACTGCCATACCCACAGGTTTGGAGCACTGGTTGGCACTTCATCAAGAATGACAATGATGCAGTCACACTGGTAAGAAGTTGGAGGTGAACCATGCTCTACCATATCCCATTTATTAATAAAAGTATAGAAATATGATTTGGTACTCAGATAGAGAAAAGATTTATATTTTAGAAAACTTTCCACCAATATAAAGGAGGGTGGGGTTAAAATAAAAGAGGAGGTAAAAAATTGGAGATGAATTTGATACTGTCAAAGTAGCTAATTTTCACTTGGAAAAGCATTCATTTAAATTTCAATATTGACTAGGAATATATTTAATTGACAATTCAGTAGCATATTTGATAGCTAAAGTCCAAAACAGATTTTCAAAAATCGATGTCTAAAGAAAAGACATGAGTAATGTATCTGTCATCATTTCTTTGGTGTTGGTTTACTCACATTCATGAAAGGGCAAAAGTATCCCTATTTATTTAGAAACTTTTTTTCAAAGTCATTTTTCCATTAAATATCTTTATATTAAAAGATAACTAAAATTGAAAAAGACATTAAGTATATCATAATTTTAGAAAACATTATTTCTCTTTTTCTGGTCTCCTAAAAAATGAATTCTACTATACAAAGGAGAATAGAAACACAAGAAAACATTATAACTATATTTAGCAAAGAATGATATATTGCTTTATTTTCATTAACAGATTCAATCTTCATTTTTCCCAGATTAAAAATTAATCTTTTTCATTGTTTTGACCCTATGCATAATAGATTGCAGAGTATTTTAAAATACCGTGCAACATTAGTGAAGGTTTTTATTTGTTATGTTTGAAATTATGTCTTAAGTTACAAGGTACAACGTTATTTATTAAAGGAATAGTTTTCATAAGTATGGGTACTACTCTTTTGGAACATTAATTTTGAAGCAATAATTTTTAGCTGTTCTAAAGTAAGAGCATTTTTAATAGAATACTTGATTACTAATTCTTTGTGTTGTATGTTGATTGATAAATTACTGTGCTAAATCCATAAACTTAAACTTTTCTAAAAATAAAATTTTAGAGTAAATTATATAATCAAAATGTTCTTTCAACCAGAAAAATGTTCAAAAAAGAAGTCTGGTATAGGGGAAAGAAGATTGGATTTCGCTTCATTTATTTTTGCATTTTTCTTTTAACATCTTTATTGGAGTATAATTGCTTTACATTGTTGTCTTAGTTGCTGCTGTATAACAAAATGAATCAGCTATACGTATCCTTATATCCCCATATCCCTTCCCTCTTGCATCTCCCTCCCACCCTCCTTGTCCCACCACTCTAGGTGGTCACAGAGCACCGAGCTGATCTCCCTGTGCTATGTGGCTGCTTCCCACTAGCTATCTATTTTACATTTGGTAGTGTATATATGTCCATGCCACTCTCTCATTTCATCCCAGCTTACCCTTCCCCCTCCCAGTGTCCTCAAGTCCATTCTCTATGTCTGCGTCTCTATTCCTGTCCTGTCTCTAGGTTCTTCAGAACCTTTTTTTTTTTTTTAGATTCCATATATATGTGTTAGCATACGGTATTTGTTTTTCTCTTTCTGACTTACTTCACTCTGTAAGACAGACTCTAGTTCTATCCACCTCACTACAAATAACTCAATTTCGTTTCTTTATATGGCTGAGTAATATTCCATTGTATATGTGTACCACATCTTCTTTATCCATTCATCTGTCAATGGACACTTAGGTGGCTCTCATCTCCTGGCTATTGTAAATAGAGCTGCAATAAACATTTTGGTACATGACTCTTTTTGAATTATGGTTTTCTCAGGGTATATGCCCAGTAGTGGGATTGCTAGGTTGAATGGTAGTTCTATTTTTAGATTTTTAAGGAACGTCCATACTGTTCTCCATAGTGGCTGTAACAATTTACATTCCCATCACCAGTGCAAGAGGGTTTCCTTTTCTCCGCACCCTCTCCAGCATTTCTTGTTTGTAGATATTTTTGATGATGGCCATTCTGACCAGTGTGAGGTGATACTTCATTTTAGTTCTGACTTGCATTTCTCTAATGATTAGTGATATTGAGCATCCTTTCATGTGTTTGTTGGCCATCTGTATATCTTCTTTGAAGAAATGTCTATTTAGGTCTTCTGCCCATTTTTGGATTGGATTGTTTGTTTTTTTTGATATTGAGCTGCATGAGCTGCTTGTATATTTTGGAGATTAACCCTTTGTCAGTTGCTTCATTTGCAAATATTTTCTCCCATTCTGAAGATTGTCTTTTCATCTTGCTTATGGTTTCCTTTGCTGTGCAAAAGCATTTAAGTTTCATTAGGTCCCATTTTTTTGTAGTTTTTATTTCCATTTCTCTAGGAGGTGGGTCAAAAAGGATCTTGCTGTGATTTATGCATAGAGTGTTCTGCCTATGTTTTCCTCTAAGAGTTTTATAGTGTCTGACGTTACATTTAAGTTTTTAATCCATTTTGAGTTTATTTTTGTGTATGGTGTTAGGGAGTGTTCTAATTTCATTCTTTTACATGTAGCTGTCCAGTTTTCCCAGCACCACTTATTGAAGAGGTTTTCTTTCTCCATTGTATATTCTTGCCTCCTTTATCAAAGATAAGGTGACCATATGTGCCTGGGTTTATCTCTGGGCTTTCTATCCTGTTCCATTGATCTATATGTCTGTTTTTGTGCCAGTTCCATACTGTCTTGATTACTGTAGGTTTGTAGTATAGTCTGAAGTCAGGGAGCCTGATTCCTCCAGCTGTGTTTTTCTTTCTCAAGATTGCTTTGGCTATTTGGGGTCTTTGTATTTCCATACAAATTGTGAAATTTTTTGTTCTAGTTCCATGAAAAATGCCATTGGTAGTTTGATAGGGATTGCATTGAATCTGTAGATTGCTTTGGATAGTATAGTCATTTTCACAATGTTGATTCTTCCAATCTAAAAACATGGTATATCTCTCCATCTGTTTTTATCATCTTTAATTTCTTTCACCAGTGTCTTATAGTTTTCTGCATACACGTATTTTTTCTCCTTAGGTAGGTTTATTTCTAGGTATTTTATTCTTTTTGTTGTAGTGGTAAATGAGAGTGTTTCCTTAATTTCTCTTTCAGATTTCTCATCATTAGTGTATAGGAATGCAAGAGATTTCTGTGCATTAATTTTGTATCCTGCTACTTTACCAGATTCATCGATTATCTCTAGTAGTTTTCTGGTAACATATTTAGGATTCTCTATGTATATTATCATGTCATCTGCAAACAGTGACAGTTTTACTTCTTCTTTTCCAATTTGGATTCCTTTTATTTTTTTTTCTTCTCTGATTGCTGTGGCTAAAACTTCCAAAACTATGTTGAATAATAGTGGTGAGAGTGGGCAACTTTGTCTTGTTCCTGATCTTAGTGGAAATGGTTTCAGTTTTCCACCATTGAGAATGATGTTGGCTGTGGGTTTGCCATATATGGCCTTTATTATGTTGAGGTAACTTCCCTCTATGCCTACTTTATGGAGAGTTTTTATCATAGATCGTTGTTGAATTTTGTTGAAAGTTTTTTCTGCATCTATGGAGATTATCATACGGTTTTTATCCTTCAGTTTAGTAATATGGTGTATCACACTGATTGATTTGCATATATTGAAGAATCCTTGCATTCCTGGGATAAACCCCATTTGATCATAGTGTATGATCCTTTTTTTTTTTTTTTTTTTTTTTTTGCGGTATGTGGGACCTTCATTGTTGTGGCCTCTCCCATTGCAGAGCACAGGCTCTGGACGCACAGGCTCAAAAGCCATGGCTCACGGGCCAGGCTGCTCCGCAGCATGTGGGATCTTCCCGGACTGGGGCACAAACCCGTGTCCCCTTTATCGGAAGGCAGACTCTCAACCACTGAGCCACCAGGGAAGCCCAATGATCCTTTTAATATGCTGTTGGATTCTGTTTGCTAGTATTTTGTTGAAGATTTTTGCATCTATGTTTATCAGTGATATTGACCTGTAGTTTTCTTTTTTTGTAACATCTTTCTCGGGTTTTCTTATCAGCGTGATGGTGACCTCATAGAATGATTTTGGGAGTGTTCCTCCTTCTGCTATATTTTGGAAGAGTTTGAGAAGGATAGGTGTTAGCTCTTTTCTAAATGTTTGATAGAATTCGCCTGTGAAGCCATCTGGTCCTGGGCTTTTGTTTGTTGGAACATGTCAAATCACACTTTCAATTTCAGTGCTTGTCACTGGTCTGTTTATATTTTCTATTTCTACCTGGTTCAGTCTCAGAAGGTTGTGCTTTTCTAAGAATTTGTCCATTTCTACCTGGTTGTCCATTTTACTGGCTTATAGTTGCTTGTAGTAATCTCTCATGATCCTTTGTATTTCTGCAGTGTCAGTTGTTACTTCTTTTTCATTTCTAATTCTGTTGATTTGAGTCTTCTCCCTTTTTTTTTTTTGATGAGTCTGGCTAATGGTTTATCAATTTTGTTTATCTTCTCAAAGAGACAGCTTTTAGTTTTATTGATCTTTGCTATTGTTTCCTTCGTTTCTTTTTCATTTATTTCTGCTCTGATCTTTATGATTTCTTTCCTTCTGCTAACTTTTGGGTTTTTTTGTTCTTCTTTCTCTAATTGCTTTAGGTGTAAGGTTAAGTTGTTTATTTGGGATATTTCTTGAGGTAGGAGGATATTGCTATATACTTCCCTTTAGAACTGCTTTTGCTGCATCCCATACATTTTGGGCTGTCATGTTTTCACTGTCATTTGTTTCTAGGTATTTTTTGCTTTCCTCTTTGATTTATTCAGTGATCTCTTGCTTATTTGGTAGCATATTGTTTAGCCTCCATGTGTTTGTATTTTTACAGATTTTTTCCTGTAATTGATATCTAGTCTCATAGCATTGTGGTCAGAAAAGTTACTTGATATGGTTTCAGTTTTCTTAAATTTACCAAGGCTTGATTTGTGACCCAAGATATGATCTATCCTAGGGAGTGTTCCATGAGCACTTGCGAAGAAAGTGTATTCTGTTGTTTTGGGGTGGGGTGTCCTATAAATGTCAATTAAGTTCATCTTGTTTAAAGTATTATTTAAAGCTTGTGTTTCCTTGTTTATTTTAATTTTGGTTGACCTGTTCATTGGTGAAAGTGGGGTGTTAAAGTCCTCTAGTATTATTGTTTTACTGTTGATTTCCCTTTTTATGGCTGTTACCATTTGCCTTATGTATTGAGGTGCCCCTATTTTGTGTGCATAAATATTTACAATTGTTATATCTTCTTCTTGGATTGATCCCTTGATCATTATGTAGTGTCCTTCTTTGTCTCTTGTAATAGTCTTTATTTTAAAGTCTATTTTTTCTGATATGAGAATTGCTACTCCAGCTTTCTTTTGATTTCCATTTGCATGAAATATCTTTTTCCATCCCCTCACTTTCAGTCTGTATGTGTCCCTATGTCTGAAGTGGGTCTCTTGTAGACAGCATATATATGGGTCCTGTTTTTGTATCCGTTTAGCCAGTCTATGTCTTTTGCTTGGAGCATTTAATCCATTTATATTTAAGGTAATTATCGATGTGTATGTTCCTATTACCATTTTCTTAATTGTTTTGGGTTTGTTATTGTACTGTTGTTATTGTACTGTTCCTTCTCTTGTGTTTCCTGCCTAGAGAAGCTCCTTTAACATTCGTTGTAAAGCTGGTTTAGTGGTGCTGAATTCTCTTAGCTTTTGCTTGTCTATAAAGGTTTTAATTTCTCTGTCAAATCTGAATGAGATCCATGCTGTGTAGAGTAATCTTGATTGTAGATTTTTCCCTTTCATCACTTTAAACATGTCCTGCCTCTCCCTTTTGGCTTGCAGAGTTTCTGCTGAAAGGTCAGCTGTTAATCTTATGGGGATTCCCTTGTATGTTATTTGTTGTTTTTCCCTTGCTGCTTTTAATATTTTTTCTTTGTATTTAAGTTTTGATAGTTTGATTCATATGTGTCTTGGGGGCTTCCCTGGTGGCACAGTGGTTGGGAATCCACCTGCCAATGCAGGGGACATGGGTTCAAGCCCTGGCCCAGGAAGATCCCACATGCTGCGGAGCAGCTGAGCCCGTGTGCCACAACTGCTGAGCCCACATGCTACAACTGCTGAGGCCTGCGTGCCTAGAGCCCATGCTCTGCAGTGGGAGAGGTCACTGCAATGAGAAGCCTGCTCACTGCAACTAAGAGTAGCCCCTGCATGTAGCAACGAAGACCCAATGCAGCCATGAATAAATAAATTAAAAAAAAATATGTGTCTTGGCATGTTTCTCCTTGGATTTACCCTGTATGGGATTCTCTGCACTTCCTGGACTTGACTATTTCCTTTCCCATATTAGGGAACTTTTCAACTATAATCTCTTCAAATATTTTCTCGGTCCCTTTCTTTTTCTTTTCTTCTTCTGGGACCCCTATAATTTGAATGTTCGTGCCTTTAATGTTGTCCCAGAAGTCTCTGAGCCTGTCCTCAATTCTTTTCATTCTTTTTTCTTTATTCTGCTCTGTGGTACTTATTTCCACTATTTTATCTTCCCAGTGACTTATCCATTCTTTTGCCTCAGTCTTTCTTGTACTGATTCCTTCTAGAGAATTTTTAATTTCATTTATTGTGTTGTTCATCATTGTTTGTTTGCTGTTTAGTTCTTCTAGGTCCTTGTTAAACGTTTCCATTCTATTTCCAAGATTTTGGATCACCTTTACTATCATTACTCTGAATTCTTTTTCAGGTAGACTGCATATTTCCTCTTCATTTATTTGGTCTGGTGGGTTTTTGCCTTGCTCCTTCATCTGCTGTGTGTTTCTCTGTCTTCTTGTTTTGCTTAACTTACCGTGTTTGGGGTCTCCTTTTCACCGGCTGCAGGTTCATAGTTCCAGTTGTTTTTGGTGTCTGCACCCAGTGGGTAAGTTTGGTTCAGTTGTTTGTGTAGGCTTCCTGGTGGAGGGTACTGGTGCCTGTGTTCTGGTGGATGAGGCTGGATCTTGTCTTTCTGGTGGGCAGGACCGCGTCCATTGGTGTGTTTTGGGGTGTCTGTGAACTTAGTATGGTTTTAGGCAGCCTCTCTGCTAATAGGTGGAGTCATGTTACTGTCTTGCTAGTTGTTTGGCATAGGGTGTCCAGCACTGGAGCTTGCTGGTCATTGAGTGGAACTGGGTCTTATTGTTGAGACAGAGATCTCTGGGAAAGCTCTCACCGATTGATATTACGTGGGGCCAGGAGGTCTCTGGTGGTCCAGTGTCCTGAACTCAGCTCTCCCACCTCAGAGGCTCATGCCTCACACCCGGCCCAAGCACCAAGACCTTGTCAGCCACACGGCTTATGGTTCAAGGACACTTCCTCAGATTATCTATCTTCTCTTATTAGATTCCGAGCTTCCTTAGCAGTGTTTTGGTTATAGTCTGGCTTCTCACTATAGATTTGCCATACAATTCAGCAATTGCACTTGTTGGTATTTACTCAAATAAGTTGAAAACTTATGTCCACACAAAAATCTGCTTGAGTGCTGAGGCACCTTCCAGTCACTGTCCAAATGATTTTTTTTTAATGTAATCCATCTCTACAGCCTGTTCCCACAGGCTCCTTTCCCAGCTGGCTCCACCTTGGAAAGGCAGTGGAGGAGTAGGGGACACTGAGGTTGGGGCATTTCTTCCCCATTCCTCCCTGCTTCAGTGCCCTGGCCTGGCAATAACTGGTGCCATCATGAGCACAACTCCTGCCAGTGGCCCTACGGCCCGCAATGCTCGCTCCTCTCCTGGCCCCTTCAACACTAGATCTGGTGAGGGCTTCACATAGTTGTTAGTTTGGGCACCTTCCTGTTTCTTGTCTTCCCTAATCTCTGCTCACAAACTCTGCTCACTTTTCTCCATTTAAGTCTTTTCATTAGAACCATCTGCTTCTTTTTTTAACTCCAGCTCTTACCAACAGTGTATATTAGCCAATATAATAGAAGGTTAACATATAAAACCACAGTGCCAATGTATTAATTTACAAGTGGGGCCAAAGTTATCTTATCTTCAGAAAATGAGCATCCCTCCTTGTGCCGGAGTGTATGCCACAATCTACATCATAGTTTCTGGCCATGCTTGTGAATTTGGAATTAGGGCAAAGAAAGTTGGTCATCTCAATGTCAATTTTTATAAAGCCACTGATCTGCTGCCCTTCTTTACTATGGGGATTTTGCTATTTAAATGACTCAACCTAAGATCTGAGATTATTTTTCACATGTACCATTTGTGCTCCCTAACACTTTCATTTCTGGATTCCTCATCCCTGGAAACATTACTTTGCCTGCATCTCTTTCTTCATGGCACAATATAATTCACCAAATTACAAAGTATTTTATATTTATTACATTTTATAGACATTGTTTGTTGATGGCACTCAGGGGAACATTTATTCAAATCACAAAGTAGGTAGGGTGCTACAGCCAATCCTGTCCATGATGTATTGATGTGAATATAGAACAGATATTTTGGAACAAATGGAGTCAAGTCTAAGCTACATAATGAGGCAGTAAGAGGATGTCCAGTCCTTTAAAATTATTGTTAATTCTCAGATATATTGCAATCATCCCCCTTAAATTCTTTCTGAAAAGCAAACTGAAACCCTTACATCTAGAGTCATAAAGTAAACTACAAATGCAATATCAGAGCCACAGTGTATAATCTCTAATATATTTCAGTAGCAGAAGAAAGGAACAGGTATCCAAAGATGAAAAAAATAAACATTATTATGTTTTAAAAATCAGACAGGATTAGATCATAGAATTTGAACACAATTATGCTGTTAGTTGATACATTTATTCCCAATCTACTATTAAGTTAACTTAAAACTATTTCATCTTTTTCTCCCAGTTTTGGCATTGTCTTTCTCCTGACAGCACCTTCATGATACCTTCATTCGCCCCTAACCCCAATTATACTACCTCATATCCCCTTGCTTTAATTAAGTCTTGTGTCACTTTTTAGTCTCATCTGCTCCCAAGGACTAGTTTGTTACTCTTCTAACATGGTTTTCTTCTCTCACCAGAATGCATTCAAGCTGAAGGACTGGCACCCTGAATCAAAATGGAAGGTTAAAATTTAGGTAAGAGGTGAGGCTAATTTTACAGAATTGTGATACAGCAAGGAACCAGAACCTGTGCCATTAACGTCAGGAAGGAGTGAAATTGCAGCTCACCCTCTGTCTCCTATTGCTGACGGTCCTTCAGCTCTACCATCTCCCACCTCCTCTCCCTCCTCCAGTCAGTAACTCTTCTTGCCTGTTCACTCGATGCCAACCCCTGTATGCCAGCTGTTGTACTGTACTTTTCAAGGCACTGTACTGTAAGATTAAAAATGTTTTATTTATTTTTTGTGTTTGTTTTTTATGTGTTGTGTGAAAAGTATTATAAACCTATTACAGTACAGTGCTATTTCCATTTAGTTAGACTTGAAAGAATTGATCATTCCTTCAACTCCTAACCCACTGCAATCTAGCATCTAGTCCTTAACTTACTTTGCATCGCAGCAGCATTTATAGAGCTCCCACTTCCTTCTTGGATTACTGTTTCCCTAGTTTTTGTGACACTGCTCCATTCTGCCTTCCCTCCTGTCTTTCTAACCACCTCTCTTAATCGTCTCTGTTGCCTCCTCTTCCTATGATTGGCCCTTAACGCTGGTTCTCCAAGGCTTTCTGGGCCACTTCTTTCTCTTACTCTGTGCATTCTTCCTAGGTGATTTCTTATACTGCCATCACATCAAGCATAATTTGTAAGAAGATGAGGCTCAGATCATGACCTCTAGCCCCAATCTCTCTTTCCTGAACTGGCTAGTGAACATTTCCAAGTAGATACCTCACAGGCACCTTGGACATAATATGCTAAAATTTCTCTTTCTAGTCCCTCTATTTCCAGCTAAACAAACTTCGTTCATGTGTTTGCCATCGTGATGATGATAACACCATGGATCCAGTTATCCAAGTCAGAAGTGTGAGAGTAATTTTTAACTTCTTCCATTCCCTTAATCCAATATCCCATCAATCACCAAATTCTGTGTTTCTGCAACCTAAATATTTCACAAATCTATCTCTTGTCTGAATTTTTACCATCAGATTCAACTGGTTTTTTACATTTGTCTTTCCTCCATTTTCTACCAGTGGTGTGCAGGTAAATGTTTTGCAATCACTTCTCTGAAGAAAGAATAAAATCCCTGATTTGAAGTATTTGTCAATTTCCATGAGGTAAATAGTCACAGCACGACTAATTTTAAGCAACCAACGTGATACCAGTGAATATTGAGTTGAGAAGTGACACTAATCTTTGAGTCTCTTGAGTTTATGAGTTGATTCCAGCACAGAACTCTTTCTAATCAAGTGTTTCTCCATTCTGACTGCATACTAAAATAATCCAGTATTTACATATATATATGTGTGTATGTATATAAACACACACACAATGCACAGACCTTGTTTCGAGAGTTGAATCAGTTTAGCTCCCAATACTGACGTATATAAGACTTCCACAAGTCTTTGTACAACTGAGGTTAGTATCAATTCTGTGCACCTGAGTGATCTTTCTAAAATCAAATCTGATCATGACCCTTAATCATCCCTAACCCTATGCCCAATTAAATCAATCTTCAAAATAATAGTCAAGTTCTTAACAAAACTTTTAACACCATATGACCTGGCCTTATTTTTGTTTCCTATGCCTAAGGTATTCCTTTTGCCTGGTTAACTTCCCCCAAGTTGTCAAGTCTAAATTTAGATAGCACTTCTTCCAGGAAGCCTTCCTGCATAAATGAAGGCTGGATTTGGTTCTCCTCTTGCTGTGCCACAGTACTTTGGATCCTTCACTAGCTCCATGAAGATTGTGATTAGGTGTGTCTTATTCATTTTTGTATCCCCAGAGTCTAGAACCTAGTTTTTAAGTGAAATTTCAATAATATATTTGAATGAAAGAATGAGTCTTATTTTCTCATTTCCTTATTAGTATAAAGTGCTTATTAAAAATAATAGGATATAAAAATTAGAAAACATAGAAAGTCTGAAAGAAGGCTACCCATAGACCTACCTTCTCCAAATCTATCCACTCAAAAATTTATTAGTATATATTTTTTCAATCGTTTTCTAGCATAGATAATTTAATATGTCTAATACATGTTAACAAAGATTATCATCAGTACTTATATCCAGTGTGTGTTTAGGTTGACTTCTACCTGTATAAAAATAAAATAATCAGAATGTAATATACACACCAAATCTCCCCTACTCTTTGCTTTTGTAGAGAAGCTATGCTTCTTTGCTTTTGAAAATTAATGTGACCTAGTAGAAAAAGCTGAATTCAAATGTGGCTCTGCTTCTTTTGGGCTGTCATTTAAATCCTCTGAACTACACTTTTCAGAAGTGAATAAACAGGATTAATAACACAAACTTTAAAAGGTTATTGTGAAAAAAAGGTTATTGTGAGGATTATAAGAAATGACAACTGTATAACATATAGTTTTATAGTTTGATAATGTTGAATGCTAGAAAATTTGGCGGAGAATCAGGATTGAGAAAAAATAATGAGTGGCCAGAAGAGGATCAATCACAGCAGCCCTTCTAGAGCGTGGTTCTATAAGGGTGTGAAGGTCAAAGCCAGATTGCAAGGACTTAAAAAGTAACTGTAGGCTATAAAGCGGACCACTCACTTTGACAAAGAAAGATAAGAGAGAAATACGTAATATCTAGAGGGGGCAGCAGAGTCAAGTGAAAGTTTTTCAAATTAAGAGACAGCAAAGAAATTGGTGGCAAGGGAGAGTGTGAGGATGAAAGAGAAACATATCTCAAGTGGGAGGTTGGAAAGGTCCAGATGCCAGAGTGAGTGTTAGACTTAGTACCCAAACTTCATCACTAGAAGGATAACTTTCCTTTAGATTTCAGGAAGTTCAGATTAAAATGAGTACGACCAATATTTTTAAGACCTGCATTTCTCTTCAGGAAAAGAGATAATTCTATTAAAACATACCATGAGGCAATGTTGATTATTGAGGGATATTTGAAGGAATAGATGCTGATGTTTCCAGTTACTAGCAGTCATCTTTGCATTTTTGATCATTGGTCAGAATTAAGCACAGAAATACTTGGTAGCCATATTTCATATCCACCTCAGAATCATTGTTATTGTTTTTGCTCAAAAGAATTTTGAGAAATCAAGGGCTAAATAATTTTATTTATTTAAAAATAAATAAAGATTTGAGGTAAAGGAGACCTAGAAAGTGTCACACTTCAAACAAAACACTGTTTTGGTGCCTTCACTCAGCTTGTCTTTTGGGCCAAGGGGACAAAGCCACTGCTCTCATGGAATTTACTCCTTTTTTTATTTTTAATTTTTTTAATATTGGAGTATAGTTGATTTACAATATTGTGTTAGTTTCAGGTGTACAGCAAAGTGATTTGTCATGGAGCTTATGTCTGAACAAGGGAGTCTGATGGGACAGAAGTAAATAAGTAACTGCACAGTGCCATATTGTGATAAGTGACAAGTGCCTTAAGAAAAGCAATGCTGACAAACGTGGTAGAGTGCCAGGGGGCAGGTTGCATTACTGTAGTCAGCAGGGTCAGGAAGACCCTCTTGACAGCTTGACGTTTGAGATGAGACTTGACTGGCACGAAACAGAGCCGTGGGGAAGACTGAGAGTATGGTATTCTAAGAGTTCAGCAAATTCCACCTTCTTAAAGTGGAAAAGTAGAACATGAAAGGAAGGTTCGTTGTAGCTGAAGATCAGGATAGCAAGTGAAGGCCAGGGAGAATGGAACAAGGTGAGTCTGGAACTTAGGCAGGTGGCTTGCAGACCACGGTGAGGAGTTTAGACTGATGGTTAGTCATTGTGGGTTAATCAGAAATAGGATCTGATTTCTATGTTACAAAATCTTCTGGATACTGTGTGAAGAATAAATAATGTAATTTGATCATATTACTAATTACTACTGGTTACAAGATGCGTAAAAGCTCAATTCATTGGTAGCCTGTTTAGAATTTTGATGAAAGAGGTTTTAAGGACTCTCTAGCAGTTTCTTTAATTCCTTTATGTTACAGATGAAGACGTTAAGTTCCAGTTGTGAAATAATATACCTAAGGTCATCCAATCAGTTACCAGCTGAACCAGGATTAGAACATGCTTCCCTATCTATTGTTCTTCCCACAGTGCCTCACTTTCTCCCTTGGTTCTGCCACACTCCATAGATACAAGGTCCTCCCTAAATATAGCATCACAGGAAGGATGCCAGCCTTGGATCATTTCAGTGACTCTTCTAGAAAGCATGGAGAGTGCTGCTTAGAATGTCACACCATCTATATCAGTCACCTAGGTTTCTTGTTACAGATGCAGCTACTGATACTAAATCTCTGGGAATGGGACCTAGTTATTGCACCCAGAAGAAAGAAATACTGGAAAATTCCAGGAGTTGTCCAGTTTTCAAGATGGAACACTTGTCAGATTTAATTATGCTCAATCTTAAGCAGTGTGATTATGCTCTCTCTAGTGGACATTTTTCCAACACATTTCATTTCTATTGTCACCCCACTTCCCAAAACAGTTTTAACAGATTGTCTTAAAAAACAAGAAGTCATCTTGTGAATGGAAATAGCTCCCAAACCCTTTATATTCCTATGGACAAACCTACAAATCGAGGACAATGGCTAATCTAATTACCCATAATTTGGTATCATTCAAGTAAAAAGGATTTAGATATGGTATACTGATTAGGAAGGAGGGAAACAAATATATTTGAGAAATATATCCATCAAAATGGTTATTTAAGCAGTAGGATTTTGGTATTTGGAAAATTCATTTATATTAAACATTCCATCTGCCTGATGGTAGTATATAAAGGGTCATTAATAATGCTTGTCTTTTATCATTGGGGAACATTCCTAGTTGAATTGTATTTGTTGACTACTTCTTATAATTTTCTTGTTTGTAAATACAAAATCTTGCTATGTACATTTTAAATTTTAAGTTTCACACTTGCTTTCCAAACCAGTATCTAGTCGTGAGGTGACCTTGAGGGTGGGGCAGCAGCTTCTGAAGGACATTAATACAGTAACAGCAAAAAATGGCTGCTACCTGTTGAAACTTTACTTCATGCTAGAGGCATGGTACCGACTTTATATGCATTGTCTTCTTTAATCCTCTCAACACACTCATGAATAGGTATTAGATCCATTTTACAAGAAAAATAAAAACCCATTACCATTTTACTCAGTACTTGTTCATATTGTGGAGTTAATACCAATCTCCTGAGCAGTAGAGAAATTTTCCCAGGTTTCTGGGTGAGGGCTTGATCTATGAGAATTTCAAAAGTTGAGTACAGTTGCTCCAGCCTGGTAAAGGGAAACAGGCAGGCTCTGATAGAAGATGCTACAGATTCTTTCACCTTTTCTGTATCTTTGAAAATTTTCATAAGAAGAAATTGGAGAAAAATCATAAAACCTTCTTGCTAGACACCAACAAAGCAATTAATAAAATCCAACATTGATTTTGTAGAATATTACTAATCTACTATAAAATTAGTAACAGAAGTATGTCTTTAACTAGATAAAGGGTATTTAACAAAAATTCTTCATCTGACTTCCAAGTTTGGCAAAATATTGGAAATATCTCCATTAAAGTCAGAAACAAGAAGGGAATGACTACAAAATGGCTGCTCTTCACTGTTAAAACAGGGTTCTAAGCAAAGATGAAGAGAAGATAAAGAAATAACATATGTAAGATTCGAATAGGAAGAAACAAAGCTGTTATTACTTGCTGGCATTATAATTTCCTACCATAGAACATCTAAAATAATCTATAAGCTAATAAAACAAGATCACCATAGATCTAGGGAACCCAAAGTGTTCTTATATAAAGCGATAACCAATAGAAAAATGCAATAAAAAAGGGCTTTCTATTCAGAATAGCAACAAAACCTGTGTGGTCCCTTGGAATAAATACAACAAAAGAGGCCCAAGACTTGTACTGAAAAAATGGCAAAATGTTATTGAAGGAAATAAAATAGATCTGAATAAATAGACAAAGACAAACTATTTTCATAGATGAAGTTCCCAACATTATTACAAATGTTCAATACAATTTTAATCAAAACTTCAATGTGGTTTTTACTGAAACTGAACAAACAGAGTCTAATATTCCTATTAAAGGGTAAACAGCTAAGATAACCAAGAAAAGTCTAAAAAAAAAAGAATAAAGACAGGGGATCTGTCATATAGATATTAAGGCCTGTTATAAATAAATACTTAATTAAAACAATGTGAGTTTTATGCTGGGATAGATAAGAAGATCTATATAAAAAATAAAGAGTTGAGGGACAGACTCAAACATATATACAAAATTTTATACCATAGAAGTACAATAGAAACACAACTCTGTGGGGAAAAGATGGACTCAATAAATAATGCTGGAAAAACTGGCTTTCTACATGAGAAGAAGTAAATATGATCCTTACATAAAATTATAAAATAAAATAAATTCCAGATGGACTAAATTTCAAAATGTGAAAAGAATCTTAAAAATATATTAGATAAATATTTGGAAGAACATGTTCTGAAACTTGGGATAAGAAAGGATTTCTTAAGAAATACACAGGAGGATGACTCCTAAATAAGTAGGTTATTATATTTGCTCATATCAAAATTTGAACTTCTATATGACAAATAAAACTATAAATAAAATTTAAAACAGGTCTCATACTGAGAGAAGAATTTATAAGGGCTATTATGACAAATCCCTGATGATTAAAAAGGAAGAAAGAGAGGAGGGTGTGGGAGAAAGGGGCAGAGGGATGGAGAGAGGCAGGAAAGGAAGGAAAGGGAGAAAGAAAGGAAAAAGGGAGGGAGGGTAGGGAGAGAGGAAGGATGAAAAAAAGAAAGCATCCTAAGAGAAAAATGAGCAAGGGTCATGAACAGTACCCTCTAATTTAAGGGAGAAAAATTTGAATGAGCAAAAAAGAAATGAAGGACACTGGATCTAACTAATGACAATCAGGGAACTGCAAATTAAAATTAAACAGAATATGAAAAATAATGCGTATATATATATGACTGAGTCACTTTGCTGTACAGAAGAAATTACCACAACATTGAAAATCAACTATACTTCAATATAATTAAAAAAAAATAAAACTATGTGACTTCTCTGGTGGCGCAGTGGTTAAGAATCTGCTCGCCAGTGCAGGAGATGCAGGTTCAAGCCCTGGTCCTGGAAGATCCCACATGCCGCAGAGCAACTAAGCCCATGTGCCACAACTACTGAGCCTGTGCTCTAGAACCTGTGAGCCACATCTACTGAGCTCTCGTGCCACAACTACTGAAGCCTGCACATCTAGAGCCCATGCTCCACAACCAGAGGAGCCACCGCAATGAGAAGCATGCACACCGCAATGAACAGTAGCCCCCCTCGCTGCAACTAGAGAAAGCCCGTGCTCAGCAACGAAGACCCAACACAGCCAAAAATAAATAAATAAATAATGTAAAACTATACTGCAATATCATTCCATAGCAATCATATTGGTGAAAAGAAAAGTTAAGCCTGACAAAGTCAAGCACTGATAAGGGTATGGAACAATGGAAATAGGCATACTCTGCCTATGGGTTATACATTGGTACAGCCACTTTAGAAAATATCTTGACACTATCTATTGAAGCTGAGTATGTGCATGTCCTATGGCCCAGCCAGTAAACATACTCTTAATCCCGTGTACCAGAACATTCTGTGCAAAATTGTTTGTAATGGAGGAACAATGACAACATAAATGACTGTCAATAGGAAAATGGGTTAAATAAATTGTGATATATTCATATCATGCCCAGCAGTGTTAACTTAATCTGTATATATCAAGGGAGTTACAAAAGTATATACCATCAGGCAATTTGCTGAATTATACAAAGACTTTCATGTAAAAAAAGAGCTTAAAAACACACAAAACAATACAATATATTGATGGTGGAGATACATATGTTTGTAAAAACATTAGAACATAGATTGACTCAAGAAATCTAATCAATATCTTGGCATTGGTTAGGGAGGGAAGGAGTAAGTAATGGATTTAAGGAAAGCAGCAAAGGGGACCTTCATTTATACTATATTGTTTTATATAAAATAGAACATTCAGTGTATATATGTGTGCATGTGTATGCATCTGTGTGTGTGTGTCTGTCTCTATAATCAGAGTTTAAAGTGACAAAAATTAACATTTGCAATATGAGTGACAGTGTTTTTACATCAAATTTTACATTTTTCTACTTTGTAATGTTAAAAAAAGAAAAACCCAACTGCGACTCCAATGCTGAATTCTGATAATTTGGGGCCAAAGGACTGCCAGAGGTATTAGAATCCTAAGACGCAACCTGCAAAACATTATGCATCAAAAGTGGTAATTTAGGTAGGTTTATTCCTAGATATTTTATTCTTTTTGTTGCAATGGTAAATCAACATCATTAATCATTAGAGAAAAGCAAATCAAATCTACAATGAGGTATCACCTCACACTGGTCAGAATGGCCATCATCAAAAAAATCTAGAAACAATAAATGCTGGAGAGGGTGTGGAGAAAAGGGAACACTCTTGCACTGCTGGTGGGAATGTGAATTGGTACAGCCACTATGGAGAACAGTATGGACGTTCCTTAAAAAACTACAAATAGAACTACCATATGACCCAGCAATCCCACTCCTGGGCATATACCCTGAGAAAACCATAATTCAAAAAGAGTCATGTACCAAAATGTTCATTGAAGCTCTATTTACAATAGCCAGGAGATGGAAGCAACCTAAGTGTCCATCATCGGATGCATGGATAAAGAAGATGTGGCACATATATGCAATGGAATATTACTCAGCCAGAAACGAAATTGAGTTATTTGTAGTGAGGTGGATGGACCTAGAGTCTGTCATACAGAGTGAAGTAAGTCAGAAAGAGAAAGCCAAATACCGTATGCTAACACATATATATGGAATCTAAGAAAAAAAAATGTCATGAAGAACCTAGGGGTAAGACGGGAATAAAGACACAGACCTACTAGAGAATGGACTTGAGGATACAGGGAGGGAGAAGGGTAAGCTGTGACAAAGCGAGAGAGTGGCATGGACATATATACACTACCAAGCGTAAGGTAGATAGCTAGTGGGAAGCAGCCGCATAGCACAGGGAGATCAGCTCGGTGCTTTGTCACCACCTAGAGGGGTGGGATAGGGAGGGTGGGTGGGAGGGAGGGAGACACAAGAGGGAAGAGATATGGGAACATATGTATGTGTATAACTGATTCACTTTGTTATAAAGCAGAAACTGACACACCATTGCAAAGCAATTATACTCCAATAAAGATGTAAAAAAAGAAAAAAAAAATGGTAATTTACCTGCTCTCTTAAGGGGAAGTCAAATCGCGGTGTCAGGTTCCAGCAGTGCTGCCAGTCAACACTTGGCTCTAAGAGTCTCAAGTGTTTTCTTGGAGGAAGTGCTTGAGGACACAGAGGCAGAGCTGCAGCCAAGGAGTTCTGGGGGAAATGAGGCTGGATAAGGTGGAACTTGAAAGTGTATTTTCACGTGGCCAGGGGAGGTCAGCAGAGCAAAACAAAAACTTACGAAACCCTGAAAGGCTGCATACAGAAGAATTTTTTCTATTTGGAGGTGCCCCTAGGGCACTACAATTCTTGCTTTAGTCCAGTCTCTCTCTCTCTCTCTCTCTCTCCTCTCTTCTTTTTCGCTTTCTTTCCCTCTCCATCTTCATCCACCTCTCCTTCTTCCTGCCCCCCCTCTTTCTCTCTCTCTCTCCATTCACTCCCTCCTTTTTTCTTTAAAGAAACCAAAAGAACATGGAGGTTAAGATGTGAGAGGTCACATAAGGAATTTATATTTTATATTTTGATTTTGTACTTTCCAAAACACCCCACTTGCTCTTACTACCCTTTCTTTCCCCAAAACAAAAATTACTGAGTACCTCAAATCTTTGTAACTTGAAGTCAACTTAGTTTTGTGGCTTAGAAGATACTATTTTATATCTATGTAAAATGTTTCTGGGGAATTTGAGAAAAATTGCTTACAAGTAAAAGTGGAGTAATTGCTCCAACTTTAGATATAATATAATATACTAAGGATAACATGTTCCTTTTTTGAAATGTGAAATGGTATACACACTTTTTTCTGAATACATCCCTAAGGTTGTTCATGTTCATTACAGCATTATTTACAACCACCAAGACATGGAAGCAACCTAAGTGTCTGCTGATAGATGAATGGACAAGAAAGATGTGGTACACACACACACACACACACACACACATACGTAGAATAAAATATCACTCAGCCATGAAAAAGAATGAAATCTTGCCATTCCGACAACATGGATGGCCCTAGAGGGTATTATGTGAAGTGAAATAAGTCACAGAAAAAGATAAAAACTGTGTGATTTCACTTATATGTGGAATCTAAAAAACAAAAAAAATGAACAAACATAACAAAACAGGAAGAGACTCATAGATAGAGAGGGAAGGTAGGTAGGGGAATGAGTGAAATAGGTGAGGGAGATTAAGAGGTTCAAACTTCCAATTACAAATAAAGAGTCATGGGGATGAAATGTACAGTGTGGGGAATATAGTCAATGACACTGTAATGACTTTGTATGGTGACAGATGGCAACTACACTTATTGTAGTGATCATTTTTAATGTATAGAACTACTGAATCACTTTGTTGTGCATCTGGAACTAACATAGTGTTGTAGGTCAGTTATACTTCAATGATAAACAAATCAAATCTACCCCCCAAAACAAATAAATAAATAATTAAAAATAAATAAGTAAAAATCACTAGCAATATATAGTCAAAAGTGACAGAAAATATTTTTACTTTGTGTAGAGACTTTTGCTATATTGTTGACCTCTGAACAAGGGGGTTAGGGGTGCCCACCCTCTGCACAGTCGGAAATCGAGTTAGGTTTTACAGTCGGCCCTCATTATATGTGGTTCCACAGCCCTGGATTCAGCCAACTACAGATTATGTAGTACTGCAGTACATACTTAGTGAAAAAAATTAGCATATAACTGAACCCACGCAGTTCAAACCCTTTGAGTTAACACCAGACTTCAGTTGACTATGACCTTTGTGTTATCAAAGGTTGCTTTTGACCTATGAGAACTCCTTCTGGGTCTATCTCATTCTCTTCTTGGTTCTGAGAGGAGACAAGAATTTCAAAAGTAGATTTCAAGAGAACTGTTACTCTTCATAAGGTTCAAGTTTTCCAACTGAAATGGGTGGAGAATTCTCAGAGTCTGGGCTCCTGCAACAGGTGGGTAATGAATATCTCTTGGACTGTGCTATACTGCTTCTTCTGGTCCTCCATATCTGTGTAGCATTGTCTGTGGTAACAATTCCTTTATTGCCATAGTGATATCTACACTGTTTTTCTACCTACTAAATTTCACTAGAAGTGATCACTCTAGTGCCAGAATTCCTTTAAAACATATGGTTGCAATTTTCAGGTTGAAAGGACAGCATCACAGTTTGCAAATTCTAGAATAAACATATATGTGGAATACACCTGCCAATAAGAATAAAACTGCTTTTTCTATTCCCTAATGAAAACATTTACAAGCAAGATATAAATTTGGAAATCTGCCATCAGACTCAACTAAATACACACACACTCACACACAGAGAGCCAGCACTTTAACCTATGTGACAAAGGGTAAAAATATTTGCTTACTTAATACCCGAGACAGAATGTTTATTTTGATCACGTTTATTAAAAATATGAAAGAAAAGTCTAATCCGTTATAATTTATGTGGAATTTTCCATAATAGCTGATGTTAACAAACTTTGCAAGTCCTTCAATTCATTCAGAATATAAATCTGTTACTGTCTGTAAAAGATTAGTCGATGAAGGTTCAAAACCATAAGCAGGTACTTAGTGGAGTTTAAAATTCCTGCTAAAGTAAAAAAAAATTTTTTACAAATTAATTAAACAAGTTGGCTTGGGAATGATTCTCATGCAAAGAAGTATCAGTAGTGTTTTGACTTGTTCTCTGTCATTTAAGTTTCAGGAACGTCTGTAGTGGAGCTGAAACCTAAACCTGGATTTGTTTGATCTTAAAACCTATATTCTTTCTATTACCTGGAAGGTTGAAGAAGGAAAGAAGTGATCCCTCAGGTAAAGAGAATGGTGCTAGCAAAGTTTTGAAGACTCGAAGCATTGTAGTGTGTGCAAAGAAACGCAAATGGCTAACGCAGAGTTGGAGGTTTACCCCTCAGGCAGCAACTACAGGAAACCATGAATCGGTGAGCAGTACAGAGTCAAGAAAACAATTAAGCAGATAGGATGCAGGGTAATATTTGCCTTTTAAATCTCAGCAGTCAAAATAAAAAGGATGAACTTTCGGAGGTTATTGAAATAATCCTGTTTCTCACCTAAAATTCTGCAGGAGATGAGGTTGGTGGAATGACTTGGAAGAGAGGATTTGAAATATCTTTAGGAGGTGAAATGAAAAGGAGCTGGTGATAGGCTAGTTGTGGGGAAGAACAGTCAGAGAGGAAAATGAGACAGTAGTCACTTCCAGTGGTCAGGCTTGGGTGACAGGAACCTGGAGATGTCAACCATGAAGAGCAGGGGCTTAAGAGGAGGAGCAATCCCATGGAGTGCCAAGGGTGGAAAATGATGAGTTCAGGTGGAGAAATCATGCTGCCTGTGTGGACATGTCCAAGGGTGAGTTGGATATGTGCCTGATGCTGGAATTTTGTAGATAAAACCATCAACAGGGATACAACTGATCAGAGGTAGACTGCAGAGTAAGCAGAAAAGTGATCACAGGAACACATTTACTATGGAGGTCAAGAAAGGAGGGCTTCGTAGGAGGGCTTCCCTGGTGGCGCAAGTGGTTAAGAGTCCGCCTGCCGATGCAGGGGACACGGGTTCGTGCCCCGGTATGGGAAAATCCCACGTGCCGCACAGCGGCCGGGCCCGTGAGCCATGGCAGCTGGGCCTGCGCGTCCGGAGCCTGTGCTCCGCAACGGGAGAGGCCCCAACAGTGAGAGGCCCGCGTACCGCAAAAAAAAAAAAAAAAAAAAGGAGCACTATTAGGAACAAATAGGACTACAAAAAGTCAGAAAACAAAAGAACGTTGTGTCGTGGAAAAAGAGTAGAGAATTTGATTTCAGTAAATAGAACTAGTAAGACCTGTTTTGGGGTTAAATATACCTGTGAATCTACATAAATAACTGTGACTATATATATATGTATATATACATATCCATCATATGTTTTTGTATTCACCTATGCATGTTTGTATATATAGACTTATGTTTTGTATATATCCTATGGTTTTATATTATGTGCATATATAAAACTAGTATATATGCCTATATATTTATACAGAACAAAATTGTATATATATTTATTATTGTGTATCACGTGCATGTAATACATATACATATATGTATATACATATCACGTGCATGTAATACATATACATATATATGTATACATATGTATATACATATACTGAATATATATTGCTATTAGTTATGTCTCTCTCTATATAGAGAGAGAGATGTTTACCCAACAATAAGTCTTACTATACCTGTAGTCTGCTACACCACACACACACACACACACACACACACACACACACACACGTGCGCGCACACACACGCACGCACAGACAAAAGAGAAAGAACTGAGTTGAATACTTGGCTGAATGTTAATAGTCACAAGAAACAAACAAGAATTCATTTAAGACTGGGAATTCTTTCAGCCATTTATCTGAGTTTTTAGCTTTTACTATTAGCACTCCCCCAAACTATAATTTGCTTACAAAAAAAGGACATGTTGTGTGTTAAAAAGATTAATAAATTACATTCTGTTTTCCAAAGTTATTGAATTTCTCATTTCTTTTCAGTTAATCTGGTAGACTTATTTATATACATATTATTAGCTAGACATTCTAATTGTGTTGAAATAATATTAAGATATGTATCATGCATTAAAAGAGTGTACTGTCCACTGTAAATGGCAGACATGAAATACAAATAACTAATAGAATATATGCAAGCAATAATAAAAATATATGCAGTATCCAGCAGGAATTAGAGGAGAGGGTGAATTTATTAGTTAATTGTTCATTTGTTCCTCATTTATTTAAGAATGGATTTAAAGTTCAAAACAACATGAGATAAAAGGCAACATGAATAATGAAGTGGATTCAGAGAAAAAAATAAATTTTAATGGATAATTTGAAGTCTACAGCAAATCGCTACACAGAATAGCATAGTTAAGGTCTAGAAAATGCTAGAACGAGCCACTGGTTGGCCTCTAGGCTTTCTGGAAAGGAGACAAAAATGAGAAAATCAATCACTCTATTCGTATTACCTACAAAGAAAACCTATTTCTGGTGCCAAAACTAAAGAGTTTTTCCTCATAGATAGTAAAAAAAAAAAAGAAAGAAAGAAAAATAAAAGAAAAAGAACAGTATACCACCCTAAACACACCTGTACACTAAATGGATTTCGTGGGCTGACTGTTTCCTACAGTGACTCTAAACATAGGCCAATGATGACATAATACCAAATTATGTTTCATAAAAGCAGTTTTACAAGAGAATAGACTGTATGGTCCAGATGTGTGGAGACCGGCTTGTGCGGTTTATTCCAAGGATGAATTTTTTTGTGTCTGTAGAAATATGTGCACTGTATTTCACAAAGGCAATCCTTTGCAAATTTATGTTGTTCAACCATGTATTTGATGAGTATTAAGCAGCAGTGAGTTCAAGGTTAGTGTTCTTGACAATCACTTAGGTGCAGCTATTTCAGTCTACTGGTTAAATAATGAAAATGCCTAACTCCCCCTGGGAATGGGATGGGTGCAGAGAAAAGGAGCCTGGAATTTTAGCTGTTTTTTAAAAATTGTGGCAAAATACACATAAGATAAAATTTACCTTCTTAACCAATATAAAGTGCACAGTTTAGTGGCATTAAGTATATTCACATTGTGATGCTACCATTACCACCATCCCTTCACAGGATGCTTCATCTTGTAAAACTGATACTCTACCTATTAAACAATAACTACCCATCCCCCCTCCAGCCTAACCACCATTCTACTTTCTGTCCCTATGAATCTGACTACTCCATGTTCCTCCTGAAAGTGGAATCATACAGTTTGAAAACATGGAACGCTTCACAAATTTGCATGCCATCTCTGCCCGGGGTCCATGCTAATCTTCTCTGCGTGGTTCTGATTTTAGTCTATGTGCTGCTGAAGTGAGCACTTTAGCTGGTTTTTGAGGGGAGAACAGGAACTCATCAGACTTAAAATGGGGGTAACAGCTCCCGTATGAAGGCAGAGTGGTCTAAAATTGTTTTCTGTGCTGCTGAAGACTGAGGTGTGGAGGGAGGCTGAAAGAGATGAGGTTAAAGAGACAGGAAGGAACCAGATGCCAAAGGGCTTTGTAAGCCCCTTTTAAGAGCCTGCACTTACATACAGTGAGACCAGAACAGGGAAGTAAAATTCGTATTTAAAAAAAATTAATTCCAGGAAAAAAGAGAGGCCTGGAAGAGGATAAAATTTGAAACAGAAAGACCAGTTAGAAGGCAGTGACAACTATGTCGGTAAGGTTTTCCTTTTCTATTTTTGCAAATCACTAGAGTGTTAGAGTGGGTATTCAGAATTGTAGCTCATGAGGAAATAAGTGTCTGCACTGTGGATCTAGTGTCCAATCTTCCTCTCCATGCTTAGAGGAAAACTTTTGACATTTTAGAAAATTTTGTATTTTAGCAAAGAATCCAGACAAGCCAAAGTCAAAGTCTAAATTCATATTTTAATCAAGGAAAGCATGTTTCTGCTCACTAATCTCTCTCTCCTTTTCCTCTTCCCATGTTTTAGAGGAAGAAGATATTCTGGGAAAAAGATTAATAGAGGGCATATCAAGATTGTCAGACAGGGCTTCCCTGGTGGCGCAGTGGTTGAGAGTCCCCCTGCTGATGCAGGGGACGCGGGTTCGTGCCCCGGTCCGGGAGGATCCCACGTGCCGCGGAGCGACTGGGCCTGTGGGCCATGGCATCTGGGCCTGCGCGTCCGGAGCCTGTGCTCCGCGGCGGGAGAGGCCACGGCAGTGAGAGGCCCGCGTACCGCCAAAAAAAAGACTGTCAGACAGAAATGCTAAGAAATCTGGAAAGGGCTGGAATAAAAACTTGCATTCTAGGATGTCTAATCTTGGCTTGGTTACCAATGGTGTTTCTTCCTATTGTAACACGGAATTGTTCTTAAGATAGCAAGAAACTGAACTACAAGAAGGCATATTTCAAATCAAAATAAGGACCACTTATTAAAGCTTCTCTACATTGAAATTGGTTGCTTTGGAAATATGAAAAGTTTTCTATCATTGAAAGTGTATAAAAAAATCTAGATAAGCACTTATCAAGTATAATGTATGTAAGAAATCATTGTAAGAGATAAAAAGTTGAGTTGAAGAACTGAAAGACCCTAAATAATTCCAAGATTTATGAATTCCACAGAAGGATAATATCAGATTATCTCTTATTAGAAACTGATGATTTTGAAACTCTAACAGAATTTCTGCTGATACTCCCAGTACATTGATATCACTCAATTAATGAACTATACCAACTTGCTAAAGAGTAACTTCCTCCTTTAATATTTTAACAAAGAGGCCCCAAACCATTATTTTGCACAGGTAATTGTTCAAAATTTAAGCAAGTTTATCCTGAAACCTGAGTGTTATGTCAGGAATAGAAGCATAGGCATTTCTTTCGCTTCTATGCTAATCTTCTCAAATTCCAGTTTCCAAATGACTGAAGTATCAAGGAAGCAACTTTCCACGAAAATAATTCACTCAATGAAGAGAATGAAATAGAGAAAAATGGAAAAAAAGAGCAAGAGAAATCTTCTATTTTAGAAAAAGCCCAACATCTAAAGAAATGTACCAAATGTATCAAAAGTGAAAAAAATTGCTGAAATATTTAAAAACTCCATTTATTTCATAATTAAAACTCTCAATTCCCACTCCTCTTTCTCCCCAATTTTAAACATCTTCCTGCTCTCTCTTCTCCATTCCATCTAACCTGTCAGCTTTCAAGCCTTAATCACAAACGTTTGGACCACTGTGGTCCCCATGCTCTTTCTTGTACCTCTGATCATATCATCAAATGCACATATCTTTAAAAACACAAGTCTGATCTTGTAATCAAGCTGTTTTACAATCATTTTGCAAGGGAGGAAACTACAGCTTATAGGATCACAAAGCTATGAGCATCAGGCTGGAACTAGAGTTCAGGTCTCCTGGACCCTGTTCCAGAGTCTTTTCACCTCAGGTCAAGGTCTTCCTAGGTATTGTATGTATATTGTAGGTACTAACAAAATTATGCTGCCCCCCAATAAAGTTTGAACAGAACACTGGGACTGTATTTTTACCTTAAAATTTTATTTACAAAGTACAGAAAGCCTATTCTTCTCAGTTGTCAAAGTTCAGTGTTGCAGAGCAATTGCTCCTAGCACGTTAAGTTGCCAATTTTTAAAATCATTTCCCTCTATTTGATTGTCTGGGATTTAACTCCCTCTTAAATATGCAGCAAGAAGCATTTTATTTTGTTTTCTTTTTTGCTAACACTTTCGTAGTAAGCACGTGGCTCATATATGTTAAAGGAAAATATTCTCAAGGTTAACATTTGTAATATTATATCGACTGTTTATATTTTCTTAATACTGTGTAAAATTTACGATTGTAAAGAAAAAAGGAATATCAAGTGTATTCATTTTCTGCTCTTCACTCTAATTCCCATTTGATTTTCATATTAAAAATTTCCAAATTCTACATTGAAAAATTCATGATTTAAAGTAATGAATTTGAGTTACTTTGCTACAATGTTAATACATGCAAAATTATAGTAAGACATGGAATAGATAAATATTTTGTTTTTAAAATTAGTCAGACCTAAAAGATATTCTGTTATATAATTTATCAAATAAGATTATTAGACTTATTGCAATATAATTAGAATAAAATAAATATAACTGAATTATACAATTATGACTTTAACTTTCATTTTCAAGTTATTTCTGCTTTAATGATATATTTAAAAATTAAAAGTGAAATTTCCTGATAGAAAGTTAAAGTAAGCATAATTTTTAAAAATTCCATCTTTGTATATATCAAGACAGCTAACTTTTAAAAATATTTAGTTTCCTTGTTTTTCTGTGATAATATTGATGCTATAGTACAACACAAAAATATTCAAACGTGTTTCTTAAATTAAGTGGTGAAGTATATTTTATAGTGAGTAATATGTGATTAAGTTTTGAGTTATATAAATATTTGCTCACTGATATCAAAATGTCCTTAACTTGGATATACTATAATTCACTTTATTTACTGTTAGTTTCAATAATAAAATGATCAAAACATGGTTTGAATATCCTAGCTATTATTTTTAAAACTACCTAGCACCAAGAAATAAAAACCTGCCATTGATGTTGACCACTTCCATTATTTTAAAAGACTGAATTAAATCCAGCACACATTGTGAATTGTTTTTGCTTCTTTTTAGGAGAGTTGTAAAATAACCAGGCAGCCTTATCTTAGGTGAGACTGTTTCGGCTTGGAAATAAACAAAGCTCTCTCTCAATGAGCTAGGTTCATTTCTTATTTGTGTAATACTCTGGAAGAAATTAGGTTTCAATAAAGTCCATTTTTGTCACTGCATGTAGCAATGAATATCACACCCAGCAGGGCACAGTGGCACCTGGCTGTCCAGACCCCAGTGAGCACAAACCATCTGGGGGTAATTACAACAAGGTATTCTTTAAGGACCAGATGGGACCAAGGAACAGAAGCCCCGACCCCTCCCAGTCATTTACAACATAATTCCTTTCAATGATATACTTAATCCTCCCACCAGCTATGCTTTTCAGCTTGCTGTTGTCACTGTTCCTTTATGTTAATTCAGTTTCAAGACGGAGCAAAAGAGGGGGAGAGAGAGAGAGAGTTCAAGAAAAAAAGGGAGGGGAGGGGGAGAGAGAGAGAGCCACCGGCGCCTCTGGAGACCAAAAGAAATTATTCATCTCTAAATTGTTTCCACCACAGCAAGTACAGTAACAAATTTTTTTTTAAAGGGGGCTGAAATTATCCTAAAGAAGGTCAATGCGACAGCCCTGTGTGGCACCAGCTGAGGTTTACTCAGCCACCTGTTAGCTAGAAAGCTCTCTGCACACACGCTTATGATGCATTTAACCAGTTTAAAGGGTCTTTATTGTCGGCCCAGCCACCTCCATTCAGTAGGCCCGAGCCTTTAGGCCCGCTTTGTGGTCATATGTGGCACACAAGCCTTAATTCAATTACGCTGTAAGCCTATCCAGTCTGCATCACTGCCCTTTCACTTTTGTGCCATTTGTCTCGTATGTTGTAAAGAATTTTATTTTGAAGAGGGAAAGGCACCCTACAACCCACTTGTCTTTATTTTTCATTTAAGGTTTGTGCCGCAGGTGCGCTGCCACTCCCGAAATGGATTCATCTTTAAGTGAATTTTAGATGGAGCGTTATTTATTGTTTGGTGACAATGCTTTTCTGGTGTTGCTGACTTTTATTTTTTTTTAATTAGGTGTTTGTTCCAACTCTCCGCCAAATCAACAGTCTCTGAACTTGAGAATTGAAAATTCAAAAGGAAAAACATAAATGATAGATGAAAATGACAATTAGTCTTGTACTACCATTTTTTAAAAGAAATGCATTTCTTAGAATGAACAAATGTCAAATTTAGGATTTTTGGTTTCCCTTAAGTTTCTGACACCCAATATATATCAGTTTATATGAATGAGGCTTAGTGAAGCTCTGTTATTGAAAACTTTGTTTCAGATGAAATTATTAAATATATTAAATCTGTTCATATTGTTTGTATTCTGGGGCTTCCAAATTTCCTTGGCATCAAAGCAGTGCATATCATTGTCAAATGCTTGGCATTTTTATAATAATTTATGGAAATGAAAACATAAATAAGATTTCTCAAAGTCAGGGACTCATGTTTACTTTCATACCAAATTTTTCTTAAAAGGAAAGTTTGTCTCTTTAAAGCACACTCAACCTAACATTCTTATAACTGTCTAAATCCTACCCCTTGAGTTCAGTGTCCATATGAAGGGTATGGGTAATTTCAAATCAACATTCCCCCAAATCGTTAAGTGACTTGTCATGGGAGACTGAAGGGACTTCAAAGGAGGGAGAGAAGAATCTTCTTTGCTATTTCATATCAATTTCTCACCCAAGTCAAAGAAAGAACAATAGTGCTAAGCTATCAGTGTTACTCGAGTTGTGTGTATCAATTCTCACTGTAGCAACTTTTACACGTCTTTTGTATGGAAGTCCTATCTCTTTAAATTACTGAATCAAAACCACAAATATGAAACATGCAAAACGGACCAAGACATTCTAGTTGGCAAGAAAAAAATAAAGATATTTGCATATAATCTTCAAAATAAATAGGATTTCAAAAACTGGTTTCTGTATACATATAAATTTAATGGATGTGTTTCTCTCAACAATTCTTTGCCCATTTCCATTTCCTTTAGGTTCCCATTTCATAAATAAGAAAAACTAAGGGTTAATAGAGAGACTAAGTAGCTCACTTAAGAGGTCAAAATTCTTGTGATTTCTTATTGAGGGCTCTTCCTATTACATCATAAAACCTTTATATAATTATTTCATAAACTTCACAATTTTGACCCATCTGCACAATTCCCTATACATATATGTATTAGAGCACCTTATCAATATTCTGTGAAGTGTGAATAACAACTGAACTTATAAAAGTCTAGACAAAAGCAAAAATAAACAAATGGGACCTAATCGAACTTATAAGCTTTTGCACAGCAAAGGAAACCATAAACAAAACAAAAAGACAACCTACGGAACAGGAGAAAATATTTGCAGATGATGTGACCAACAAGGGATTAATTTCCAAAATATACAGACAGCTCATACAGCTCAATATCAAAAAAACAAACAACCCAATCAAAAAATGGGCAGAAAACCTAAATAGACACTTCTCCAAAGAAGACATATAGATGGCCAACAGGCACATGAAAAGATGCTCAACACTGATAATTATTAGAGAAATGCAAATCAATGAGGTATTACCTCACGCCAATCAGAATGGCTATCATCAGAAAGTCTACAAATAATAAATGCTTGAGAGGGTGTGGAGAAAAAGGATCCCTCCTACACTGTTGGTGGGAATGTAAATTGGTGCAGTCATTATGGAGAACAGTATGGAGGTTCCTTAAAAAACTAAAAATAGAGTGACCATATGATCCTGCAATCCCACTCTTGGGCATATCTCCAGAAAAGATGAAAACTCTAATTTGAAAAGATACATACACACCAATGTTCATAGCAACACTATTTACAATAACCAAGACATGGAAGCTAAGTGTCCATCGACAGGTGACTGGATAAAGAAAATGTGGTGTATATATATATACCCACATATGCACACACACACACATATATAATGGAATATTACTCAGTCATAAAAAAGATTGAAATACTGCCATTTGCAACAACATGGATGGACATAGAGATTATCATACTAAGTGAAGTCAGTCAGACAGAGAAAGAAAAGACAAATATGATGTCACATATGTGGAATCTATTAAAGTGATACAAATGAACTTAATTACAAAACAGAAACAGACTCACAGATATACAAAACACGATTATGATTACAAAAGGGGAAAGGGGAAGGAGGAGGGATACATTAGGCTTGGAATTAGCAGATACACACTACTATATATAAAATAGATAAACAACAAGGATCTACTATATAGCACAAGGAACTATCTTACAATATCTTGCAATAACCTATAATGGAAAAGAATCTGAAAAAGAATATATGTGTGTGTGTGTGTGTGTATATATATATATATGTGTGTGTGTGTGTGTGTGTGTGTGTATTACTGAATCACTTTGCTGTACCCCTGAAACTAACAAAATATTGTCAACCAACCATACTTCAACAACAACAACAAAAAGTCTAGAATTACACCCAAACAATGAGAAAAATGGCCCAACTTTGTTACATTGAAAAAAAGAAAGCTCTACATAGGTATAAGAATATGTCTTTAGCCACCTTTAAATCCTTTCATAGGATTCTGAAGAAAAACAATGGCAATGAAATTCGGCCAGTTTCACAATCTTCTGTGTGACTCACTTAACCTGCTTGCATTGTGTACCTCTACATTTTAATATCAAAAGTATTTGAGACTTCATTTTGTAAGGACATTGGCATTGTGAAATTCTAGAGTATCTAAAGGCATCCTTAATATGAAATGTGAGAACCCAACTATGTATGTTTTAAAGGCATTTTAAAAGAAAAGAAATATAGAAGGTTAGTTTCATTATAGAAACTATCTTTTTATCAGCATTTTACTACCTAAATTTTTTTTCCCAAATTTCAAGCATATCATATTGCCTTTGAAATAATGGAATCTGTAATAACCCCATTAATAAATTCATTATTATATACCAAAGGAATAGCTCTTAAAATTTAACTGTCCGTTATACTTTTTTTGGTAGCTCACTTTATACAACAGGATAGAATTTTACAATATTCATTTTGTATTCTCGGTTTCCAATAAAAATCATACACATAACTCGTGAAAATAACTTATTTAAGGAAATGTTGAACAAAAAAATAAAAATATGTAGAAAACCCAAAACAATAACGAAAGCCATAATTGTTATCCTATTTATGTATATAAAATATCTATATACAAAATATATAAATATATTTATATAAATATATAAATATAGTTTATAAAATTTATATAAATATTATATGTATAATATTTGAGAATTCAAACTTAATATAGCTCACTAAATCAACGGACTAATGAATAGTTTTGAATATTTGTTATTCAGCAGCTAATATTTTCAAAAAATATTCAAAGCTGAAATTTGAAAACAGATCATAATATCAAATTTATAATACTTTAGGAACGTTATTCATTATTTACAAACTCTCATTTAAGGAGAGTTGTAAGGGAAAAGCTCAGATAAAAGGAAACTGATGACCTTCACACTACAGTGGAACACAATTTTAGCTTTGCAGCATACAGATTCTGTCCAACACAATGGTGCCTCCTGAGATTCAAATGTGCTTTGGAGAAAACTATCACTTCACAACCAGGACCTGCTCCTGCAGACCTCCCTTCTCTTTCAATGGGATTTTCAAATGCATTTATGAACACAGGATGGGACATACATGAATGTCTCTAAGCCAATTATGTAGTTTGAGTTCAAATAAACTACTTCTTTACCAGATTTTCTGGTTCTTAAACATGCATGAAACTATTCGTTAATCTTGAATTTCCAAAATTTGTCTAGAAAATTCATGAGAAGATTTTTGTGCATATCATTTTGCCATAGTCAATGTTAATATCAAGAAATTTCATATGATGTCATGAGTCTAGAGGAAAAGTGAAAAATCAAGTCAACTGGTTTTTTTCTGTGTGCAGAATGCCAAATCATGGGTGGTGTGAATTTTTCCTTGAATTCTTCATTTAAACATTGTTTGGCAAAGTTATATGAACATTTTGTTGCTATGGCCAACACTTCTTAGTTTGGTATGGTAGCTAGAAACAGGAGATAAAATATGGCTTCATGCTAAACTGAAGAATGAAGACAAGCAAATTCTCACTAATCCAAAGGGAGATGAAAATACTAGAATGAAAGCTAGAAGACTGATGAAATAATCTCATAATTATCTTTTATTCTTATGTCTCCACCACCTCAGACACCCAGGTGACCCTAGCTATCTGAAAGAGAAATACGGTAGATCAATGACAAATGTTCATCTTCAGGGAAAAAAAGCTCCTGGGTATCCTCCTATTCACCCCTAAAATGGATTATAGATGTCTATTACTTCCACTTTCAGCTCTGTAACAATTTCTCAAGTAACACTTGGTTCTGAGATTACACTGGAAGGCAGTCAGTATGGAATGGGCTGTTGTTTCTTTGCATTAAGAAAGAGGGAAAAGAATAAAATGTAGATGTCTGTAAGTATAGATGAATATGCGAGTGGGGAATAGGGTTTTGTGAGATGGTTCATTTCTTGGTTTTGGCACTCTGGGGAGTGTGTGTGGATGTTAAGTGTAGGCATGTATGTCAGAAACACACATGCATCCACATGATACAGGAGAAATTAGCATCGATAGGGTCATTCTAGATTTCAATGACATATTTACTTATTTTACCAAAACAAACACTGCATATTGAGAACGATTTAAACAAAGTTATTTAATCTTTAACAATCCCGCAGCTTCATTGTACAAATAAGGGAACAGAACCTAGAGAATGGTGTAATTTACCAAGGTCACATTGCTAATAAGAATGAAAGCTGGGGTTTGAACCCAAAGATGTCTGAGTCCTGAGCCTGTGCTGGTAACCACTATATGCCAAGAATTAAACATGTGATAGGTAGTAGCTGTATGATATGTCTACAGTACTAATATATTTGCAAGTTCTCTTTCCCTTCCTGTTTTCTGACCATCATTAGAAGTAGTCATGAAATCTGGAAATTATCACTGGGGTCACACCTGGATGCAAGAGTAGATGATTATCCATTGTTACAGAGGCTTCCCAACATCTCTCCCACATTCTCTGAAATGCTACCTAATATAAGTTGATTAATTGGCTACATCTTTTGAAATAAAAATGTCTGTTAGAGTAAGGCTCTCAATTTCCCTTGCCTGGAACAAATATAAAGTCTCCATAAATATTTGAATAAATATTTGAATGGATGAACAAGATATTTCATTTAATTATATTGTTCTTTACTACTTAGGGGTGAATGAGCCCACCTACGGGAATGGAGTTTCATTAGATGTTTTGGAGAAGGGAGCAGAGAAAGGAGCAGATGTAAGAAACCTGGCGAAAGGTGGTCCAAGTGATGCCAGCGTAGAGAACTCAGGATGGCCTGAAGGAACATGTGAACACACAATGAGGGGGGCAGAAGGCTGCAGAAGATCACAGTTTAGAAGGAAACAGGGGAATGCCAATGATTTTATATGTATGCATGGATTTTATTTCACAAAGGTTCTCTGGCTCAGTCAAGGCTAGAGAACCTTTGCAAAATACTATATATATATAACCTTTGCAAAATACTATATATATATAAAACCTTTGCAAAATACTACATATACATAAACTTTTGCAAAATACTATATATATATATATATATATATATATATATATATATATATAACCTTTGCGTGTGTTTCCCTGACTCTTCCCATGACCGTATTAGAAAATGCTGACGACCTTGTCCTTGGGGCTTTTTAATGAGAGGCGTGGTGCCTGTGGCGTCGCCGGGGCGCTTCCTTCTCCAGGTCCAGCTGAGGGCACAGCAGGACCAACCAGCGGCCCCAGGAGCCGCCGGAGCCTCCTTTCTCCATCTGCTTTTCAACTGCAGCGGCGGCAACAACCCCCAGGAAGCGCGGGGCGCAGTCGGGACTGGGCGGGAAGGTGCCTGCAGACATCCTCTGTAACTAACCTTCTGGAAGGCTATATATATATGTAACCTTTGCCAAGTACTATATATATATAACAAAACTGTGGTCCTCTACATCCAGGAAGCACATTAGCTTCTGGTACTCAGAGCAGACTTGTCTAAGCAAGCTGTCAATAAACACAGCAGACTGCCATACAGGCCTGACTCTACTACTCTACCTTCATTGTCATCCCTTCTTGACTAAGTTAAGAAACATTCTGCCCTTTGTCTGAGGCTTTTTCATCCAATTTCCAATGTTTGTGTATTTTCCCCATATTTTTGCCATTCATGTACACAGAGCGAGAGAGATGATATTATAATATCAACACTATCAGCATGTAACACGTGTTGCTTGGTCACTGGGTGCAGACGCTCTGCTCAATACCTCACATTTTTTTCTCCCAAGAAGGCTAGAGGAGATTTTATTATTATCTTCCTCTTACAAATAAAGCAGCTGAGGTAGAAATCATGGATCCAAGTACACATGTGGAAAGTAACCCAACTGGAATTTGAATCCAAATAGTCTGACGCCAGAACCACACTCATAACCACTGTACCAGACTCTCCCCCTAGGTTTGCTCATTAATAAACCAAGTGACTCATCAAGACCACTAAATGTTCTCAGAACTGTGCTAAGTCCTGGAGGATACAAAAATGAATGGAGCAATAGCTGCAACAGCACGGAGGAAAAACACCTGTTTCTATCTCTGCTGGTCTGGATATCTTCACGGAGAATGTAACCATATGAATTTCGAAGGATGAATAAGAGAGAAACAAGGGAATGTGAGGCTGGGAGACAGTCTAGGCAGGAAAAATACTGCACAACGCAAACAGGGCAAAGAATGTTCGCCCTGGCCTACCTCAGGCTTTCCTCCTGCACATGCGCACTTTCCTCTGCTTCTGCTGATTGAAACTATTCATGCTCCAAGACTCATCTAAACTCCTCCCTCTCCCAAAGTCTGAGGTTCTCACTGCGGAGATTGAGTCTCACCCTCCTTGAATTCTCTCTGGCGCTTATCTTAATCCAGCTGGTATTCTGATTACTTCTGGACCTGTTTTATTTTCTGTCCCAAGCATCAGGTAGTGTCTTTCTCATCTCCCTTTCTCTCACTACAGGTCACAAATCCTTTGACTTTCACCGCAGATATTCCCTCTGCTTGGTACACTTCTTCCCTCCAGCTCCTTTTTTTCTTCTTCAGGCTCTCCTTTTAAAAATCACTTCCTTCAGTAAGCCCTCTCTAATTCCCCCAGGGTTCTCTTAGATGCCCCTCTTATGTGCTCCCATAGCACCCACTATGTCCCCCATGAGAGCAGGTGGCACACTGTTTCATAATGGCCTTTGTACAATTCTGTATCCCCCCACTGGACTGTCTGCTTGGTGTGTCATGTTCACGTAAAATGGATTTAACAGATATTTGCTGAATGAACAAAAGAAGAAATGGCTTGTTTAAGTTGACTGCTCTCTTCTTCCAGGAGGGAGGCCAGGATTGAAGGGTGTGAGTGGGAGAACCATGGTGATAGGGTGGAGATGAGATACGATCAGATCAAGGATCCTGTTGGATTAAGGAATTCTACCACATTGGGAGAGGTAGATCCATGTGTGCTCCATTTAGGACCATTTTAACCCTGTTATTTAAGAAGTCCTGCCAAGACCCTAACAAAGAAGGTACTTCCCAGAAATCTTTAGGTACCCGTGAGCATTCCCAGACTGAATTTCTCATCCAAGGATTTCAGTTCTAGCCTCTCCTTTTGTTGCAACAGGAGGTAGTATCTTTAAACTTCAAAGCTTGTAACTCAAAGGGTACGTAAAAATGTCCACCCTCACTGTAGCCTAGTTTTATTATCTCTACAATTCAGTGGACATCTGTTATTTTTGCCTGTGTAATTTCTTCTAGTAACATTACCTCCTTAAGAAACTATCCATCCCTTGTCTAAAATCCAGGACATGACCCCAGTTAGGTGCTCTGTATCTGAATCTTGAGGAAAATGTCACAAAAATGAAAACATTTCATAACTCAGTGCCAATATTTCAGTGGCACGCTGAAGATAGTGGTGAGACTGGGTAAGCTGCTTAACTTCTCTGTGCCTCAATTTCTTCATCTACTAAAATAATAATAATAATAATAATCTGTTGGCCCAAAAGTTCATTCGGGATTACGGAAAAACCCGAACGAACTTTTTGGCCAACCCAATACTACTACTACTACTACTACTACTACTACTATTACCTACCTTATTGCACTGCGGTGTGGATTAAAGATGTTTATATGTGTAGAACACTTAGACAAGGCCAGGCACAGAGAATGGGCTAAATAAGTGTTGTTATCTATTGATATTATAGCATGGCTGTTAGAACTTTGAAGTTGCTCTGTTTCTATCCACTATGAGGCCTGGCTGTAGGATTTTTCCTTCAGGTTTCTAGGTTACTCCAATATCCTTCCAAAAAGAGTTTTTTAACTTAAGTTGGCCTGAGTCAGTCTGTGTTGCTTGCTGCCAGAAAACTCTAATGGTTGCTTCTTTCACATACTGTAGGTCTTTTCTCCCCAAAGTGTTTATTAGACTCTAGAGGACAATAACCATATATTATTCACCTCTGCATCATCTAGAACACCAAGAGTAGTGCTTTGTATGTAAAGATATTCATTTTGGTGACTGGAAGACCAAATACATGAATAATACCATTGACCTCTTTCTTTAGGACTTTATCACTGTTTTTCTTAGCAATAAAAATCAGATCCAGGGGCTTCCCTGGTGGCGCAGTGGTTGAGAGTCCGCCTGCCGATGCAGGGGACACGGGTTCGTGCCCCGGTCTGGGAAGATCCCACATGCCGTGGAGCGGCTGGGCCCGTGAGCCATGGCCGCTGAGCCTGCGCGTCCGGAGCCTGTGCTCCACAACGGGAGAGGCCACAGCAGTGAAAGGCCCGTGTACCGCAAAAAAAAAAAAAAAAGGAAAAAATCAGATCCAAGAGCATCATGATCGCCTCCAGGACTCTAAAAGTGGCTCATCTTGCTTCTGTTTTGAATAGTTTTTATAAGTATGCTTGCATTTTGACTTAAATATATCTCCTTTTCAAAATTTAACAATATTTAAATATTGGTAATAAATGTTATGGCTCATACCTTGTTGGTATTCAAGAGATATTCAGTAGATACACTTCATAACCAAATTATATTTATATCTGTGTGATGGAACACCTTGGAGAACTATAAGTGCCCCTTTGATGATTACGGCCACATCCAACTTTAAGATCCTGGTAATTACAGTATATACACATTTAATTTTCCTGAGCATTTCTCCTAGTTCTTCATTTCTGCATTGGTGAAGATGGAGCTGGAAAAGGAAGTCTGAGGAAGAACAGGCTTTAGTGAATCTGTCTTGAAATTATGTCATAACTAGAATCTAGGTTTTATTTAAATAATTTAGCATAATTTGGGGGAGGAGTTGCTAGAGATTATGGACTCTTAAAAGCCCTTACCCCTCACCCCTCATGCTATACTCTAGACAGACAGGTACATTCTGTGAGGTATGTGGTCTTATATAGGGGCAGACTGGGACAATATAATGTGGTTCCTAATCCACTCCTTGGGGGCAGGGAAGGAAGTGTTTCCTCAGCAGAGATTTAAATTAAAAATGGGGGTGGAGGCAGGTGTATGGATACTGAGCACAAGGAAATGTTCAAAAAAAAGTGAACAACCCGTACAAAAGCCTGCAAGTAGGAAAGGGCAGACCTTTCTGAGAACTGTAAGTACCTCCTAGGGGATAAAGTGTACAGGGTGAGGGTAGGAATGACCAAGACCAGAGAGGCACATAGAGGAGAGGTCTAAAGGACTTCATACTACTTTTATAGTTAGCTCCTTAGATGACTCTGTGCTGGATTCACAGTATGTTTACTCTCATTTATTTATTCAGAAAATGTTTATTTACTGCTTGCAATATGCCAGGCTATACAGAAACAAACAAAACAGACAAGAGCCTTGGGACTTCCCTGGTGGCACAGTGGTTAAGAATCTGCCTGCCAATGCAGGGGACACGGGTTCAATCTCTGGTCCAGGAAGATCCCATATGTCGTGGAGCAACTAAGCCTATGCACCACAACTACTGAGCCCTGTGCTCTAGAGCTCTCGAGCCACACCTACTGAAGCCTGCACGCCCAGAGCCCGTGCTCTGCAACGAGAAGCCACCACAATGAGAAGCCTGCGCTCTGCAACAAAGAGTAACCCCTGCTGGCCGCAACTAGAGAAAGCCAGCACATAGCAAGGAAGACCCAATGCAGCCAAGAATTAATAAATAAATAAATAAATTTAATATATATATATATATATATAAAGAGTTCTGTTGTTGTAGAAATTATAACTTGGTCAAGAAGGCAGAGACTAATTTATCAAATAACCACAAAAATAAACGTGAAATTATACGTGAGGTGCTCTGAGTGTGCCAAGGAGTACTGGACCATGCTGAGAGCTCAGGAAGGATACATAAGAGTTGTAGAAGGATAAGTAAAAATTGGCTAAACCATAGGAGAGAAAAAGGCATTCCAAATGGATAAAATTTCATGTGAAAAGGTCCTGGGGTAAGCACAGTGAATGATAAAAACTGAAAAAGAACCATGGGGCCCAGAAGACAGAGGTGGGGATGGGTCAGAACAGTAAGATGGAATTGTATTAAGGAGTTTGTCTTGTCAGTATCCTAAAAGCAATAGGAAATTGAACAGTGTTCAGCTGAGTTGTGACACAACCAGACATGCACTTTATAAAGATTACTCTGGCTACATTGTAGAAAACATATTTAAAATTTGGAAGAGTGTATTCCATGGTGACCCAGGAGAGGGGTTTAGCACCTTGGATTTGGGTGGTAGAGATGGCCGCGGAGCATTTTGGATATACTAAGAAATCGTTAAAAGGTAAAATCCACAGGACCTAATGGATTAGATATGAAGGTTAGGAAGATGTAGGTAATTGATCTACATCTCCATTTGGTTTCTTTATCATATGATTTTTTATATCTATTTTCTTACTTCTTGCTTATTTGAAAAATATTTAAGTTCAAAGCATTACGTATATCTAAATATGAGTGAAGAATATTAATGCAACAACATGATCAAACTAGCTGTTCAGAAGTAAGATAAACATTTATTTCACCATAAAGAAATTATTTATCATGTTGTATTGATTCTGTGTGAAATAAATTTGATATCGTTATGCTTCTTTTTCTTTGGAAATATGACTGTCTTGTTTTTTGCATTTATTTTTGCTAATCTTCCCATTGAAATTATGTTTACAGCATGTTAGTGAATACCTACCTCGGTTTCCCTATGAGTGAAGATAGAGTAATAAATCCATAACGTATTAGGAAAAGAAGTGGCATTTTTTAAGAATGCGAAGGAAGATGCTTCAAACTCCTTAGAAGATCTCAGTCCAACTGATTTACAAAAATAAATAGGTCATTTTAAAAACAACAATAGCTGCTTTAGAACCATGGCTACAATTCCCCATTTAACAATTTTTAAGGAAGGAAAACTTGCCAGTTTGATTGAAATTTGGTTTAAGCAGGATCTGTCTATTACAAATTGAAAAGGAAAATTAAAAACATGATTAGTTTGAAGCAAAGGCTTGTATAAAGATTGGACTCATTTCTATTTCAGTTTTTAATATTTTAAGACTTTCAGAAAACAATTTCATTGTTGTATGCCTGAATTTCCATTAGAATGCACTAATTACAATATTTACATTGAGTCCCTTAGAAAGAGAATGAAATATTATATAGAAAATAGTAAATATTTAAAACAGAAACAGGGACTTCCCTGGTGACGCAGTGGTTAAGAATCCTCCTGCCAATGCAGAGGAAACGGGTTTGATCCCTGGTCCGGGAAGATCCCACATGCCACGGAGCAATTAAGCCCGTGTGCCACAACTACTAAGCCTGCGCTCTAGAGCCCGCATGCTACAGCTTCTGAGCCTGCGTGCCACAACTACTGAAGCCTGCGCACCTAGAGCCTGTGCTCCACAGCAAGAGAAGCCACCGCAATGAGAAGCCCACGCACCGCAACGGAGAGTAGCCCCTGCTCTCTGCAACTAGAGAAAGCCCGCGTGCAGCAGCAAAGACCCAACGCAGCCAAAAACAATAAATAAAATAAATACATTTATTAAAAAAAAAAAACAGAAACAAAATAATTCTTCATGGAATGTTCAGATGTTCAGTCTTTTTAAACAAAATAATATTTACATATACTAAATCCAGACAATGTGTAGACAAAAATATACTGAAGCATTGAAAACTGGAGAGCCAGTTTGCATTTCAAGAATAAAAGATAAAAATACTGTTTAATTGTAAAAACCACTAGTAGAGTTTGATTTTAATATCTGTAGAATAAAAAAGGTCAGCACTTTGCTTTGTGTTTATATACTATCTAGTTATTACTCAAAAGACCTTAAAGGTAATGGATCAGTAGCCAAGAACTTGGAGGATGTCATCACAATTTTCATACAAACTTTGGAGACACAGATAACTTCTTCCGATTTGAGAGGAACTTCCCCTGAACTACAATAGATTTAAATAAAGAAAAGAAAGTATAATTTAAAAATCTGATTCCTGAATTTTGGGCCAGAAACAACAAAGAGAACATGCTGATGAAGTCAGTTTCCCAAAAAGGAAATTGAGCTTTTTGCTCTGGCAAAAAAGAATTCAATATTTTCATCAAATTTGATCCCAATCGTACAGTGTTCTCTCTCTGTCTCTTTGTCTCTCTGTCTCTCCTCCCCCTTTATCTTTTTATCTTTATCTCTGAGTATATATATTCAGACATCTGTACTTTCCAGATTTTTTATTGCTTATGTATTTATTTAAATAGACTGCAAAAAAGAGTTGCCAAGGGATTCCCTGGTGGCGCAGTGGTTGAGAGTCCGCCTGCCGATGCAGGGGACATGGGTTCGTGCCCCGGTCCGGGAAGATCCCACATGCCGCGGAGCGGCTGGGCCCTTGAACCATGGCCGCTGAGCCTGCGCGTCCGGAGCCTGTGCTCAGCAACGGGAGAGGCCACAACAGTGAAAGGCCCGCGTACCGCCAAACCAAGAAATACTGATCATTTCTTTCAAATATTCTGCATGCTTATTTCTGATGCAACCACTGTATTTGTACTGTTTACTATAAATTGAATTTGATTGAAGTACAATGAAGTAGCTGAAATTCATGAATTCATTATTCAAAAATAGTTTTATCTTATCTCTTTCCTGACACTGGATTCTTAACAAAATTCTCATCTGCATATTTCAATAGAGTCCTAACTGCTCTGAGGTCTCTAGCAATTCCTTTCCAAATCCATCCTACACATTGCTGCCCGGTTCCAACCTCCTGTAGTTCATCTTCAGTCATTGCACTCCCCTGCTCAAAATTCTTTAAAGTTTCTCTACTGCATATTAAATTAGGAGCATTCATGAGACGCAGGAATTAGGTCCTTCACGATCTGGCCCCAGAATCTTCGCTGCCTTACACATTGTAGTTACCCTCTTTACATACTCTACACTCAGTTAAACTAGACTACTATGCTACTACTTTGCACTACATTGCCTGCATTTGGGTTTACTGGTTGCTTTTTTGTTTGTGGGCCTTTATTGTTGAGCCCTTTGCTTGATATATTCTTCTCTGATACCCACATCTCTATATCTTGAAATTCTACCTTTTCATAAAGGCCCATCTCAAAAACCATTTTCTCCATGAAACTGTGTCTGATATTCTCAACTAGATGTGGGATTCCTCTCCTCTGACTCTTAATGCATGCTTAGTTCCTCATTAAGACACTTTTATTTGGCATCGTAATATATTTATAGGTCTGATCCCATGGTCATATTTGTCTCTGACCACCGTAGTACTGTAGCACCTGGCATAATTACTGTATTATGATTACAGTAATCTAAAAATATATATTGAATTCCTAGTTAAAACCTAGAACCACTGAAGTCCCTAATTCATCCCAAATTCTAAAAAATGAATCCCAAATTCTAAAAACACACTACTCATTCCAAATTCTAAAAACACACTACTGCATCTCAAATTCTAAAAACATCCCAAATTCTAAAAACACACTACTACAATTTTGCCTTCTTTAAGACACAGTAGGGAAAGTGAAGTGAAAAAGAACCCCCAAACAAATTTTTTTTAAATGTTAATTTTGTGATGTCAAAGGTATTTGGGGTAGAAAAGTGTGTCGAGAGAAGATGATATAGTCCTGAATACTGCTCCAGTATGAGCACATGTGATTTTGAATGTGTTATGTGTGTATGAGCCTATCTACCTACTTATTAATCTAAAAAAATACTGGAAATGCAGTGTCATCAGTTGATTTAAAAATGTATATTATTCTTACTATACAATGTTGCATGAAATTTACTTCATATATAAAAAATGACATGCTTATTTAGCCTCCATCTCTAAAACTGGAATACATACTAGAGTTACTTAACTACTGATATTTAATTATCCATGTTAGGTGTCATGTTTTCATTCTAACACTTCAAGATTCTCTCCGTGAAGAATTGTATTAATAAAGACTATGTTGCTGTTATCATTCAAGAGTATTCTTTTTAAGCAGGGCAAGATTTTTCCAGTGGAAGACACACATACACAACACACACACACACTCATGCAACAATCTGAAATCAGAAGGGCAATGCTAACAATATTCCAGAACCTCCCCCCCAAAACATACAATATATGTTTAAAAAATATTAAATACAGTGATCATGTGATTAGTCTCACTATCGATATTACGACAGTCTTTTACAGATTGTATGTATATTTGGCCCCAGAAAATGACTTTTTTAAAAAAAGCTGATCGTCTGAAATACATACTAGGAAAGATTAATGTAAGATGAATATGCAGACACTGCTCACAATACCAGCAAACGTCTTTGTTGTAAATACTTTTTCCACCTCCCAAAATATTAGATTTACATAAAGAGCGCTCTGATTTCCTGCAGATACAAATACACTTTTAACTATTCTTCTGGATAAAGGAAAAAGTTGGAGCTATGAATTTATTCGTATATTCTTTCCTTTGGCTCATTTGTTTGATCACTGATTTGTTCATTTTTTCAATAGCCATCTTTTACGCTCTTGCTAGATGCTATGCCCCATGCTAGTTAGTCAATGGCCTATCAAGGTAAGACACAATCCTGCCATTTTAAGTAGAGAAGAAATGCAGCCCAAGACCCCATTCTGTTTGACGGTAAATTTGGTGCAAAACGGTCCTAAAGCCATATTCTGTAAAACTGGTAATACAGAATTCAGTAGTCATAAAGTTATATTTCTATACATTTGGAAATAAATCGGGAAATTTACTCATCAAGCCATGCTCTTTTAGATTGGATAATATATGCAAAATAACAGTCGACTATGTTTATTTTCCTTGACTCACCTTCCTACTCTGAGGAACTATTAATTGTCTAAGAGGTCTGATTGCACCTTTCAAGCAAGGAGGTTTTGACCATGATAACCCTTCCAAATATACCAACACTGTGATCAAAGTCTTGATTCCACTTATATTTTAATCCATTTATAAATGCCATTTTTGTATATTCAGCTTATCTCCTTTGTTTCTCTCTGCCTTGGATAATATAGGTCACTCTTTCACTTTTGTATTCTAAAGATGCCAGACCGAGGCCACACATGAAGAACAGTCCCAGCTTCTCCCCTTTACCCTCCTTTCGTAACATGTTTTATTTGCCAGCTGATCAAAGATTGTGCTTCTAGACAACTCTCCGTAAACAGTTGGTAGAAAACAATGGATGCTGCTTTGTTTACCTTGTGTATTCACAAGTGCTCCTACTGGAAGAACCCCAGAAGTCCCCCTCACTTATATCAAGTGCTTTTAACAATGGTAAGTGTGCCTCCTTTAGTTTGCCCACATGTGTGATACTTCGGAATAAACCGAAGCATGGAAGAACCTATTCACATAAACAAACACAACATTAAAACAGAACTGGTAAAAACACTGAGAGAATCACAGAAAGAAAAATTGTAAAGATCCATTTGATCTCCATGCATAAATAATTATTTAAAACTTCACAAACAGAAAATATCAATATGCATCTTTGAGTAAAGCTTGTTAGCTGTCCTTATTATTACCTGCTTCATTAGCCTTGAGGACGTCCCTTCTAAAATAGGAAAAGCACAATCTGTATGCTAGGAAAACTACAAAGAAGCAATAAATTATTGCTGTAATGACATGCTAATTAAAATTTTGCTTGTAACTCATGTAAGTGTTTGAAGCCCAGCAAATTTCTCTTTTCATTTGTGAAGTGTGAAGGTAAATTGCCCAGTGACAGTGGGACATCGCTAACAAGTACAAATTGAATAACATGCTATCTTGCTCTATTAGCCCTGACTAGCATGTCTGAATTAGATATTCAGCACACTCCCCATTGAAGGCCTGATTGATAAATGCTACGGAGAATTTGTCAAAACAACAGGGGCTACACCCAGTGGGACATCAATATGCCCCATTTAGTCACCCACACAGCACTTCCTACATAGGATTGTCACATAAAATTAAGACTAGCCGCTAACCAGCCATCAAGCTTGTAGCAGACGTCAGGCAGCCTGTGTTCTGTATGCATATTAGTCACATGCTTAACAATTTGGGCTGTCAGGACAGAAGCATGCAGTGACCTCTGGAGCAGAGGTTGAATTTTCCAACTATATAGAAACATCATGCTCAGCTGTTCAAGATTTTAGACCATTTCCTGCCAGATCTGTGCACAGATGCAGTGCCCTAAGCTATAATCTGTGGCCGCGTCCAAATGACAAATGGCACAGGGAAGATTATTGCATTATATATTAAGTACCACAAGTCTGTAAATTATAAGTAAACTACTGTTCAGACTGTCTCCTCCAGCTTTCAGGATGATTTTCCTCTCCATTCTTTTTTAAATAAACCTAATAAATATTGGGTGAACCCAGAGATGAAAGCCCAGAGTTTGAATTAGCCATCTCCATTGCTAATTAGCTGCTTGAATATCAAACAGTTTTGGACCAGCTGTAATTTAATAAGGCATGATTGAGGTTGGCCTGATTTTGTTTCCCCACTGAAAATTCTTCTCAGGTGCAAGTTTGTATGATTTTAGAATTCTTGGTGATAGGTTGTTTTTGTTATTTCCCTTGTAAACATAATTAGCCATAAGTATGGAGTAACAATAATAAAAATCATTACAAATCTAACAGAATTTTTAATTGGGTCAGTTATCTTATTTCTACTGCATTATATTTAAGCTCTTCATGTATGAGGTTATCAGCTCAGACAATAAAGAACTAAAATATGATAAAGTCAATAGTGTGAAATAAAATGTATTCTCTGCAAAATCGAAAAACTTGTCATCCTCTAATTCAGATCTTGCCATCTGGCATGAAAGCTAGGATAACATTTTAAAATAAATTGCTTAAGCTTTGTTTTACAAATAGTCTAACAAAACATCTGTATGATATGTTAAAGAGAATATGTCAAATAATTTTTGTCTTTGAAAATCATATATCTGTTGAAACCTGAGGAAAACGATTCTAAAAACACTTAGCACTGATTGATATTCTCCATGTATTTTGGAATTCTTGCTTTTGTTCTGAGACCCAAAGCAGAATTACTCAATTAACATGAGAAATTATATTTCTTATGGCACTTCTATAGAATACAATTACAAGAAATATGTGGTATGTGATGAAAAATCACTATTAGACTTGAATAGTATTTCTTCTTTCTAGGACATAACATAAAGACAAAACATATTTCTTTTTTCTAGGACGAAAGGCAACCTGCTACTCGAATTCTGTATTTTCCTTTTCAGAGATAACACGTAAGTGAAATCTTGCCTTTTGCTACATTCTGAATTTTATATATCCTAGAGTTGGAAATTTTTCAGCTTTTTGATACATCTCAGGGTACGTATCTCTGTTTACGTAACAAATCTAATCATAGGACTCCTTCCATAAAATCATTATTCTCCACGAAGATAAAAGACACCAGCTTCCTTAGCCTATACAAAATAAACATTGAATTTCAAAAAATTGGTGAGCTGTGAAATTCTCGTTCATTTACATTAAACTACAATAAGCTGTATGTCAAACCTAAAACGAAGTTTGCTCAGTGTGGTTCAAGTGACAACCAAAATTGTAACAAGGGTCTAAACAATGGCTAGGTACCATCACATTGTTGGGGATTATTATGAAGGCAAGTTAGGGCAAGGAGGAAATAGTTGAACATTTAGCAGTATTAATCTGATGATTTCCTCTGAACAGCTATAAACCTTTTTTCTTCCAATATTCTTTTAAAATTAAGACCTATCCCAGTGATATGAGTGGGATAGCTCACATTTATTAAAGCTAGAAGCAGCAACCAATTCCATTTTTTAAAAGTGCTCATTTTAAATTGTTTGACAAGAATTTTTTGCATAAACTTTTTATTATGAATTTCATAAATTCACATTTCCTGCCCCCACCTCCCCTCAGTCTTCCAGTAAGAACAGAAAAACAAAGGACAACAGGGTCCTTTTGCCTTAGGCAACAGTCTGCTGATGGATATTGCAGCAGCTGAATTGCTCCCCATTCACATTCTAAACCCTCTCTCCTAATTGTCATCAGTATCATCAATGTCACTAACTGAGACTACTGCCACAATTTTACAGCCCTTCAGAGCAATATTGCCTTTGGCTTTTCTCCTGGGGCTTGCTCCTTGCTTGGTGCAATCTGTGGAACCACTTAGCAAAGGATCTATGTTGACTTATAACAGGTACCAGATGATGCGCCCAGACCTCTAGGCTAGTTTTATGCCCTTATGGTTGGTGCGCCTGCCACTGATGTGTGTGTGTGTCCAGATGTCAGGGGAGAGATGACATTTCTGCTGCCATTTTCTTGAAAGAGCTTCAGGTTGGTGGGAATGAACTCAACAGTATGTGAGAAAACTTGATGTGTAAAAGAAATAGTATCTTTCTTATTCTTGATAGCTTTGTACATTATTGAACCTAACCCAGAATTTTCACTAAGCATATTTATACGCCTGTGTTATTGTGATGCTTGAGAAAATAGATGAAATTGCCTCTCTCATCTCACTGATTTCCTTGATATTTAAATATTCTACATTGTTCTTGCAATTTATAAAATTTATGGAAAAATATTCATATTTACAAGTTATCTATAAGGATTTGGAAAGAAACTACTCTCAAGTGGCTATTTTTAATAACAATTTTTATTAATAATGTTCTCTCAATGAGAAAAAAATCATTTCTTTTCCCATAAATTCATATTTAATATTTCTTCCTAAGGGTCAAATTTGGATTAAAGTTCATCCGTAAACATATATACACAAACATAACTTGAGGAAAATTATATTGTCTCTGTAATTGTTACATATCTCTCTTAGTAAACAAATAATTAGATATAAATAATAGCATTCACTTCTCATGGGGTATAAATATATTTGGCATCGCCAGCTATATTAGCAATTAGGACAACTGTGTTTGTGAAACAGGTCATGATATATCTACATTTTCTCTATCTGAACTTCCATAATTTCAGCTAACAATTGTGAGTTCTTATTGAGATTATTTTATCAATTAATGTCTTCTTCTATGCGACTGTAAACTCCATGAGAGACGAGATCATGTCCCCCTTTTTACTTATCATTTTATCCACAGTGACTAATAAAAAAAATATCTGGGTCATTGTGAAGATTGGTTGAATGAATTATTATATGAGCAAATTAATAAAGGAGTGGATGAACGAATACATAAAATTACTGGAATTACTAGGAAATTTTTAGTACTTCAAATAAACATTGAACAGGCAGCCTGACATGAATGCGGTTAATTCTCAATGCTGTTGAGGGGCTCACTGTGCTGCCTCTACCTGGAATAGCATATTGCCACCTCCTCTGAACTTTTAAGTAGATCCAAGCCTTGAGGAAACTCACTTTAGGTAAGCTGTTCAAACTGGAGAACTGGAGAACAAAGAAGGAAAATTCCTGGGATAACTTAATCTTCAGGAGGGATTCTGATAATTTGCTCTTTCATTGTACCTAGGGAATGCTACTTCAGTTGGAATATCTTTTAAGAATTAGGCTTTTGTAATGTATTTATCCTCTCAAAATATGGAAGAAAACAGGGCATTTTTTCATAAGGTGGATACAGTGAAATAGAGTTATACAGCAGTTCCTCTATTTTAAACAGAGTATCACTAGTAATGCATTTGATTTCTTTCCCACATCTTGGCCTAGGTGGAGATTTCCACCATTTCTCTCTTTTCTTGGTTCTATGATGATTTGCTATACAGATTGGATTACAGAAATACTGTTTGCCTAAGGTTTCCCCTGAGGACCACCCAAGAGCTTTCCCTGCCACAAATGGTAAAAGCCTGTGACTTTAGAGGATTGTTTGCCTAAAGCATATAGTACCTATAAAATATAAGGGACATCTGTCCTGCAGTTCAGATGGTTATGAAGTAAATCATTTGAAAATTATTTCAAAATCTTTCTGAACAAGTCAGTTCAGTATAATGCTTTTGACAGATAATCAGCAATGTTTGATCCTAATGATATCTCTGTGTGTGTGTGTGTGTGTGTGTGTAAGAGTCTTTAGAATACCCTTATTTGTGCAATTAAGGTCCATCATGGCCATCTTCCTGCAAAAAGCAATACAACTGGTTAATGCCAGTTTGTCTTATTCTGCATGGAAGAAAGGATTTTTCTAGGGTCATAAACTAAATTTGATATTCTAATAATACATCTTATATAATAATCCTTTCTGGTAAACATGAATTTAAAATTGTTTAATCCTTGAGCCAATAAATGTTCTGTAAAGTTAAAAACAATGTAATATATCAGAAGTGGTGTTTTATGATATTTACTATATACTATGTTTATTTTCAATTGTAATACATATTTAAAAAGTGAAAAAATATGCTATGACTATTAAACTTTTATTTTCAAGGTAAAAATTACATACACACACAGATTGATTCTGTACGGGAAAGCATAGTGGATAAATAACTGAGAAATATGGTTTCTGCTATAGACAGCAAATTAAATCATTTAATTCCAAAAATTTAATTAAAAATTGAAATCCATATTAGATTTCCACATTGATCAAAATAATGAGGTAATTTTCCCAAATTCACTTCATTCACTGTGTGTGTATGTATTCATACGCCTATGGTAAAGAAAAATTCATGTATTCCCCAATATCACTTTTAAATCACCATGCCTAAAATAAAACCTGTTTTTTTTTTATTTCTTCTTATGATTCCTTATTTTATTCAATATTGTCACTGTCAGGTTTTCAATCACCTAAATGCTTATAGTTAATTTTGGACCCTCCCTCCTTTGTAACTGCTACAGGACTTGGTAACAGTCCATTAGTTAGAAGAGCTATACATAAGTCCTACACGACTGCTTTTAAGCCCTTCCGTGCTTGCCAGTTCCAACTGTCACTACTCCATTCCAGGTCATTATCACTTGCCCTCTAAAATCCTCTTTCAGCAGCCTCCTAAATGATCTCCTTGCGTTCATCCCTCCCACACTCAGATAGCCTTAAAAAAAAAAATTGTTCATTTTATTACTAATGTCATCAGAAGTATCCCATGGCTACCCATGGCTAATAAGGCAGTTCTGAACTGCTTTGCCAGAAATCAGGGCTCTTGATAATTTCCCTTCAACCTCACTTTCTGTCATTGTCTCCCACTCATCACTCAAGCTGGACTGTTCTACTGTAATGCTCTGAATATTCCTACTTCATTATTTCTGTGAACACTATCACTATTTCTTATACTCAAAATGACCTTCTCACTTCAAACCACCTAGGAACCTGCCTCAGTCAGCCTTTCTAATTTCCTCATCCCTGATGCCCTGCTTTTTAGTAATCACTTAGCCCTTGTGCTATATTATATTGTATGATTATCATGTTTATGGTTACATATGTTTTACCTACCAGCTAATCTCATGGCTCTAACAGAGCCTGTTTCCTCTTTCCCCACTGTGTGCATCACACAGGTAATGTCTCCAAACTACTTACTGAGAGAATAAGAACTCTACACAAAGGTTAAACTATTTTAACTGTATAAATACTTTACTTGATAGAACCAAACATTTCCTAGCCTATTAGATCATATCATATCAAAATGATCATATCAAGCAGATGTTTTATATAAAATACATTTCCTTTGATGCCAAGATGTGAAATCTCAGTAAAAATGAGCAAAACTGAAGTTAAATCCTAATCAACTTATCCTTTTCTTTGAGAAACACCACATGTCTCTCATAAATAATCATGTTATTTGAAAACAAAGAAATTTTAAAAATTACATTTTCTCATATATATATATATATATATATATATATATATGACAATTATTACAAAATGCAACCTGGGTGAGTCTTATTCATTTATCTACTCAGGGACTAGCAGAGTACCCTGCATATATTGTACGTTTAAAATAACATGTATCTGGAAACAAAGTGAAATATTAATGACTGAGATCCCACAAACTATAGTCAGAAACTTGTTCAAGTGCACAATGGATGAGTTATTCAGCTTCCTCCCACAAAACAGTATTTTAAAAGCCACCACTAACATAATGTTATAATACAGTTTAAATATCACATTTGCTTCTGTGTGTGACACTCTGCAAGAATTTTTATCTCCAAAAGCTCTTTTTACCCAAAGATTAGTAGCCATAATAAAGTGTATATATTTAGGGTTGTTTTCCGTGACATTTTTGATGATTTTTTTTTTTTTGCGGTACGCGGGCCTCTCACTGTTGTGGCCTCTCCCGTTGCGGAGCACAGGCTCCGGACGCGCAGGCTCAGCGGCCATGGCTCACGGGCCCACTCGCTCCGCGGCATGTGGGATCTTCACGGACCGGGGTACAAACCCGTGTCCCCTGCATCGGCAGGCGGACTCTCAACCACTGCGCCACCAGGGAAGCCCTTTGATGATTCTTAAAAGTCCAAAGTAAGCTTGCTCATTTTGCAGATTTGGGCTGAGAAGTACAAACCATTTAGTAGAAAGCCACCAGAAAACTTACATTTGCGGAAACAGGAACACCAGGGGATAGAGCCTTTCTTTCCATGACTTGAGCAAATTATTTTATGAAATTTGTTATTCTGACCACTGTGACACTATTAGATGAATATTTTTTAAGTTACTTCTCAGTTTCTAACATCTTCCTGCAAGGCCAGAGAGTTAGAGCAGTCAGTTAGTGTAGGACTCGATTAATATCCCCCGATTCATCAGACAGACTTCCTCTGTCATAGAATCACAAATAAACTTGTCATCCCATTTAACCTGCAAACCTGTGCTTCTAATCACAGTAGGATGGAGAATTATTAGTAGGTCTTTTCTGACGACTGAAAACAGAAAAGTAACTCAATCCTTTCATGATGAGGAGTAGCAGCACCAACTTTAATTATAAGGAACAGAGGGGGGCTTCTCTGGTGGTGCAGTGGTTGAGAGTCCGCCTGTTGATACAGGGGACACGGGTTCGTGTCCCGGTCCGGGAAGATCCCACGTGCCGCGGAGCGGCGAGGCCCGTGAGCCACAGCTACTGAGCCTGCGCATCTGGAGTCTGTGCTCTGCAACGCGAGAGGCCACAACAGTGAGAGACCCGCGTACCACAAAAAAAAAAGAAAAAAAAAGAAAATATTTTAAGATATATTTCTGTCCTGACCATGATATTAACATACAAAATAATATTCAAATACATCTTGTTTTTAACACTGCAAATGCAGATCTACTATAGTACAGGAAGAATTAACTGAAAGTAACGAGAGGTCATATCTTTAAAAGATATATTGCTGTTGAAAAATATGGTTTAATCACACTGGTTGACTTTTTTCTGAAAATGGGTTAAAATTTACACACCACTGGAGATCTGTTTAAGAGCATGTGGGTTAAACACACTGAATCTCCATCCCAAACACAGTAAGGCAGCTACAAGTCAAACATAATGACAGTGCTGATTAATTAGATACTCCTACCCCCAGCACTTCAGAGTGATTTATGGAGACACATCTCTAGCCTGATCCATTGTGCTGACTGGATTAATGGAGTGAGCTAGAAAAATTCACTGGCAACAGTATCTGGCAGCCCAGCAAAACATTAACCCTTGGAGTTTTCTTATCTAGCCTATTGACAGAATATTAATTATGACAAAATGTGCATGTCTCACCTAATTATCTCTTGATAGCTTGGTTTATGTTTGACATATAAATATAGATGTATATATTGTGTTGAATATTTGGATCTACTGAAATTCCTTGCATTAGAAAGAAATTGCACATAAACATTTAAGAAGAACAGAATTAGAATAAACTGTGTATCCATTATGGAAAGGAAACTATGCAAGCATGTCTTTTTCCTCTTAACTATATGCTTAGAGACACAGAAATTTCTTACAGAACAAAGAGAACATAAAAATTATTTTTCAAACAAAAAATATTCCCATTGCATTAAGAAATATCAATGTGTAGATTGCCTGGTGGTAGTGAATTCTGGAATAAAGAGAAATTCTGCCTAAGGGAGAAAAAGATGTCACTGATATATAAACAATTAAACATATTCTGAAGTATGTCTGATCAGAAGTGAGCATATTAGCACATAAATTGCTTCTGGTGTATATAAATAAAGAACCATATATTATCTGAATCTCAAAATTAAAAAGCTTCATAGTGCTATTTCTGCACAGTATTTAAAGCTTTGTAACAGTGAAATTGAACCTTCCCTAAAATATCTAGTACAGTTATGAGATATATCAATACATTCAGCTTTAATTATTTTTGTGGTATTTGAACCATCCTAGTTATATTTTCTAAATATGTTATGTTAAACATATGAAACACAACTTTTAGGTAGACTTGCTTTAAAAGTCTCTGGATAAAAATGTCTTTCAATTGGAAGCAAAAAGTAGAACCGAGTAACAAACTCCTAATCAAGCAGCTCTACCTTGCACTGAGACTAAATGAATAAAGAGTTAATTAATTAAAATATTTGTAAAAACTAAGTTATTATAACAGTATAGAAAGGATAATATAAGGAAGCTTGCAAAACTCTGTATTCTTACCTCGCTGGTCACTCAAGGTTCATACTTAGAAGGCTTAGATTGTCGTGTATTTTCTTAAGTTCAATCATGGTACAAAAGAAAGGAAATGCAAAACTGACTAAATCTAAGTTCATGAATTTTTATTGCTCATGCCATCAAAAAATAGAAACTTAATATCAGGCTTTAATGCCCATAGGTACCATGCCTCATGAAACCTATAGGTTAGATCAAAGCTGCTGTCATAAATTGCCAAGTTGGAGTTTCCAACGGTTCTGCAAGGGTAATGCTAAATCGGTGGTTCTCAACTGGGGGCGATTTTGCTCCCCAAGGGGACATTTTCCAATGTCCAGAGACACTGTTGATTGTTCAAAATAGGAGCATGTTACTGACTACTAGTGGATAGAGCTCAGCTGATAAATATTCTACGGTGCACAAGATAGCTCCACACAATAGAGAATTATCCAGCCCCCAAAGTCAGTAATTCTGGGGTTGAGAAATCCTGCCCTAGGTAGAGTACATTTAAATAATTTTATCTGAAGTTTTCAAATGAACTTATTAATGTTGAGAATTGTATCTATGAATAAATATCAAGGCTTGATGATCAGTTATTGCAAAAAGTGGTAGTATCCACTTAAGGATAAAAAAGTACTCTGAAAACTGGAAAAGTGAGCATAAAGCTGTTAACACTCTCAAAGGGTGTCATCATTAAAACAGCATCAAGATATTAAGAGGCCCTGAAAATAGAACACAGACTAGTCAATAATTTCATTCATAATGTTTCAGATGCACAACTTTTGAATTTGAATATTTTGGACTTCTAAGGCCATAGAGTATCTAAAAACATTATTAAGTACCAGAAGAAAAGCTTTTTCTTATTTAATGATGCTAAGATTATGAATAGTGTTTAAAGAAAAAAATTAGTAAACCTTCTCATGCAAAATATTATAAAACATCACAAGTTAATGAAATAAGTATCTCCACTGAATACATGACTGAAGTTAAAATTGTGCATGAGACGAAAAATTTCAATTTTATTTTCCAATTAATGAAAACATTTTCAAACCAAACTGCTCATCTAATTGCATTCAAAGTTTCTATTTAGCAAAAAATAGACTCCAAAAAGAATAGCTTCTCCTTCTAATCATTGCTAGTAACAAATTTGAGAAGTTTATGTGGCTCCTGTCTCCAAGCTTTTTAATTTCAAGATTAAAATCTAATTATTAACAATAATAACAGCCTTTGCAAATGGTTGCTTCTCACTTGGGAAGGATTTTTCGTATTACAAATCTATTAAAAAATTTCTAGGTTCAAATATAGTCCCAGTCTAGTCAAATCTAGTCAAATCAAATCAAGTCAAATCAAACCTTTCCCAGCAATTCCAAGTCACTCACAAACATCTTTTCCTCTTAGAAAATTAGAGAACTTAAAATTTATATCACTCATTTTGGTACTTAATGCTGTATTGCCTCACTTTTTTTCTTAATTAAATTTTTTCCATTTATCTTTTTATCTTCCCAGTTAAATACTCAGATTATAAATTCCATATCGTAAAAATCTCTTCTAGTGATAAACTTAGTAATATTAAAAGAAGTAAAGGAGGAAAGAAGGGATGGAGGGAAACAAGAAGGGAAAAAGGAAAAAAAGAAAGAAAAATGGAAAAGAGAGAGGAAGAAAAGGAGGGAGATGGAAAAGGAAGGGTGTGTGTGTGGAGAACTGTCCTTTATATCACGCTTGTGTTATTCAAGAATAAAAGATTTCTCTAACTCTTCTTTAAAATGAAAGTGTTTTCAACTGGCTCAGAGATGTTGAAATGCATCAATTTCAATTCAGAAATGCAGACCCTGATCCCTATGCCTAGGCATAATATTTGAGGTTTCTCTAGTTTTTCTCATTTGAGATCAGTAGTTCTTAAAAATAGAACTCCCATATGACCCAGTAATCCCACTACTGGGCATATACCCTGAGAAAACCATAATTCAAAAAGAGTCATGTACCACAATGTTCATTGCAGCACTATTTACAATAGCCAGGACATGGAAGCAACCTAAGTGTCCATCGACAGATGAATGGATAAAGAAGATGTGGCACATATATACAATGGAATATTACTCAGCCATGAAAGGAGACAAAACTGAGTTATTTGTAGTGAGATGGATGGACCTAGAGTCTGTCATATAGAGTGAAGTAAGTCAGAAAGAGAAAAACAAATACCATATGCTAACATATATATATGGAATCTAAAAGAAAGGGATGGTCCTGATGAACCTATGGGCAGGACGGGAATAAAGACGCAGACATAGAGAATGGACTTGATGACACGGGGAGGGGGAAGGGTAAGCTGGGACGAAGTGAGAGAGTAGCATTGACATCTATACATTACCAAAGGTAAAATAGATAGCTAGTGGGAAGCAGCTGCATAGCACAGGGAGATCAGCTTGGTGCTTTGTGGCCACCTAGAGGGGTGGGATAGGGAGGGTGAGAAGGAGATGCAAGAGGGAGGGGATATGGGGATATATGTATACATATAGCTGATTCACTCTGTTTTACAGCAGAAACTGACACAACATTGTAAAGCAATTATACTCCAATAAAGATGTTAAAAGAAAAATAAAAAAGTATTGGAAGCCCTCAATTTGTAAATGGTCAGGCAGGTCAGAGGCTTGAGGAAACCCAAAATTTGCTGCTGACATCTGAAATGGGGGCATTCTTGTGAAGGACTTGTGGGGTCTGCACTAACTCTTGGTAGTTGGTGTCTGAGAATTGGTGTCAGCATAGTAAACATAAAATGATTTTATTCATAATTTAAAAAATGAGATTATTAGAACTATCAGATTCTACAACATAAAGTTAAGGTTTGGGAGAGTAAGAGGAAAACAAATGGATAAGTTGAATTTTTTTTACATGTGTTAAAACTAGACTACACTGCATGTGAATTTAACATATAATAAATGGTATTTCAAATTACTGGCCAAAAAAAAAAAAATCAGTAATTCTAAGCTCTACTTTAAGAGAGTAAACCCAGCTCTCAGGAAAGAGTATTAGAATATGAGGCAGGATTAACTTGAAAAACATAAAAAATTTAACATAATTACATATTTAGAAGGAAAACCCTTTATTTTCCTAAAATAATATACAGAAAGCAAAACATTTGCAGTCAGGGTAAGCTTCTTCAACCAGATCTCAGCCAATTATTTTCCCATCGAAACCCTTAAATATCTTCCCATCTCCTGGAAGATGAACTCTAATTCTTAAACTGTATAGGCATTCTTTCTACTTCTTTAATCTCTTCTCTTTTTAGTTGCTAATTCAGACTCTTAGCTTGAACCAAACCAAACTTGTTTACCTTTTCCTAAAGCTCCATGCCATCTCTCTCTTCACTTTGCCTATAGTCATGTACCTCAACCCAATTCCCAAGCCTCCTGGTCCCCAACACATGTATAAGTGCATACACACGTACACATATGCAGTCATTATCTACTTCCTACTTCACTTCTTGCAGTTATTCCAGGACCAGCTGCTTCCAGGCCAGGTGTCAGGTCTCTGGGTTCCTCTGAGAATCCTGTACTCCCTCCAGAACTTCCTCTCTCCTGACAGAACCATACAGAATGAGATTGCATGCATGGCTAGTATGTAAGCTCTGTGAAGATCTCTTTTCCTCTCTTACTCTCCTGGTGCTTCTACTACCTAGTACAGAGTCGAGCAGATATGTGTTTCAATAGATATTTATTAGATTGAACTAAAACAAACTGAATTGGTCAGATTAAATGCATTTAAGTTAGATATACAGATGCAGAAAATTTTTACGTTGATCAAAAGGGGATTTGGTGTTTTGTTTTAAAAGATTGATAAACACATGTGCTTAGATCTCCATAAGTTCTCAATGCCTTTCTCCTGTAGAGAATTCATTTTGTGTTTCACCTAGATCTTTTTCCTTACAAGAGTCAGCTCAAGACAGATGTCAAAAATTCCTAGGGCTACTCAGTGGTTACACATCTGCTATTACATAACTGACCTTTTTTCAGTCTTAAGAAGACTTTCTTCCCTTAAATGATACTCTCCTCTACTCCCCCAAAGCACCTTAAATTAATTTGTAATATGTTCTGTATTTAAAATTGCAGGACATTTTACTATTCACAGTGTTTCTTTACCAAAATATCTTCTAATAAAGGTTTTCTTTTCCTTTCCAATAATTGAATTAGTAAATAAACATTAGTAGAAATTTTGAAAGATACAAATCTAAGTAATATCACACACAGTATCCCAATATCCAGAGATGGCCCTTGATAACATTTTCTTGAATTTATTTTCCATTTATTTTCTATGCATGTACTTTTAAACAGTTAAGATCAATCAGGGAAAATACACTATGTCCTGAATTTCTAAAATAATTTTATACCATAAGTATTGCCCTATGCCATTATCTTTGTACTACACTTAATTTTAAATGACTAATAGTATTATATGAATATATCACAATTTACTTCCCCATTTCCCCATTAATGGCCATTTAGATTTCTCTATGTGTTAGAGTTGTTTCCTGCTTTCAGGAAACAGAGGCTATAGAAGCCCTTGTGCCAATGTACTTGGGTGGAATTCTTTTTCTTCCTTCCTGGTTCATGTAACTTGCCATACAACAGTTGCTTCAGTACAATGATATATTTAGAGAACTGTTCTATAAGTGCACAAATAACATAATTGGGAATTTGGGGAAAGAACCATGTCTTCCTTTGCCTTACACATTGCTGATAAATACAGTCATGACTCAGGGAATGATAATGAGTCATTTAATTTGCTTAAAGCACTTCCCCTCAGATTCAGTGAAATGGCAAGCTTAAAATTGCTGGCAGCTGAAGATATTGTAGCCCTTTTATATTTAAGGGAGTAGGAGTGCTTTCTGCACTGCTTGCCTGAAGATCGATTGTTCCAGAAGCGTAAAAGATATAATGACTGCATAGCAGTACCTTGGTATGGCAATAAGGCCAATAACGACGATAAACGGATCAGGTTTCAGCGTTCCAAAGGTGTGTAGGTATAGGGACAGGTTCTCCCACAACTTGGTGAATTACAGCAAAACCCATTAAAGTGTCTATAAAATGAATTTTTCTAGATGGACATATTCTTGGCAAAAAGGTCAGTAACCTGTCTGTTAAGAAAAGTCATTTATGCCAACAATTTGCTTCCACTATTGATGAGAAAGAAAGTCAAATAACTGGATTAAATGGCTTTTGCAGTTTGACCTCCCGGAACAGGATGAAAAAAACCCCAAGTGCTCTAAATGCTCAATTATAAAGTGCTTTGACGATGAAACACCCTTCCTCGGTCCTAGACACTATATTCCCTGTAAAAGATTTGACAAATAATTTCCATTTAAAGGATACTTTTGTTAGGATTTTCTATCCATTTGAGAGATATTACATTTTCTTACCTACAAAAAGAATCCAAGAAAGGGTAAGAAGAACTCCAAGTTCATTCATGAAGTTAGACCAGAATTCAAGGACTCTAATTTTTTTTAAATTAAAGAAAGCAACAGAAATAATAGGAAAAACCTTGGTCTTAGATGTAAGCCTGGCCATTTGACACCCCATGGCATAGATGGGAAGGTCTCATAGATGGGGGAATAGAAAACAAAAAAGAATCTAAATAGGAATGTGGGACAGAAGGAGGAAGCATCCTGGAAGAGTAATAACACCAGCACTTGTCCTGATAGTGCCCCAGAGGATGGCTGTGATGGGCCAGGCCTGGGGACTGTTGCAGACCAACTGAGTACTGACTGTAATTTCTGTAGCAGATGGCCAAACAGGCAGGTGGGTTTCTGAGAGGACGCTCCTGGACCTTCACCCACATTCTCCACGTACCTGGGTACACAGATGGTAGCACCAGCTGGCAAATGAAAAAGATGAAGTTTATGTGTTGTATTTACTCCCATAAATTATAGAGAACAAAGTCTATCTTCTTATATGTACAAAATTAATTCTCAACACCATATATATCACTTAACTCTGATGTATTCACTTAACTACGATGATTCTATTTTTATTAAGTTTTTAGAGGCTATAATTTTCCATATTGTTTGTATAGACTATCTAGGTTTTTGAATGACATGTTTTAGCTTGAATATCTAAGAGAGTGCAAAGAAAATTTCCAAGAACAAAGAAACAAAAATCTCATTCTATACTTATATTTTCTATACTCATTCAAAAGAGTTTGAACTAAAAATTTAAAAATATTTAGAAATTCAGAAAGAAACTGTTTCTTAACTACTACTAATTCTCAGTAAATGGATTGTCATCATCTATTTATTACTAAAAGTACCATAATACAAAACAATACTTTTCCATACATTTAAAAATACTTTTAAATAACTAATTATTTCATATTTTAGGTGTGTATATGTTACATATAAATATGAATAGAAATGCTATCACATAAAACAGTATAATTTCATTTTAATCAAATAGCATTTATTGACCCTTTTTGAAGCATGCTTTTTGGAAATGTGTGTCAAAGTGAAAATGCTTTCAAGTGGCTTACAGTTTGGTTGAGGAGAGAGAGAGAGCACATAAAAAGGACTCAACCAAAAGCTTGTTATGGAGAAGCAGAACAAGGAAAAATTAATATAGAATAAAATAAAATTTGTTTTAAATGACCGGGAAATAGTGGGGCTAGTAGTATTAGCTGACTTTTTTATGATTAATAATGGATTTCCAACAACAGTAGAAACCGTATAATGGCTAGTTTTTTCTTAAGTTCATAATTTATGATACCAAACTATATAGCATCAATTTTTAATCTGTATTTTGAAATCCAGATAAGAACATTTTGAAGTGATTCCACACTGCCAAAATAGACAATGCCATTTACGTACCTTGAAAATCCCTGACAGAAGTAGGAATGTATTAGGCATTTGAGTCCAAAGAGGTTAGGTTGGTCCTAGTGGTTCTCCACATGGGTGATGTTGATCCTCCAGGGGACATTTGATGACAATGATGTCTGGAGACACTTTTGCTCGTCACCACTAGGGAAGGGGGTCCTACTGGCATTTTGTGGATAGAGGCCAGGCATGTGCTAAACATCTTGCAACCATCACCCAGCCCAAAATACCAGTAGTGCTGAGACTGAGGAACCCTGGTTTATCCCCATATATATCTGCTAAATCCTCAAAGGAAAGATTAGCTCAAAAGAATGAAAAGATTGGCCAAAAACTTAGGAGAGCGTAATATAAGAGATTAGCCTGTTCTGCAATCACATCTATATTTTACATGAAGTTAAATCACTTTTTAAAAAAGTTTCCAAATCCCTCTTCAATTTAACCCTACTGTTTGAATTAGTTCTCAAAAACTTCCTCAAAATGGACCTTTTACTCTGGTCATGTGAATCTCCTTAGTGTCTCACAAGTAGTTACAGTTACTGCCATACCATTATTTCTATTGCTCTTTTAACCTCCAACAGTTTCTTTTCTCCAATACCTTTCCTCTCCATCTATTCAAATATTTTATACCCTCTGATAGTTACATAAGATCGTTTTCCAAAAAAAAAAAAAGAACAAAAACTGAACTTCTGTGCATTTATTATCTCCGTCACGTAATTTATCATTTAATCATTGCCCATTGTCTTTTGTGGTTTTACGTCTTGCTACATTAAAAAATGTAGACTATATGCTCTTGGGGTAAGGATCAGACATCATCCGTAAACTGTATGATTCTCTTGGTATCCAATACACAGACCTGCATATACAGTAAACGTTCATTAAATTCTCATTACTTTATTAAGTTATCCATTTAGAGTGATAGGAAAACCAAGGTGAAGAAAGATAAGGAGGAAAAGGATAAAATCAAGGGAGAAACAGGCCTTGTGACAAGTTAATAAATATTTTCATTGATCTTTGCTCACGTGATTTGCATCTCTTATAATTTAGTCTAATTAACTTGAATTTTATCCTGTCTCAGTGTGTATTTATGGATGTGGAAATAAGTTACTGTATTCTAGGAAAAACCAATCGAGGGGTACTCACTGGAAAGAGCAGACCTGATTCTAGCAATGGAGGGTGGGGACTTCAGTTGGTCTTTGGAGACAGACTAGCTGGGGCTGAATCCTGGATTACCCACGTATTAACCGTGTGACATTGGGGAAGTCAGCTTCTCTGACTCGGAGTGTTTCATCTATTCTATGGGAACATTAATAGTGCCCACTTCAGATGGTTGTTATGATGACTAAATGAGATAATCTCTGTGAAAGGCTTAGCACAGTGCCAGGCAAAGCATGAGGGCTCAGTAAATGTGAGATAGCCTCATTACTCAAAACATAACTTAATCCTGTGATCCCTCAAGATCTTATCTGTTAACATGACCTTAGATCTAAGATCTTCAAATCACCTGAACATTTCAAACATATGGTATAATGTCCTTTAAATGAAATTATTTTTTCTCAATTCCTCAAGAAATAACGTTTTACAATTCACTGTGGTTCATGTGGGCAGTTTCACATCATTTTCAAATGTATTTTACATTTTTAAATCTGTCTAACTTAAAAATCTAAAAGTAAAGAATAAAAATGTTCTTAATCTCACATACTATAAATCTGCTTTTGTGTGTTCGTAAACACTGGGTTCATGGTGAAATAAATTAGCACTGTAAAGTACACATATGTCAACAATTACTGGGTGCAGTAATTTAAGGCCTGATTCACTAAACTTTCCTTTGGCCAATAGGCACCCTTGAACAAGAAATGTGATTTAGGGCGGGGAGAAGACTAAAGCATAAATATTGCACTGAATCCATCTTTCATATTCCAAAGTGCTATAACTTTCAGGGTACTATTTCCTACCCAATTAGCTCCCTCCCACCAACATTTATTTATGTCATCATTTTCCTTGGATTAGTTCTGATTTATAAATAAGCATTCTTGTTGAAAGCAAAGTAGAAGTATGATTTAACCCAAGGTAAGAAAAATGTGTAGTTTAGTTGATCAAAACTTGTAGTAGGCATTGGTGAAAAAAATTCACCTATACAATAAATGGCAAAGTGTTTAAGTTTTACTTGCTTGATTTAGAAGGGTATTTAAGTCAGAATCCATTCTTCTATTTTTAAATGTAAAATTTTAATTGATAAATAGTGACTTCCAGAGGTGTAACACAAGACTTCTCAGCATGGCTGGAATATCTGACTTCCTAATATTTCACCTGGATTCATTTTTTTAATTTATGGAAACCATTTCGAAAGTATGACTCTAAGAGAGAGTGTTTATATTTTAGAAAGAAATACCACATGTGTATTTCTGCATATTGTAAAAGGGAAGAGAGAACATCACAATGTTATTCCTCACTAAAGGGTACTTGAAGTAAGCAATAGGTCAGTCAGCAACCTAGAAAATTCTTTAAAGGCACCCCTCTCCCCTTGCCGCAAATTAAACAAGCAAATAAACATACAATGACAGCAACAAACACCTAGAAAATAAAGTGGCTGAAATGTGTGGAATTTATTGTTAAATTTCTTTACTACCAAGAGAATTGGAAGGTTTAGCTTAAGTACTCTAAGACCAGCAAATATATATTAATTCATGTCTGTCATTAACAAATAGATATGATTGCAGTGGCCTCTTTATTTGCAGTCTTTCTGTACCTCTGGTCTATGTAATATATTTCTCTTGGATTATTTTCCCTGAAAATGCTGATTTAATTTCACTCTCTTCTTCTCTAAACATTCACGGCTTATTGTCTGTGTGATCTTGAAAAAGTTATCTTTCCTAATTCTCCTCATCAGCAAAATCCCTATTACGGGTTTAATGAGATAATGTATGTGGATATAATAGAAGCTGAGTCGATTTGAGTTTAACATGAATCTGAAATATTCTGTTTTTAGAAGCATATTTCTGTGGTTCATCAGAAATACAATTAGGCACAAATCCAATAGAAATTGAATAAAATGTGTATTGAATTGGTTATAATTATCCCTTCTAGATCTTCTTTACCCCAGTTTCTCCAACACCAATGATTTTAATACTATTTGCAGATTAATTTTCTTAAACAATGTCTCTAAGGGCATCATTCCTCTATACAAAGATTTTCCATGGTTTTAAATTGCTTAAGAAATGAGGACAAACTCTTATCAGTTAAAAGCCCTGTATGACATAACCCAACATACCTTCTACCTCCTCTCTGGCATCCAATGTTAGACCACAGGCTGCTCCACGTATTTTCAGTGTTCTCCTGCCTTTACTTATATTCCTCCCTCTGTACCATTTGGGCTTGTTGAACTTCTGTTGAAGGATTTTCTCAATAACTATTTGATGAATTGAATGCAAATTAATGAACTAACTATAATTTGTTCTTTAAGCTTATAAGATGATCTGTTTTATTCCCTAAAAACTTACAACCGGAGGGTGGGAGGAAAGGAGACGCAAGAGGGAAGAGATATGGGAACATATGTATATGTATATAACTGATTCACTTTGTTATAAAGCAGAAACTAACACATCATTGTAAAGCAATTATACTCCAATAAAGATGTTAAAAAAACACAAAACTTATAACCAATTGACTCTGAGTTCAGGTAAAATCAGTTTAGCGTAAAAAATAGTACAGAGTTTATTTTTGGGGTGATTTGACTGAACATTTAACTTTTCAGCCAGTTAAGCCTATGTCAGAAAGACATGCCAAGTTACTAATGTGTCACTTCACACTTTTGTAGAATTGCTTTGGAGCCCATTTACTGCTATTAATAAATCCAAAATATAGGAAGTGTGCAGGACATTTTCATTAAGATTTGGAACACTGGAGGTAAACAACACACATCTTCAGAGCGAACCAATAATTTTATTAAAGCCACTTGCAAATACATGAGTTCTTTCTAAATTTGGATGTTAAAATGAATAAAGTAAATGAACAAGAAAATAGCATACATATTTTTAATATCCAAAATGAGATTGAGAAGACCAGAAGTCTGGTGTGAAGGTCACATCTGAGCAGTTGCACTGATATTCTCTGACATGATTTGTCCATAGAGACCACAAGTTGAAAATTGAGTTTAAACCGAAAATTAATCTAAAAATACTACTCCCATAATTTACAGACAGGAATTCTGGCATGTTCAAAGAACATTGCACGTGCAAGATAGTTTGATCACATTTAATACTAGTTATTTAAATTAACTCTCTTTTCTAGGCCCTGATTTGCTTCTTGGCAAGTCTTTTACGCATGTAAGTTCTGAGGATGTTTGTTGAAGGAAAAAGTGAGAGCATGGACAGCCACATAGCAGTGATTTAATTATCTTACTATTACATACAGCTCAAGATTATTTGTAATTGAGTCCCAAGATCTCTCCTATTTTTTTTTTACAAGGACTGGATTTATTAATCTAACCCCTACCAAGTGCCAGACATAATGCTAAGCACTGGGGATAACAATGAATAATAATTCAAAGTCTTTGCCTAAACGAGCTTACAGTGCAGTGAAAAAGAAAATGCAAAGTTTAAGATTTATAGAGGAGCTGTCTGAGGAAGTCATCAATCAAGACGGATGTTCTGTTGAAGTTTAAGAAGATAGAGAAGCATTGTTTGAGGAAAATATGAAGACTCTGGGCCACTGAAGCATTTCAGCAAAGATCTAGGAATGTTAACATTATTTTTGTTTGCAATTTTTGATTCTTTTTCAAATTGTCCATATTCCCAATTCTCATTCTTGGTTACTCATCTACACAGAAAAGGCTCAGGTCTGAATTTCAGATTCCCCATCTTAAAATATGTACTAATAAAACTGATGACCTAACATTGTTTCACATTGGACTTTAAACTTTGTACTTATTTTCATACTGAGGGTTATCTTTTGCCAGAAATGTTCCTAACAAAAATATACTCCAGGCTGGAAGTAATTATTACCTCTGAGGGACTTAAGGGAATAAAGAGAAGGAAAACCTCACTTCTTATTTTACCTACTTCTGTATTTTTATAATGACTATATCAACTTTGGTGATTAAAAATAAATTAGAAAGTGTGCATAAAAAAAGGGAGTGAACATTTATTGGTCTAAAACCACATTCAGAAAACTGAATCAGCCTAAAACACTGATACTAACTCCTCTCATTTGAAAGCAGAATGGCTGTAGTGTCCTGGCAAATATGGAGAAATCAACTTATAGTCCAACAATAGATGGTATGGAAGAAATGGTTGAGTATTGTCTACACAACAAATTAATAAAACTCCCACCACAATAACCAAGTGGTTGACTAAATTTATGTTTTCTCAATGTTTGAATATACATACACACTTTACGAGTTCATGTTTAAATGCTTAAAGAATTATGGGAAAAGGAGGATATATGATGTTAACTGTGTGTCCATTATCCATTTTCTTCAAACTCACAGGGTTAAGTTGTTGTACCTAAATACATAATACGGTCATTGCTCATTCATAACATAGGAATTTAATGTTGATAATTCTTCTTTGTAAAACATATTATCTAAATCTGATGCAATTAAAAATATTTTAAAGAGATTATTGAAAAATAAAAACAGATGATCCACAATGTAATAATGATTATTCAGAGGAGAAAAAAACTAAAGTGATGCAAGTCCTGTATTTTCCTTAGCCTCTTAAAACTTGCTCCTCTGTCTAGAGTAGAACTAGCTTAAATGTTAAAGTTGGAGGTCAAGGTCCAGGAATGTGGGAGATGTGGTTAGGAGTTGCCTTCCTCCCCCACTTGGCTCCATGCTTCTCTTTCAAACAAAAACTGCTCTACTGGTAATTAAACAAGAATTGAACAACCACCACATGTAAGGCACTCCACTGGGTTGCTGGAATACATGCACAAATAATCATCCTACCTAGGAACTTGCGGATGCTGTATTTACCAGTTTGTCTCAGAACTGAATCTTCCAATTTTTCTTTTTTCAGGGATTCTTCCACAAATGTGTTCTTTAAAATGAATCGACAACCACATTTCTTGCCCTTTGACTTCAACATTTTTCCTTTCAGCTACACCTTTGTTTATTTCAATTCTCTGATTATGAGATAATTCCCCTCCTTCGAAATTTTGTCTTAAAGGTGTACTTTTATTTCCAGACACCTCATCTTTTTGCCTTGTTTTTTAAGCATTCTAAAGTAAAATATTTATGCATATAATAGAGAAAAGTACATATTTCCTAGATGAACAGTATGATGAATTTTTTACAAATGGTCACCAGAGAAACCACTATTATCTCCCCAGGAATAACAACTCTAATGATTTCTATCACTTCAGATTAGTTTTGTTTTGAACTTTATATAATTGAAATTATGTAGCATGTACCTTTTGTTGCTAGTTTCTTTTGCTTAACATTGTGTTTGCGAGATTAATCCATATTGTTTTGTGTAATGATAGTTCATACATTTGTATTGCTATATAGTATTCAATTGTATCCATGTTTATTCACCATTTGAATACCCACTTTTACTAAATGCTCATTCAAGTAATTTGCCCAAAGTGGGTAGGGAGTGAGGTGGCTCTGTAGTGTGTTTATTGATTTGAAGAATTCTTTATATATTCTAGATTCAGGGCCTTTATTAAATATATATATTACACATATTTTCTCCCACTCTGTAGCTTGTTTTAGTGGTGCCTTTGGGTAAAAAGACGCTCTTGATTTTCAAGAAAGTCTAATAACTGATCTCTCCTTTATAATTAAAGTTTTCTGTCCTATTTGCTGTCTGTAAAGTGATGAAGTTATTCTCCTATTTAAGCTTTTGGAGACTTTATTCTTTTAGGTTTCAAATTTAGATATACAATCATCTTTGAATTTGTGTGTGTCTGTGTGTTTTGTGTGTGTATGGTGTGAAGTAAGAATCCAGATTTTTTTTCATTTAATATCAAAAACAACATTCATTGAAAAGTTCATCCTTCCCTTCTGGCACTAGAGAAGTGCATTGGCCATATATCATTTAACAATACATGTCAGTTTGTTTCTGGACTCCATTCTGTTCCATAGATCTGATTGCTTTCCTGGGCACCAATTTCATGCTGTCTTAATTTCTGAGTTTAGAATGTCTTAGTATCTGCTACTCTGTTTTCCTTCAAGATTGTGTTACTTTTTGTAGTCCTCAAATTACATGTAAGTTTTAAACTTAACTTATCAGTTTTCACTAGGACAACCAGCTGAAAATTTGAGTGAAATTTCTTTTAATCTATAGATCTTGTCTGTAGATTATTGACTGTAGGCCACATCTGTAGATTATTTTGCATTTTTAAGTACACAGTCATGTTAACTGCATATAATGATAGTTTCCTATCTTCCTTTACATCACTATATATGTTGCTCATTTTTCCTGTCCTCTTGCACAGTTTAGGACTTCCAGGGTACAGCTGAATAAAAGTCTCCCCCTTGCCTTGTGTCCAAATGCTGGCGGAAGCCTTTTACTCTTTTATTAAATATGAAGTCTGCTACATACTATATAATATAATATTGATAAATTAAGGTCATTTCTTCTATTCCTAAATTGCTTAGACTTTTTATCATAAATGGGTGTTGATTTTTATCAAGTGTTTTTTCTGCATTTATTGAGTTATTCATATATTTTTCTTATGTTAATGTGTTGAATTAAATTGATAAATTGTGAATATATAGCCATACTTGGATTTTTGGAGTAAATTCTACTTTATTATTTCTTTATGTTCTTTTTAATATATTGCTTAATATAGTAGGCTAATATTTTTATAATTTGCATTTATGGTCATAAAGAGAGGTTGACCTAAAATTTTTCTCCCCTTTCAATAGTCTTTTCACATATTGGTAACAAGGTTGTACCAGATTCATAAAACTAGTTGGGAAGTGTTTACTCTTTTTCTATTATCTGGAAAAGTTTTTATATTTTATTTCATCCTTGTATATCCCCTGGGAAAAAATGGTTGGTTAGCTTGGTGTTATATTTTCAGTATCTAGTTGCAAGAATTCACCTGGGAACTCAACCAGGCCTGGAGTTTTCTCTATGACAAATTCTCAATTTTTGTGATAATATTGCACTATATGGATTTTCTGTGTTGTGTGTGTTACTTATTCTAAGGTGTTATTTTTTCCAGGAATTTTTTCATTTCATCTAAAATTTCAAAGCTATTTGCTTAAACCTGTTCTTTGACCTGTTATTATCTGGAGGTTACGTAGTGACATCCACTGTTTCATTCCTGATGTTAGTAATTTGTGTGTGGTGTAAGGGAGGTGGTAGAGGTTTGATCTGTTCTATTAGAAGTGTATCAGAATATCAGAGAACACTATAATTCGAAAAGATACATGCACCCCACTGTTCATTGCAGCACTGTTTACAATAGACAAGACATGGAAGCAACCTAAATGTCCATCGACAGATGAATGGATAAAGAAGATGTGATACACACACACACACACACACACACACACACACACACACACACACACACACAGTGCAATACTACTCAGCCCTCAAAAAGAATGAAATAATGCCATTTGCAGCAACATGGAGGGACCTAGAGATTATCATACTAAGTGAAGTAAAGCAAGACAGAAAAAGACACATATCATATGATATTGCTTACATGTGGGATCTAAAAAAATTACAAATGAACTTATTTACAAAACAGAAATAGACTCACAGACGTAGAAAATAACCTTATGGTTACCGAAGGGGAAAGGGAGGGAGGGATAAATTAGGTAGCTGGGGTTAACACATAAACACTGCTATATATAAAATAGATAACCAACAAAGACCTACTGTATAGCCCAGGGAACTCTACTCAATATTTTATTTATAATATAGGTTATTTATATAGGTTATTTATAAAAACCTATAAGGGAAAATAATATGAAAAAGAATATATAACTGAATCACTGTGCTGTACACCTGAAACTAACACAACATTGTAAATCAGCTTTACTTCAATTTAAAAAAAATGGTTGTCAGGATTTTTAGTCTTTTCAAAGAACACATATTTGTCTTTGTTGATTTTCAGTATTATGGTTGTTTTCTATTTAATTATATTTTTTGTTCATCTGATTTCTAATTTATTTAGGATTAATGTGATTTTATACCCATAAATTCTTCATATATATCCTTATATGATTGATGTTCAGCCTTTCTTATTATTTTAATATTTAACCCTATATATCTCTAAGCCCTATTTTACCTGCATTCCCTAAAATTCTATATGTGATATTTTCTTTCTCATCCAGCCCAAAGTATTTTATAAAATTGAATTTTCTTCTTTGTCCTACAGGTAACTCATAATCGTGTTGCTTAATTTCTTAATATTTGGGTATTTTGAGCTATGTTCGAATTCTTATTCTAGTTTAACTCCTCTATGGTCAGAGAAGGTACTTTGTAGGATTTTTAATCATTTGATATTTGTTGAGATTTGATTTATCATCCAGGATATCAATTTTGGTTACTATTCTATATAATTTAAAAAGATGAATATGTATTTACTACTTTAAAGTGCTCTTTATTATATTTTCTGAATATCTGTGCCCCCATCTCTGATCACTTTCCTTCTTTCTGAAGAGCTCCCTTTACTAGTTCTTCTATTGTTGGTAATATATTATTTCATTTTTATTGTTTTTTTTTCAAACATCTTTATTTCACTTTAATTTTGGAGATATATTTTCACTGGATTTTTTGTTGTTGTTGTTGCGGTACGCAGGCCTCTCACTGCTGTGGCCTCTCCCATTGCGGAAAACAGGCTCCGGACGCGCAGGCTCAGCGGCCATGGCTCATAGGCCCAGCCGTTCCGCGGCATGTGGGATCTTCCCAGACCAGGGCACGAACCCGTGTCCCCTAAATCGGCAGGCGGACTCTCAACCACTGCGCCACCAGGGAAGCCCTTCGCTGGATTTAAAATCATAAATAGGCAGCTTGCTTTCTTCCTTCCTTCCTTCCTTCCCTCCTTTCTTTCTTTTTTTTTTTTCTTTCTTTCTTTCCTTCTGTCTTTCTCTTTCTTTTTCTTTCTTTCTTTTCTTTCTTTCTTTCTTTCTTTCTTTCTTTCTTTCTTTCTTTCTTTCTTTCTTTCTTTCTTTCTCTCTTTCTCTCTTTCTTTCTTTCTCTCCCCTTCCCTCCTTCCCTCCCTTCCTTTCTTCCTTCCTTCCTTCACCTTAAAAATGTCATTCCAGGGTTTCCCTGGTGGCGCAGTGGTTGGGAGTCCGCCTGCCAATGCGGGGGGCGCGGGTTCATGCCCCAGTCCGGGGAGATCCCACGTGCTGCAGAGCAGCTGGGCCCGTGAGCCGTGGCCGCTGGGCCTGCGTGTCCGGAGCCTGTGCTCCGCAGCGGGAGAGGCCACAGCGGTGAGAGGCCCGTGTACCGCAAAAAAAATAAAAAGTCATTCCGTTGTACTCCGGATTCCATCATTTCTGTTGAGAAACCAACTGTCAATCTTGTGATCACCTGAAGTTAAAGTGTCCTTTTTCCTCTGTCCACCTTTAAATTTTCTGTTAGATTCTGGTGTTCAGCAGTTTGCCAAATATGCCTGAGTGCGTGTTTCCTGCCTTGTGACTACAGAATTTCTTGAATATGTCACTTCATAATTTCATCAGTCCTGAAAAGCTCTGTCCTATTCTCTTTTTTATTTCTCTTCCTGAGACTTCAATTATAAGTACATTACTACAATTTTTCACCTGACTTCACATATCTTTTGTGTTCTTTTGTACATTTTTCATCCTTCTTTCTCTCTAGCTTGATCCTGTATAATTTCAGCTAACTTAACCTTTTCGTTTACTAAGTCTTGCTTCTGGTCTATCTAATTTACTGTTATACCCATTCACTGAGTTCTTAATTTTAGATATTATTTTTTTCAAATATCTAGAATTTCTCTCTTATATGGTTTTTGTATAGACTCCAGGGCTCTGGTAAGATTTTCCTCTTTGGCATCTATTTTCTTCAGCATACTAATCATAGCTATTTTAATTCCATGTCTGATAACTTCAAATATCTGAATTACAAGCCAGTCTACTTTTTAATTCACTGATATTTGTTGAGATTTGCTGGGTTTTGGGTCACTTCATCATATCTCAATAAATGGGTTGTTTCTATTTTTTCACAATGACAATCAACATCACAATAAACATCTTGATACATGTCTTCTTGTGCTCATGTGTAATAATTAAGATTGAGTATAAGTACAGTAGAATTGCTAGGTAAATAGATCATGCACAGTACAGGTTTCCTAGAAACTGACAAACTATTTTCCAAAAGGATGGCATCAATTTACATTCCCATCAAACATATAATATTTCCCATTTTTCATAATCTCAGCAACAATTGCTATTGCTAGACTTTTAAATTTTCTAATCTGATATGTGTGATGTATTTTTATTATGATTGCCCCCCAAATCATGTTACATCTTAAAAAAATTGTTATGTTCCTAAAGATTGAGTTTCTGTTTCAAAACTGCAGGTAAGTTCATCTTGGCTAACATGTAATTAAATGAGTAACAATCATTTAAACTAATATATTTTTATATCATTTGTGGTTGTTTAAATTTTATTAAAATTGTTCCTTTTAATTTACTATTAAGATGTATTATTTTCCTAATTCACTAAATGAATCATTGGCTCAGAAATGATTTATTAAAAGGCAAAGGGACACAAAAAATCAGATGAAAAATAGTGTTCAAAGCTAACACTGAAAATACAAATAGGGAGCAGATACATGGTATGAATATAAAATATGGCTCAGTATATGATGCAGTCAGTAAATCCAAAATGTAACGATTTACATAAGTGGACATAAAGGAGAAGAAGTACTAATAGTAATCGTAACCCTCTGAATGTTGGATTTTATAAGATTGTTGTCCCATTTTCCCCCTTTCCTCCATTGCCTTGTCTGATAAGAATATGGCACTGGGATTTTTTAACAGTGGTGCAAATGGATAAATTGTCAAGAATTTGACTTTTTTTCTAATATTCTTTAGTCTGTATTTACTTTCCCCTACTAGATCCTAAGGTGGTGATGCTATGTTGGTACTTGGCATTTACTAATATTTTATAGATAACGCTTATCGCTAAGATTGTGAACCAAAGAGAAAGCAATGGTTTTAAATCTACTGTTTGTCTTCTTGAGTAATTATGCCCCATGAATTATCTAGTGTAAACTACAAAATGATTAAACTATTTTGATGCAAGTAAAAAGAAAATGACTGCATATGTTTCTTCTTTATGCACCTTTCCAACTTTATGTAGAAAGCAATGGATTTATTATGAAACCATTTCATCTAAATTTATTCCAAGGACTCTAACTGGATATGAAATTTTAAAAAGTTATGCAATATTATTTTAAATTTAAGATTATTTTCAATGATTTACCTTACATCTGACAGTGTTTAAATACCTGTAAAAAGTACACAGTCATTTTCCTTCCTTCCAAGACAGTCAGTGCTGAGAAGTGTCTAAAGATTCTTCAGAAGTATTTAGTGTTTTCATGCTGAAATCTACTTCTTATTTTTACGCTCTCTGGTTTTTCTTGGTGTGTTCCTTGACCTTTTATTCAAGTGTATTTGTACTGGGCAAGAAGCCAGTGGTATTAGTGCATGGAAACCAGGTTAGTTGTCAGAAGAACTGTGGCAGCATGTCTAATTTTGCTATATTAAATCTGTCACAAAACATTAAGTAAGAGATTATAGGAAGTATGCATAGAGCACGTGGTTTGTAACTTAACAAACTTGTAGTGTTGGGAACAAGCTAAAACCCCTCTCTTTTATCTTCTTTCCCATTTGGTTTCACCAATCTCTTTAAACCACTGCTAGAAGAATGGGTGAAACTACAAAAAATTTTCATGACCACAAGAAAGCTCTCTCCCAAGTAAAGCCATACCAACAGTTAGTCAGAAATACTTGAGAAGTTAACAAGGATTTTCTTTTCAATCCACACAAATATCTATCTCATATGTCATGAAAGTATGATGAATCCTTATAATTGCTCCTGTCTAAATAGATTTTTAATTTCTGACAAATCAGATTCTTTGTGTAACTAGCAGCGTCTGTGGTAGAAACCAAAGGATATCTCAATACAGTTGTTTTTTTTTTTAGGACAGAAAATTTTGAGCTTAGAAGTAGGTAGTACTTGCTGACTTTTTTTCTTAATGAGCACAGATAGATCTAAGAATTGTGGTGCATGAAGTGTGCATAATTTGGAGGGCACTGTTTCAGAAACAGAAAAATAATTTACTAGTACAAAGTTAGGTACAAGAACTAATATGTAATTAGACTATGAAAGAAGTCACAAGTTAAAAAGGATAAAAAGCTGACAAATACCACAAAAATCATGAAAACAACAATATTTTTATGAAGTAGCAATCTTATCTGTCCTTGGTTATATACTTTAGTACCTAGTATGTTATAGGTTCTATACTATGGCCTTGGAATGGTTAAGGCTCACATTGTTTCTTCCAGTCTTTTCAGAGGTCCTTTTGACCCTTAAGAGTATAGCACATAATAGGCAGTAAGAAATGTTTGTGGAATAAAAGTGGTCTAAGAAATAAATTAAAATAAAAAGATGACTGTTGCAGCCTTCCTACCTTATAAATTCAAAGGTTCATCAAGTCCACAATAATAATTAAACTAACCAAGACATTGTGAATTAGATTGATACATGACATTGTGTATGATATAGGGAAGGATTTTTCTGCACTCAGGAAACAAAACATAATGAAGGCAAAGCTATTTAAAGTAATTTAGCCTCTGAAGAAAAAAATGATGCAAAAAGGAAAATGATTGCATGACCTCCTTTTCAATAAATGTGTTTGCTGTTTCAAAATATAAATGGGGCCAGAGCCTCTATCTTCCACATGGGAAATCCTAAAAGCAAATGTTGGATACAGCAATCAGAAGCCTTGATATAGGCTTAGTCCCAAAAGCAGATATGGAAACAGAATGTCTAAGTGTGGAAAACTAAGTTAAAATGCAGTCAGGTCAGCTGGAATGCAAGTAGGGGAAGTTTACATTGGCTGCCTGAAAAGCAATAGGGAGAAGATCAAAGACAGGAATGGGTCAAGGTCAGGTTTAGTTGAAACAAAAGAGGCAAAGGTAGCAGGTGAAGCATAGAAAGGGATGTGTAACTATGTAATCCTAAAAGCAGAAAGGTATGAGCTGACAGATATGTATCTTTTTACAAGCTAACATCTTCTGCTATGGTTTTAAATGAACTAGGAGTCCAGGAAGTCCAGTTCCAGAACTGTAGATGTTGCACAGCCTTTAAGTCCAGCAACATTCCTTAGGCAATACCTCCTCTTCAGGGTAACTCAAGTCTTCCAGAAGTCCAAAATGACCTGAGTGTTCCCAGTATTGCAGTCCGTCACTGTTTAAGTCATTCCCTTTCTCCCTCCCCAAGCTAATGCTCTCTCAATGTTCCCACCCTTTATAGGGTGGCCAATTGTTCCAGATTGTCTGGGACAGAAAGGCTTCCTCAGATGCAGGACTTTCAGTTTTAAAATTAGGACAGTGAAGTCAAACCAAGATGAGTTGATAACCTTGTGGTCCAAATAATCTTGCAAACTGGGTCTAATTTCACCACGGAATAATGATAGGGGCTAACTTGTGCTCTGAACACTAGACTTCCAATCCAGTGTACCTTTCACTATAGTTTGTTCTTATTATGATTATTAAGTCCTTTTCTTAAAAGATGCTAATTTAGTAAATGTGATGGCATTTATTTTCACATTTACAAAAGTCCTAGACTGATAAAAAATAGATTTGGGTTGCTAATATAGAGATTTTTGGTTTTATTTCACAAGTGCCCTCTATCTGTGTGTGTGTGTGTTTAAATTACAGTTCTCTGAATGAAGTAGGATGAAATTTATCACCAGATACTCAGACACCATGGAACAAAAATTCTCATTCTGATAACTACTCAATTTTCTTTGAGTGGCCCTGCCATGGAAATTGAGCCGTTGAGCTACTGAGAAAAAACATTTTCTAAGCTCTACAGCAAAGTAGATCTTATGAAGCCCATAAATTAACATTTGGAATAAGATTAATGCATCATAATCTCACTCCATTTTGCAAATTCAATCCTCTATTTCAACCTACAGACAAACTGAAATAATGAAGAGCCTCAAAAGGTCCATCTCACCTTAGAAATGCTAAGCCAATGGTGTTTTTTTTTTTTAAACCAGCATTTATGACTATATATGTGTGATACAGGATGGGGGATTGGAAGCTTGGTCTTCTTAAGGGATAAGAAGCAAATTATGTACTTTGAATCTACTTGGATGTCTGTAAATGATGGAGCTCAGTGTTCTGGGGATCTTAGCATTTCAAACTTGAACACTTTGTGTTGAGATTTCATTGAGTGGTCCTCTTATATTTCTTTGTCAATCATGTTTAGCGTTGGAAAAAAAAATGCAACCCTGCACAGTGAAAGCTGCTGAAGTATTCTGAGAGAATGTGAGTTGTAATCATGCAATATTGATTGTGATAGTCCACAGCCCAGGAACTGATGTATAGGAGCTACGGAGATTAAGGCATATATCCATCATTGTGTTCACTCCCAGGTTCTCAGCATGATATAGAAGGAGGAACCCTGGATTGGGCAATAAAATGGGAGACCTGACTGCATGTCTGTTCATACTGGTTGAGAGTTTACTACATTATACTAAGAGCTTTTTATATGAATTTTTAAATTTAATTCCCAGAAGAACTCTATGAGAAAATACTTTCCCATTTACAGAGGAGGACATTGAGGGTTAAACAGTTTAAACAACTTGCCCAAATTGACCCAGTGGCCAAGCCATAATTCAATCTCAGGCCACAAAGTCCACCAGAATTCTTTCTCTGTAAATGAATCTTGTAATACATAATGAAGCCCATCTCAGGCCCGGTGAAGATACGCCAGCACTACAAGTTTCATGGGGATAATTTTAAATTCTGTGTTTATTTAATGGAAACTCTCAAAGGCATTACAGTGTTTGATTGAGGATACAATATAGTTTTTACCAAGATGAGACAAAAAAGAGGATACAAAAGTATATTTACAGGGCTTCCCTCGTGGTGCAGTGGTTAGGAATCCACCTGCCAATGCTGAGGACACGGGTTCAAGCCCTGGTTCTTGAAGATCCCACATGCCACAGAGCAAATAAGCCCATGCACCACAACTACCGAGCCTGCACTCTAGAGCCCACAAGCCACAACTACTGAGCCCACAAGCCACAACTACTGAGCCCACGTGCCACAACTACTGAAGCCCACACACCTACAGCCCATGCTCCACAACAAAACAAGCCACTGCAATGAGAAGCCCGCACACTGCAATGAAGGGTAGCCCCTGCTTGCCACAACTAGAGAAAGCCCATGTGCAGCAACAAAGACCCAATGCAGCCAAAAAAAAAAAAGTATATTTATGCTGTGATTAAAGTTAAGTTAAATAACATAATTTCATAAATTAAAACCAGAACTGTAAAATACCAAGAGTGATAGAGTTATGCATATATTTTCTATAGTGTGATAATATTATTTTAATGATGAAAAATTCAGTAAATTTGCAAAATTAAAAAAAAATGGAATAAGAGAATACTGGGGGGAGAAAACCCAACATTACCAACATATTGGAAACATAAAGTGTGACTATTTTTACCAGCAGAGTGCTATTGGAAACTAAACCTATAATAGAGTCCTTAATTTCTGAAATGAAGTCCATTTCAAGTGTTAGGTGAACTATAAAAGTATTTTAGTGTTTCAGTCCACAGATTTTTAAAAAAAATATATCATTATCCTCTTTCAGTCCTACCAGGGATGAATATTAAAGGGTGTGAACCATTCATGCATGAAGGTGTGGGCCCTCTGTAAATATTAATGATTAACTGACTGACCATATGACACATTTACCTTTTTTTCTAAAACATCCATCTACACCTGTTTTCTTATAACCTTGGTTACAGCCTGAACCAATTAATGTACCTCTGTGAGATTATCATTCGCTCAATGAAGAAATTTTATTCAATCATGTATGTTTAATATTTCATCTTTTCTCACAGACTCTCCTACCTTGGAATCATAAAAGGCTCTTCATTAACATCTGCAATTTAGTCTGATTAGTATTTCACAGAATCACCTGGCATTTTGTTAACTGTGACTTATTAGGCTAATATCATTCTCTAATAACAGGTTTGCCATAAAAATAAAACCCTGGTGAAATACTCTGAATTTTAAGTAAATTTGTTGAACATGGTAACGCAATTTATGATTATCACACACAAAAGTAAATAGGATGGAGAAAAAAATATGAGGCAAGGTTGTAGAGTAATAGATATTTTAAAACTCCATCAACCTATGTCATGTTTCAATAATATAATTAACAATAACTAACCCTTTAAGGTAGGAATTATTATCCTCATTTAAAAATGAAGAAACTTCTGCTAATTAACGTCAAGCAACCCAGGTATCTCCAGCTTCGATGTCCATGCTCTTAACTACAGTTCACACTCCCTCTAAAGCAGTCACCTGAGGAAGCTGGTGAAATTACATTGCCATCACTCAAAATATTGCTCTTACTTGAGTTGCTTTCATAGAACCTTAGGAGAAACACTCCAAATTAATTCCTGTTACTTTATAGCCTCAATTCTCTATTTTAGCCAACTTTTTTCAAACTTTTGGCTATTTCCAAAAATCTAGTCTTACCTATGAAGAATAAAGATCCTACATCAATGGGTAAGAATCTACTCTGAAGTCTGATCCAAAAGATGATAAATACTTTGAATAATGTCAACGGTGTTAAAGCTGATGTACAGTCTCCAAAGGTGGAAACTCTGATGGCAACATACTCGTTAGGAAGTATATGTTTGATTTGTGGAGTGGATAAATAGTTGGTGTCAATGTCAATGTAAAAGTTGTAGAAACTGCAGGTGATGATGAATTCCTTTGAACACATAGATATTAAGATTTCCTTTGATGAACTATATATTGAGATTACTTCTTGTGTGAAATCTGTTATGGAATAAATTAAATATTGATTCATATTTAAACAAAACATGCAATTCAGTAATATTGCTCTCAATTTTCTCCCATGATTCATTCCACTATGGATCCATTTCTCTGTACTGTTGTCCTCTTCACATTTCTCTATCTTGTCTCCAAAAATTTTATGAGACACTTAGGAATATACCTACCCGAGATCCTGAAGAATTCTCTTTTCAGAATATTTCTGCTACATCCCTGTGTAAAAAGTAGTTTACACACTGAGTATTAAGTGTGTTTAGAAAAGGAAAGGAACATTACTAAATGAAGTTGTTTTGAATGACTTTATAAAGAACTTGGGACTTAAATTGCACTTGGAGGATTTGAAGGACTAGGAAACTTATGAATTACTGACAAAAGAGTTAACACATAATATAACTGCAATCTATCTACCATGTATATAAAACTGTGTGTGAATTTATAGAGATCTGTCTTTAATTCCTTCCATAAATGCTATCCCCAAACTTCTTTTTTTTTTTAACATCTTTATTGGAGTATAATTGCTTTACAATGGTGTGTTAGTTTCTGCTTTATAACAAAGTGAATCAGCTATACATATACATATATCCCCATACCTCCTCCCTCTTGCGTAGTGAAACTAAATAATATCTAATCTGACGCAATTTTCAAGGCCCAACTTAATTCTCAATTTCTTAGTAAGGTTTCTCCAAACTAAAACAGCTCTAATTGTCTTTCATTCCTCTAAATGCCTAATGTAACTTATTGTCTGAAGCTCTCATTTTGGCATTTTATTAAACATTATCTTTATAATGTTACTAGCTCTTTTACTATATTTTTAATTTCCTCAAGATAGATTATAAACTTCTAAAGAAATTTGATCATGTTACATACATTTTGGGTTTCCTACACAGCAGCTATCTCGATAAATACTGGCTGAATAAATAAGAATAGTTAACATGGTTGTTTTCTGACCATACCAAGGATTTGGGTATATCTATTTAAATGTAGGTGTGTGTATGTGTTAAAATTTATATTTTCCCAGTGCATTTTTTAATCAACAATTTAAATGCAGGAAGCAAATACAAAAGCTTGACTAATATAATACAACATGTGTAACAACTTATAAACCATCAACTTTACATATACAATGCTAAATATCATTAAATTAATTCCAACATCACTGTATTCCTTTGCACTTCTGGTATAAGTTGGGTTTTTGTGCTTTTTTATGCTTATCTTATCCCCGTAATAAGGTGTAAAGTTATTGAGAACAAAAGTTGGTCTTCGATATATAGGTAATTTTTCAAGATACACAAAAGCTTTTCTGCCTTCAAAGTACACTGAAAGTATTTGACCAGTTTTTGTAATCATGAAGCTTAAATAGGAACTTCTGCTCCCTCCATCAGTGACAAAAGCAACCTGAAATCCAGCCATGTTCTGCTTTTTAAGATAGAGTTTGCTGATTTATCAGTTTGTTTATTTTCACTCTATCTATGTGACTGTCATTTTAAAAAGGACCTGCTGCAGGTTCCCCTTTCTCCTTGAATTACACCTGCAGTTCTTCAATGGAAATATCAGCAGGAGGAAAGCCTGTTACCACTGAGAATTATTCCCCATCATTAACTGAGGAAGCGATGCCTTGCTACAGCTGGAGTGAGACTTCTTCCCAAACATCATGGTGTGCCAAACAGCAGAACTTCCTGAATTGGGTGTTAACATACCTAGTTCTAGTCCTGGCTTTGCCATGAAGCAGTGTGTAACCCTAGGTAAGTCACCTTGCCTCTCTAGTTTCAGTTTAATTTTCTATAAAGTGAGGAAGTTAGATTGGATTGTTTTTGAGGTCCTTTACAGATCTACGACCATATGAGTTTCACAGGTAAAACTGCTCCTTCAGGCAACTGAGGTAGACCTAATAACAAAATGTTTATTTTTAACATGAATAAAAAAATCAGTATTGCTTTCCCTTTTTTGAATAGCACAAGTCCTGCACCCCTTTTTTCACATATCCCTTTTTGAAAATGGTGAAGCCTGAAAACTTTCAGGAAAGAAACAGCTTATGGTTTTCCCTCATAAGAATAATAAAAAAACCCAATAAATAATAGTAAGAACCCACTTGGAACAGACTGCCTACTACTCTATAATTACCAGCTACATCAGAGAGAGCATAAATCCCCCATTCATATATCTACATGGAAGGATGAAGATTTAATCTTTGCTTTTGGTACTAAAAATTGGAAATAAGTATTTGAATGGTACAAAATTGTAGGACTTGAAGACTTCAAAGCTTCTTTTAAATACAACTGTAAAATGAATTTTTGTATTTAAAAAGTGTACTTACACTTAGGGCACATGTCACAGTTTGACTGCCAGGGGAAGTTTTGCACCTATGAAAGGTAGCCTGCATCCAAGCTGTCACACAGAATGCCACGTTGTATCCCCATAGAGGGAAAAATCTCCTTTAAGAAAGATGGTATATGGGATTGTAACGCAATTCAAGGTTCTGTTTGGTTTGGTGTGGTTTGGGTGTCTTACTACTCAACTCACCTCTCGATTTGTCATAAATGCCTCCATTTCCTGAGTTTGTTTAGCTGCATAAAGAGCAAAAAGAAAAAAATCATCGGAATCACTTCAACTGCTGGGAAAACCGAAGCAAAGCTGCCTGTTAAAAGCTGTTAATTGCAGTTTACAAAGGAGAAATCCCTTATCTTTGAAAGTTCACTTGCTTGAGTGACTCATTCTTCCTGGGAGGGATTAATGCTTAATTAGAAAAAGATGCTAAACAATCTGATGTGCTTCCTGAAGGAAAACCTTACCTTAGTTTGAAAGATTCTTAACAAGGTAATATGCTAATTATTTAATGAATGATTTGTGCTGAGAACTAGAGCTATGTGTTAAAATAGCAGTGCTTATCGAATCTGGCACAGCTCCCAGAAATCAGTGCACTGACTGTTCTAGGATTTGGTGCCAAGCCTGTTTTCTGTTGTGCTCTGTGCTGGGTTTTGTTTTCCCATCTTTGAGTGTAAACATGTTTGTCAAGGTACACTGTTGGGAGGGAAAGCAGAGAGGATCAGGGTGGGTAAGCCTTGTGGTCAAGGAGGCCAGAGGCGGGCGGGGGAGAGAAGAGAGGAGGAAAAGGCAGCCAGAACGCCATCCTCCTGTTGGAGTGTGACTGCATTCTGCTTACAAATACCTGGAAATAGCAGCTCTCCAACAGAGCTGTGGGGTATGAGGAAGTTAGAGCAGCATGTTCACTTCAGAGGAAGGTAACAAGGCATCACTGCAAGCCCAACTTCACACTTTGCTTGTCTGTCAGGGGTTTTTCTCCTTCATGACAATACCCCCAATGTTTTGGTAGGCAGACTCCAGTTCACTTAGTAAGTGAGAGGCATGGGTGGAATGCCAGGTATGTCTACAGAGCAAAGCAGTGCAGGCAGGCTGACGCCAGGAGAGAATAGGCAGGTACCTATTGAGTTACAGGATTTCTACAAATCTAATCCGCATGTAATGTGAGACTTATTACAGAGCTAGCCTCTGCTAGGGCTGTGAAGTCTGAGGATATGAACAGTCTCTGAGGTAATGATCCCAGTTAACCCATTGCAACCCAGCTTCACTTGACCAAAACTAATAGCCTCTTATCCTTGTAATGCTATTTAAGAGTGATAGTGATTACAAGTTGCTTACTAACTGTATAAAAAATACTCAGAGTAAGTAGGGCATTACTGAACTGAAACAGAGATGTTTAATATGCCTACAAACAGTGAACAATACAAACACAGCAGCTAGGGCTATTTTAAGGTACTTTCTATTTAATATGTCTGACACTGGATAGTCTATACATTACTAATGATGGGTATCTATAATTTATGGTGCATTTTTGCATGTGATAAATTTGTTATGAAAATTTTAAATAGCAAAGTTATTTATCAGTATTTAAAAAGCATCTACTTAAGGGAAGCAGTTTTTTTCCTGGGGCATCTTCATTAATCATCATAATAAATTGATGACACACTTATCAAAGGAAGAAAATCAGAATTGCCAACACAAATAAGAAAGAGGCTCAGGTACTAAAATTTCAAATATTCATGATGTATGTCGTATACTTTTGTTGATCATCAGCTAACAAACGTCTTTGGAAAGTGGGTGAGAGAAATGAAAACATTGTTTCTAGACTTAATATATGATCAAAAGAATTCTCTAAATCAAGCCTGATTGATTAAAAATGATCAGTCTTGGGCTTCCCTGGTGGCGCAGTGGTTGAGAGTCTGCCTGCCGATGCAGGGAACGCGGGTTCGCGCCCCGGTGCAGGAAGATCCCACATGCCGCGGAGCAGCTGGGCCCGTGAGCCATGGCCGCTGAGCCTGTGCGTCCAGAGCCTGTGCTCTGCAATGGGAGAGGCCACAACAGTGAGAGGCCTGCGTACCGCAAAAAAAAAAAAAAAAAAAAAAAGAACAGTCTTCCAACAAGCCCATAATTACACAAAGATTAAAAAATTAAGACAATAGTTCTTTATCAATGTCATAAAACTCCAACCATAATACAAATCTCCATATTACAGATCATTCTTAAGACTGATTCACTAATAAATAACATTTAACCTGAGAAATTTTCTACAAAGAATGGCTCCAAATTACCTTTATGTTTTTCTTACAAGTTGATACCTTCCCCACAGGCATTTAGGTCTATTACCATATTTAGATGCCTTGAATAATCTGAAACATCTCTTCGTAGAGTTTTATATATTAACACAGAGGTACCAAAATCAAGGAATTAAAGGTCTAGATACTGATATGAGAAATAATATTTATAAAAATGTCTTCTGTGACCCATGTATTCTAATAAGTACTTTAGCTATGTTAATTTATTTATACATTTTTATCACTAGAGATCTGGGTTGAAAAATGGCTCTGCTTCTTGCTAATTTCTGAACGGACATAAATTGTAGAGTTTCTATGCACCTCAATCTTCTTGCCTTTAAATAGAGATGGAAAATTATATCATCATGCTTTGGTGAGGACTGAGATAAAACTGATGCCCATAAGTGTGTAGACGGTGTGTGGTGTCTTGAATCACGTACTGTTCCTATCCGCATACACTGCATCGTACAAGTGATTCTCTATTTTGAACGTGGGCGGGAGGGGGAAGGATAAAAAACAGGTCATCCTGCTCCTGGCTGAACTGGCAGAATTTACTGAAGGAGCTTGCCTCTGAACAATATTGAAAGTTTGCTTTTAAGTTGGTTTGTAACATTAAAGCCAGCCCCCATCCTAAATTTGTTCACTCCCCTACTCCACTTGTTTCTTTCAAGCTATTGCCAATCTTATCCCTGTTTAACATTTGTGGTAGATAAGCAGATGCTATTAAATCTTGGACTACTGAGTAGGCCTCTTGAAAACAGCAGTCAGTATTTGACAAAAGAATGTAGAGAGATATTCTAAGCAGTTTTTTTTTAAAGCAAAAAACATTAATTAAAATGAATAAATTGAGGACATTTGTAAAATAGTGTCTTTTTGAAGGTGTTCTTAATTCCTAAATTAGTAACATCTTTAATATTTGGTAAAGATAAACATGCTCCAACCTACTGAGTGATTTTACTGGGTGATAGTATTCTATATTAATTGCTGTTTTGACTTTGGTTTTAGTATGGTATGAAGCATTTTTCTTTAGGCCAGACACATATTTGAAATACCAAATATATCTCTTTAATTAGATATATATCTGTATATTATGGATGTTACATTTAAAATTCCCAAAGAAAATGTGGTTTATAAGAGTTCATTTCTACAATAAGCAAAGTAGAATAAATGCTTGTAAATTAATTTTTTAAAGAAATGCTACAAAGATTTAAAAGTAAAGAATAAAATACCTTAATAATAAATGGAATCTAAGTCTGAATTTCTTAAAATTCAATTTCTTTGTAAATATTCTATGTGCACTTGAAAAAAATGTGTATTTTATTGTTATTGGGTGCACTGTTTTATAAATATTAATTAGATTAAGTTGGTTGGTAGTGTTCTTCAAATTTACCATACACTTGACTTTCTGTGTACTTGTTCTATCAATTATTCAGAGAGACAAGTTGAAATCTATTGCTATAATTATGGATTTATTTCTTCTTGCAGTTCTATCAGTTTTTACTGCATGTGTTCTGAAGCTTTCTTGTTTAGTAATTATTTGTGATTGTTATGAATTGATCCCCTTTTCATTATGAAATGACTATCTTAACACTGGAAATATTCTTTGGTCTAAAATCTACTTTGTCCTATACTAATATAACCAGTCTAGCTTTCATTTGATTGGTGTGGGAATTGGTATCATTATTTTCCCTCTATTAATCTATTTGTTTCTTTATATTTTAAGTATATTTCTTGTAGACAGCATATAGTTGGGTCCTGATTTTTTTAATTTAATCCAACAATATCTGCCATTCAATTGTTTTGACCATTTACAGTTAATGTGATTATTAGTATAGTTAGGCTTATATAAATTTTAATATGTCCCATCTTTTCCTTATTTCCTTTTTTCTCTTTTTCTGGCTTCCTTTAGACGGGGTATCTTGATGATGCCATTTTATCTCCTTTGTTCATTTATTAATTATAACACTTTGTTCGTTAATTTTGTTAGGCTGTATGGTAAGACAGTAACTTATCACTGTCTCTGCCATCAAGTGATATTATCCCACTTCATGTATAGTATACTTTCATTTCTCCTCTCCCAGCCTTTACGCTCTTACTGTCATACACTGTATTTTTACCTATATTTTAAACTTCAAAATATATTATCTTTGTTTAAACAGTCAATTTATACTTTAAAGTCATTTAAATAATAAGAAAATAAAGTCATTTTAATAAGAAGAAAATATACATATCTGGTTCTGATTTCCAATATTTTTTTGTGTAGATCCACAAAGGGTTTCATCTAGTGTCATTCAGTTATATTTCATTTCGTATCATTTTTCTCCTGCTTGAAGGACTTCCTTGAATATTCTTTGTAGTACAGATTTGCTGGTGATCAATTCTTTCAGCTTTCATATGTCTTTATTTTGCCTTAGTATTTGAAAGATATTTTTGCTGCTGAGTATAGAACTCTAGGTTGACAGATTTTTTTCCAGTACTTCCGAGATGTTGTTCCACTATTTTCTCACTTGAGTTGTTTCTGATGAGGACTCTGCTCTCATTCTTGTGTTTGTTCCTCTGTATGTAATTTTTTCCCCCTCTGACTGCTTTTAAGATGTTCTCTGTATCACTGTTTATGAGTACTTTGATTATAAGGTATAGTTTTCTTCACATTTCTTGTGCTTGGAGTTCACTGAACTTCTTAGATATATGGATTTATTGTTTTCATTAGATTTAGAACAGTTTTGGCCACTATTATTTCAATTCATTTTTCATCCCACTCCTTTTCTTCAGGGATTCCAAGCATGTGTGTATTAGGTGGCTTGAAGTATCTTCCAGGACTCTGAGGCTCTGTTCATTTTTAAAATTTATTCTCTTTTCCTCCTTGTTTTATTTTGAATCATTTCTATAGCCATGTTTTCAAGTTCATTAATCTTTTCTTCTGTAATATCTAAACTGCTGTTAATCCCATCCAATTTATTTTTTTATCTCACACATTGTAGTTTTTATCTCAGAAATTTGATTTGGGTCTTTTTATATCTTCCATAATCTCTACTTAACTTTTGAACATATAGAATACAGCTAAAATAACTGTTTTAATGTCCTTTTCTGCTAATTACAGCATCTCTGTCAGCTCTGGGTCAGTTTCCATTTGTTGATTATTCTCCTCACCATGGGCCCTATTTTCCTGCTTTCTGCATTTCTGCATATCTTTGATTGAATGCCAGACATTGTTAGGTGAGGAATATTTTGCATTCCAGTAAATATTCTTGAACTTCATTTTGGGATGCTGTTACTTGAAATAGTTCAATTATTTTGGGTCTTGTTTTATGATGTTTTTAGGTGAGCTTGGCTCAGTGCCCATTCTAGGGCTAATTATTCTTTACTTCCAAGCAAGATTTTACTAAGTACTCTACCCAATGCCCCTTGAATTATGAGTATTTCCAGCATGGATGGTAGAAAGAGTCACTCTCCCAGGCCCCACGTGAGCAGTAGGTACTGTTCCCTTTACTCATTTTAGGTGGTTCTTTCCATAGCCTCAGGTAGTTTTTTCACATACATGTCTGCTGAACATTTAGGTGGCTTTCTGTAGATCTCTGAGTTTCTCTTTCTGTGTGGTGTTTTCCTCTCCAGTACTTGCCACCTCGGTCTTCCCAGATCCTCTGCTATGTCTCCTCAATTTGGGGAGATCTCCGGACTCCAAATGGTTTTCCCTTTCCTGTGGTACAGCCGAGATACTCTCTCAAGGCAGAAAGCTGGGACAGCCATAAGGTTCACCTTACTCCCTGTCTCTTAGAAATTACTATGTCTTGTTGTATAATGGCCAGTGTCTTAAAAATCACTGTTTTATTTCATGTTTTGTCTTTTTGTTGTTGTTATTTCAGTCTGGAAGGTAAATCTAGTCACTGTTTCTCCATCTTGGCCAGAAACAGGTAAAATTCAATTTCTGAACCAGACAGAGTAATTTATTGATTCTAGGAACAGGAAATATTCTTGCTAATTACTAGCTAATTCCTTATTGTATAGCTGAGGACATTAATGCACAAGAAATTGAGTATTTTTTATAATATCACACTAGTTATAGTATTGTTCTTATGATTTTTACTATCTTTTAGTACCAAGAATTTATATCTTCTTGTACTTGTTTCCTATAATTTATCTGTGTAGGTCTTAGTCATAGATGAATTTGAAAGGAGTCAAAAATGTCATCTTTTTTCACCCACACCCCCCGCCATCCTTAATTTTCACATAATGAAACTGAGAACCAGAAATGTTATCATATTGTGTGGAAACAAAAGGCTACTGTGGATCTGGGCAAAGAAAGAGAATTAGTTGTTTCCTTCTTCTGAGTCCTGTTCTGCCCCAAGCTGAAAGCAGAACACCAGAGTTCAGCTTTGGGAAATAGACCTACTGTGCTGATTCCAGTTTAGTCATAGTTTGAAGACTAAACCAAAACCAAGAAATCTGCCATGTAAAGAGAAATCCTATGGAACCATTTTATCCTAAGGAAGTCAGGAAGTTATAGAGCCAAGGTGGTTTGGCAAAAAACAGAACAATTATCAATGGCATTGCCTAAGATGATCACTAGTTCCCCAAGTAAAGGCTCCTGCTAACCACATGGTTAAGGATAGATGAAAGATGAACAAGTGAATATGGAATTTATGGACAATGCTTATGCCCCAAAACTAGTCCTTTTATTGCCCTGCTATTCCCTCAGTTCTTTCTTCTAGAATACCACCTACTAAAAAACCTCAAAGAGACACTGATTTATACTACAGATTAAACCTCTGAGAGACAAACACTGGTGTTCCCTCATCCAAGGTATTTATAATTTGAAGGAAGAATCTAGATAATTCTAAGCCAGCATTTTCAAAAGTATATTCCATGATTATTAATAGATGGTCACAAACTTTAAAAAAAAGTTTGAGGGTTAAATATTTGGCTTCTCAAAGTTAAGCAGCTCTCTTTATTGTGGGTTTTTCAGTCTTTAAGTCACTGTCAGACATCATGCATCTCTAAGAGAGGAAAGAAAATATTCGCCATTTCCCAAATTTCTTCATAGAACCATTATCTCGACTAGTGTTCTATGAAAAATATGCTGGGAAAAGTTAACCTAAGAAATAAATGCTATGGTTACATTTTCAGGTGCCATGGTAGTTTGACGAGAAAGCATTTTTGATGCTAAGAACTATTTTTGATATCCTAAGAGAATGAACAACTTTGATCCTTGTAAAAATTGACCTTATGGATTGGTCAAATTAATATTTTGAACACTATCTTTCTAACAGGCTTTCATAAAAACTATGCTTGAACAAGAAAAATGAATAGAAAATTTCTATCTATGATGCTTCCCAAGCAGGAACCATTACCCCTTAATTACAGAACACTGAAACTGTATTTTGGGGAACAAAGAGGAAAAGCCTTAGATGGGTGGCATAAGGAGGAGGAATTAGGGGTTCAGTTTCATTTCCTTCCAAACTAATTGCCAAGGAGCTTTTTATTTCATCAGGAAGTACACTAACAAATGGCCTCCTTGACTTTTGCTAATCACTTTATTAATGCTTTAGCCAGATTTTAAAATATGTAGTATTATGAATATCTGTGGAGAAAAACCTTTATTGTGCATAAATTACAAATTTACTATCTCAATTGCAGTTGAGTTTTAATATTTCCTTTCCAGAAAAGCCCTAGTGCATATTCTTCAGGGAACAATTCTGCACTCTTAAGGGAATGAACTGAATGACCTGATGGGTCCTTTCCTCTTTAATTTCTGTAATTCAGGAAAGCCTCATAAAACACAAGCTTCCTTTGTGAATTAACTTTCTCTGAAAGTATTGAAACCACTTTCTTGCACACTTTGGAAGTACTTTAAAATGTTTAACAATATTAGAAATATTTAGTGGACCCATATTGAAAAATATCAGCTAAGTAATACTTAATGGTTCAAGTGTAATTCTTCCGAAACAAGAATTATGGAAGAAATACAGCACATGACTTCTTCACTCCCTTTCAAATTATAGAAAGCCATCTTTTCACAATACCAAGAAAAATAAAGATTTTTTAGAAAGAATCTAAAATAAAAATCAAACTAACAAAACTAATTATGAACTGTCTTTTATGCATAAAGTATGGTGCTAAAGTATCATTGTTAAAAAAGCAAAGGCATTTACTGAAAACACAAAAGGCGTATTACATCTCCATCTTAAACTATCTAGTAAATGTAAAATAAATAAGAACTTTTATTGAAAGAAAAATGTGTGCTAGAGAGTATGAAAAATTTAGTGGAATATAAGCCTGGCTGATTACCATAAATGTTTGCAGTTTAAGAGAGAAAACAAAACAACCACAATAGGACAATTAGAACATAATGAGTCATGAATTTTAAGCTGTGAGAGTTCTGTTGGCACTACAAAGGTGAGAGTATGCATTAAGAAGAAGAATGAGTTGAGGGGTGATTTGCAACTCCTATCTGTACCTCACAGAACTTTGGGTTAAATATCCATCAAGATTAGAATTTTTTACTCTGGAATTCAATATTTGGAAGGGCTGGGCTTGGAGTTCCATGAACCATAGTATCATCTGAGAAATTGTGTGTGCGTGCCTTTGCATTAAAGATTTTTATGACGTATTTCACAGGTATTTGTGACCCTAATATGTTTAAAGAGAATAGGTATTGTCTTTTATGGCTATAATTCTAAACTAGCATAAAAATTCATTTAAATAGCATACATTTTAACATGCAAAATAAAACGTATTTAGATAATATTAGTCAATTAGTAGTAGCCCAATTTTGTGACTCAGCTAATGGAAACTGTGAAGTTATTTCCAATTGCATATTATTGACAGTGGTAATAACTTCATTTTTAGCATGTATCTTTCCAAAGTTCAGACATAAAGCTACACCAAATGGACCTTAACTTTTCTATGGGCTGTAGACAAATGTAATATTAGAAAATGACATTTCTAGTTTAGAAAATTATGACAAGTCCATGAACAAATCAATATATAAACAAAATGTAGTATAGAGATAAAATGAAATATTATTCAGCCATAAAAAGGAATGAAGTTCTGATACATGCTACAGCGTGGATGGAACTTGAAAACATTATACTAATGAAATAAGCCAGACACAAAAGGACACATATTAAATGATTCCACTTATATGAAATATATTGAATAGACAAATTAGAGGTTACTAAGGGCTAGGGAAAGAGGAGAATGGGAAATTATGGCTTAATAAGTACAGAATTTCTGTTTGGGGTGATGAAAGGGTTTTAGAATTAGTAGTGACAGTTGTACAACATTGTGAATATAATTAATGGTACTGAATTGTACACTTAAAATGGTTAAAATGGCAAATTTTATGTTATGTGTATTTTAAAATAAAAATGTTTAAAAATAATTAAGATTTTTCTTGTTTTGCCTTTCATATAAGGATCTTTACAACTTAAGTATCTCACTTTGATAACCTAGGGGATTGTAAGGTATTTATAAAAGCCCCCCATTCTACAGATTGTGGCACTGAGGGTAACTTACTTTGATTAGTGGCCTATGTTTGGGAAAGATAAGAGGAAATAATGACCATATATGAGCACTGGTGGGAAATGAGATAGAAGACAAACAAGAAAAACACCTTTGACCCATGTCAGCAGTGGATTAAAGCAAACAGTTATAGCATTCTGGGACATTGAGCTCTTTGGTAGAAAGAAGAGAAATGATGTGGTTGATGGAGAAGAAAGGGCTTGAGGCTAAGAATCTACATTCTAGTCTTAATTCTGTTATTTTCTACATACAGAAGCTCACATCTCTGGGTTTTCCTTCTCTTACTTAACATAAAAGGGCTAGATGAATATTTTTCATTCTAATTGTAAAATTGTGTGGGTAGTTAATTCAAGGCATTGAGATTCAATGACAGATTACTTGCTGAAGCCAAGTTTTAAAAATCAAATTTGGTCATTTTGATAAAATTTTAATTATCTTATTAATTGTTGTCAGTACAGTCTAGCTATTTGGCATTGTCATTTGAATCTAACAAGTTAATTTTTGTGTATAGATACATTTCAGAATTTAAAATGACATGAATTGATGATTTTATTAAGAGGCTCTTATAAAATGCTCTATCAACATATTCTTCTAAGACAGAGTATGGCATTTAAGCTTGGTGACTACTGAATGCAACCAAACTATATCTCATATGTTCAACTCGTATTTTTGACCATATTCCTAATGAATCTGGAAAATAATCATTGATTTTAAAACTCACTGACAATTATTATGGTCTGATACAGTTAATTAAAGACTCCCCTAGTGCAGCATCACCAATGTCATATTCTTCTATCTCACAAAAGGATCACAAATATATCTTGAACTTTACAAATAATATTCCCTTTGACTAGATCATCCATCCTATGTATTTACTATCCCTCATATTCTTTCAAATCTACCTCAGAATTCTTTCCCAGACATTTTTCAAAATTCTCACCAAACCAGACACTTCTAGAAGGTTAAAGCTAGGATGTGTTCCCAGGTTCACTGCATGAGAGTCCATGAGACTTTTACAAAGCCATGTGATTTTGAGGTTGAAAATGGCAATGGCAAGAATAATCTCATTAAAATTCTAAACACAATTTTTAAAATTTGTCTCTCAAATATGTACCTTTAATGTGTAAAATTGGATTACCATTTGAAATGTTTCACCTCTTTCAGATTGGTTGATTTGTTTAGAAGTTGGATTTCCCAACAAAATTGCTAAATGAAGGAAATTATGTCTTCCAAGTGTTGTTTTGATCCCAGCCACTATAGTAACCACTAAATCACACAGTAGGTATTAATGTTTGTTGTTCCAACTTTTTTTTTCTGCTGTCTTTGTTTTCTTTAGCTTCTTATAGCTACATCTTGTTAAGAGACCTCAATGGCTAAGCCAAATCTAATGTACACAAGGGGCATCAGTAAACACACCTACTACAGGCTAGGGCTTGACTTTTAGTCCTGTTATTCCAACCCCAGGATCTAGGTTCCCCAACTTCCCTAAATCCACTGTACTGCCAACCAGACTTGGGATTGAGCATGTCCAAGTGGCCTCTAAGTCATGGCTTAGGATGGAATTTGGGCTTGGGTGACTCAGCCCATATTCTGCATTGGTTCACTACTTGAATTTCTCCATCCTCTTCAGAACTGAAGCCTTGCCCTTTTTACTGTGCCTTGGGATTCTTGAACATCACTAGGTCCTGTCAAACTCCCCCATGATGGATTCCATTATTGATATTTTGTGAGGGGCCCTACAATAACATGGACTGATCTTCTACAGAGTAAACTCTAACGTTTTCCCCAAATTATAGTGCTAGGTTATATCTTTCACTACCATGCCCCCCCAAACACACACCACTGAGCCCTCCTAGAATATATAGCAACTGATGCAGAGTCACTCTTCAGTGCACAATAAAAGAATATACCTAACAATGTGTCTACAATCATTTAGGTTTCTTTCATAGTGATGTTCTTTTAATGATACAAGAAAATGGTGAATTATTATTCCTGTCAGGACAAAAAAAAAGGTGCAAGATAACTTAGAATTATACAACTTAGAAATAGATATTTTAAAAGGTAAAAACAATTTTTTAAACCGTTGCTTTAAGTAATCCAGTAACATATCATTTGAAAATATCTCAGTCATCCAGACATATGATGCCATGAGAGGCTCTTTCCATTTAGTAGATACATTGTCATAGAGAAACTACACTTTAGGGATACTATCTGCAAATATTTCCCAGAACAAAGATAAAGAAAGCTATTCATTTTTAAAATAAATATGGCATCTCACTTGTCCTCTATTGAGCCTTACATTAGCAAATCAACAACTGTGTAAAATTCCAGATTTATCTTAAAAATAGATGCTCATTAATAATCATCTTGCAAAATGATTTATAAGCATCGAGAGGAGAGAGGGGAAGGGCAGGGGGAAGACATATTCAGCTTGCTATGAATACACTCTGTTATCCCATCCAGCAGTCTGATACAGCCTTCATGCTTTAGAGTGCAGAAAAGCACAATCTGGGAAGTCTTCCAAATCCATTTGTATAAAGAGGAAGCACTTTCCAGGATACAGGAAGCACAAACTACAGTCCTGGTAGTTTGTCATGTTACTTCAGCAAGATTTGCCAGAGCTGTCCAAGAAGGTTTGACTACTGATGGGTGATGAAAAATTTGAAATTTGAAATTTGAGGTGTGACCTTAGCCCAATGTCAATGAACTATTTTTCTCTGGGTGTTAACTGTTCTTCTGTCAATTATAAAATGAAGGGTTCTTAGGAAAATGAGAGTATTCACAGGTACAAGATCTGACCCTAAGAAATCTAGCACATATGTTGATTTGTTTTAAATTTCTTATTTACTTTCAGCATTGCAGCTGGAATATTAGCTATTATAAGAAGTCTGTTTCTGTGTTTTAGTACAGTTTCAACCAGGTCTTCACTGACTTTGCAGAGGTATCTTTGATTAAAATTTAAAATAAACAAATCTAATGGGGTTTTACTAGGTATTAGTTTATCTAGTTTATAAAAGAGTTATTATTTTATGACAATTTACAAATAACTATTGCAGTGTAATTGGAGAACTAATAAAGTCAAAATTATAGGCTTCTTGGGCTTCCCTGGTGGCGCGGTGGTTGGGAGTCCGCTTGCCGATGCAGGGGACGCGGGTTTGTGCCCCGGTCCGGGAGGATCCCACATGCTGCGGAGCAGCTGGGCCCGTAGCCATGGCCGCTGAACCTGCGCTCCGCAACAGGAGAGGCCACAACGGTGAGAGGCCCGCGTACCGCAAAAAAAAAAAAAAAAAAAAAATTATAGGCTTCTTGCCCTCAAAATATACACATCCCTTCTACTTCTTTGAGAAAGAATTTTGATCTCTTTATATAAAACCATTATATAAGCTTATTTGTTTATTTCTGTATTTATTTATTTATTACCTTGTTCTTAACAGTAAGGACTAATGTACATCATAGGGTTAAAAGGGGGTAAAGTCATTGTCACTCCTTTGAGTTTAGTGATGTATTTTTGTCTCTTTGCAAGCTCTATAGTAACTGCAGCTTTTATTCACACAATTGAACAATCAATATTTGTGTGGCCAGTGTAATTAGCTTATACTCTTCCTGAAAGAAATGAAAGATTTCAGGCAAAACAAATTATGTAATCATTTTTTGTTGATTTTTTTTCTAATATCTTGTGGAATTTGTAAATGGCTCCAGAATATTACATTCACAAAACATAGTTTAGGAAAGAGTAAAATCATCTATACTGAAAATAAATTAACATAGTAATGAAAAATCTACATGGCTTAACTAAAGTATTAAGGGGGTTGAAATTAAAACCAACTGCATCTGCCTGAATTTTATTAATTCTTTTATAAGCTGTTTCTTATTTGATGCTTTCTTCCCATTCAACCTCTTACTGCGCCTAAACCAATTCAGACCTACATTACCTCATACACAGACTATTGCAACAGCCTCAGTCTGCTGCCTTAATCCTTTTTTTTTTTTTTTTTTTTTTAACGCGGGCCTCTCACTGTTGTGGCCTCTCCCGTTGCGGAGCACAGGCTCCGGATGCGCAGGCTCAGCGGCCATGGCTCACGGGCCTAGCCGCTCCACGGCATGTGGGATCTTCCCGGACCGGGGCACGAACCCGCGTCCTGTGCATCGGCAGGCGGACTCTCAACCACTGCGCCACCAGGGAAGCCCTCCTTAATCCATTTTGCACGATGCTTTCAGAGTAAACTCCCACAGTGCCACCAATGTTCTTGTCACGCTCTGACTCAAAAATATTCCATTACTATACCTATTAGTTTGATTCCAGTCTATCTTATCAAATATCTTTGACTAATCTTTTAAAATGAGCCTCTACTTCAACTGGTTTACTCAAGTTTATCCCCTGAATGCTTCTTATATTTATTTATATTTACTCACTCTAATGCCCTTGTTTATAAGTTGTGCTTTCAATAATGCCTCTTACCTTATAAATAAAAAAAAATAAAATTAATAATAGTAATAGTCATAATATATACATCTTTAATGACTTAACACAAATGTTTCCTATTTTATGAAGAATTCTATGATCGACTCAACTGGTGAAAGTATTTTCTTCCTCTAACTCCCTTTAAGTATCTAATGCCAATACATTGCTGTGTGCTAGTGATAATCTGAATCTCTAACCGTCCTAGAAAAAGTTTAAAGGTATTATTGCTCTTGCACTGTCTCTCAGTATTGCTGCCCCTGAGTTTTAGGATAAATAGAATGAAAAAACAGTTTTTATGGCAGTTGAGGCAGAGAGGGCATGTCAGAGATACTCTTTCTGATTCTGCAGCTGATCACAGACATGTTGAAATGTGCCCTGACTGCCCCATGGCTGAGCAAATAGGGGTTATTTCTCTGATTTTTATTTTGATACAAACAAATGGAAAGCCAAGAAAATCTTCCAAGGATCTTTTTCAGAACTCCAAGGAATCTATAAAGACATTCAAAAGGACTTAAAGTTAAATCCTTTTATAAGCAACTTACATGAACAGCAAAATTTTACTCTAGCAAATCTCAGTGGAAATATTAAGCTTAGTTCCTAGAAGCAAAAATGGTTTGGGGCTATGGTTGCTTGTAGCATGAATTCACTGAGACAAAATAGAGAGGTACAAATTACTTTATGATACTTTGAGGTATTTCTCTCAAGTTAATAGTCCTCAATTTAATGCAAACTCAAAGGAGGTTATCATGGAGATTTTAATAAAGAAACTATTTGCAAAGATCTGAGGTCTACAGGAAAACCAACAAGAAGTAATGCAGCACCCAGAGATAGCAATCAGGGAGGCTTACCCACCTTTAACCCTGTAAGTACAAGTGTGGGGGGGAGCAGTTAACATAACCTGGCAAGAGCTATAGCTGTAGTTATAACGTAGGAAGGGACGCCTAACAGAAACTGTGCCCTACAGGAGAATAAGATCACTGACAAATTGAGGACAAGCAAGGAAGGAGCTAGAAGAATAACTTCCCTGACGTTTCTCTCTTTACTCCCCTCATCCTGGGCCAGAAGGACCCAAACTCATGAGGGTTATAAAGTTCAACCTTTGGGGCACAGAATAGAGTGGAGAATAGATCTGGAACAACAAACAGAAAATATCCAGCACACTCCCAAAAGTCACATTATATGGGAACCAATTACCCCAGTCATTACATCACATTTGATTAACCACTTCAAGTTGAAAAATCATCATAAGGGGAAATCTATCAGTGCTATCTACAACCTGTTCTCAGATATGGACATCCATATCCTACATACTCTTTACACTAATTCTTTTTGTAAAGTTTTTCACTCAAAATGCAGACTTCCCACAGTTAGGATGCAGAATTTTGCTGGATAGGATCACAAAAATTTACCTGTGCATTTTCTTCAGTGAAGTACTCTTTAATACGACAGTCTATATGATTATTAGATTTCACAATTTCACAGATATGCTAACCTACTGCTATATTCTGTTATATACAATTAAGGAAATTGATAGAAGAAATTTAATATTTTTCTAGCATTGATTGATCTAGTAGACTTTGATTCTGTGAATTTTGTGGAGTGTGTCTGTCCTTGAACTCAGTGTAATGAGCTCCATAAAGGCTCCAGGCTTCCATGAAGATTTTAGCACTTACCATATGCATTTACTCATTCATTATATATTTACTCATGGTCCAGTACATACCAAGCATTCTGCTAACTGCGGGGATGAATGACAGTATCAGAGTAAGGAGGAATGGAGTTTTGACACATCTTTAAACATTATGAAGTTTTTAGATGTTCAAGTTTCCTTCTCCTGGATGAGATCCCACTACGGTTTTCTAGTGTTGACTTTTAACATTGAGTATGTTCTGGGAATATTTCAGATGCCAGGGATTTAAGCTCACAGAGCTCTCAGTGTATCAAAATAGACTTATAATCCTTACTACAAAATGTACACAGGAGTCAGATCTGAGTCTTGTAAGTTTTGAAAGGGAGCTTGATATCAGACTCTATCCAAATGACAATGGGAAATCATTGACAAGCATTAAGAATGGAAGCAACATAATTACATCTAAGCTTTAGAAAGCGTTCCCAGGTTACAGCAAAGAAAATGGATGGAAAGTAACCAAGAATACACATAATGACATAAGTTACAAACTATTTAATAGTCCAGAATGAAAGGTGGCAATGGTCTAGATTACATGGGGACAATAGAGGTGGACAGAAGTAGACTAAATCTAGAGGCATTCAGAAAGTAGAATTCTTGGAACTTTATGATCAGTTTCATGTGAATAGTGAGGAAGAGGAATCAAGGACAACTCCAATGTTTAAGGCATGGCCAACTGGACATAGAAAGTGTAATTTGCCAGGACAAGGAATAATAAAGATGGATCGTTGCTTTTTGCTTTGAATTTTAATGTTTCTGTTATTCTTTTGTCAATAGCCATCCATGATTTTTTAAAAAAGATTTTCTTTGCCTTTTATATCTTCTTGCTTATCCTTATTTTTCAACTTTTCTTGCCACTTTAATTTTGGTGTGTCTCTCTTAACAACCCATAGCAATTTATACTTCTTAATAAAATCTTATGTTGGCAATTTCATATTAGAGTTTAATCCATTAATATTTATTATGATAACTGACATTTGGCCCATTTTTTATATTAGTTCTGCTGTGTATATTTTATGTGGTTTTTCTGTTTCCTTTTACTCAATTTTCTGTCGTCAGCTATAGAATCCAATTTCTTAATTCTTCCTTTTCTCTGACAATTTGGAAGTTACATATATCATTTCCTTTCTATTAAAGATTATCTTTATACCTTATCTTGAACCTGTGTTTTTCTATCAGTATTAAGAACGAAAAAACCATCACTACTACCTCCACTACTTCTGCTCTTTAACACACTGACCCACATGTTTTGTTTTTATACTGTCTTCTTGAGTTCTAACTCTGGTTGTTTTTTATAGCTAGAATATGCAAAATAATTTATTTAGGAAAAGTATGAGAGGTGTGCCTTATGAGTCTGTATTGTTCTGAAATATTAATAAATAAATATTACATATATATTCTTAATGGTCCAATTTTTGCCCTATAGACATATCACTTATGCATTTTAGTCACATTAAAATGGAGGTGAGGCAAGTATAAGAGATTTTTATGTGAATTCTGAGAAGGTATGCTCTGACACTTTAGGGGATAAAAAACTAAATGCTGATATTAATAAACATATTAGGAACATTTAAACATATGAAATTGAATATGAAAATTACCAGCCACTGTTTTAGTCCAGTATTGTTTTGCAGTACATTGATTAAGGCATTTATTAATTTTTAAACTCAAAGTTCAACTACATATTGAGTTTTCTTGCAATAGAACCAAAGATGTCAGTTGATTTCTAGTTTATTTTGTTAGTCCCAAAGGTTTTTTGTTTGGTTGGTTGGTTTTGGTTGTTTTTAAGGTAGGGAATAATAAACCTTATATGGTATTGCCAATTGTTTCAAATAGAGAAAGAGCAACTCTAAATTCAGCAACTAAGAGATCTGTCTGCATTTTGGATAGATAGTTAAGGGAAAGAGAATAAGATATTTCTAATTATCTTACATTGATGACCTACTTGCATTAATTGCAGTTACATGTGCATCTGGGAGTAGAAGTGCTCCATTATTTGCCAACCACAAAATGACAGTGTTATATAGGAAATTTGTATGAGCCATGGTCTTTTTTTTCCCCAAAGTATCACTTTTTCCCTGTCATTAAATGACCTTTATTAAATTCAGCAACTTCTCTCAGCATGATTAATGATGAAAGAACTCGATTAATGGATGTGTTCCTTTTCAGCATAAATAAGACACACATATCTTTAAATCATTCAATGGATTATTACAGCTTCCGGGAATGAGCCCAAGTTACTTAGCATGCCATATAAGACCCTTCTCAGTCTTGCCCTACATTCTTCCCTCTTCACATTATACTCAAGTTATATTAAAATTCTCTCCACCCCCAAATCACCAAGGTCGTTTTCTTTTTCCTCCTCTATGACTTTACAATTACAGTTCTCTCCTGTTGGACTGCTTTTGTTCTCTCTCTACCCCTTTCATCTGGACAGCTCTCTGTTTCAAATAATTAAACTTTATTCATTTAAGAATAAAGTTTCAAAACTACCTCCCCCTAAGAGTTTGTTCTGATCACCTCAATATCAACAAAAATTAGCAGGCATTCTTATGTCCAACAATAACGAGCTATGCTTTTCTAGTTTATAGCACTTATAACAGCAACTTACAATGATCTGTTTATTTGTCCACCTCCCCCAAAAGACTCCATTTCTTCAAAATGGGGATTGTATCTCATTTACCTTTCTTATTTAGCACTGAAAATATTTATCCACTCTAATGTCCTACTCCATCCCCCCAAAAAAACCTTAATTGACAACATTTGAAGCAATGTTGATGTTAAGATTCTCTTGGAATTTTGAACATTTGAATTTTGCTTCATTGTCATTATACTGAAGTGAACTTTCATTTTGAAAAGACCACATCATAAAAGTTGATAGAACATCAACAAATCTCTGTCCTGATTTTGGTAAGGATGGTGTGCAGAGCAAGTGTTTTAGGAGATCTGGAACTCTCATTTTCTCTGCCTGTGGTGGAGTTTAAAAAAAAAGACTTTGGGAAGATAGTAAAATACCTCAGCTTTATGAGAATAACAAAAATAATAATGATAGCAATAACAAAAATACAGAAGTTTGGGTTGGATGTTGGAATCCTCTGTCGAGTTTTAAAAAATATAGATGGCTTTATTTCCAGACACACTGGAAATTTACAGTCAGAAATTTAATGCTTGGGGAACCGATATGTTGTTTTTTCTAAAGTCTCCAAAGGCCACTCAAACCTACAGATGACTTGAAAACTACCATAATATTATTTCATAGCACTTATAACTTACATGTTGTTTTTCCATATATCTTCCTTTTAATTGTCACAAGAGATAAGTAAAGTATATCCTATAGCCCTAAGAGTTAAGTAAAGTGTATCCTATTTCATAAACGAATAGGCTGAATTTCAGAGGTAGTTGGCAATATTTAGGGGACTCATAATCAGTTCTGATTTCAAGCCCCAACCTTCCCTCTGAAATATTAAAGTTAAATATTTCAAATAGCTAAAACCAAAGTGCCTGTCTTACATATGTTTAATGCTCTGAGATTTATCATTATATTTCTGATAATAGAGAAATTGGAAAGCAGTTTACTTCATTTTGGTAAATTGTGAAGATACTCTTCAAATGTTTAAGGTCTTAAGATTTTAAATTATGAAATCAGGGATACAACAGTCATTATTTTTATGGTAGTCTTTTTTTTTAATGGTTCAAAGTCATTATGACCTAGTCATTACTATCAATGAGGATAATTAAGACTTTTCAAGTAAAATAAAAATTTTAAATGGGACCTATTCCTTTCATCTCTAAATTTGAAATCATTTATGATTCCTTGTTTCAGTTATTCTAGGAAGAAAAGTAAATGTATGGTATTTTTATTTTTGATTGAAATGTAATTATAGAGAGATTTAAGTTATAATATGTATATGTAATATATCTTAACTCCATAAACTCATAAATATTATTTCTCATAATAAAGGGCCAGCAGCATATAATAATTCAAAATTTTACGACTGGTAATTAAGATATTATTTCCTAGAAAGAAAAATATTGTATTTATACTAAAGAAAACTAAAAAGTACTTTTGCAATAAGAGCTAATTTCAAAGGACGTAGTTGATGTGCTATAACATTGAGCCAAATTTTCCCATTACAGAATGCTCTAAAGAGGATCTCTTTAAAATTCATAGGCTAATCCTTCCTTCAGTGTGTATTTGCCTCTAGGTCAGAAGGATGGAAGAAAGTGTTGGGCATTATTTGTAACGTGCTCCCATCTGATAAAGAAAATCAGAGCAAAACGTATTTTTATATCCAAAGCATCCTTAATTTTCTCAGATTACCTTGCCTGTCTTTTAAAATCCTCATCCTGAGAAATTTTGAGAGTGAAATCATTCTTTTACTCCTTAGCTACTCTTTAGAGTAGGTATCGTGAATGGACCATGACAGTCGGTTTGTAGCACTATGAATGAAAGATTTAAGACCTGAGACTACCATTCGGCGCAAGCAGACAAGCAATATGCTCCTTTACCTGTCCTCCTACTATTCTAAGCTATCTCCTCCAAAAACATATGAATTTACTTGCAGAGTACAGAGATATAATATTAGCTCCAAATCTAGGAGCAACAGATATATATTCTTATTTCACTTAAACATTTTCCAAAGAAAGAAGATACAATATTAAAGTATGATTAAATGATTTTTCATGTGTGAGACAGACCTCCATATCTGTAGGATAACAGGTCAGTCTATGTAACAGGACTAGAAAGGAGTGAGATTCTGGGATACAACAGCGGTAGAAAGTCTCTTGTCCACTTTAATATCCAGTGTTGTCACTCTATACAGCAAAAACCTTTCAGTAAATAGTAGCACTGAAAATATTTATTTTGTTTAATCTTTGAAGGTTTACTTTGATAAGGAACATAAAATCCAGTCCCAGTTGGGAAACTAAAACATATTTCCTGTGTTGCTTCAGTCAGATTATTAAGGCATTTCCAGGAATCCATTTATAGTTCATTTGTTTTTCCATGTAAGTTTAATGTTTTGTTTTCTTTCAGCTTTTGCTTGTCCAATGAATGATCTACTCAAGAAACTTATTTTCTTACAGATTAAAAAAAGTCTTCATTATAAGAAACTATTTTTTAGAAAACTAGCACACTTTAATATCAATGTATATAGATGAATAAACATATTTGAGGTGTTTATAATTAGCTTACTAGGAAGACTATTAACTCTTTTAGTTATATAGGAAATTACATAGTAATTTACATAGTAAATTTACATAGTAAAATTACTATGTAATTTATTCCAGTGCATCAGATGCCAAAAAGAGCTAATACACCTCAGAGTTCATAACAGCAATTCTGATGTGAGAGATTTAACGTACTATTTACAGAAAGATTATTATTCTCAAGTATTACGTTTCACATACATGTTAATGTGTAATTTCTCATTTGGTGAAATTCACTGGAAAGTTTTGCTAAATTTAGTACTCTTCAAAATCATGTTCTCAGAGAAACACATCTCTGAGGTGTTAAGCTAATAAAACAACATTCCCACAGCCTGTTTGGGTCACTGAATTCTGAAAATGAGAGACTTCCTCACCCAGACTCAAGTAAGGTTCTTCCAATTGGTTCTTAAGAACTTCAGGATGTTCAAAATTAAGCAATAAAATTGCCATTTGATATGTCTGGAAAATTAGAGGAAGACAAAAGAGTACTATTTCATTACTACAGTTGAAATAGCCATTATTTAAATATTAAAGTAATGTTTTACAATCTAAATCAGAGAAGAAAAGAAGTCAGTTTTCTTATGCACTGTTCTTGAAAATTGCATGTTTTTATACATTTGTAGAGTCCACTTTAAAACCAAAGGTACATTTCAGGGAGATCAGCTCGGAGCTTTGCGACCACCTAGCGGGGTGGGATAGGGAGGGTGGGAGGGAGCTGCAAGAGGGAGGGGATATGGGGATATATGTATATATATAGCTGATTCACTTTATCATAAGCAGTAACTAACACAACAATGCAAAGCAATTATACTCCAATAAAGATTAAAAAAAAAAAAAAAAGACTCCAAAGGTGCATTTTATTTTCTGTGTACAGGTCACCTGATGCTGTTTATGTTAGCAAGTGTGGATGTATACATTAGCAGTGTATGGACAAACATAATGTGGTTCTTGATTTCTGGAAGAATTCAAGTATAGAGATCCAAAATCCCCTTTTATCCTTCAACATATAGAACCCTCTTGTTTTGCACTGAGGTGTGAATTTAGCTCTTTGCCCATACTGTCTTCAGCCTTTGTCCAGCCTTCCATAGATGTAAGCAAAACTATTTACTTTGTGCTAAGCTTATAATCCTTTGCATCCAAGAATAGTATTGCTGACACAGTCTGCTTACAAACCTCTTTCTGTGTGTGGTACTATGTCTGATATGACCATATATGAACAGCAGTCCAAATCATCCTGATGATCCAAATTTTCTACCCTCTGGTCAGCAGACACGTGCCCTTCTTCACAATCCTCCTGGAGAGTTCAGGAATCAAAGGAACGCTAGTTTGGGTTTAATGACCAAACATTTGGAATTTAAAAAAAAATTGAATGGCATCATTTTTTAAGACATTTATTCAGTGTCATGATCAGACTATTACATTTAGCAATCAACAATGTGGGTGCAAAATAAAAAAAAAATTAAAAACTACATTAAACCTTTTGTTGGCATGCTTTACACTTTCCACAGAACAGAAACTGAAATAACCTGTATACAATTGGTCACAGATACAATCCTCGAGTTTTTTCACCCATACACATGTATTGTCTAAAACATGTCTTCTTTGTAGCAGCTAGGCCCGGCCACCACTGTGCTTGCCTGAGTTCCCAAATCTGTTGTAACCTGTGGCTCTCCTGCCACTTCTCTGGCTCTCCTCTCCCTGCTAAGCTTTGTTTCCTGGCAGTAATTAAAACCTTCTGACACTGCCGTAGTTACAGCTGCTGCTGAAACTGCCAGAGCCACCTTGGTTTCATGGTTTGGCAAAGTATTGGTCTCTACCACCATAGAGGCCAGAACTTCCGCCTCCAAAGTTTCTTCCTTTCATGGGTCCAAAATTTGAAGACTGATCAGTGCAACTGCAAAGTCATTGTAGCTTCTGCCACCTCCAAAACTGCTTCTATCATTACTAAATCCATTACAGCCATCCCCACTGCCACCATATCTATCTGTCACCAAAGCCACTGCTGTAAAGTTTCCTCCATGACCAAAGTTGTCATTCCCACCAAAACCACCTCCATGATCACCACCAAAGTTTCCAGAACCATTTCAACCTCTTTGGCTGGATGAAGCGCTAGCCGTCTGTTGCCACTTCAGCTGTGGCCATTCATGGTATGGTATTTCCAAATGACAGTCTTGTCTACAGATTCATGTTCATCAAAAGTTATGGGCTTCCCTGGTGGCGTAGTGGTTGAGAGTCCGCCTGCCAATGCAGGGGATGCGGGTTCGTGCCCCGGTACGGGAAGATCCCATATGCCGCAGGGCGGCTGGGCCCGTGAGCCATGGCCGCTGAGCCTGCACATCCGGAGCCTGGGCTCCACAACAGGAGAGGCCACAACAGTGAGAGGCCCGTGTACCGCAAAAGAAAAAACCTTACCAAAGCAAAGCCTCTCTCTCTCTTTATTTTTTTTAAATGAGGTAGGAAAAATCAAGAAAGTCTTTGGCTCTCAAAGTTTTGCTGGTTAGTTCATGACAAAGTTCTTAAAAGAATTGTTGAACATAAAGATAGAATATATTTCTTTTAAATATGTAAAATTTGCCAAACTTAGTGTGATTACAATGACTGCCCATAGTGTCCTCCCAAGATTTTTTAAAAACATAAACACATGTAATCTGTTGGATTTGAAGTTGGGTGTTCCAACGTGTATGAGTAATTACTTTTCAAAAGTAAATTCTGGGGCTTCCCTGGTGGTGCAGTGGTTGAGAGTACGCCTGCCGATGCAGGGAACACGGGTTTGTTCCCCGGTCCGGGAAGATCCCACATGCTTGCGGAGCGGCTGGGCCGATGAGCCACGGCCATTGAGCCAGCGCGTCCGGAGCCTGTGCTCCACAACGGGAGAGGCCACAACAGTGAGAGGCCCGCGTACCACAAAAAAAAAAAAAAAAAAAAAGTAAATCCTGCAATGGACACAATATTTTGAAAAAGATATTTGGATATGTTTCTACTCTTACAGAATTTTATTAGTAAAAAAAGTGTCATCTATTTTTTAATGGTCTTTTCTGTATTTTATTTTATTTTTTTGACTTTTTATTTTACATTGGAGAATAGTTGATTAACGTTGTGTTAGTTTCAGGTGTACTGTAAAGTGATTCAGTTATACATACACATGTATCTATTCTTTTTTAAGTTCTTTTCCCAATTAGGTTGTTACATAATATTGAGCAGAGTTCCCTGTGCTATACAGTAGGTCTTTGTTGTAGCCTCTCTTCTTGCCACTGCCTCAGTTAAGATTTCAATCACTTCAATTTTCTCATACTGTTCAAAAGAATCTCATTTGTTTATTTTTGTTTTTATTTCCACTACTAAAATATTTTGCACAGCAAAGGAAACCATAAACAAAACGAAAAGACAACCTGTGACTGCAAACAGTGGGAATGACAAAGGATTAATTTCCAAAATATACAAACAGCTTATACAGCTCAATATCAAAAAAACAAGCAACCCAACAGAAAAATGGGCAGAAGATGTAAATAGACATTTCTCCAAAGGAGACACACAGATTGACAACGGTCACACGAAAAAACGCTCAACATCACTAATTATTAGAGAAAGGCAAATCAAAACTACAAGAAGGTATTACTTCACACCAAGTCTACAAGTAATAAATATCGGAGAGGGTATGGAGAAAAAGGAACCCTCCTACACTGTTGGTGGGAATGTAAATTGGTACAGCCACTATGGAGAACAGTATAGAAGTTCCTTAAAAAACTAAAAAGAGAACTACCATATGATCCTGCAATCCCATTCCTGGGCGTATATCTGGAGAAATCTCTAATTTGAAAAGATACATGCACGCCAATGTTCATTGCAGTGCTATTTACAATAGCCAAGACATGGAAGCAACCAAAATGTCCATCAACAGATGAATGGATAAAGAAGATGTGGTATATATACACAATGGAATATTACTCAGCCATAAAAAAGAATGAAATAGTGCCATTTGCAGAAACATGGGTGGAACTAGAGATTATCATGCAAAGTGAACTAACTCAGATAGAGAAAGACAAATATATGATATTGCTTATATGTGGAATCTAAAAAACAAAAATACAAATGATCTTTTTTTTTTTTTTTTTTTTTGCGGTACATGGGCCTCTCACTGTTGTGGTCTCTCCCGTTGTGGAGCACAGGCTCCGGATGCGCAGGCTCAGCAGCCATGGCTCATGGGCCTAGCCACTCTGTGGCATGTGGGATCTTCCCGGACTGGGGCACGAACCCGTGTCCCCTGCATTGGCAGGCAGACTCTCAACCACTGCGCCACCAGGGAAGCCCCAAATGAACTTATTTACAAAACAAAAACAGACACACAAACATAGAAAATAAACTCATGGTTACCAAAGGGGAAGTAGGGAGGGATAAATTAGCAATTTGGGATTAACAAATACACACTACTATATATAAAATAGATAACCAACAAGGACCTACTGTATAGCACAGGGAACTATATCCAATATTTTGTAATAACCTATAAGGGAAAAGAATCTGAAAAAGATTATATATATCTATCTGAATCCCTTTGCTGTACACCTGAAACTAACACAACATTGTAAATCAACTACAATGAAAAAAAAAACCTCGCAGGTGATGTTCTTTAGCGTCTTCTTTAATGCACCAACAAAACCTTTTTCACAGTTAATTTGGCACCAGGTCTTTGAGAATCTTCTTTTGTGACAGCCCTCTTTGGTTCCATAACTCTTCCACCCACCATGTGTGACTTTGCATGTGTGGCTGCATGCACCTCCTCCACCGTTGCATATGTGACAAACCCCAAGCCTCTGCAGCATGTGGTGTTGGCATCTCTCATTACCAACAGTCCGTGAGTGCTCCCCATGGCTCAGAAAGGCTCCTCAGACTCAGACTCAGACTCAGACGCTCTTCAGTTGTTTCAAAGCTCAATGAAGAGCTCTGCAGCTTTTTTGGCTCTTTGGGATACTCTGACCTAGAAAGGAGGACAGTTGTGGGGGAGACTTTAAAATGCTTACTTGGTGATGTTCACTGGTAGACAGGGTAACTGTATCATTTCAAATTCAATTTTTAAAAAATTCAATTAAAAAACAATGATTTGATTTGTTCTCTACTCTATTTGAACTTTGGAAAGGTCAACAAACTCTAAGAATTCATGAGGTATTGTTTCCCCCAACCTGTTTAATTTTTGTTGTTTCCCATTCTTCTGATATGATGAACTCTCCTGAACTGATCTCTACAGCACAAGATTTTATGTCCATGTTTAATGACTGTTCTACAAGATTTCTTTATGTGAAGTCATTTCCATTTGCTGCTACCAGTGAAACACATTTATTGACAAAATATGTAACAGCAGTCATAAGTCTCACACAAACTTCCTAATCTCCCCACTTCTGATTACGGGGGCCTACCAGAGCTACTGCAAATTTAGATCTCCTCCAGAAACCTCGGGTTCATTAATGTAGCAGAGGCTCATCGCAGAGCTTCCCAAAGCACATTACTTGATCTCTCTAAGAGACAGATGGCCTAAGATGGCCTCTGGGCCTTCCATTGAAGGGTGACAAGGGTCTCCATTCTCCAATAATCAAATACACTCTAGCTTCCCTTCCAGCAATATCTGCAACAGTCAGCCATTTAAAAACCATTATTTTCCTTTTGAAAACTACAGTCCATAATCCTTCTTGTTAATCTAGAAGAGATAGCAGCCATAAATAGGGGTCGCACTAAAGGCAGCACATAGAGGAAATTTTGGTGTTCCCAAGAAAGGACTTGCTTCACTCAGGAACCTGAAGAAAATGCAAATTTAGAAAATTTCATTATCGTCGTACTCCAGATTCTTTTCTGCAATGTTTCTACACGCGGTAGTCTTCTCTCCTGCCCTCTAGTTTTCTATGGCTTCACATGAAATTCTGGTTATTCCTTTGGACTTTTCCCCCATATGGATCCCAATATTCACTTCACCAAAGGTAATTTACATTAAAGTGTGAACTTCCAGGTTCAATCCTGGTAGAAGGAAATTTGGAATCTCAAAGAGTAAATTTCACTTTGATATCTCAAATGTAGATGCAAAGATAGATGTTAGATAACTAGCTGGCTAGCTAAATAGATAGCTAAAACAGATACCTAGATAAAAATCTTCTTGATGCCTCTTGTGCACTCATGTTATTTCCTCAAACTGAAGAGACATAGATCACAGGGATCAACAGTAGGTACTCCATTTATGAAAGCTTGCCCATATCTTCCTTGAATAATTCATTATAATTTAATAAAAGCTGAAGACTAGTGTGTCCGCTGATACACAATATAGGCATCATATTGTGAATACTAGATCTTAAAAGACATACTTGTACTAGGTTTTAAGTGTAAATATGATTTAAAAATTTTCTCAATAATAGTATGTCTGACCACAGTACAGACTGTTCATTAAACAGGCTTCCATCTTTACGTACATACTGCATTAAAATTATAACTAGATCAACAAAGAGCATCTTCAAGTCTGAACATTCTCTCTGATACAATTAATAATTTTTTTTCTCTTTGGAATACAGCTGGATTTCTTAAGGGCACATTCTCATTGATACTGTAATACATGGCATGAAAACATAGTGCTGGTTTCCTTAATTTTTCTAACAGGGTATGACTTTCCTATCATCATCTAAAAATCTCTTATTTATGTTAATAGTGGGTGCTATTGCTGATAAGCTACTTGTAATAAATAAGTCAAACAAAAAGGCACAAATTCTGCAGATGGTGGAATAATTCAGTGGGATAATCTGCATAAGCAGATTCAGATTTTCATAGAAAACATTTTAATTTAATGTTGAGCTTTGATCACTAGCTTACTGAACATCCCTAATTTTTTTCATCTAGTTCCCACTTTCTTTTTAATTAAATTGTACTGCAATTAGTGATTAATCTTTTTCCAAGTAGCAACATGATTATATTATGCTATGTTATATGGCACAGATTTTCCATTGTTATAATTTTACTCAGATATACAGCTTTATGTCACCTGCTCTCTTAGTAGAATACTGTTCAATGTAAAGGAAAAGCAAAAATTCAATGTTAGCTTGTATTTTATTCATCTGAAAAGGAAGCACAGGCTTTCTGGTCAGGCATGTAATGAGTTAGAAGTCACCACTTCATTCTAACAACAAGTAAGGAGGTGAACAAACTGAAAAAGCAACTCTTTTTAGATCCATCTGGGAACTGAGGTCACAGGACAAACTACTGCCCCCCGAATTGGAGAAACAGACAGGAGGATACAGAGATTAACAACTCACTAGAGCAGAAATTTCTATAGGAACTGATGCCAGAGTAGGAAAACCTGAACTGAATTACTGAATATCTGAGAAAAATCTTCTGCATCCAGCTGGTGAAGTAGAAAAGAAACCACTTTGAAATACAGCAGAGCATTCTGTTCTTCTTAAGGAGGCCTGCCCTCAGGAGAAACTATTTTACCAAAGTGTTAACTATTGGGGTTCCTTTCAGAGCCCAACCTAACTGGAGGAAGAGAAATACCCAATTCCTGCTCTGTCAAGCCTTTCATGTGGGTGAAGGGAATTACCCAAATCTAGCCCTCTCTAGCTATTCACTCCCATCTAAGGGAGGGGTGGGGAGTGACTGAGAGGCACTGGTACAGTTCATAGTCCAGGGGCACAGGCTCACTAAAAGACTGAGACCTAATCATGTGACTATAGAATACTTCCTCTCTCCCTACACCTCACCGTCACATTATTAATGGCCTATTTACTGCAGTGCCTTTTATCCAGTACATCATGTCCACCTTTCAACAAAAAATTACAAGGCACAATAAAAAGCAATAATACGGTTTGAAGAGACTAAACAAGCGTCAGAATCAGAGTCAGACATGATAGGAATGTTGGAATTATCATACTAAGAATTTTTTTAACTATGCTTAAGAAGCTAAGGGCTTTAATGGAAAAAGCAGACAACATTGAAGAACAGATGATAATGTAAGCAAAGAGATGGGAATTCTAAGAAAGAATCAACAAGAAATGCTAGAAATGAAAAATGCAGTAACAGAAATAAAGAATGCCTTTGATGGGCTCATTAGCAGTCTAGACATAACTGAGGGAAGAATCTCTGAGCTTGAGGATATAACAATAGAAACTCCCCAAAGTAAAAATCAAAGAGAAAAAACTCTGAAACGAACAGGACAGAATATTTAAGAATTGTGGGACAACTATGCCAAAAGGCATAACATACATGTGATAGGAATACCAGAAAGAAAGGAACAGAAGTGATATTTGCAGCAATACTGACTGAGAATTTCCTCAAATTATTTCTTCAAATGATTCCAACCATGTGACATTCTTGAAAAGGTAATACTATGAAGACAATAAAAACATCAGTGGTTGCCAGGGGTTGCGAGGTGGGGGGGCTCTAGGGACGGGTGAATAGGCAGAGCACAGTGGAGTTTTAGGGCAGTAAACTGTTCTATATGATATTACCGTGAGGGATCCATATCATTATACATTTGTCCAGACTCACAGAATGTACACCAAGAGTGAACCTTAATGTAAGCCATGGATCCTGTAGGCTCAGTGATTGTCACACTGTGGTCGAGATCAATAGCGGGGCAGTTTGTGTATGTATGGGAACAGGAAGTATACGGTCACTCTCTGTACTTTCCACTCAACTTTGCTATGAACCTAAATCGTCTTTAAAAATTAAAGTTTATTAATTTTTTAAAAAAATACATCAAAGTTTTTACAGAGCACACATAATTAGCTGGCTCGTTTCCACAGAAGACATATGCATGGTACTCAGAATCTGCTTCTTATACATTTGTTCATGAATTCACTCAACAATTACTATTTTCTTTGGATGACAATCTTCACATACAGTAAGTTGAAACTCCTCTAACTTAACAGAAACAGCTATCACTGAACTCTTTTCCCTCACATTGTTTTTCACAGGAGGCTGATGGTAGAGTATCCAAGAATCCCTAGCCTGTGAGATAGATGCTAAGCCAAACAAGGATGACATAAGTAGAATCTCAGGTCTCTGTTGCAGTGACAACCACGTTCAAGCCTAGCTCAAATAATAATATGAAGTGAGACAAGTTTCTGTACAGTAACCTATGGTTCTGATCCTTTTGTTTTTCAACTTCCTCCTCTACTTGTCTTTAATATGTGCTTATTAGTCAGTCACTGTCTTAATCTCTTGGGGCTGCTGTAACAAATTACCATGGACTAGGTGACCCGTAAACAACAGAAACTTATTTCTCACAGTTCTGGATGCTGGAAGTCCAAGATCAAGGGGTCAGCACAGGTTCTGGTGGGGACCCTCTTTCAGGTTGCAGACTGTCAGCATCTTGTATCCTCATGTGGCAGAGCCCAGAGAGAGAAAGTAAGCTCTCTTGGGGCTTTTATAAGGACACATCTCACACATAAGGACACCTTACCTAATCCTAATTAACTTCCAAAGGTCCTACCTTCTAGTATCATTATATTTGGGGTAGAGTTTCAACATATGAATTTGGGGGGACACAAACAACCCACAACAGTCACCAAAACATAACTATGTTGCTTGTTATCGTTATCGTCCAATTGTGTACTTAAGATTTGGGAAATTCTATTTATATTCTGTTTGTTTTCTATTTTTTTTAGCATACAGAGTTTAATAAATTTGTGAAAAGCACAAAATTATTTCATATTCCTATGTGGGAATTGGGAATTAATAGAGAAATATATTGAGGAGGATTCTGAAAATTAGTTTTACACAATAACAAGAAACATAGAGAATACATGAAGGGAAGTGAAATCTTACCACTCTACCTGGAAGCAGTAAGCCCTGACCCGGACCCACAAAGAGCAGCTGCTTATATTTCAAGTGAGAAAGTTGCCTTTTGATCTCTGTAGAAGGTATATCTTTTGACCTCAATAGGATATGTTTCAGCAGGAAGGTTCAGACACACAGGTGTTCAGATTTGAATAGCAAGCTATTTATCTTCTGCCAGTTTACAGGATAGAACTATGGTTCTCAAGTTTTAATGTACCTTGTGCCTGGAGGGTTTATTAAAACCAGATTACTGGGTCCCCAGAAGATCTTAATTTAGTAGGTCTAGGGCGGAGCCTTGCTTTCTAGCAAGTTTCTAGGGCATGCTGATGCTGGTCAAGGGACCACATATTGAGAACCGGTGGGGTAGAAGGTACTGTTGATTTAGTGTATTTGCATATATCCTAAGAACGTACTAATTTGTTATTTGTATACCAACAGTCCTCCTCTTTCCCACTCTATATAAATAGCTCTTTAGGTGTGAATTAGTTGTGTTAAATGGGTTTGTCCTACAAGCGCAGGAACTTTTGTACAAAACAAACAAAAATACCAGAGGAGGCCTGAATTTGAAGTAAGGAAGTTTGAGTCTCAGCTTTTTCACTTTTCTGTCCTCAGAGGCTTGGGCTGATCAATTACTATCAGGGGCTCACTTTCTTTCTCTGTAAAATGGGGTTGATATCCATCTCCCAAAGTTATGAGTGTTAAATGGGATGACGCATGTGAAAGTGCCTTGAAAACAGCAAAGTACTCTACAAAGGTAACAGTTTATTATTATTGATCTTATTATTGATTTGAGAATGACTCCCCACCTCCAAAGCTCCTGGTAAAGAAAAGACTCATCATAGTGGGTGAGTTTTGTCGACTGACCACAGTAAGCAGTCAATTAAGTATTTGTAGACTGATGGATAAACTGAGACAGACTCAGTTCCTTGAAAGACATCTTGCAATATATAGATAGATTAACTGAGAGAACTCTACTTTTCATTTGTAATAGCAAACTAAGGGAAATTAATTGAATACAACTGAATAAGTATCTATTAAGTACTTACTCTGTATCAAATGCCACGATTAATCATCCCCTGTTCATATTTTAAGTTATTTCAAATAGTAAACACCAAACGAATTACCCATTTGAGACCCAATTGCATTTTGAAAACAGTCCCAGCAAAATGAGAATTTAGGGGCTTCCCTGGTGGCGCAGTGGTTGAGAGGCCGCCTGCCGATGCAGGGGACGCGGGTTCGTGCCCCGGTCCGGGAGGATCCCACATGCCGCGGAGCGGCTGCGCCCGTGAGCCATGGCCGCTGAGCCTGCGCGTCCAGAGCCCGTGCTCCGCAACGGGAGAGGCCATGGCAGTGAGAGGTCCGCGTACCGCAAAAAAGAAAAAAAAAAAAAAAAGGGGAATTTAGCCTACATAACTCTGCTTTGAATTTATTCAGTACGAATTATCATACATTGTACTAGTAAAGTTAAATATCGAATTCTAAATCGGTGATCTAAACAAAGAATGTTAAGTGAAAACTTAAAATAAAATTACAGAGCAACACAAATCTAGCAATACAAATGTGTATCATCTCATCTCTATATACTTTTAAAATCCATTGGACATGGATGGCATATATGGAGTAATGAAAAACAGGTATTTATATATATATATATATGTATATATATGAGTTGACAGAGGTTATTTTTGAGGGGAATAATAAAGGGGGCATTTAACATTGTACTTTGTAAATTTCTGCATTGTTTATATGTTACAAAAGTATTCATATATATAGAAATTTTGTACTGAAAACAATTAGAAAGTAAATAATTTAAAAATATATATATCGTCAGTACACTTCCAGGGACTCCTGCTTGGAAAGCAGTATTCTCCCACATGATGAGCCTCTATTCCCCTTCCAAAATATTGACCTGTGAACAAATCATAAGGCTTCCTGACCTGGCTAACACAGAATCTCAATCCAGTTCCTTTAACTGGTAATTCCTTCAGGGCCAGTTCACACGGTTCCCAAGCTCTGTGTCACAAGGTACCACCGCTGAGCCCTGGGCTGCCCTTCAAGTGGTCATTGGGAGTGATGTCTAATCAAGAACAACTTTCCCTGCAGGTTCCTTTCCTCTCATTTACTTCCCACTGATTCTCAGAGAGGTGATTCCGCAGGAAAACTAGAGCTGCTGTTTAATCAGTTCCCTTGATTTCCTTCTGAAATCCATAGGAAGATAGTGTTGTTGCAATAACTCCGTCTCTGGGGTGTCTTTAGAAACTTCCGGCATTTTGCTGACAAGTCGTGTCCCAGCCGGCTTCGCGCTGGGCACTAGATCTGCTTAGAGAAGGGAAGCAAAACAGAAAACATGGTCTGCACTCTGCCCCCACGCTGCCTAGAACACAAAGCCAGAAGGAAGGCGTGAGAGATTTGAGTCTAAGAAGAGAAATCAAAATTGGGTGGATGGCAGCTTAAAAAGGAGGAGAGGAATTAAGGAGGGTGAAGAAAAAGAAAAGTAACTGGATCCCTTTTTTTTTTTTTTTGTAGAAAAGGTAAATTAAAAGTTTTGAAGATTAATGAACCTAGCTCTAAATGTAAGTCATAATGTAAAAAAAATTTTTTAATGCCCAAAGTTTCTAAAGCCACCCTAGTGACAGGATGTTATCACCCAGAGAAGATGTAAGTAGAGCCTGCTTCCTAAGGTGAGGCTCTCCCCCGCCTCAGGGCTGCCTCAGTTAACGATCACATTCCACTGTCAGTTTGTCTGAATGTCTGTCTCCATTCTAGACCACAAACTGTTCGAAGGCAGAAATCCAGCTCTTTATGCCAGTTTTGCAGTGATGACTGTATTGCCCAGACTTCATAGATATATTGAATAAATGAATGAGAATCTTTTTTTCTTTTTTTGAAAAGCGAATTCCTAAAACAATCTAATACTGAAATGTGTTCAAAGTTCTTTTAGAACGATCTTAGATGCTACTACATCAGGTCCTATATTTTTCAGTTGCCATTATTTAGAATTCTATATATTCTATTCTCACAATCTCATTCATTCTTTTCTTTTATATGGAACCCTAATACATCTTTTCTTTTCATTTTTTCTAGATTGATTTCCAAACTCACCTTCTTACTCTTAAGCTGAGCTTCTTAATTGTGAATGTGGTAAAACTTATTGGTCCCTTTATTTTGTTCCTACTTTATGTTAAAACAAAATAAAATGAAATTGAAGAAACCTTGTCAAGGTGACTGTTGAGAATGGAACTCTGAAAGATGATTGCGGCCAACAGATTCTTTTCTGAGCTAGAGAAAATCACTACAATTTTGTTTGTCTTTGTGTGACTCCTTTGCTACACACTGATTGTCACTGTGGCAAGTAATAGAAGGGAAGGGAGAAATCATTTTAGCACAAGCCTGGCAGCATGATTTGGGATGCAGAGGAATTCCAGACCTGCCCACCACCACAGGAGTAACCAGACTGCTAGGGAGAGACCAGGAGAGAGCAATCGAGGGCCATTCCAGGCAAGAAATTAGGCCTAATAAGCAAATGCCAGATGAAAGTCCAGTTAATTCAGAATGGAATCTGGGGCAAGAAGAGAGTAAATGAATTAAAATTATAGAGAATTATAATGCCGCACTGAGCCAAGTTTACAGTCTCAATAAAGCCTAAATCACACCTCCTCGTGCCATTCTCTCTTGACAACCCCAGAGTGATGTGGGTTCTTTTTCTGAACTCTTCTAGTTTTCAGGAACTGCAACTCCCATCAGATAGCCAGCAAGTACTACTTTGTGTTCAGGTTACTTATCTTGAGCCTGTGTTTTTCTATCAGTATTAAGAACGAAAGAGAATCCAGCCATCACCACTACCTTCCCTACATCTTCTCTTTAACACATGGACCCACGTGTTTTTTCTATACTGTCTTCTCGAGTTCTAACTAAAATATGCAAAATTATTTAGGAAAAGTAGGAGAGGCATGCCTTGTGTCTGTATTGTTCTGAAATATGAATAAATATTACATAATGTATTCTTAATTGTCCAATTTTTGCCCTATAGACATATCATCTATGTATTTTAGTCACATTAAAATGGAGGTGAGGCAAGTGTAAGAGGTTTTTTTATGTGAAATCTAAGAAGGTATGCTCTGACACTCTAAAGGATGCAAAACTAAATTTTGATATGAATATGATATGTGATCTCTTCTGCTGGGTTATAAATTGCTTTTTTTAAATGTCTACACTGATCATCTCTTATATAATAAATATAAAATTACTGTGATAATAGTTATCATGGTATGATCGAATGATAATCCCAAAGGCTTCATATGAATAATACTGTTAGGTCATCTCAAATCAAGTTCAAAAGATAAAGCCTTCATTCCCTGGTACCTTGCGCACCCTACAAAACTGATAAGAAGTAACGCATGTCATTGGTACATGGAAGGTGTTCATAATAAATATGTTGTCGACCAGCCCCAGACACTCTCATATCACTATTTTAATTTCTTCACACTCTTAATACTACCTGAAATTATTGTGTTCTCTTTTTGACTATCTTTCCCCCCTGCTAAACTGTAAGCTCTGTATGTGCAAAGAGCATCTCTGTCTTCCTCACTGCCAAATCTTCAAGACCCAGAAAAGTGGCACTTAGTAGGTGCTCAATAAGTATCTGGTAAATTGAAAAAGTGTTGTTGATTCTGACCACTCAGTATAAAGTTCTACAATACCATGGTCTTGACAGAGCTTATGAAATTAAGACCTTGGTATAAGAAATTAGGCAAGGGCCTGATTGACACAGAAAGATATTAAAAGATGTAAAAGTATTAATAAATAAGCCATAGACCTGTATAGAAAAACCAGAAATACTTTCAGGAAGAGGCTAATACAACTTCTCGAAGACCAACATGAAGATTTCAGCTCACTATTTACCAGTCTCTGTGGAATTGTCCTAAGTTTCATGGCTTCTGCTGTGTTTTACGCCTACCAACATGGATGTTCAAAATTATCTTTACGGTTAGGTTATATAGTTAGCCCTCCATATCCATAGGTTTCACATCTTTGGATTCAAAGAACCACAGATCAAAAATATTAAGAAAAAAACCCCAAAAAACCAGAAGTTTCCAAAAAGCAAAACTTGAATTTGCCATGTGCCAGCAATTATTTACATAGCGTGTACATTGTATTAGGTATTATAAGTAATCTGAGATGATTTAAAGTATACAAGAGGGTGTGAACAGGTTATATGCAAATACTACATCATTTTATATAAGGGACTTAAGCATCTGCTGATTTTGGTATCCGAGGGGGTCCTGGAACCAATCTCCGGAGGATACTGAGGGATGACTGTATACTTAATTCCACCACTCACACAATTACCCATAAGGGAGTTTTAGCAATCTGTTTTGCCTTTTGAAGTCCATCCTTCCGTGTTATCTCCTTGACTAATACACATTATAGGAGAAACTCACAAAGGACAGTACGCACACACACTGTTCCCTACTGCACATCAAGGGTTAAAGTGTAAATCAATGCAGCCACACTAGAGATCAATATGGGACCATCTAGTACAGATGGAGGAAGTCATGTCCTAAGTCTATTGAGGAAACCAACCTGTGCACGAGAAGACATACACAAGAAAGTTCTTTGCAGCTTTGTCAATAAAAGCAGAAAGTTAAAAATAAGCTCAAGTTTCATTGTCTTGGAAATGGACAGATACATTGTGATATATTCACACAAGGGAATATTTCACATCAGTCAAAACAAATTAATTACAGATGTATCTGTTAACATGGATAAATCGAAAAAACATAATGCCGAATGAAAAAATAAGTTAGGTATAACACGCTTTACAAAAAGTAGGAAGTCTAGTCTTCCAATTTCTTGGAAGAGAAAAATCCTGCAATGAACAAGCCTGCCATTTATCAAATGGGGATTTGCTCAAAGGTACATATTCCTATGAGAAAAAAAAAACAAAAACAACTCTCAGGTACTTCTAGTTGCGCTAGCTGCCTCGTCTGACCCATGGACCCATGTTTGTGGCCAAGGAAAAGAAAATTAGATACCCTTTTATTGGAGGATTTCTCTTCCTTAAGTAACTTAGAAAGCAAGGTAAGAACAGAGAGAAAGGGGCAGAGAGAATGAAACAGTGAAAGGTGGAGAGATTAAGGAAACAAATGTCTCCAACTAGAGTCAAGCCAATCACTGAGAAAATGTTAATAATCATTTTCATTAAGGAAAACACAGAAGCTTTGAACCTACAGATGCTGTTAACGAAAATCACAGTTAATTGTTCAGCTCTCTACTTGCCTCTGCTTATCCTGAAGGAGCACTAAAAGATAAGAACTAATTCTGATGAGTTGGTTAACTACCTTTAGTGTTCATGTTAATTGACTATTTAGATGTGACACTTTATTTGAAAAGGGAAAGAAAACCTCTTTTTGGAACAAAGGTGTGTTTCTCAGGATTTTCAATGTTTTTAAAATAAATACATAGAGTTTGAATAATTTAAGACCTTCCGTGTCAGTCTTTGAAAAACTTAAAAGCATAGGTAAAAATATTTGTGGCTAGCCTGCACACAGTTTCCTCTTAAGTGGGATTATTAATTATTGAACTTGTCTGTACCGGATTTGTTATTTTGAGTTGTTTTGACTCAATTTTGTAGCCATGTTCTCTGTGGTGATGTTCAGTTCTCTTTAAACTCTATTTTATAATCACCTAGCTTCCATTTCATGAAGTTCAGATTTATCCGAAGCAATTTAAAGGACATTTGTACATCATTTGCTTATCACAAAGTAACAGATGTGATGAGAAAGGTCATGAGGGGTAGGCAGGGCAATTGACTCTTTTTAAATTTCATATTTCAAATGGAAGTTGGCGCACTTAATTTCTGCATTAAAACAAAGGTGTGTACTTGTAATATCACCGTGACTTTTATGCCTGGAAATGACAAGGTAACAAGACAAATGGCTCCTCCAAACAGAAGTCCTCATTTTAGAAAATCAGAGGAGTTTAGAAGTCAATCTCTTAGTCCAACTCCCATGGAATGGGACCTCTTGGACAGATGATATTCTGGACTGTTTGAAACTGTGACGTATGGCCAATTTTTCCTTGTAGAAACAGCTGATTCCATTACTAGAAAAGTCTTATTACCCTGAAAGTCTTCCTTATATCAAGCTCCAATCTGTTTCCCTGTAATTTACACCACTGGTTCTCTCTCTGCACTTGGAAACAACCTAGTTCAAAATGCCTGCTTCCAAGGGCTTGATGGCCCAACAAAAGAATTCATAACCACTTTCTTTTCTTTCTCTAATCTTCCCTGCTTTAGGGTATTTATGGTTAACTTCTGTGAACAACTCCTCCTGGGACACAATATGCAAAGCCTCCATTACTCTGATTGCCCACACATCAGACCTCTTTTGTCTAACATTCAGGATAGCAGGGAAAATTCCTAAATTGTAGCATCCGAGAGAGAGCTTGGTTGAGATCTCAGCTTCACTGCATTTTAGCTATGTCACTGCATAAGATAATGTCGGCCACTGTAGCCCTCCTTTATTGAACTTCCTCTTCCAATTACCAGCAACTGCATCATCCATCCCCAATCCCCCAACCTCCCCCAACCCCAGGTGTTCAGAAGCTGGCTGTGTCTGCTGGCACAGAGTTAAATGCACCTCGAAATTTACATCCCCCCAGAATGAGCCTCCACAAAGGACTGCTCAGTGAGGGAGTATAAAGACCTGAGTTCCCCAGCTTCAGATCTGGGTAACCTCCAGGCTAACTCACACTCCAGAGCTCACCAGTGCTAATAAGCTAAAGAAAGACACACTCGGAGACTTTGCTAAGTTTCTTCCTTACTCTGCTTCCTTCTCTTCCCGGCCCTGCTTCTCCCACTTTCTTCGGGCCCCTCACTGTCGTGCCCTCTCCCGTTGCGGAGCACAGGCTCTGGACGCACAGGCTCAGCGGCCATGGCTCACGGGCCCAGCCGCTCCGCGGCATGTGGGATCTTCCCGGACCGGGGCACAAACCCGTGTCCCCTGCATCGGCAGGCGGACTCTCAACCACTGCACCACCAGGGAAGCCCCTCCCACTTTCTTAATAAACAACTTGCCCCAGAATTCTCTCTGGTTCTGCTCCAGGGAGAACTGGCTGAAGATGAGAAATTATTGTGATCACTAAACCTCATTTTCCATAACTATAAGTGGGATCAAAATTGCACCTAATTCTAGAATTAATGTAGGATCAAATGAGAAAAAAACAAATAGCATGACACTGTTTCTGGCATGATGTAAATGCTCACCAAAAAGTAACTATTATTATCAGATTCACTGGGCCCAAAGTTGAAAGCAACCACGTAAGAGGCAGAAAGTTCAGGATACTGGGGAAGCCTCATTTCCACTCATAAAGCGTAAGAATGCTGGCTTTCCTTGAGAGGGGACAGCACTGATGCCTGCCATGGAATTAGAGCCCACTGCCAAGAGGCTGCAGCACTTGTGCATGGCGCCCAGGAACTGCTCAGAGGCCTTTGCTGCATTGCTTTCTCTTGGCAGCGAGACAGTAAGGCTGGATTGCCGGCAGTATTATTTTGCTGTCCTCTCTGAAGCAGCCAGAGGAGAAGGATGTTCCCAATATGAAACAGAGCAAGTCAAAATCTACAATACTTGTCCCAAATATTCATTTGCGCTCCTAGGGATTAAATGTGGTATAAATCTATATGCCCCCAAAGTAGAGGGAAACAGAGGCTTTCTGGCCTTTGGATCATTTGGACCGCATAGTTGAGAGTCATAACATCGTGCAACCAATTATGAGATGAGATTGATATTCAAGGGTTGCACTCACCCAGCTGCAGAGCTTGGTCAGGCTTATATGCACAGCTGAAGGCAACTGAGCAACGATTTTAATTAATTGGCAATTTTGAGCCTCTCATGCTAAAAGCTACCTTAATGATAAAACAAGAAATGATATGGGAAGGCAATACAATTTGAAACATGCAGCCTGAAACAACTGCTAGATTACCAACTCTGAGCTTTTAAGCAGCAACCCATCTTTCACTCAGCTGTTAAATGTTAAATATTCTCTAGTTATAAAAATCTTACACAAATGGAAATCAACTTAGAATTATGAGTTTAATAAGTGCTTTCTGGCTTCTGAAAAAAATTTGATTGGACTCTAACATTGTTTGCTCTTCAGTAAAAGGTACAACTATTCTATTTATTTGCATAACATACCTACTATGATGGCTAAAATGGACACAGTGCTTTATGAAGTCCTATTATACATTATTATCTCATTTAACCCTCAAATCAAAGATAGAGAAGAGTTATTATTACCATCAACCAAATGTTAAAGAAAAGAAAATAAAGTCCTAAATGTTTTAAATCCATCAGGGATTATAAAGTAAGTGGTGATGTGGACCCACTGACTCAGATCTTCTCGTTCCAAATTGCATTGTCAGCTCACCTCACATCGACCTATCTCATAATCTAGTTGATTTATCTAACCCAGAACAAGAGATTCTATTTTATCATGAGCAACACATTAAGAGTAATAAACTCATTTCATAATTTCAGTCCAGTTCAATTACTACTCAATGCTAAAAAAATAATCTTTCCTTCAACCTTGATCCAAGTGGAACCCAGCTTCCACATTACTTCTCCTATCAGACATTAAGGGGTGGAGTCACATCGGTATGATACTCACATTCTTGATAAGCAAAGCTTCCTTATTTTTTGGTAATATTTTTCCTAAATAAATGAATGAGTTTGCTTGGGAGTGTACAAGTTACACGAGAATTATCATACATGAACATTGCTTGGGAAGAGCTTACTGAACTGAACTTAGAAAAAAGATATATATGAAAATAAGAGCAAGTAAGTATGAAACTAAGTAATGCTAGAGACATGTTTTGTGAGGTGCAATAAACAGAGAGCTACACTGCTAGGGAAGGGTGCAGGGAAACTAGAGCTGATGCCGTCTGTGTGCTCTGTTGATCCCCATCACGTTACCAGTCTTGCACTCAGGGTTCCACAGGCTTCCATTCCCAGCAGCCAGCATCCAGGTGTCTTTGTCAGAAGGAAGCTGGAAATGTCTGTGAACTTTGACCCCTCCCCTTAACCAGGCACAGGCTTTGGGGACCCTGACACCTGTGTCGTGGATGAGACAGTTTGGAGGTGTTATGACACTGTCCCCAGAGCTCCCCTGTGAGGCTGAGCCCAAGTGACCCCCATGGGACTTCACTCCTATGACAGCCTTGCTCGGCCCCTTCTCATCCTGGCCCAACTTCCTCTTCCGCTGCCTACTTTTTCATGGACCTTGCTAATAAATCACTTTCACACAAATCCTCTTTTCTGGGTTTACCTTTGGGGAACTCAGTCTAAGACAGAAAAGTCTGAAACTTACATAGGCCTTAAATATTATGCTTCAGATTTGAGTGGCCTTTTGAAAGGGAGAGAGAACGTGGTGAGCAAAGGCATGGGTGGGGTTCCGTATTGTTTATGTAGATATGGGGGGAAGGGGCGGGGGAAGGCTTCCTGACAGCTAACTGTGAGTTTTGTAAGCTGGGGACATCATTTGGGGTAAGTAGGACAATAGGGCAGAACCAGATAGGGTAAGTCCTGAAGGAAAAACAACAGAAATTTGAACTTGATGTGATAGAGACTAGGAAGCTGTGTTGAGTTCCTAACTAGAAAACACAAGGAAAGCAGGCTTTTCTACTTGCAATTTTAAAAATATAGTTACAGAGCCCCTGTCTCTATAGATGCCATGTGAAGAAAAGGGTCTCTGGTCAAATAAAGTTTGGAAATACTTTATACATTTAGCCCATTGATGATTACCAAAGGACCATAAGCCTATGAACGCTGGGGTCAAGGATTAGTTTGGGATTTGTGGGTTTTTTCAAAATCGCTAACCTTTCCCAGATTGAGGACTATACTGCCTTTAGTGTGTACCCTATTCAAAGTGTGGCCCACCTGCTGGTAAGGAATCCTCTGTGCTTTATCAAGCATTTCCTAAGCACATCTGCCCCCCCACCCCGCCCAGAACACTGTGGGGAAGTGATTTTCATTAACAGAGTATAGAACAGGTCTTCCTGTAAACATACTTTAGGAAATCCCATTTTAGGAAGCTCAGTGAGAGGAGTAGAGACTGGATGGAGGCCAAGAGCTCTGATAAAGAAGAGACTGGACTGGTGGCTAGAGAAATGTAAAGGAAAGTGAGAATTGGAGATCATCTAAAACAGTCATTGTTTATCAATGGAGAGGTGGGAAGATGAAAAGACCCCGAATTCTCCAGCCTCCGCCACAGTGGAGTGAGTAACATAAGTGAGACAGTTCAATAGCGCCACTCTGGTGGCCGATATATAACAGAAAACAGGAATTTGGACAGCATCTGGAAGTGGAAATTTTTTTTAATTAAAATTGAATGATTCAGTCCAATGGGCTATATTACCTAGCATCATTTTAGCGATAATTAAAAGGTTGTTTTATTGAATTTAAACATTAAAACCTGATGAAATAAAATTATTTTAAAAATATTGTCTGTAGTTTCTGTCTTACGCTCACATAAGGACGAGCAGTTTTGATATGTTTTCTGGGTAGACTGCGCAGGGTTGTTTCAAATTTTAATGGGCATGTGAAACACCTGGAGATTCAGTTCCAATGCAGATTTCAATGTAGTAGGTCTGATGGAGCCTAAGATTTTACATTTACACCATGCGCCCAGGTGATGAGAGCTTGGTGGTCCAAGGACCACACTCTGAGCAGCAAGAGGGTCAAAATAAATGCAGAGACTCTAAACTGAAACTACAATAGAAATTATTTTTACTCTGTCAGATGTCTACCGTATTCTGTCAGTGTTATAGTTGTTCATTTACTTTATCAATTTATTATGATGATTTTATTGCAAGCTGAGCATATGAGAGAAAAAGAAATGATGGGGGGAAAGATGTAGGTAAAGGAAATTTAAATGAGATATAAAAACCCTTTGGAAGCTCTAGTGAAACTCACTGTGTGCTTTCAGAATGAGTGTTTGATATACCTGGGAGGTTCCCATGACTAATTTACAAGTTTTACAGGGAAAGGGAATGTTTAATCAAGATACATTGTTTAACCTTTTTTTCATTCTGAGTTCTTCTTTTAACTCTTAATTTTTTACATGCTGTGAGCTGAGAAATATGAATAAGATTTCCTCTTAATAGCAATTAGTTATTAAGATTTCCTCTTAATAGCAAGGCCAACTACACCAGTTTTTACCAGAATCTTTATTCTCTATTATATTTTGTTATTTCAGTAAACTTCATTCTCTAAGGGAGTTTCCAAGAGTATTTCCTTCATTTTCATATGTCAGTACCTTCTTAATTCTAAAAGCATAAGCCAACATCTAAGAAATAAGAGAAAGCATCCTTATAATCATTTATATTCAGGACACAGTGGCAAAAGAGAAATAGTGGTTTTCATACATATGTTCGTTATTTTGTGGAAACAAAAGCAAGTGGATTTAAACAATAAGCCTTTGAAATCCTGGTGGTTCCTGAAATAGAAATGATGAAAACATAAGCGCTACCCTTTTGTTTTTCTAAGATGGTCCTACTGACCATATCTGACTATTTTAACCCAGAGGTCCACTGTAAAATTAATAAGGGAGTAATAAATATAATTGTTCTTTTTAGAAGTCTCATGTTGCTACAGGATGCTATATATAAAATAAGTTCTCGTTTTACTTTTAAAATATGACTATACCTTTATTATATATGCAATGTATTTTTCAGAAGATTTATAGGTAAACTTTCTATTATGTAATTACCCAGCCATGGCTTCCTCTATGGATTAAAGAATTAAAATGTTAATGGGAAATTCATGGCTCAGGAACTAGAAAGCTCCCTTTTTCCTCTGAATGACTGAGTATATATTTGGCTCTTTCCAATATCGTGACTCAGAAAATTCATTAGATTTACATTAACAAGGTAAGGAGTATACATTAATTTTCTCAGTCTAGAAAACAGGTAAGAAAACTAAGAACCCCTGAGGGTCTCCAATGTCCCACTTAGTCATATCATAAAACAACTGGAATGCAGGTCTCTACTTCAAAGGATAGAAAATTATAGACTCTCTCTAAATGATCAGAGGAAAATCACTATAAAAAAATTCTAGTTCAAGAAATACAATTGGTGACAAGTAATGACAAGTAATGTGTTCCTCATATGAAACTTGAGAATTGATTAGAGGTCCAAGATACTGAAAAGAAGTCTACACAGGATGAGGGTCTACCAGATCATCCTCCTAAGAGTAGACCTTTGCCAGTAGATCTGTAAATTTGGGGTTAACAGAAGCCTTACTTCCCTCCCAGAGACTACTGTATTTTATGTTTGCATTTCTTAAACCCAAAGGCAAATGAAGGAGCCTTCGCTAGAGGGTATCTTTAAAACTTGCCTTGAGTTTGCAAACCCCTTTAGTCATAAACACTTTGTTAGAGCAGCTCCATCTTTAAGAATTGAGTTAATAAAGGAAATAATACCTCTAGAAGAATTTTCAAGTAGAGAAAGTTAGCCAGCCATTACGAAAATGAGTGGAAAATGGGAATCAGAGTACTTGAATAAAAATATAACAGATAAGGCAAATAAAAGAATGAGAATTTAAAAATTGTGTCTGGAATTGTATGAGACAAAAATCTTATGGCTAAAGAATTAGTTTACACATATTTCTGTTGCTTCCCATTGGGGAATCATTACTGTAACTAAACAAAAGTCTTTTTTTTTTAACATCTTTATTGGAGTATAATTGCTTTACATTGTTGTATTAGTTGCTGCCGTATAACAAAGTGAATCAGCTATACGTATACATATATACCCATATCCCCACCCTCTTGTGCCTCCCTCCCACCCTCCCTATCCCACCCCTCTAGGTGGTCACAAATTAATTGTTTTAAGATTATTTTTTATTTATTTTGCGGTACGCGGGCCTCTCACTGTTGTGGCCTCTCCCGTTGCGGAGCACAGGCTCCAGATGCGCAGGCTCAGCGGCCATGGCTCACGGGCCCAGCCACTCCGCGGCATGTGGGATCTTCCCGGACAGAGGCACGAACCCGTGTCCCCTGCATCAGCAGGCGGACTCTCAACCACTGTGCAACCAGGGAAGCCCCTAATTGCATATTTTTAAATGAGTAAGGGAGCCCCTTTAAAAACATTCCTCCTGGGTCAAGGATTAAAATGCAAAACAGTGATTATATACTGAAGATTAGATATGAAGAAATAGTTCAGGAGTCCATAAGCCCACATATCACCAGATATGGACTCACTTCATACTTAAAACAAGGATGTTATTCCTACAGTTTCTGTTCGTTCACTTTGCCTGTAAAATTTAAAGAAAAAATAGGAAAATGGAAGAAGCTCATAATATTAAATTAAAAAATCCAGACTAAAAAGATCAAAAATACATAAAATGAAAACATCTTAGAGCATCTCAGAGTTTAAGGTCAAACCACTTCAAATCTGATTTATAGATACTGCCTATTGCTGAACATTTTTATTCTCATGTGTAATAGCACTAATCACACACTAAGAAACAGAACCAATGGAAAACAACATATGAATTCAGAGTCTCAAAGAAAAACCGACAGACTTTTTCTCAAAACAAAATAAAATACTTGAAATATTCCCTGCCCAACAAATGACTATGAAACAATGGAGGAGACTGAAAGCACAAAGAGTCAAACAAATAAGAAATGGAAAAAAACCGTTATAACTGTAGAGTGTGCTCCTTCATTATTGTAGCACATTACAAACTTTCAAGCAGTGCTCAGACTGGTTTTATATAAGCCATTCTTGATCCTGCCTCATGTTTTGTTGTATTTGAAAAAGGCTCTTCCTTTAAACCTCTAAATATCAGACTGAGTAAGCCTGACTTAAGAGCACTTATGAAGAGCATTTCATGCCCATTTTATTACATTTAAACCGCCTTGAAATCATTGGAGTGTCTCAGCTAGGTTTCCCTCTAACTTATTACCTTACAAAGGTACACAGAGGTCCTTCCCAGAAGCAGTATCTTTTTCAAAAGTACCATCTCATATCAACTTATTAACTAAGATGGCCACTTCAACTGGTTGGCAACTTAAGGGGAATAGAGGTCTCAAGCATATTGAAAAGTTTTTGATGACTTAATAATAGTTATGATGTGGTTTTTGTAGTGTTTTGTTTTTTCAACCTTCCTCTTGGTCTTCCATTCTCAGGATCTAAGAAGGCTTTAGCCTAATGTCTAAAATGCTCCAGTAGTATTCAGATTTCATTTTGTGAAAACTAGTGGAAGAAGGAAGCTAGCCTCTCATGGAGTGATAATGGGCAATTGCTCACCCACTCCAAGTTCTTTAGTTTTGGGATATGATAGCATTTAGCGCTTTCACTCCGATTTTACTCATACCACTCAAAATAATGGGACATTTACACTTTTATCACCACTCTAAAAACTTCAGAGGCCACGTTATCACATTAAATTTTTCGCTTAATTGATAGCATGAAGCTTAGATTTTTCTCTGAATTTTTACACTTTCCTATTGCTCCATGATTTAAGACATCCAAAAGTCAGCTGTTCAGGCACTCTTACAGCAAAAACTATTTTTATAACAAAAGCATCAACACATTTCTACATGTCAGAAAAGCCAAAGCTAGACGTGATTGTTTATACCAAGCCCAGTTTTATGTGGATAAGGAAGCAGAGGTAGATCATTCTGATATTTCTAGTCTTAACATATTTTTAAATTACAGTCCAGTGTTTCCAGCGGCCTACTGGTCGCAAAATACAGTTTCCCTGCAGCCCCTCAACCTCAGTAGGTAAAAGATGAACCTCATCTTTCCCCACAGAAGTTCCTCAGGGTCCAGCAAGGAAGACAAAAATCACTAGGTATTTCCACAGAAAGAATTTAATATAATGGGTTAAATAGATGTCAAATGGCAAAACGGAGATTATAAGCAGCTTCTTGGGGAAAACCAAGGGAAGAGGGTTGAACTGAGCTCAGTTCACAGAACTTAGGATTTTGTAGGGGGAAACCCATGAACTCAGATCTGTGAGGAGGGATGCTACCCCACTAGCACTGGTATACCAGGAGTCGGTTCAGGGGTGAGCAGAGAAGGGCGCACTCTGAGAAGGGGGCATGTTCAGGCTGCTCCTGGTATCTCTGAGGAGTCATGATGAAGCTGGTTCTTGGAATGCCACAAAACAGCTGGAGATTGAAACCAACTGTGGCTGCTGGAGTGAAGGGATTTCACTGGGGAGATACTGACAGTAATAGCAAGTACATAGGAAGGCTCAAATCCTATCTCCCCAACTCCTGTCTTCCAGTTTCCTTCCAGTTTTCCCACTGGCAAAACCTAGCAGGCAGGCAGCTGGCAAAATAAAAATGGTGTTTTCAGGGTTATAGTCCCAGCCTCACAAATCAGACGGTATAAAGGTAGACTTTGATCTAAGAGATTACAGCTCTTCTCATCTTCTACACAGTTGTCATCTCTACTCATCCTTCAAGTCTTGGGGAAGAGATCCTTCCTTGACCTCAGAGATAGGGCTCTTGTAATTTCCTCCTTCTCTTGTTCTCAGGTATTTGGATTAGGGGCAAAGGATATAATCATGAGAATCACACACACAGAGACACACAAAAGGAGAGATGGCCAATAAACTTAGGAAAAAGGTGTTCAACCTCAGCATTACTCAGAATCAAATAAACACCTAATAAAGTAAGAAATATTTTTCACCTATCAGACTGCAAAAAAATAAATGGATAAAATAATGCCATCTGTGATCAAGGATTTAGTAAAAAGTAGTTGCTACAATGTAAACTGGTGGTTTATCATACTATTGCAGCAATTCGTTCTCTGAAAATCCCCACAAGAATATACAGCTTTAAAGCTTCATCATAGTAGAGGTGCTTAACAAAGATGTTCCCGAGTTAAAGAAAAAGGCAGCTACGGGATCCTCCTGAGGTCACAGGGTGAGTGGAGGAGACATGAGAATCCCAGGTTCTTGGATTTCATTCTAGAAGTCTCGGCACCACACCACTCCAGTGAAAGTTCTTGCTCTTTTTATGTATATAAATCTCTCTGTAAAGAGATTTATATCTCTTTGATATATTTTATATATTTTATTGAAGTATTTTATTAGTTTTTTTGAATATAGAAATGTATAAAGAACAAAACCAAAAAAACCCTATAATTTTGCCATCTAGATCATCTCAGTTGACATTGAAAAATAAGTAATATATGTGCATACTTAGAAAAAAATAAAGCTGTTCAGGGAAGTTCAAAAAAAGAACATGAAAACCTTCCTCTCTCTACTCCAATCCCTTTAACAAAAAGATTTTTGATTACGATTTTAAAGATTTCAAATGTTAGAAAAGCTTACGCTAGGTATAAAGATGTAGTTGTTCTGTTCTAGTTCAAGCTTTTTATTTTCAGTCTACATTACATTCAGTTGTATTCCTGAACACTATACATCCTCTAAAACCATCATGTTAGTATGGTACCATGATACGGTAACATGGTAAAATGGGGTAGGCCTTCAATAATATACAGTGTAATTCTCTCATTATGGAGATGAAGAGAGTTTAGAGATGGAGAGAGTGTGTGTAACTAGTAACTAACCTAAGCCCAAAGTCAATAACTAATAGAGTCACTAATACAATTCAAATTTTCCATCTTTAATGAGTACCTTACACTCAAATTCAAGAATCAAATACAGAGGAATTAAAAATGTATGTCTTAATGAAAGATCATCTATTATTATTTTGCTTCTATAGAGAGCATATCTTGGATAAAAAGATAATATTTCCTAATATTTGTGCAGTACTAATGTTAGAACTATTCAGGAAAAAATCCACATTTCACCAGCTGTTTCACATGAGTCTGACAACTGTTTTTAAAACACTGCTAACCTTTAAGCTTGTATCCTAACATAACTTGTGTTTGTGTACCTCATTACAAATAGAAACGGGAATATTCTCTAAATATTAGACTCAACGAGAATTTCCTTAGCAATATCCTGGCCTCACACACCCCAAGACTGTTAAAGAAAGGAGGTAACAGTTCTTTTATATTAACAATGTTTTATCTGAGATGTAAATGCTCTGTTCTTCAGATTTCTTTGCCATTGTCAAAGGTATCATTATCTTGACAGAGTGAGAAACTTAAGGGATGGTGTTGCAGGAGGGAAAAAGACAGCACAATGTTTGAGCAAAGTTTTAGGAATACTAAGTAGAAAATGCAAAAACTCCCTAAAATGCATGTGTTTATGGAAGGAAGGAATTAGAATTAATTACTAAAATAAACACATCCAGAGAAATTAATACATTCAGTCTGTGTTCTTTGGGGTTAATATTCTGATGAAGGAACAGAGGATTTATTAGGCATTTCATAAAAAAAAATGTGGATGATCCATTAAAATAGATTACCTAATAATCAGATTTGCAAAATGGATAATAATGATAATATCCAATGTGATCAAAAGTGGGAAAATGGAGTCGTCCATACACTGTTTCTGGGGGTGCAAATTGGTCCAATTTTCTGGAAGTCAATTTGGCTCGTCTCTTAACATTTTAAACGTGCATGCCCTTTGATCCATCAAGTCCAGTATTAGAATCTATCCCAAGGAATTAATTGAAAATGCACCAAAAAACCCAAGTGAAATGATGTTTATGGCATAGCTTATAACAACAAACAGCTGGGTAATGTCCTAAATGTCTGTCAATACAATACTGGTCATTTATTTAATGAATATACGGCCATTAAAAAGAATGAGGGAGGCCCATTTACATTGACACAGAAAGATGTTAATGATATACAATTAATAAAAAAGAAAGAAAAATAGGGAATAGGCTACAAAAAATGTTTAGAATGCTGTGTGTGTGTGTGTGTGTGTGTATACAGATATACACTTAGTTTGACACAGAATACTTTTATTTACCTTTTTTTTTTTTTTTTTTTTTTTTTGCGGTACACGGGCCTCTCACTGTTGTGGCCTCTCCCGTTGCGGAGCACAGGCTCCGGATGCGCAGGCTCAGCGGCCATGGCTCAGGGGCTCAGCTGCTCTGCGGCATGTGGGATCTTCCCGGACCGGGGCACGAACCCGTGTCCCCTGCCTCGGCAGGTAGACTCTCAACCACTAGCGCCACCAGGGAAGCCCCTTTTATGTACTTCTTTATACACTTTTGTATTGTTAAATTATTTTACAACGAGCTTTTATTATGTTTATAATCAGCAAAGATAATAAAGATATTCTAATTTTGGAGGAATAAAAGAACATGCACATAACTGTTCATTTTTTTTAATTGGGTCATGAGGAGTCATTTAGTCAAGTTCCTTAAAACACTGAGGTGTTTTGTTTTCCTCTTTTTATTCTATATAATGTTAGCATTAAATTTTGCAAGTTGTTTTTGACGTGATGTAGGCACAATAAGAATGCCTTGATTATGTAACTCAGGAGCTCTGATTCAGTATTAATATTTTGCCTTCATTTGTTAAGCTGTAATACATGCTACAATGATGTAGGGTGAAGTTATTTCCTAGTAATAACAGATAATGGAAACTTACCACATGACAGGTACTGGTCTAGATGCTTTAACTGTAACAACTCACTTGATCCTCATTATAACACTGAGTATTAGGTGTTAATGTTATCTTTCTTTTGCATATGAATTATCTGAGGTATCAAAAGTTTAACTAATTGGCCCAATATTGCAGTGCTAGTAAGTAGCAGAATCTAGTAAGAAGTCTGACCTCTGAGCCCAACGCTAGTGCTTTTCTTTTGAGAAGACTTGAGATCCCTCGCTTGATTTATGCTTTCAGTAGGGGAAAAAAGTTACATGCGTAAAGCTATTTTCTGGAAATTATATAAATAAAGAGGCTTCTGAGAATCTTCTCTTTTATCCACATGTAGCTAAAAACCAACGTGAGAGTTAAATGCCCCACATTTAGAATAAATCAAGCCCTACAGCAGCGGAGAAATCCTGAAGAAACAAACTTCCGCGATGAGGATGCAGTGTATTGATACATGCGCTGTAATGCAACATAGGACGGTGAGCCTCACACTCTGTGCGGGGGAGGGGAGAGGTGCTGTTGGGGGTCAATGTTAAAAAAACAAACGAAGAGGATTTGTTTGACAGGAGGAATGAAGGCTGTAGGAAGGTGGCAATAAGTTCTTGAAAGACTGATATTATTTGTCAGTTTTTTTTTTTGTTTTTTTTTTTTTCGATACGCGGGCCTCTCACTGTTGTGGCCTCTCCCGTTGCGGAGCACAGGCTCCGGATGCGCAGGCTCAGCGGCCATGGCTCACAGGCCCAGCCGCTCCGCGACATGTGGGATCTTCCCGGACGAAGGCACAAACCCGTGTCCCCTGCATCGGCAGGCGGACTCTCAACCACTGCGCCACCAGGGAAGCCCTATTTGTCAGTTTTATTGTTCTGTGGCAAATATTAAAAAACACAAACTCGTAGAAATCTTAGAAAGTACAGAACATCATAAAAACGACAATAAAATCACCAGATGTGGAAATCATCACATTGGAGGATGTTACCAGCTGGGTACAATTTTAACAGGCAGTGATCAGAATGGAGACAATTTGGGGAGAACAAAGGCAGAAAGATGGGAAAGACGACTATATTCATGTGTTATTTAAATAACTGGAACAGAAAGGAGCAGAAGGTAACTCTGAAAGAGTAGAGGATTTGATCATAAAGACTGGAAATGTGAGGGTGAGCAGTGGGGAGCTACCGAAGGTTTTAGTGCAAAGGAAGGATGTTTGAAGCCCAGCTTAGAAAGATTAACCTGATGGTAGCACCAGGAAAAACTGGAGAAGGGAACAATGGAAGTTGAGAGCACTTAATAGTTTATTATTGGGGGGAAGTCATGTATGTAATCCTAAACCAAAGAGAAAATAATAAATAGAAGAGGGATAATGTGGGACACTTAATTGCAGGGATAATAAAATCCTGCACATCTTGCTTAACATTACAAATTCTTTTTGTGTGCTGTTTTTATCATCTTTCATTCTATTTTTCTTATTTTGTAAGAGCTGTAATGTTGCAGGATTGTAGACCATCATTTTTGACAATTCTGTAAGAGTGGATAGCCTCTTAGTAAGTAAGTTGTTCTATCTTTGGAACAGAATACACAAGGCAATTAAGAATGAGTTCTTCACAAACTAAGAGGCGATGTTACAAAAAGATCAAGTTTTTACAAAAATTTGAACAAAGTCCCTGAAAAATTTAATTTTTGCCAAAAATAAAATAAATGGGTCATAAGGATTTATCAAATGTGAAGCTTTTTCTTGACTTCAATTGTTACATTAATAACAGTTTTTATAATATTTCCTATAAATTATATGACTTAGAAATGATAGACAATTCAGCAAGTCATTTATATTTAAACTTAAGGGGAAAATGATGTTATGATGACAAGAAGTTTAGTACCATCTCTACATACATTTAATAAATTGCCTCGGTTTGCTTTGCATTTTTAGATATCGTCTGTTTTTTTTTTTTCCATGACTAGTGCTAAATGGTGTTATAATTCCTGCTGAAGATGAAAGAAACATTTAAGAGCCGTTAGAAGAGTTATTTGTGTAGGAACTCTGGCTTCTTTTCCCAGATCTGACCTAGGAAATATATGACCTCATGTTTCGTTTTTCTAATTTCTGATGTAGAAATTGAAGTTGAAGAAATTGTAGAAGCTGAAGAAGTCAGAGAAATTGAAAAATTGAAGTCCCCATCTGTATGTGTGTTTATATATACACTCTAGGCGTTCCTTAAATGTATACACAGTATAAACATATGTAGAAAAAGTTTTCCACTAAATTTTGCAGGATATATTTGCAATGAACCACTGTAGGCATGCTTCCAGATCCCCTTGCATTCCTTAAACCACTGCCTTCTGCTGCCTTAGCCAATGACTGATCAATGAGGGAGGAGGAAAGCCCAGTTTCCTCGCCTAAGTGGGGACAACTCTAATGCCCAAATTACACTTCAGAGCTCTGCCCAAAGTTACCCTTCATGGAATTTTGCCCGACATGGCACCCTTCTTAGCTTCTTTTCTCTCCTTCCTTGTCCTGCATTCCATAGCTCCTTACCACTCTCTCCTGGGAGCACTTAATACTCTCCTGTACATGAATTCACTTCTCAGAGTCTAATTCTGGGGAACCCAACCTAAGACACTACAACCGAAACAACAAAAGTGACCTAGTGTAAAGTTTACTGAAAACACATTGTCATCTTCTTTTAGAAAACCAGGCCATGGATATGATAACAGTAACAAGATGACCATACAAATACATGAAAAATCATGGATTTAGTAAGAGCTTCTAAATGTGCTTTTCCAAAAATATTACCATGTCAAACTTAAAAGAAAACATTCAATGTGATTCACCCTAATCATAACTAATAGCTGCCATCTGTTGAATTCTTACCTATGATGATCACCGTTTTAGCATCTGTACATATCTCATGCCATTTAGTCTTCATAACAATTCTATGATGGAGGTGTTTTCTTTATTTTTCATATGGTTAGAGTGTGGCTCTGAGATCATACAGCTTACCAAATGCCTGAACCAGGATTCAAACCCAGATCTAATCTGAGACTAAAGTTCATAATCTTTCTACTTTGTCTCATTGACTATTTCTTCTATAAGAGCATCCTGCAAAATAGTGGGTGCCTATGTGTGTTGACTTACTATTGATTTTCCTCTGATATAGACAGGAAATGATGAGGTAGTATTTATCCAATGACTTTCAGCAAAGAACTTACTCTTTGCAAATAAAAGCCAAACTATTCCAATTACTTTGAAGTGTTAAAAAGCAAGTATTTTAAGAATGCCAAGATGTGTCTGGTTCTGGTTATGTTATGGAGGTGCCCATTAAGGAGGTCATCAACAACTTGCTTGACCAGCTAGTACAGGAAAGATAACAGTAAACAATTATGAAAGTTCTGAGTCCAGACAGGGCTATTATGCTCGATATCCGAGGCTCACACATAACTACTTAGATTGTTTAGATGAGAACTCTGGCCAACCATTTTTCCGTGGTGGTCATTTCTTTTTTTTCTTTTTTTTTTTTTTGGTGGTCATTTCTGACTCCTGAAGTCCGATCAACTTATTAGATACCTATTATAGAAGGCAATCATGAAGCACATTCAGTTGTAATGTTTTATCTTTTATCTGTAACAGCTGTGAGAAAAAATCAAGAATGCCCATGCAAGTATGGCACAAGGAGCTGGAGTCATTTCGCTCTTTGTGGTCAGACACAACAACATATAATTCATATCAATCTTTGACACTGAAAGCAGCATAATTCAAGTGGAGGGCATTGTATGTGTCTGGCCTTGCAAAATAAAAATCCCATCTTCACATCCTGGGAGCTCTCCCTTTAACCCTATGGAAGCAAATGCTTTTTATCCATGTAATAATTCTGCACCTGGTGTACCACCCTGAGGATTTTCTGTTGTGCCTTAACAATTACTTGGGTGAAGAGACTCCATTTAAGAATGGATGCTGTATAGCACAGGGAGATCAGCTCGGTGCTTTGTGACCACCTAGAGGGGTGGGATAGGGAGGGTGGGAGAGAGACACAAGAGGGAGGAGATATGGGGATATATGTATATGTCTAGCTGATTCACTTTGTTATAAAGCAGAAACTAACACACCATTGTAAAGCAATTATATTCCAATAAAGATGTTAAAAAAAAAGAATGGATGCTATAACTGAATCACTTTGCTGTACAGCAGAAATTAACACAACATTGTAAGTCAACTATACGTAATAAAAAATAAATAAATAGCAAATGATCTATAAAAAAAATGGATGCTAATAAAGTTGAGTGAAGGAATGAATTGTTGAAGACAGGAAAGCTGAATTTTATTTCTGTACCAGTTGATTATTTTGGAATCAGAAGTAATTCATTCCCAATTGTCTCTGTAAACATGGAAAGTAATTGGATGTCATCATGGGTTGAATTATGTCCCCCCAAAAGATGTTGAGGTCCTAACCTCTTGTACTTATAAATGTGATCTTATTTGGAAATAGAGTCTTTGTAGAGGATTGAGTTAATTATTCATGGTATACCTCTTCAGAAAGTCTGCAATTCCCATTATTATTGTTTAGTAAGTCACTAGCCCAGCATTTAAGGCCCTCTATATTCCTAACTCTATGTACTACTTTCAACTTCATTTTTTTATAATATCACATATAAATCATCCATAGTCTAGTCAAGTTGATGTCCTCATAGTTCATTACACACACTGAGAAAATCCCCAACTTTCTGACTCTGTTTCTACCTTGTGGTGTGTTAAAAATGTCCTCTATTCTCTTCATTTTTCCAGGCCCTATCTTTACTTCAAGGTGCAATTTACCTCTCAGGATTCCCATAAGAATTTTCCAGAATGCACTGGAATGGGTAATGGTCTGATACTTTGAAATCCTATGTCACTCATTGCTTTGCATTATTTGATTCTCAATCTATCTAAATATGTTTTAAGTATGACTTTTTTGTGTATATCTTGTCTCTCTAACAAGTCTCAAAGTTATCTCTTCATAGTCTTACTATATAAACAATTATTACCCAATAAACATCAATTGACAGTAGTGACACTGACAGTAATTGTCAATTTTTCAAGAAAATTGCCTGAAATTTAGAGATACCTATAAGAAAAGGGTAATCTCTCTATAGCTATCTCACAAGGCAAATGAATCAGTGTATTATCTTAATGTCCCAGATTGAGACAGATTAAATGGCTTCCCTAAAATTATCCCCAGTGTTCAATGTAAGATGGTCAAGAAAGAGGCAGAACCTGAATACAAACTCAGTTTTTCTAACTCCAAGCCCAAGACTTAGTTATTCACCTAGCATTTAAAAAACATGAATGGGCGTTTAAAATGAAGGAGACAAAAATAAAGATGTTTTGGGGATAACAAACATTTAATACCATACGTCTGCCTCCAGTGTACCACCCAGTTTCTCTGACATAGAGAGGTTTTATTAATCACAGTATTTGTTAGAGAATATATAGAAAGGTATTACGTATTTTGTCTTTCTGTAGCATGTGGCCCTGAATGCATAGTCAAATTTTATTGAGGAACGAACATGGACCTACTGAAGAGAACAAGAGATTTGGACAATTCCTAGGCGAGGACTTACAAGACCTGCTTAGTATACTCGAACACAATTCATTTGATCCATGGTGTAGGACGAATAGTGCTAAAAATGTAATTTGATGAATTACTTTCTGAAAAAATCTTTAATTCAAAACTTGCTAGCACTTGTATAAGAGTCTTTATGAACATATAATATATATCAGAGTGAGAGAGAACAAGAGTAGCACCTTGTATCCCCAGCCAAGATTTTCCACCCTTTCAAGAACTCAGATATAGCATGTCAATGGGAAGGAGCAATTATAGTTCTTGCACAAATATGGTGCGTGTAAGCAGGTAAGAGCTTAATAGGTGCCATATTTTCCTATATGCCTGCTTTCCAAACATATAGATCAGCATAAGAGAAAATGTGCAAGAATACATCAGGTTTAAAAAGTGCTTCACATACCCAAATCTACTTCTTTTCTTGGTTCTTAGTGCATTTTCCAGTCTAGGTTAACTTTATCTCCTCAGCACTGGAAAATTCAGTAGGTGAGTGTCTGAGTGGCAGTTAAAGTATGGACTGCAGTTTTGTTGCTGACAATATTAACAGTGTATTCCGACAAACTATATGTGTCATTCTCTACAAATGAAGGAATTGAACAGTTCATGAATCTTTTTAAAAATCGCCAATTTATTTACTAGTGGGGAAAATCTCCTCCTGCTTCTGCACACACCATCCCCTCCCATCAGTAAGAATCAAATCACGTTTTTTACATGCAGGGTTTGTAAACTTGGGTTAACAAACCTGCCAGGAGACATGAGGGAGTCCCAGTAATTGAGACTGAGAGAATATTAGCTGATTAAACAACAGCTCCTTCCCTTAACTACTTTTCATGATTCCTACCCACATCACTATGCTTTTTGAGATGATCACTGAATTCTCACCAAACTCATTAAACACACCTATGGTTTTTTCCTCACTTTATGCACTATACACTTATAAGAAAGTCCACAAATCTAGCAAAAATATTTTAATATAACATATGGTTTTGCTTGGGTATATGATGAACAAGGTGCCATTGTGTGTGTGTGAGCGTGTGTCTAATTTTTATCAGGTCTCTCCCTCTTCTCTTTAGGTTCATCTTTCTGAAACTGTCTTATTTCAGCATTAATTGTTTAAATATGTAATTTTTAAAAATTTTACACTTTTATCTTGTGCTTTTCACTAATGATATGGGAAAGGAATTTTTAAAAAAGCTAACCGCACCAAAAAGCATGAAGATTGAGCAAGCCGTAATAGATATAGATATCCTATAATCAACAGAAATGCTCTATGAAACTGTTTCCATTCCTTTACATTCACAGAAAGTTCAAGAAAACTTCTTTTTCATTATCAATTTTAAGCTGCAAACAGGCAGATTTAAAAAGGCAGGGAGACCATTACTGTCCGAGAGAATTCATGTTTCTCATGTAGGGGTGAAATAAGAACTATATCCTGAGCTTTCCTGGAAAGAAGCCACTTATCTTCCACAGAGGTCTGGTGGGGTTTCCTGAGCTTTTTCCTGGCAATAGTCAACTGTTGTTTATGGGACCATGCCAAGACGCCATGGGGTTGAGGGGCTTTCATTTGGACGGATGGCCTGTCTGGCCCTCTCCTTGGTGCTGGCTGTTTCCACAAGGCACTAGCTTCTCCAGGCTTTGTTTTAGTAAAGCCAGGCTGGAAAAAGGCCACTCTGCACGGTCCTTGATGAATTAACATCCCCAAATGATTTCTTGGCTTTGTTACTTCGACCTGAACCACCTCCCTACAAACCTTTCCTAAATTGCTGCAGCCTCTCGGCACCTAAATTCTATCTTTCCCTTGGCACACAGCACATTTTGTATGGCTTTGGAATTCGGCGTGTGTGTGGTTTGGTTTCTACTGGGTTTGTAAGTCATATTTGAGTGAGCACTTGCAGATTGCTTTATACCTAGAGCACCTAGTATGTAGTAAGTCCTCAAAAACTATTTTTTGATGATAGTATTTTCCTGTCATCTTCTCAGGAAGCAGAACGTATAATTTTTATATTATAAGATTCTGTCATATTCAGAAAATATTTGAGATCATAGGTCTAGGTGTGTGGCCCTCAATCTACATTATATTTATCTTTCCCTTCCTTTTTTAATAATTGCACAAAACTTCTGATCCTTCCCTGTTTCCCTCTGCCTCTTTCTCAGATACTAGCACACACACACAAACTGATACAAACTTCACACACACATGCTCATCTGTCAACAGGATTCTATGAGTAGAGGTTAAGAGCACAGAATCTGAAGCGAAACTGATCATTCCTGTGCCAGCTCCCATAATTAGTATGTATGTGACAGTGAGCAATTTTGTTAGTATCTCTCTGCCTCAGTTTCCTCATCTATAAAATGGGGTTGATAATGAAAACTAACCTCATAGTTTGTTGAGTTAAGCATGTAAAATTTCTAAAAGAATTTCTGGCTTCTAATGAGTTGTATCCTTATATTGTCCACTATTATTATTTTGGAGTGTCTTAGATAAGATGTTACTTCTCCCTCTCTGGATCACCATATCAGATCTGATTTCCCAAATGTTCAATCTCAACTTATTGAAGAAGTGGCAGCGATAGTAGAGGCAAGAATCTAAATTAAAAAGCTAGGTGTTCTTCTTGACGGAGGGGGTCCAAATCACCAACATTTAGTTTTTTAATAGAGAAGACGCTAGTCATGAAAGAGAAAATAATTTAAAGAAATAAGTTTATTTGAACCGCAGAGAGGTTTATAAATCCTTTGTACAATTTGGATTTTATATGGCTTTGCACAATCACTTCTCTTGAAAGTTTGTGTTTGGAACAGCTTATCTGAAGAGCTGATATTTGGATACATAAAAGTATTAGTGAGTCACAGTAGGAAAAGGTCCAAGGAAAAAGATAACCAATTTTTAGGTGCAATAGTTTGGTGCTAAAATGATGCTTTCTGTTGCTTCATCTTTGTACTATTTCTTGGTTTCCCCCATGAAAAGCTTGCTAGTGGATGAAATAGCAGATCGTCAAATGCTCAGTATTTAACATGGTTTTGAAAGGACCTAAAGTAATGGCTGAAAGTGAGGTGGAAGACTTGAAGATCATAGCAAATGAGGCTTTAGGGTTTAGCTTCAATGCAGGCATATCTTTGGCAGTGATAACTCTGCCTTACTTGAAGGTTCCCCAAATTATTCCTATTAATGGGGATTTGTATCTTGTACTGTGGCATAAACCCAGAAGCATGACTCCTGAGGTTATCTAATAATTGACACCTGTTCTAATTCTGCAGGCGGTGTCACATTGTTCTTGGAAAACTGAAGTTGATGTGGTGAACTTGGCCCAGGTGAGAATGTCTGCAGTATTTGTCCCAGCAAGGATGTATACTGGAGTTCTCCAGCTTTATGTGTATAATGGTCAGTCTGGAAGTAAAAGGTTATGTTTATAGAAGACCTCACTTAGAAGTCATTCCAGTTATTTATGGCTAAATAACAAACCATTCCAAAATTTTGGGGCTTAAAGCATCAACAAGGACTTATTTTGCTCATGAATTTACAACTAGGCAGGAGTTGGCAGGGTGGCTTATCTTTCCTCTGTGAGCATCAGCAGAAGTGGCTTGACTAGGACTGGAGGATCCATTTCTCATATGGCTGGAAAGTTACAGTTGGCTGGCAGCTGGGAACTTAGAGCTGTAGGCTGGGAATTTTCTTCATATAGTACTACTGGAAGCTGAGCTCTAGGAATGAGTGTTTCAAGATGTCTGGTCAGAAGGTGCAAGGCTTCTTATTGCCTTGACTTGGAAGACCCTATCATATTATATTAGTAATTAAGAAAGTCATTAAGACAAGTCCACATTCAAAGGGAGGGGAATTAGACTCTATTTTTAATCTACTGACAAAGTTATCATTTTCAGATTTCTACTTATCAGTGAGGCTATTGATGATCTCTCTAGTATATATACTCATGGTGTTGATTTCTTTCTGTTTGTTTTAGACAAAATCTTGTTTGATATCCCAAGAAGTCTTTCTGGTCTTTTTGTCTGTCTTCCTCCCATTGACATTTGACAATAACATCATCTGCATGTTTCCACATATATCTCTATCTTTTAATTGGTGTATTGAGACCACTGACATTTAAAGTGATTATTGATATAATTGAATGAATACTTACCATATTTATCAGTGTTTTTTACTTGCCCTTGTTCCTTGTTTTTGTTTTCCACACTTTTTCTGCCTTTTGTGTTTTTTTTGTTTTGTTTTTTTTGTTTTTTTTTTTTGCCTTACGCAGGTCTCTCACTGTTGTGGTCTCTCCTGTTGCAGAGCACAGGCTCCGGACGTGCAGGCTCAGCAGCCATGGCTCACGGGCCCAGCCGCTCCGCTGCATGTGGGATCTTCCCGGACCAGGGCACGAACCTGCGTCCCCTGCATCGGCAGGTGGACTCTCAACCACTGCGCCACCAGGGAAGCTCCATTCTGCCTTTTGTGGTTTTAATTGAGCATTTGTGTGTGTGTGTGTGAGATGGAGTTTATTTATTTATTTATTTTACATCTTTATTGGAGTATAATTGCTTGACAATGGTGTGTTAGTTTCTGCTTTATAACAAAGTGAATCAGTTATACATATACATATACATATGTTTCCATATCTCTTCCCTCTTGCTTCTCCCTCCCTCCCACCCTCCCTATCCCACCCCTCCAGGCTGTCACAAAGCACCAAGCTGATCTCCCTGTGCTATGCGGCTGCTTCCCACTAGCTATCTACCTTATGTTTGGTAGTGTATATATGTCCATGCCTCTCTCTCGCCCTGTCACAGCTCACCCTTCCCACTCCCTATATCCTCAAGTCCGTTCTCCAGTAGGTCTGTGTCTTTATTCCTGACTTACCCCTAGGTTCTTCATGACGTTTTTTTCCCTTAAATTCCATATATATGTGTTAGCATACGGTATTTGTCTTTCTCTTTCTGACTTACTTCACTCTGTATGACAGACTCTAGGTCTATCCACCTCATTACAAATAGCTCATTAATTGAGCATTTTAGAATTCATTTTCTCTGTTTTCTTGGCATATCAATTATGTTTCTTTTAAAATATTTTTCAGTGGTTGCCCTAGAGGTTGCCATATGCATTTACCATTAATCCAAGTCTACTTTCAAACAACATTACACCACTTCATGGGTAGTGCAAGTGCCTTAAAATAACAAAATATTTCTAAGTCTTCACTTCATTACTGTTACTCATTTTATTTATGCATAAGCATACAAAAGCATATATACATGCTTATATATCCTATGTTCTGTGACATCAATCAAGAATAAGAAAAATAAAAGATTTTTGTTTTACCTTCACTCATGCCTTCTTTGATGCCCTTCCCTTCTTTCTGTATATCTGAGTACCTGACATAATTTTCTTTCTCTTCTGAAGAACTTCTTTTTAACATTTCTTGCAAGGCAGATCTACTGGCAACAAATTCCCTCAATTTTTGATTGTTTGAGGAAGTTCTTATTTCTCCTTCACTTTTGAAGGATAATTTCACGAGGTACAAAATTCTATGTTGGTGTTCTTTTTCTCCCAACACTTTAAACATTTCACTCTATTCTCTTTTTGCTTGTATTGTTTCTTCAGATGTAATTCTTATCTTTGTTCCTCTGTAGATATTTTTCCCCTCTGGCTTCTTTCAAGATTTTTTCATCTTTGATTTTCTGAAATCTGAAGGTGATATGCCTTGGGGTGTTTTTTGTTTGTTTGTTTGTTTGTTTAGCCCTTATTCTGCTTGGTATTCTCTGAGCTTCCTGTGTCTATGGTTTGGTGTCTGGCATTAATTTGAGGAAATTCTCAGTTATTATGCCTTCAAATATTACTTCTGTTCCTTTCTCTCTTTCTTTTCCTGATACTCCATTACACATATATTATGCCTTTTGCAGTAGTCTCACAGTTCTTGGATATTCTGTTATTTTTTTTTCAGTCTTTTTTCTCTTTGATTTTCAGTTTGGGGAGTTTCTACTGTCATATCCCCAAACTCAGAGATTCTTTCATCAGCCTTTTCCAATCTACTAAGGAGTTCATCAAAGGTATTCTTTTTTTCTTTTTTTTTATTTTATCATCTTTATTGGGGTATAATTGCTTTACAATGGTGTGTTAGTTTCTGCTTTATAACAAAGTGAATCTGTTATACATATACATATGTTCCCATATCTCTTCCCTCTTGCATCTCCCTCCCTCCCACCCTCCCTATCCCACCTCTCCAGGTGGTCACAAAGCACCGAGCTGATCTCCCTGTGCTGTGCGGCTGCTTCCCACTAGCTATCTACCTTACGTTTGGTAGTGTCTATATGTCCATGTCTCTCTCTCGCCATCAAAGGTATTCTTCATTTCTGTTACAGTATTTATGATTTTTAGCACTTCTTTTTGATCCTTTCTTAGAATGTCTACCTCTTCACTTACATTATCCATCTATTCTTGCATGTTGTCTACTTTTTCCATTAATAAGCTAAAGCCCTTAGCTTACTCACCATAGTTTAAAAACATTTTAGTATGATAATTCCAACATTCCTGTCATACCTGACTCTGATTCTGATGCTTGTTTACTCTCTTCAAACTGTGTTATTGCTTTTTATTGTGTCTTATAATTTTTTGTTGAAAGATGGACACAATACACTGCATAAAAGAAACAATGGTAAATATGTCCTTGCTAATGTGTGGTAAGGTGTAGGGGTAGGGGAAGTATTCTCTGGTACCATGATAGGTCTCAGTCTTTTGGTGAGCCTGGACCCTGGACTGTGAACTTTGCCAGAGATTCTGAGGTTTTCCCTTCTTTAGTTGGGACAGTAGAGCCAGAGGGGACTGCAGTTGGTTATTTTCCTTCCCCAAGTTAACTTAGGCTCTGATAAAACCTCATCAGTTTAGACTTTGGTAAAAGAATTTCTCCTGAGGGCAGCCATTATTAAGAACAAAATCCTCTGGTGTATGGTAGTTCTATTTTTAGTTTTTTAAGGAACATCCATACTGTTCTCCACAGTGGCTATATCAATTTACATTCCCATACATGGAATCTAGAAAAATAGTACAGATGAACCTATTTGCAGGGCAGGAATAGAGACGCAGATGTAGAGAACGGATGTGTGGACACAGGTGGGAAGGGGTGGCTGGGATGAATTGGGAGATTAGGTTTGACATAAATACACTACCATGTGTAAAATAGATAGCTAGTGGGAACCTGCTGTATAGCACAGGGAGCTCAGCTCGGTGCTCTGTGATGACTAGATGGGTGGGATGGGAGGGGAGGGCCACGTGGGAGGGGTTATCCTTATACATATAGCTGATTCACTTCATTGTACAGCAGAAACTAACACAACATTGTAAAGCAATTATTCTTCAATAAAAAATTTTTTAAAAAAAGAACAAAATGCTCTGGTGTATTTCAAAGTGGCTCTCTTTCCCCTCCCTCTGCCAGAACTTGAGAGGAGTTTTCTCCGTTATTCAATGTGAGGACGTGGTAGAACCCTGGAGATAAAACTCACTGAAGCGCGGGGCCTCCTATGACTGGGTCCCACTGGAGTTCTTAACCCTCAGACTCATCCACCCTAAGTCTCCAATCAAAGGAAGTTTCTGCTCAGGGATTTCTGCTCAGTTAAGTTGTGATTCCCTGTGTTCACCTGTTGACCTCTCTCCAATTTGGGGGGCAGTAGTTTGCTCTGTGACCTCCTTCTCTGATGGATCTAAAAAGAACCGTTGATTTTTCAGTTTGTTCAGCTTTTTGCTTCTTGTTAGGATGGGGTGGCCACTTCCAAACTCCTTACATGCTGATGGGAAACCACGAGTCCCAATTCATTACCTCTTTAATGGTTAATATCTGAATTTCAAGATAAGAAATTAGACACTTAGATATTTTCCTGGGAATAGCTATCAAAATAGAAATTTTAAGTAAATTATGATTTTGAATATATTAGTTTAATAAATGTTTGAAGAACATACTGAGGGGAGTTTGGAAAATATTTCCACTCAGTGCTGTCTACTCCATACCAGCATGTACAGTTTGAACGTGAGGTAAGATAAGGGGAAAAAAGGAAAAAGAAGCAACATCAAAAACAATGAACAGGAAGATGGCGGAAGAGTAAGACGCGGAGATCACCTTCCTCTCCACAGATACACCAGAAATACATCTACGCGTGGAACAACTCCTACGGAGCACCTACTGAACGCTGGCAGAAGACCTCAGACCTCCCAAAAGGCAAGGAACCCCCCACGTACCTGGTTAGGGCAAAAGAAAAAACTAAACAGAGACAAAAGAATAGGGACGGGTCCTGCACCAGCGGGAGAGAGCTGTGAAGGAGGAAAAGTGTCCACACACTAGGAGCCCCTTCGCGGGTGGAGACTTCGGGAGGCGGAGTGGGGGAGCTTGGGAGCCGCGGAGGAGAGCACAGCAACAGGGGTGCGGAGGGCAAAGCGGAGAGATTCCAGCGCAGAGGATCGGGCCGACCGGCACTCACCAGCCGAGAGGCTTGTCTGCTCGCCCGCCGGGGCGGGCGGGACTGGGAGCTGAGGCTCCGGCGTTTGTCGGAGCGCCGGGAGAGGACTGAGGTTGGCGGCGTGAACACAGCCTGCAGGGCGTTGGTGCGCCGCGGCTGGCCGGGAGAGAGTCTGGGGAGGGGTCTGGACCTGCCGAAGAGGCAAGAGACTTTTACGTCCCTCTTTGTTTCCTGGTGCACGAGGAGGGGGGATTGGGAACGCTGCTTGGGAGAGCTCCGGAGACGGGCGCGAGCCGCGGCTAAGAGTGCGGAGCCCAGAGACGGACATGGGACGCTAAGGCCGCTGCTGCCGCCGCCAGGAGGCCTGTGTGCGAGCGCAGGTCACTAGCCACACGCCCTTCCGGGGAGCCTGTGCAGCCCGCCGCTGCCGGGGTCCCGGGATCCGGGGACGGCTCCCCCGGGAGAGCGCACGGCGCGCCTCAGGCTGCAGCGTCACGCCGGCCTCTGCCGCTGCAGGCCCGCCCTGCACTCCGTGACCCTCCCTACCCCCCGGCCTGGGTGAGCCAGAGCCTCCAAATCAGCGGCTCCTTTAACCCCGTCCTGTCTGAGCAAAGAACAGACGCCCTCCGGCGACCTACACGCACAGGCGGGGCCAAATCCAAAGCTGAGCCCCTGGGAGCTGTGAGAACAAAGAAGAGAAAGGGAAATCTCTTCCAGCAGCCTCAGAAGCAGCGGATTAAAGCTCCACAATCAACTTGATATACCCTGCATCTGTGGAATACCTGAATAGACAACGAATCATCCCAAATTAAGGAGCCCTGTGGATGAAAGGCTCTTGGTGCTGCAGCCAGGACTCAGTGCTGTGCCTCTGAGGTGGGAGAGCCAACTTCAGGACACTGGTCCACAAGAGGCCTCCCAGCTGCACATAATATCAAACAGCAAAAATCTCCAAGAGATCTCCATCTCAACGCCAGCACCCAGCTTCACTCAACGACCAGCAAGCTACAGTGCTGGACATCCTATGCCAAACAACTAGCAAGACAGGAACACAACCCCACCCATTAGCAGAGAGGCTGCCCAAAATCATAATAAGTCTACAGACACCCCAAAACACACCACCAGACGTGGACCTGCCCACCAGAAAGACAAGATCCAGCCTCATACACCAGAACACAGGCACTAGTACCCTCCACCAGGAAGCCTACACAACCCACTGAACCAACCTTAGCCACTGGGGACAGACTCAAAAAACAACAGGAACTACGAACCTTCAGCCTGCAAAAAAAAAAAAAAAAAAGGAGACCCCAAACACAGTAAGATAAGCAAAATGAAAAGACAGAAAAACACACAGCAGATGAAGGAGCAAGATAAAAACCCACCAGACCTAACAAATGAAGAGGAAATAGGCAGTCTACCTGAAAAAGAATTCAGAATAATGATAGTAAGGTTGATCCGAAATCTTGGAGATAGAATGGACAATAGAATGGACAAATTGCAAGAATCAGTTAACAAGGACCTAGAAGAACTAAAGATGAAACAAGCAACGATGAACAACACAATAAATGAAATTAAAAGTACTCTAGATGGGATCAATAGCAGAATAACTGAGGCAGAAGAACGGATAAGTGACCTGGAAGATAAAATAGTGGAAATAACTACTGCAGAGCAGAATAAAGAAAAAAGAATGAAAAGAACTGAGGACAGTCTCAGAGACCTCTGGGACAACATTAAACGCACCAACATTCGAATTATAGGGGTTCCAGAAGAAGAAGAGAAAAAGAAAGGGACTGAGAAAATATTTGAAGAGATTATAGTTGAAAACTTCCCTAATATGGGAAAGGAAATAGTTAATCAAGTCCAGGAAGCACAGAGAGTCCCATACAGGATAAATCCAAGGAGAAATACGCCAAGACACATATTAATCAAACTGTCAAAAATTAAATACAAAGAAAACATATTAAAAGCAGCAAGGGAAAAACAACAAATAACACACAAGGGAATCCCCATAAGGTTAACAGCTGATCTTTCAGCAGAAACTCTGCAAGCCAGAAGGGAGTGGCAGGACATATTGAAAGTGTTGAAGGAGAAAAACCTGCAACCAAGATTACTCTACCCAGCAAGGATCTCATTCAGATTTGATGGAGAAATTAAAACCTTTACAGACAAGCAAAAGCTGAGAGAGTTCAGCACCACCAAACCAGCTCTACAACAACTGCTAAAGGAACTTCTCTAGGCAAGAAACACAAAAGAAGGAAAGGACCTACAATAACAAACCCAAAACAATGAAGAAAATGGGAATAGGAACACACATATCGATAATTACCTTAAATGTAAATGGACTAAATGCTCCCACCAAAAGACACAGATTGGCTGAATGGATACAAAAACAAGACCCATATATTTGCTGTCTACAAGAGACCCACTTCAGACCTAGAGACACATACAGACTGAAAGTAAGGGGATGGAAAAAGGTATTTCATGCAAGTGGAAACCAAAAGAAAGCTGGAGTAGCAATTCTCATATCAGACAAAATAGACTTTAAAACAAAGACTATTAGAAGAGACAAAGAAGGACACTACATAATGATCAAGGGATCAATCCAAGAGGAAGATATAACAATTGTAAATATTTATGCACCCAACATAGGTGCACCTCAATACATAAGGCAAATACTGACAACCATAAAAGGGGAAATCGACAGTAACACATTCATAGTAGGGCACTTCAACACCCCACTTTCACCAATGGACAGATCATCCAAAATGAAAATAAATAAGGAAACACAAGCTTTAAATGATACATTAAACGAGATGGAGTTAATTGATATTTATAGGACATTCCATCCAAAAACAACAGAATACACATTTTTCTCAAGTGCTCATGGAACATTCTCCAGGATAGATCATATCTTGGGTCACAAATCAAGCCTTGGTAAATTTAAGAAAATTGAAATTGTATCAAGTATCTTTTCTGACCACAATGCCATGAGACTAGATATCAATTACAGGAAAAGATCTGTAAAAAATACAAACACATGGAGGCTAAACAATACACTACTTAATAATGAAGATATCACTGAAGAAATCAAAGAGGAAATCAAAAAATACCTAGAAACAAATGACAATGGAGACACAACGACCCAAAACCTGTGGGATGCAGCAAAAGCAGTTCTAAGGGGGAAGTTTATAGCAATACAAGCCCACCTTAAGAAGCAGGAAGCATCTCGAATAAACAACCTAACCTTGCACCTCAAGCAATTAGAGAAAGAAGAACAAAAAAACCCCAAAGCTAGCAGAAGGAAAGAAATCATAAAAATCAGATCAGAAATAAATGAAAAAGAAATGAAGGAAACAATAGCAAAGATCAATAAAACTAAAAGCTGGTTCTTTGAGAAGATAAACAAAATAGATAAACCACTAGCCAGACTCATCAAGAAAAAAAGGGAGAAGACCCAAATCAATAGAATTAGAAATGAAAAAGGAGAGGTAACAACTGACACTGCAGAAATAAAAGAGATCATGAGAGATTACTACAAGCAACTCTATGCCAATAAAATGGACAATCTGGAAGAAATGGACAAATTCTTAGAAAGGCACAACCTGCCAAGACTGAATCAGGAAGAAATAGAAAATATGAACAGACCAATCACAAGCACTGAAATTGAAACTGTGATTAAAAATCTTCCAACAAAGAAAAGCCCAGGACCAGATGGCTTCACAGGCGAATTCTATCAAACATTTAGAGAAGAGCTAACACCTATCCTTCTCAAACTCTTCCAAAATATAGCAGAGGGAGGAACACTCCCAAACTCCTTCTACGAGGCCACCATCACCTTGATACCAAAACCAGACAAGGATGTCACAAAGAAAGAAAACTACAGGCCAATATCACTGATGAACATAGATGCAAAAATCCTCAACAAAATACTAGCAAACAGAATCCAACAGCACATTAAAAAGATCATACACCATGATCAAGTGGGGTTTATTCCAGGAATGCAAGGATTCTTCAATATACGCAAATCTATCAATGTGATAAACCATATTAACAAACTGAAGGAGAAAAACCATATGATCATCTCAATAGATGCAGAGAAAGCTTTTGACAAAATTCAACACCCATTTATGATAAAAACCCTGCAGAAAGTAGGCATAGAGGGAACTTTCCTCAACATAATAAAGGCCATATATGACAAGCCCACAGCAAACATCATCCTCAATGGTGAAAAACTGAAAGCATTTCCACTAAGATCAGGAACAAGACAAGGTTGCCCACTCTCACCACTCTTATTCAACATAGTTTTGGAAGTTTTAGCCACAGCAATCAGAGAAGAAAAGGAAATAAAAGGAATCCAAATCGGAAAAGAAGAAGTAAAGCTGTCACTGTTTGCAGATGACATGATCCTATACATAGAGAACGCTAAAGATGCTACCAGAAAACTACTAGAGCTAATCAATGAATTTGGTAAAGTGGCAGGATACAAAATTAATGCACAGAAATCTCTGGCATTCCTATATACTAATGATGAAAAATCTGAAAGTGAAATCAAGAAAACACTCCCATTTACCATTGCAACAAAAAGAATAAAATATCTAGGAATAAACCTACCTAAGGAGACAAAAGATCTGTATGCAGAAAATTATAAGACACTGATGAAAGAAATTAAAGATGATACAAATAGATGGAGAGATATACCATGTTCTTGGATTGGAAGAATCAACATTGTGAAAATGACTCTACTACCGAAAGCAATCTATAGATTCAATGCAATCCCTATCAAACTACCACTGGCATTTTTCACAGAACTAGAACAAAAAATTTCACAATTTGTATGGAAACACAAAAGACCCCGAATAGCCAAAGCAATCTTGAGAACGAAAGAAGGAACTGGAGGAATCAGGCTCCCAGACTTCAGACTATACTACAAAGCTACAGTTATCAAGACGGTATGGTACTGGCACAAAAACAGAAAGATAGATCAATGGAACAGGATAGAAAGCCCAGAGATAAACCCACGCACATATGGTCACCTTATCTTTGAAAAAGGAGGCAGAAATGTACAGTGGAGAAAGGACAGCCTATTCAATAAGTGGTGCTGGGAAAACTGGACAGCTACATGTAAAAGTATGAAATTAGATCACTCCCTAACACCGTACACAAAAATAAGCTCAAAATGGATTAAAGACCTAAATGTAAGGCCAGAAACTATCAAACTCTTAGAGGAAAACATAGGCAGAACACTCTATGACATAAATCACAGCAAGGTCCTTTTTGACCCACCTCCTAGAGAAATGGAAATAAAAACAAGAGTAAACAAATGGGACCTAATGAAACTTAAAAGCTTTTGCGCAGCAAAGGAAACCATAAAGAAGACCAAAAGACAACCCTCAGAATGGGAGAAAATATTTGCAAATGAAGCAACTGACAAAGGATTGATCTCCAAAATTTATAAGCAGCTCATGCAGCTTAATAACAAAAAAACAAACAACCCAATCCAAAAATGGGCAGAAGACCTAAATAGACATTTCTCCAAAGAAGATATACAGAGTGCCAACAAACACATGAAAGAATGCTCAACATCACTAATCATGAGAGAAATGCAAATCAAAACTACAATGAGATATCATCCCACACCAGTCAGAATGGCCATCATCAAAAAATCTAGAAACAATAAATGCTGGAGAGGGTGTGGAGAAAAGGGAACCCTCTTACACTGTTGGTGGGAATGTAAATTGATACAGCCACTGTGGAGAACAGTATGGAGGTTCCTTAAAAAGCTACAAATAGAACTACCATATGACCCAGCAATCCCACTACTGGGCATATACCCTGAGAAAACCATAATTCAAAAAGAGTCATGTTCCAAAATGTTCATTGCAGCTCTATTTACAATAGCCCAGAGATGGAAACAACCTAAGTGTCCATCATCGGATGAATGGATAAAGAAGATGTGGCACATATATACAATGGAATATTACTCAGCCATAAAAAGAGACGAAATTGAGCTATTTGTAATGAGGTGGATAGACCTAGAGTCTGTCATACAGAGTGAAGTAAGTCAGAAAGAGAGAGACAAATACCGTATGCTAACACATATATATGGAATTTAAAAAAAAAAATGTCATGAAAAACCTAGGGGTGAAACAGGAATAAAGACACAGACTTACTAGAGAATGGACTTGAGGCTATGGGGAGGGGGAAGGGTAAACGGTGACAAAGCGATAAAGAGGCATGGACATATATACACTACCAAACGTAAGGTAGATAGCTAGTGGGAAGCAGCCGCATAGCACAGGGAGATCAGCTTGGTGCTTTGTGACCGCCTGGAGGGGTGGGATAGGGAGGGTGGGAGGGAGGGAGACGCAAGCGGGAAGAGATATGGGAATATATGTATATATATAACTGATTCATTTCGTTGTGAAGCTGAAACTAACATACCATTGTAAAGCAATTATACTCCAATAAAGATGTTAAAAAAAAAAAAAAAGGAAAGAAAAAAAAAAAAAAAAAAAAACAATGAACAGAGGGGTGAGATGTCCACCAGACACTTGCTACTGGGGGAAATTCATATTCTCTTATTCTTATGACTGAATATATGAGTATATCATAAAAGTAGACATTCAATTAGAAGAGAAGTAAAATAAAGCAAATTGTGACTTCTGTAGTGACTAATGCTGGCTAATGACTAATGACTAACCCTCATTTCTTTAATTTCATAAAACTAATGCCTGAGTCTTTTCTCATGATTTTCATGTCTATGAAAAAAGTACTGTTGATGCCTTAATTCTAACGTGGAGAATAGTCACATGGGTGCTTGTACTTCTAACCACTGGGAAAGGAGTGTGTTATCTTCCTGGGCAAAACTGTCTTATTGTTGCAGTCATTGTGGCTGGTATTGAATCCTTGGGGGCAGGCAGCATGTGGCACAGCTTGACCTTTCAGATCAGGCAGATTAAGAACATTCTATTTTCCACCCAGTCAATGCAGGGCCCATGGTTAATGATTACTTAGAGCATAAATCCCACAGCTGATTTGCTGTCATTTGGAAATGATCAGAGCCCATGTCCAGCAAAATCTGGCAGTGACATTTTTAGCAAGCTCTTCCAATAACAGATGTTTTCAGAAATGAGAGAGAGCAAGCCAGGACTGGGGGTGGGGGCCTGGGCGGGGTCTGAGGGGGTGAAAGGAAGCAGCATATATTTTACGTAAAATTTACTTTGCTTATAGTTTGACCATGTACCCTCATTCTTTCAAAATGATGGGTTGATAGTGGAGACTTGGAGTGTAGTCATACATTACACGTCACTACTAGGATGGAAGAGCATTGTCTGCTTTCTTACTCCGAAATAATTTCAACCACCTCAGGCAATAACTTTTTCTTAATATTCATCAGGATACTTTTTTAGGTCACTAAAAGGGGAAATCTGCAATGCTCACCTTTATTAAAATAGAGAAAAGGATATAGAGGAGTAGAATTAAGGTGAAGAGTCATAAAAATAAGAGAATATGAATTTCTCCCCAGTAGCAAGTGTCTAGTGGATATCTCATCCCTCTGTTCATTGTTTTTGTTGTTGCTTCTTCTTTCTTTCCCCTTGTCTCACCTCACATTCAAACTGTACATGCTGGTATGGAGTAGACAGCGCTGTGTGTCTACTGGATAAAGGGCCTAGGCTGAGCTGGGGTAGACTAAGGTTTCTAGCCTGTGAGGTTTTCTTGATGGCTTTCGTCAAAGCCTGGCAACCTATGTCACCTTACATTGAGATGTGTTCCAAAAACACAATGCATGCAGCTAGATAGCTGATCAAAATTGTAAGGGAGCCAGAGTTAGCTTTTGATCCTGCTCATATTTCTTTTTTTGAACTCTTGCTTTGCTGACTTTCAGTCACACAGATCCCAAGAGTGGCCCATCTATCACTGTCCAGATCCACCAACTCCACCTAAGGCTACTCTTAACCAAGTGCTTCATACTCGAAAACGAAATCTCTGGTGTTCATCCAACTCACCTTCGATCTATCTTCTTATTATTCTCTGAGCTCTGCTAATATCAAGACTGTATTTATTTGGATCTATGATTATATTCATAAACATCAAGTTATGAATGACTGACAGGCAACTCTTTCTGAAGTATCCACATGTAAAACAAGTCCTTATTAGAATAAATTATTCTTGAATAATAAGATGACCAGATTGGAAGATGAAGAAAGAGTACATCTATAAGACATTTGATAATTTTTCTCCCTCTCTTGTTATATGTACAAGTTAAACAGCTGTATTAAAATGACCTTAAAGTATAAAGACAGATAATGTAAGACTGATATAGAAACGCTGCCTTCATTGACATGTAGCTCCCATCAGATCCAAGTCAGCTGCTCAATTTGCTGCCATCTCCCAGTAAGTGGGAAGAGAAGGGAAAATACATATTGTTTCTACTCCCATTCCATTGATCAGCACATAGTCACAGGACCTCACAAAATTTCAAAGAAGCCTGGGAAACATACTCTCTTGCTAAGAAAAGATATTCTTAGACAAAACTACCATGCTTTAAAGACTGTGACCATTACGTTATCAAAGAAAAGGAGAGTGGTTAGTGTTAGATAAATACAAGCACTACAGCATTTGGTCCAGAAGACAGTGCCATTAGGTAGATTTTATGTTGGTTAAACTATATTACCCAGAGAGTTTTGAGTCCTATATTGATTGCAATCTGACATGGTTACTTCTTGAGGTAAGCCAAGAAAAGCTTCACTTGAGCATTACCCCATGTACCACAAAAACAAAGATAGAGAATGTGTTCTCATCAACTTTGAAGATGACATAAATGTGAGTAGGGAAACTAGTTCACAAGATGACAGAATCCAAATTCCATAAAATCTGGGCAGATTGAAATAATGAGCTGAAATTAAAAAGATGGGAATTAATAAATATTAAATGGAAAGTGGCTTTAAGCTCAAAACAACTATACAAATATGGAATGACTTGGCAGTTCATGTGCTAAGGATATGAGTTTCCTTAAGCATAATCCATAAGCATTAGTATTGAGGCATAGCTGCCCAAGAAGTAAATACATTTTTTAAAAGGCAAGTAATGATTCTACTGAAGTCTGCATCAAATTGAACACATAAATGCCACATTTGAAGGGGGCTTCAACAACATAGGGCACACATATAAAAGGACAATTATTTCATATCTGGAATGATTGAAAGAACTACGAATATTTTGGAAAAGACGAGGTTTATGAGAGACAATGAATGATAACAATCTTCAAGTATTTGAAGAACAGAATATGTAATCCTTTAGCACCAAACTGGAACATTTGGGTTATACAAAGATAGATTTTCAATTCAGTATAGGAAAGTTATTTCCAATAGTAAAACTTTAAAAAATGGTATATCTTTGGGGTGAGCAATGTTTCTGATCTGTATTCTTTCATAACTTCCAAAGTTTCTTCCAACTCAGAGATTCTATAATACCACTATGTATTTTTGAGCAAAGTGATTCCTTCAATTCTGCATATGCATGGATATACAGGCATATATACAAACATGCACACAAACAGTCCATTAGACATAGGATAAACGGCACTCATATTGGTTTCCTGGTAGGGTGCACTACATAACTACTACCTCCACCAACCTTTTATCCTTGCCGTGACTTTCCCTTCTATAAGGGGTTAATTAAAACATAACCATGGTTGCTGGTGTAGTATCAAGGAGTAGACAGTATGCAGCTTTGAAAACTAAAGAAACTACTGCAAGTAATTAGAAAGCCGGAATGCATTCTTTCACTCCAGTTTCAAGACTGTAGATATGATCACATGGTTCTTACTTTATCATTGGGGTGGAGTGGTATAAGCATTCTAAACTTAACATCACATGACTTGAGTTTGAGTCCTTGACCTTGGATATTTTTAGTCCCGTGAATTTTGTCAAATCACTTAGTCTCTTTTCTCCTTGATTTCTTCATGTTTAAGTGAGAATAATGACTGTCTTACAGTATTATCCTAAATGTCAAATGAAATAACCATGAAAAATCTTCTGTAAATTCTATACCAGTAACGTATTATTAATCCTTTTCCCGGAACACTGAAGTGTTTTCAAAGACTAAATTTTTTCTTATTCTGAATTTCTTATTTATCCTGTGGATTATCTGAATCCTCTTTTCAATTTCAGTCTGGCTTTTCCCTGCCACTTGTCACACATCTGGACCATTTTTTCCATTCCCATGTCTGTTCCCTCATCCACTCCCATCAATGACTGATTGCTAAAATTAAAATTCATTTTTAACATTAGATTAAGAAAAAGAACACGGGGGGGAAAGTGGCTGTAAAATAGCATATAAGCAGAAAGCCAGATATAACTGCTCTTTAAGTTAATGGAAGCATCGAACAAACTCAAAGAGCAGCAAGTTAGCTAGAGCTCAAAACCTAGAAGGGTTTGGGCTTCCCTGGTGGCGCAGTGGTTGAGAGTCTGCCTGCCGATGCAGCGGACACGGGTTCTGTGCCCCGGTCCGGGAAGATCCCACATGCCATGGAGCGGCTAGGCCCGTGAGCCATGTTCGCTGAGCCTGCGCATCCGGAGGCTGTGCTCCGCAACGGGAGAGGCCACAACAGTGAGAGGCCCATGTACCGCAAAAAAAACAAAAACAAAAAACAAAAAAACCCTAGAAGGGTTTGGAGGATTCCAAACATCATAAACTACGTAGTATCTAGAATAACCAACAATTTGCCGGTAAGGAAGCCCTCGGTCACTACCATGCCCCACACACCCTTCCTCATATTTTGTTGCCTCTTTGCCTACCTTGGCTCCAGTAGCTTTTGTGCCTGACATCAGATAATCACTTTCATCTTCTGGGGCATGTCTGTGAGTGTGTGTCTTCTCCCAGGAACAGAAGCAGATGGAAAAGTGGAAATCTGAAGTGAAAAGGGCTGGATATTCATTTCTCACAAGTGGCAGCAGGGGCCATTGTAGCGACTAGGGTGTCCATGCCAAGAGGCAGGAAGAGTCCAGCAAAAAGACATGAACAAAGGTATAAGTGTTACCTCTGTAGGAAGTGGAAACTGTTCCTGGCAGATGCAGAAGGAAAATCAAGGAGAAAGATGGTCATCCTATCCTACCTGAGGTACAAGCTTAGCCAGCTAGAATCAAAGGTCTAAGGTGCATTAATGGAGGCTATCAATGACCTTGCTAGGCTGCTACGGAGAACACGAGTTCACTGGAAGGACTAATGAGCATTCTAGGTATCTTCTTTTTAAAATGAGAATTAGGGTAGTACAATTTACAATTTAAATTACTGGCCTAGCAGAACACCACTTTAAAAAGGGACTCTTCTTACATACAGATGGCCAGTAGGCACATGAAAAGATGCTCAACATCGCTAATTATTAGAGAAATGTAAATCAAAACTACAGTGAGGTATCACCTCACACCGGTCAGAATGGCCATCATTAAAATTCTACAGATAATAAGTGCTGGAGAGGGTGTGGAGAAAAGGGGACTCTCTTGCACTGTTTGTGGGAATGTAAATTGATATAGCCACTGTGGAGAACAGTAAGAAGGTTCCTTAAAAAACTAAAAATAGAACTACCATATGATCCAGCAATTCTACACCTGGGCATATATTCAGAAAAGACAAAAACTAATTTGAAAAGATACATGCACCCCAATGTTTATAGCAGCACTATTTACAATAGCCAAGATATGGAAGCAACCTAAGTATCCATCAACAGATAAATGGATAAAGAAGATGTGGTTCATATATACAATAGAATATTACTCAGCCATAAAAGAAATGAAATAATGCCATTGGCAGCAACATAGATAGACTTAGAGATTACCATATTAAGTGAAGTCAGACAGAGAAAGACAAATATCATATGATATCACTTATACGTGGAATCTAAAAAAATAATACAAGTGACCTTATTTACAAAACAGAAACATACAGACATAGAAAACAAATCTATGGTTACCAAAGCAGAAAGGGGAGGAGGGATAAATTAGAAGTATGGAATTAACAGATACATATCACTATATAAAGTAGATAAACAACAGGGATTTACTGTATAGCACAGGGAACTATATTCAGTATCTTGTAATAGCCTATAATGGAAAAAAATCTGAAAAAGAATATATAGTTCAATAAAATAAAACAGGTTCTTCTTCCATAAGTAATCTAAAAATTTCTCTATGATTTAGAAAGGACAATTGAAAACTGATGTCCAAAGCTGGTTACATGAAAGCATTGTCTCAGTCTTCTTTAGGTCGGGTGAAGCTTTGGGGCTTAGAGCTCATTATGAATGTAAAATTTTGTATGAAATTGACCAACCCTATATATCAGCATATTCTTCATCTAGGGTACAAGGAGGGTCACAGTCCTTTAATTGCAAATGACAGTTTTCAGAATGTGAATGCATAAATGGAGATTGGCAAAGAAAAGTGATACTTGAAGTATTCTTTAAGCTTCAGGTTTTTGTTATTAACCCCAAAAGTCATAGTTGAAACATTAATAAAATTTATATTCATTGAACCAGAAAGGAAATTCTGGGGTTATATTACACATTTCAGCTATATGTGCAACATTTTATAATACTTCTCAGAACTTCAGAAATATCTTAAGCCTCCCCCCGCCGACTCTTCTAATCCAAGTTAATTATTCATATCTCTGTGTTCCTATGATGTCTTGTACATATGTTAATTATGGCACTAACCACATTGAACTTAACCACATAAAATTTAAGCATGTCGTTTTTCCATGTTAAGTAGTGCTAAGACTAAGGGAATTCCATTTCTTGAATATGATCCACAGTCTCATATCACTTTTATCATTTATTCATTGCTCAGTGAATTGTGCCAAACATTATTCCGGGCATTAGGTATGGCTCATGGGAGGTATTTGAGGAGTAAACATAAAAACATATCTTTAGAATTCAAAAAGATACATACGATTTTAAGAAAGCAATCTTTATTTTCTGAAAATCAGAAAGACCTCACAGAGAAAGTAACACCTGAGATGAGCTAGGAGGAAAGATAAGATTTTGCAGGTAGAGGGTTCAAGGAGAGTGTGGAAACATCACAGGCACATGGCAATGCAATTATACCATCTCATTTTACCCATTAGCCTTTGAGTTTCTCAGAGCCAGAGACAGTGTTTTACTCATTGTGTCAGCTTGCTAGGGCTACCATAACAAGGTACTACAAACTGGGTGCTTAAAAACCAAAGAAATTTATTGTCTCACAGTTCTGGAGACTAGGAGTGCAAAACTGAGGTTTTGGCCAGGGCATGTTTTCTGTGGAGTGTCTGGAGGAGGATCCTCTCTTGCTTCTTCCAGCTTCTGGTACCACATGCATTCCTTGGCCTGTGGCAACATAACTCCAATCTCTGCATATGACCATTCTCTCCCTGTAGACAACGTGATGTCTCTACATTATCTTCCTTCTCTGTATGACTTTGTGTCTTCACGTGGCATTCTACTCTTTCTGTGTCTGTGCCAAGATTCCCCTATTCTTCTAAGGCCATTATTTATATTGGATTGGGGCCCACCCTAATGACATCATCTTAACTTGATGACAGTTGCAAAGACCCTATTTCCAAATAAGTTCACATTCACAGGTACCCAAGATTAAGACTTCAACATATCCTTTATGGGGACACATTTCAACCCTTAACACTCAAATTTACCACCCAAATATCTATCAATGAATCTACCAAATTCTAGGCACCTGGTACCTGCTGGCTAAATAAAATGTTCTTACATCCTACTGAAATCCTCACACTGTCATTTAAAATTATATGGTTTACTATTGATTCAGGAAAACTGAGAAATTAATGATTACTATTATATGAAAATATTCAACCTACTTAAAAGTTGTATTGTCACCCTTAGCCATGTCTTTCTCTAGTTAAACTATTCAAACACTTTTCCATATAAATCCTATTTTCTAGCTCTTCAATCATCTTTGTTACCCCTCTGTATCCTAAAATTGAACTTGTAGTTTATCCTTTCAGAAATATATTTTGGGCTACTTCAGACCTATGCAATATCATTTTTCCTAAACACTTGTTCCCTTTCCTTTGTAAAATATTTTTCCATGTAGTTAACATGAAGACATTGAATGCTTTATAATAACTTTGGGGTTTGAATTTAATAATTTTTCAGGAGGAATTATCAAAAATATGGCCAGAGAATTCATCTATGAACTTGTTGACTTTTTTATACTTAGAATGAGAAAAAGTCACATCAAAAACCATTGAAGTTGAACTGGTGTGTTTCACCTAACCTCCCAAGATAACTTTTCGGTTGTGTTTGATTAAACTCTGTGAGTCACACTGCTCTCTCTCAGTTCAGGGCTCTTTGCTACCTACGGGTCTTATTTTACATCAGGAGCAGCTGAATTTCACACCTATATTTGCCACCCTTCTGGATCCTTCCTCCTGAGCTTATTAACACCATCCAGCAGCTACCTTGAAGATATACTGCCAGGAAAAATAAATGTTTTCTGCAAGGAGCAAAAACGTTTTCTACTCCCATATGTCAGCACTTCAGATCAGGCCTATTGCCAAAAACTAATAGCATTTAAACAATAGTTTATTCAGGTGAGAGTTACAAAAATGCCCCTCTTCTGAGATGATTCACCAGATCTTACTATTCAAAAGTGAGAAGAAAATTGGTTGATTTTGCATCAGAAAACTGAACACACTGAAAATGAAGCTAGAGATCTGATTCCCAGTCCAAGTTTCACACATAACTTGCTCCTTAACAACGAATTTTCACATGACCTTTCAGCATCTCCATTTTCTCACGTGTAAAATTAAGAGAATACCATCCTTTTACCTACTGATTATGAGGATAAAGAGAAATCACATGCAGAGTCAATCTAAAATTATAAGGCACTGAGCGTGTTTCAGATATTAATATTCCAACTTAGAATTTTAAAAACGCTAAAATCTATAAATCAAGAAAAGTGACAAAAGAGCATCATTGCTGATTAATGGTTATTCACCATTCTCTGTCTGAATTTTGGGAAATTATCTATTTATGTTCTCTTTGTGTGCGGACTTTCAACCCAGAATATAATATGAAAATTTCATATTATTATTGCCTTACGTTTTTTTCTGACAAATCTTACAATACTTTGGAGGAGAAAACTATATAGTATATACACCATATACTATATACTTTGGAGGTGAAAACTATATACTCAACTTTGAGTTGAGAAAACTCAACTTTGGTGAGTTGAGCTCAAGGTCATAGAAAGTCACATATCCAAGATCCTGGGCTGATGGGTAATAAACTTATTACAGCACTCACTCCTGACTTGAGATGGTTGCCATCTAGAAATAAAAAAGTAATCTTGCATATAGAATTCAAACAAGTGGAACCAGTCATGATTGTAATAAGGAAAAGTAAAAATGGCTGTAACACTGAATCCTGTTTTAGTACCAAATTATCAATAAAGCTGATGAAGGTCACCTGATTTGAGAAAATAGACAAGCATAGATCAGATACAAGATCCAGATCTATGCTTGACAGACAAGCATAGATCAAATACAAGAGTCAACAAAGTATGAATAGTGAGACTGTGCATAATTTTTATTTTATTGATATTTTAGCTTCTCTATATTTCCTAATTTTGTTATGATGTACAATATTTACCTGTGAAATTTAAATAAATAAGTTAATTCATTGATTAATCACCACCCAATCTTTAAGGCCAAACATTAACATCATCTCCTTCATGAAGCCTTTAGCAACTCCTTAGTCAACAATAATAGCCTTCTTGTTTGAATTATAGCTATTTGATAATATTTTATTTTTCTTACAAACTCAAAAAATTGCTTCCACAAAGTCAGTTCAATGAATGTCCAGGGTCTGTATTAGGTTTATATTTGTATGCCCCTGTGTGCCTAGGACAGTGCCTTGTAATAAACATTTATTGAATTTTTTGAATTGAGAAGGTCATGATGACAAAATATGATAAATCATTGGCATCAACTACAACCATTTGATTACAGAATGAGAAAACTAACATATAAAGTGTGAGAGGTTTTTAAAAAGCATTTGAAAATACACTTTGAAAGAGGTATTAAAATGAATGAACAGCCAGTAGGAGTTTTTGGGTAGAGGAATGATGTGCTCTATGCATGAATTCAGCTCCAGATAAATATACTTAACTGTCTGACAGAAAATGTCACCATAAGATATTAGAACTCAGAGAGAAGACAGAGATTCAAACTATCGAGAAATCAATGTGATGAGTATTCTTGAAGAGGTTACGACTTTCAAAAAGCTATTTGAAATTGTTATTAGCAATAGTATTCTGGAGGGAGAAATGTGATTGTGTGATATTCTGAGGTGATAAGTTGTCTTATCTGGGACCCGAGAGGCCAAAGGAAGAGTTAGTAGGAAAAATGCACCTGATATACGTCCTTAAACTTTGTGTGGTTTGTTCTGGCATTTGAATACACATTAAAATATATGTCTATGAACAGAAGGTCTTTGTTATTCAATGATAACCTTGCTGCTTCCTCAACTAGTCCTCGAGATATAAAGAGGGTTATTTTCTGCTATAAAGGTCACTCTTCTGTTCATGCTTCATCACACAGAATACTGACGATTAGGGTTCTCCATTCCCTGGCATGGGACACAGATCCCCCCCTTCCGACACTGTAAAGTAATTCTGGCCATAGAAGACACAAAACACTTAGGTCATATTGTTTAGCTCAATATGCTACCTTTGGTTTGTAAGCGATACTCAAGGCGACACCCTGCTTAGATCCTCCTTCAATAAAGAACTTGTAGCCTGAGCTACTTAGAGTGCTGTCAGCAAATATCCTTCAGCTATCTGCCTTTATGCATTGCTTCAGCTGCAGAAAGCCACCTTGGCCAAGTTCACACCCTTCAGAGAGGGGGCCATATTATCTGATAGATTGAAGCAAGATTATAAAGGCCAGCCTATTTCAGCCTAACTCAGGGGAACTGTGATGAGTCATTTTAGCTCCAGAGCTCCCAGTGGGGCCAGCTGAAGTTGTTGTTGGGCCTGCTTTGCACCTCAACTTCTCCCTTGGCCCAATCTTCTTCTTTTGCTTTTGTTCTGCAGGTATTGATTCCAAGGGCACTCCTTAATATATACCTTGCATACTAAATTTCATGTCACGTTTGGCTTTGGAAAAAACCAATATAAAATAGGGTGAAACAAACAAACTTGGAAGTTGACTTGTTTTAATTGATTAATAACCCCAGCAAGGACTCAAAGAAAATAATAATACCAGAATACTAGAGAGCATTCTAGGCAGTATGAATAGTTAATAGGAATGTCTTCAGCAGACACAGGATGGCATGGATGAAACTAGAAAAGTTAAGCTTCATAGAAGAAAGAGTGTCACAAAATTAAGCTGAAAAAAAAGGGGTGGCAAAGCCCATGGCTGATTGTAGCTGACCCTGGAAGTAGGAAGGTGTGACCATATCATTGGGAACATTGAAAGATGGCAAGAGAAAGGTGGATTTTATTTGCTAAGCAATGAGAAGTTAGTGAGTTTTTTAAATAGGAGATGAGAATTTTGTTTTAGGAAACTCTGAAGGATTCAGCGTGGAAGATGGATTTGGGCAGGGGGGCGGGGAGTTGGAGAAGCAGAGGATGACATTAGGAAGCTGTTACACCTATCCCATTATAATGAAAGTCAGAATGAAGAATAAAAAACTGTGTGCATATGTGTGTGTGTGTAGAGGGAGAGAGAGAGAGGGAGGAATCTCAGAAATAATCTGCAAGAAGAAATGGCAGACCAATATTAAAAACATGAATGAATCTCTTGTCAAAAAGAAAAAGAAGAAATGGCAGGAAAAATGTATTATAAGAGGCTTATTATATGTGAATTAAATTGAGTAGCAGTCCTTCCAAAACTTTTTCTAGATGTCAAAGATCATTTCACAAAAGAATACCGTCTATTGAACACCGAAATTACTCAATTTTGTACTAGGTACTTTTAGATATGTTTCGTTATTTTCAGTCTCATACTCCTGTAAAATAGAATTTCTCTTTCTGGTTTGCAAACAAAGAATCTATTTTAAAAGATCAAAATCTAGGGGCTTCCCTGGTGGCGCAGTGGTTGAGAGTCCGCCTGCCGATGCAGGGGACACGGGTTCGTGCCCCGGTCCGGGAAGACCCCACATGCCACGGAACGGCTGGGCCCGTGAGCCATGGCCGCTGAGCCTGCGCGTCCGGAGCCTGTGCTCTGCAACAGGAGAGGCCACAGCAGTGAGAGGCCCGCGTACCGCAAAAAAAAAAAAAAAAAAAAAAAAAGATCAAAATCTAGAATTCTGAATTTAGAAAGGTCAGAGAGCCTTCCAATGTCACCTAGCTAACAAATATCAGAACTGAAATTTTAACACAGGCCCATTTCAACTGTCAGTTCTCTCAATCACTACAATACTACATATCTAAAATATGAAAGTTTCAATATTAAAAGAGTTTCCTTCTTTATTAAGTAGTGTGGGGCAAGCAATTTCAAATCTTCCATCCATGATCACTTCCTGCTGCCAACATATTTTTGAAGTAGTCTAACCCGAAGCCATTATGTCACATGGAAATCCAAGAGTAATAAATGGTCTAAAACTAAACCTGCAAGGCGAATACAAGTTCTCTCTACTCCTATTGGCACAATCTATTAACAGATGCTTGTGTATACTTTTGTAAACTCATGTTTTCTTAGTAGGTGTAGACGTTCTTTATCCTCTACTTAGCAGTTTGATTCTTCAGAGATTCATTGCTCTCTTCACTTGGAAGTTTTAGTGCCACTGAAGAAAGTACAGGCTGTTCACAAAATGTTTTGTGTTATTTTCTCTGGTGTTCAGTCTGGAGTTCAGTGTAAAATCAACTTTGCAGCAGGTCAGTGATGAAAATAGAAAATAGAAAACATGCATTTGGGAAACTGGAACTGACTTTGGGCCAGTAATAGAGCTGCCTAACAGTTGTAATAAAGACTTACCAGAAAGAACATATAGAGAAGTATTCATATTACATCTTATTTGCATCACATGTCCTCAATTATGTCTAGAAAGGGCTACCAAGGCATATCTTGTAATATTAACTAATTCAGAAGGAGAGTGCTATGTAGACAATGGAGTAATTTTTTCAGTGAAGATAAACCTATTCAAGCTTGTTGGCCAGTTGCCTCCCAACAGCCCTATTCAGGACACCCTTAGATATCTGTATTATTCTTATAATCTGACGATTTACTTAAGGTTATAAAAGGAACCTCTTCACAAATTTCTTAAACCCAACTGATTGCATATTTAAGTATTCCATATATTTCATTATTGCAGAAGAGGTTAGTGAAGAACCTAGAAACTCTTGGACACATTATAAAAGGCTACTATCAAAAACTGGGTGGGGCCTTTAGGGTCAACATGAATTCATAACAAGGCTTCTTGCTCACCTCCCATGGAAATGCAGCTGCATTGTCAGGTTATAATGTGCATCTTAGCACATCTACCTTCTTTCAATCCCTTAACTACCCCTCCCCTCCTAAATCAATTCAAGGCCACAGACAGAACTCCTATTTCAAGACAACATTTCATGCAAATAATTTATTGATATGCTGCAGGAAAGAACAAATAGTGGAAGATTGACACTACAGAGAGCTATGGAACTGTGTCCATTCCTGTATTATGGTCAGGTCACCTTCAGATATAGTGCTACCAATTGTTGAGAATAAAAATACCATGTTTATCAATAGAGCTTAACATTCTGAAGAAGTATCATCATGATGACAGGTCAATTGTATGGAATAATCATTTCGAGTAGAAAATCAAGAGGGTTAGCAATAAACAGTACTTTGTAAAACACACATACAGTATATCCTCACACACAAGAAAAATGAGATTCCCCAAGGAAGCATTAGATTCATGTCTGGGTTTCTGGAGATCATGAGATGTATATATATTTTACGGGAGTTGATATCAATGCAATATCAGTATCATTTTGATAACTAATGTATGCTCATTAGGAACTTTCAGAAGTCTTTAAATTTGTCCTTTGATGATAACATGATAGAAACATAGCCGATTCCTCCTTCTACTGAGCTTTTGCCTTTAATATCACTACTTTGGGAGGCCTTCCTTGACCACCTAATCCAAAGTAACCCCTTTCCTCTAACACATTACTCTGCTTTTTTTATTGTCCATTAATATATCATTGTTTGATATCTTCTTATATATTTAGGTAATTATTTTACTTCTTTCCCAACTAGAATTTAAGCTCTCTGAAAGTAGAACCCATTTTGGTTTTGTTCACCACTGTGTCCTTACTACTTGGTACATAATAGGATCTTCATGTGAATGTATAGAAAACACATTTTTAAATTAATCCAATCTTAATGATATTTCAACTAATATTTATTAAGGGAATACATTGTGCCTGACTTAGCTATAACAATAATTACAACCTTTAATCTTCAGAACAACCTTGTGAAGTGAACATTAATTCCACCTTCCATAGATGAGAAACCCAAGGTTCAGAAATCTTTTCTTTTTACTCCAATGCCCCACATGGTACATTTCCACACAGTCTATCACGTGGTCATGCACTCTTATTTTGATTTCTAGTTTTTTGCTCTCTATAGGTATTACCAACTATACTTTAAGCTCCTTAACAGTAGGGATATTGTCTTCTTTTGATTTTGTCTTCACGTTAGTATTCATCATGGTGGTGGGCACATAGTTGTAGCTGACAAATGGAAAGGTTAAAGTGGTTATGTAAAAAAGATGGAAAATACATCCTCATAACTGGAGCAGAATGTGATCCTTTGTAGAGGTCATGGAATCTCCCCTCATATTCTCCAGGGAATAGATTCCTGGCTAGGAACTCAAGAGCAACTGACATATCTGGTCTGACTCAAAGCTAATAATGGGCACCATGCAATTTTTCTGTTTTGGGATTCCTTGGCAGGGAGAAAAGCATGTACAGTTGTACAAGACTCCCACCTCTATATCTCTATGTTTATAGATTAGGAAACTGGCACAGAGGCTGAGTAACTTGTTGAAGGCTATACAATTAGTTAGTGGCTGATAGAGAATTGTGGCAGAAGATGCTGTAATTGAAATTGCAACACTTAAAAAAATCAAGGTTTGAGCCAGTTCTGAATGCATTCTCTACCTTCAGAATAAATTTAGAAAATGTGTGTCCTATGATGCAGGAGACTTCTTCCCATTGGAACTTGGTTTATGTGTCTTTTTTTAGAGTGCTTAGTTTAAAGTGTCTTAAAGCCATAGCTTTTATTTATTTTTATTGATTTATTTTTTTGCCGTACGCAGGCCTCTCACTGTTGTGGCCTCTCCCGTTGCGGAGCACAGGCTCCGGACGCGCAGGCTCAGCGGCCATGGCTCACGGGCCCAGCTGCTCCGCGGCATGTGGGATCCTCCCAGACTGGGGCACGAACCCGTGTCCCCTGCATTGGCAGTCAGACTCCCAACCACTGCGCCACCAGGGAAGCCCAAGCCATAGCTTTTAAACTATATTAAATAAAAATAAGGAGCAAATGCTACATGAATTTTAAAAATCTATGATAATTATATATTACATTTGTCACAAATAGGCATTTTTGAATAGTCAAAATTCTTAGCACTGAATTTTTTCTAAATAAATCTTAAATTAATAAAGGAGTTCAAACTATTGATAGATCTTTTGCTCTCTACTCATACTTCTGTTATACTACTTTATAGTTCCTATGTGTGAAATTTCCTTTTATTAATTAACTAAGAAAACATGATGAGTTAGACATGCTATTTCATGTACTTTGGGCAAGCTTCAAAGGTGAGATAATTGAATACAGTTATTGTTTCCAGTTGTATAGTCCTAGAACATAGAGACATTAAATAATGCTAGAGATAAATAAAATAGGCGTTGGAATTTGAATAATACTGTCATTTAAGAGTTTTATACGGCCATGGCTATATAAAAAAATATATATATACAGCCATGATATATTCCTTTTACATTATAACTGATATAAGATATGTATAAACTATTGAAAATATACTTATCTCCATGAAGTCGTTATAAATTAGATATAATTATGCATTTGTACTGGATTAGGATTTCTACCCAGGAGAAACTTCCTTCTTTCTAGCTTTCTTAAAATAGAGCTCTAGATGGCCAGAGGAAATAAACTGGAGGAAATGAAGTCATTGAATTATCTAGTTTAATAAAGATACTTTCACCAAACACCACCTTTTTAATAGACAATTTCTTCCTAGCTCATTATCCATTACTGATATTTGCAGTTTAATTTTCTTTTTTCTCTCTACTAAAAGAATTTTGTCAATTTCAGAGGTGATTATTAAAAGATTTCATTGTATTTTTTCCAAAGAATGTTGAATGTATTAGTAAAATGTGAAAGACTTGATTCAAAGGAGTGAAATGGATTCTCTTGGCACAAAAACATGGTACTTGTATACAAATTGTTCATTTGAATAACAAAACCTGTAAATACAGGCTGGGTAACATATTTGCGCACCAACCAAAGTATAACCTAAAACCATATTATCATGCTTTAACTGCTTCGTTATAGAATTCACTTTTAAATTAGCTATAAAATATCACATTTAAAATTTTTGTATGTAGAAAAATGTATGTATTTGTAATCATGAGACCATATTAAATAGAGATCTCACTTGGAAAAGCAAATTAAGCAAAATCCATTATTTATTTTAATACTGAAAGAACAGTGAAATCTGGCAAAGGAATAAGCTGTCAAGTATGTAACTCATTTTAAATTACTACCAGGTTTCCCTTTGTTTACATGACAATGGTACTCGCTCTCTGCAATAATGCATAACAGTTTTCCCATTTTCAGAATTCTTGAGACTTAAACTCCAGAATTGCCATGTGCCCTATCACTCAACTAAATCTACATTTTCCAGTTTACAAATAAAAGGAATGAAGTGTGCTGTTAAAATCCATGTTTTAAGAGCAGATTCTTTTAGAATAGTATTCTCGTGTATGTTCCTAAGTGCTTAGCATGTGCTTAAAACGTATATATTAGGAGTAGATTATTTTCTTTATATATCAAGCACAACACATTCATTGAGTTAGGAGAGCAACATGTGCCACTCATCATTTGGATCTGATGAATTATTAAATCTTATCAATTTGTCCAGTATTCAACTCCTCTAGGAATATAGGTCGGCCTCAATTCAGAGACATGCTTTTAATGTATTGATTTTCTATCCAGAAAATTATATCATTTGGTGCTAAAGAGAAGAGACTTTTATTTTAGAAAAACATAATTTTTAGCTTTGAAATTACCAGAGGAGGCTTTGTCCAGTTTACAAAGGGACATTAACAGCGGTGTTGATATAGGTAAACACATAGGTCAATTGATCAAGCTACTATTTGTAATATGAAGTGGATGATCCCAGACTAATTTAGGATTTGGTATCCCCTTAGAACAATGTATGCACAGCTTTCAATGAATATCACATTATTTTGTATCTTCTGATTGATCATTATATTGTATATACTCAGATTGCTCCCCAGAAACTTAACAGGAGCAAGTCTTGCCTTTCTTATGGACCCCAAGCCCACCAAACCAAGGAATCCATTTTTTCACCTCCAAGTGTCTAATCCCATGCTCTAAACACAGTAGGGAATAAGTTCTTGTTAACTAGGGTAAATCTATATTATAGACATCTGACATTGCTAAGATATTCTGAATTCATTCAGAGGTGAAGGATTTTCAAGAAATCTTTCCATTCAATATGCCTGTAGAAATCTGACATTTAGGTTTTCAACAACTATGGATAGATATGGTCATCTGAACTTGGTCTTTATATAGGTTAGAAGGTGACAATATTCATTTAACTTTTTTTGAAAGAGTAAGTTGTAAATGATGCTAATTCAACAAAAATTGATGGAGTGCAGGCTACGTGTCAGTACAGTGCTGGGATATAAAAGTAGCTTACAGTGTAATGGTGGGAGCACGATTCCAAAATCAAATTATTTCAATATAGTATGCTGTCTCAGCCAAGTTTTCTCCAAAAATCATGGATGATTTTTGGATGAAAGCGTGAATATTAGCAATTTTTAAGGAAACATGATCCCAAGTAGCAGAAATACAGGATGGAGGGAGTAATAATCCTGGGATCATCTGAGGAAACTTATGAAATGCATTTCAGAACGGTCAGCCCCAAGGGTTGAAAGGGAGAAGCACTTATCTATCATCTCCAGTCACACATCAGTTAAGGGTGTTTCCACTGCATTAATTTCAGGAGAATTTAGGTTGCCTGTGCATAAGAGCTGCCACATTCCCATAGTCATTCTATGCTAAGACGTAGAGAAGCCTGGGGCAGTAAATGTCCTGACCAGTTACACCTAAACCAAGCCAGCCAAAGAATACTCTGTCTGTCATTCCTGCTGGAACACAGGCTGAACTATAAGGTAGAACCTAGAGAATACTGAAGCGCCCAATTCATACGGTAAACGCTAAAATCAGGGGTGATGTAGAAGCAAAGAGAAGGAGCCTTTTTAATCCAACTTGGGCTTTAGGGAAGTCTTCTGAGATAATAATACACCCAGATAAAGCGATATATAAATGTAAGAAGATGATATTGATGCTCATAATGGAAATCAAAAGAAACCTAATTAAAATTTGATATTTGGGAAGTTTGTCAAAAAGTTTTAAAACACTTGGTCAAATAAGATCATAGGTCACTGTGAGACAATATTTATCCCTTAACCAAAGTTACAAAAGATCTCAAAAGCAAATACAAGTCACTTAAAGGCAAAGAAACTCACACAATCTGTTGTCAATCTGTTGTCAAAAGCAGCATATCAAGAATACTTTGGAGGGAGAAATCAAATCCCGTCTGTTCTAACCCATTCCTAACAAAATCCATTTACCCAACTAAATTCAATCCAATCTTAGAAAATCCTGATCATGCATAACTCTTTGCAGTATTTTTCATTCTTCACATCTTCTTTTACTAGAAACACATATCTTACCTTTCTTAAAACATTTTTTCACATTGAGTTACTTTTCTTGTTGACAAATTTATAACAGCTAGAATAAGGTCTTATTTGACGTCTAATAAACCTAGATACAACAGAAGTATTATACTTGACATCGATGACTCTAACATGTCTACGTTAATCAAACCAACAAGCTTAAGCCACTTTCAATACCAGTTATCAGTTTAGCACTGAATATTTCCAGATGACATGAACCTGAAATTCATTCTGGCCGGATTGGTTTTTATTTCTGATTATTTATATAAGAGCTTAATTTTTTAAAAGCCAATTAAGTAGAGCTCTTTTACAAATTAATTTTAGGCAATACCATACACCTACAACACACATATAGATGCATATGAACACACAAATAAACACAGGGGCCTCATACATCCCATTCCAAAATTTCAGCCCTGAGTCAGGTACAACATAAAAGCCATCAGTTACAGGGGGTTGGATTCAAATTGGGCTTTTAGCAGATGGAACAAATCAAGGTCACCTACCTAGATGGCTAAACCCTTTTTACTAGTGTTTACAGAAAAGACACTTAAGATTTCTATTTAGCCTTGACAAGTCAAGTTCTGAATTACTTTACCCTCTTTTTAAAATTTAAAAGTCCAACACCACCTCCTTCACTCGAGTTCTAAGTTGCCCAGATCATAGGATATTGGATCCTGAAGGTTATAGTAAACCCAAAACTGGGGAGAGGGGAAGGGATGGTGGGAGGCCCTGGAGGTTAGATAAGATTGTGTGCAGTACTCTAGGTGGGACAGCCACAGCATGGCACAGAGAGGCACATTCATTAGAATCAGAAGAATCTGAGTTATCTGGCTGGTTGGGTGGGGCAGGGGTGGGGGGACAATCACAAAATGTTGGGGAGTTTCTTAGGAAGGACCTCTTCATTGGGTCCTGTTAGAAACAACATCTGTCCACACCAAGCTCACAAACAACAAGGTAGAACAGCCAACCAAACAGGGGACTACAAGATTACAATCTTGCCTTCCTTTGTCTCCAACAGTTAAGGAGGTAATTCAAGGCAGAGGGGTGAGTGAGTGTGTGTATGTGTGCATGAGAGAAAGAACGCAAGCAAACTAGCACTCTCACCCCTTAACTTGAATTAGCCTGTACAAGGCATGGGGGTGGGGTGGGCGGGGGGAGTGAATCAATTATGAAGTTAAAGTTTTAAAACAAACAGTACTGAGTCTTAAGAACTTAAGTGAGACTGAATAAACAGAGGTCAATGAAAAACTGTAGAATTGGACTAAAACGGCCCATTAAGGGAACCCATTACATTCCCAGAAAAGGAGGATCTACTAGAACACAGTTTGCATCAGTTTTTAAAACATAAACTCATATTATATCCCAATAACTCCTTAATAAACTGGTTATAAAGCTATTATTTATTGAGTCCTTAGTATGTGATCAACACTTACGAATGCCTTCACACTCATAATTTCATCTAAAGACAGGAATTACTTTTGAATTCATTTCATGAATAAGGTAACTGAGGTTTGCAGAGATTCAGTAACTTTTCAAAGAATCCAGAGTAGAGTCAAGATTTAAAAAATCAATCTGTGTGCCTGACTCCGAAATACACACTCTTGACTACTATGTTACAATGTCACTCTTTGGAAAGGACACTGCAAGCAAACAGAAGAGGGTGAGCAAGGGGGAGTGGTTTGAAACAATAAGATTTATATGTGGAGTTCCATGATATTTGGTATCAATATAGTATTAAATGTGAGGTGGAGAATAAAAAGAGATAAAAGCATGGAGGCCGGGTCAGGGGGTGGAAACAAGTTCATGGAGACCCTTTTGTGCACACGACCTGGCCAACTGCAGACGGGAGGCAACGGGAAAATTCGGGAGGGTTCTTTAGGCAAGGGAGTAACGTAGTGAGATCTGAGATTTCTGCCAAGGTTAACCTCTCCCCTATCTATTCATGTTGCTTTAACCAAATACTGTACTCTCAGTCTTTGCCTACCAACCTTAAAATTCATTTCGGTAACAAGGAAAACCAAGCAAGAGACAACAGAAGGTTGCGGTTCACAGCCACGACCACTATTAGAAAAAAGCATCTTAAAGAACATCGTTACAGTGTCCATATTCAAGAATTAAGAGCGAGACCATTCCATTCTCAACCCTTAATTCAAAATGTTACAATTCATTTCTTTTCTAGAATCACTTCCCACGTAAAATTGGAATAACTAGTTCTTTAAAGATCTTTGTAATTTAGCAGCTTTTGAAATTTGACTATGACATTTATTTTTTGCAGGGAAAGGTTGCTCGTGAGGTAATTTTAATGTTTATGCCTAGAATTTCATGTGACTAATTTGAAGGTCATACTTGTTAGCTGTTATGAATAATTTTTCTATGGCTCTTTTGACATTGTAAAATGAAATACAATCTTATAACACTTTAAAATTCCTTTACCCTGGAGATTTTATTTCATAGCATGGGCAGTTTCACATCTTGAAGGTATGAAATTTCAAGCCCAATTCTTAGAAGAAAATTAGCGAATATTGTGAAATTGATTATGTTGGTTATCCAACATGAATAGCATGTAAACTCTCTGAAGTATCATATAAAGCAAAGACTACTAAATTCAAGTCTTTGGAAAAAAAGCCAAAATCCAATCATCTGTGAATCTTAATCAGAATCCTTAAAGAAGGCATATTTAATAGTAAGAAATAAACCTCAAAGGATACATACCTAATTATAAAAAGTAAAACATTCTTATGTTTAGTATTCATATATAATTCAATACAATTTCAAGTTGCTAAAAATACCTTATCATATTTTCTAGTGTTTTGAGGTATAGAGTTAAAAAAAAGAGACAAACAGATATGAAAGGAGCCTCTCATCTAAATACATAGAGATATTTGTAATTTTCTAGGCACCACAAAATGCATGGCGTTCTGGCTGCAGCATTCAAATCAGAAAGTAATATCTTTTAGATGACATGTTAAATCGAAGTTTTCCAGAGATTAAAGATTACATGGTAAAGCTGGTAAAGAGAAGGGGTTATAAATCCAGAATCCTGAAAAACATCTTCAAAACTCTTTTTATCCCCTCCCTAAAACAAAGGCCTCAATCTAATGTTAACTGGCAAAAAGATTTTCTGTTCAAAAAAACTGACAAGAGATTATTTGATACTTAGTGTTGTAACACATCTATAATCTGCAATTTATGGAACGCCACAGTTTCATGGTTACAATAAAGCTCAATTTTGTTTCTTTTCACCACATACTGAATGGACTTGGGTTTGTTTTACCCTATAGAATCTGGAAACTTGCAATATGACAGTAAAATATTAAAGAATACTGATTAAAAGAGAATGCTAGACAACTGATTTGAAGTTGCAGGACTCTTTTGCAAGAATCTTCTTAAAGGGATCATTTTCTTCTTTTACCTTACAAAACAAGGTCAAAATCATAAGCATGGTTTATGCTCAAGTAATATTAAAAAAAAAACTTTAGACAATAAAATATTTAGAATTCACAGTCATTTTTTTTTTTTTCATTTAGTACCACTGGTTTAGCTAAATGCATTTTAGGAAGGAGGTAATAAAAATAATAATAATTATAACCTAGAAAAATTAATTCTGATATAATAAGGAAGTCTGTGCTATTAGTAATTTTAGTAATGATTATTTATGCTAAAAGAGATTTGTTTTTGAATTAGTGAAAATAGTGAACGAATTATTGTAAAATATTTGTCTCAGGTTTTTCCATTTTTAGCAAAAGGTGGATCAATACAGATCTCCTAAAATTCTGAATGAACTACTTTTTAAAAGTTTGTTGGAAGGTATTCCTTGAGGTGGTAGGTGGAAAATTAGGAATGTCCTCCAAAACCAGAAGCAATGAAAAAGCTCAAATTCAAAGGGGCTAGTCTGTTTTGGAACATTTTGTGGGGGCATGTGATGACCCCTAGTGTCTCTGAACTTTATTTTTAATAGGCACCATAGTGCTCAGAAGACAAAGCCAGGACTCATGAATGGAGAGATTAAAACAGAGACTTCTGCACAAAGCCAGGATTCCCAAAAGCAATACCTTCCCTGGGAAAACTAGGAAAAAACCTGCCTCACAGAGGGAACTGGAGGGAAGTCTTGTTTGTCTGATCTTGGCTCTAAGTGGAAGAAAAATAATGAAAATTCTTCCCAGAAAATGCCTACTAACAAAGCCTTCATTTAGGCCTGACTCCAGAATTCTTATATCCTCAGAATCTGAAAACTCCGAGCCCCAAATTAAGATGACAGTAGTCCTGTGTCAACAGTGCCCCTCAAGTGCATGGAGGAAGCACGTGCAAATGCTTTCTGGGAAGATATAATACCAATCCTGGGGACTTCTCTGGCGGTCCAGTGGTGAAGACTCCGAGCTTCCAATGCAGGGGGCGCGGGTTCAATCCCTGGTCAGGGAACTACAATCCCACATGCCGCACGACACGCCCAAAAAGAATTTTATATATATATATATATATATATATATATATATATATATATCCTGGCATCAAGGAATTCTCACAGATAAAACTCCAAAGAAGGGGCTTCCCTGGTGGTGCAGTGGTTAAGAATCTGCCTGCCAATGCAGGGGACACGGGTTCAAGCCCTCGTCTGGGAAGATCCCACATGCCGCAGAGCAACTAAGCCCATGTGCCACAACTACTGAGCCTGCGCTCTGAAGCCCACAAGCCACAACTACTGAAGCCTGCACGCCTAGAGTCCGTGCACCGCAGCAAGAGAAGCCACCGCAATGAGAAGCCCAGGCACCCGCTTGCCGCAACTAGAGAAAGCCCGCATGCAGCAGCAAAGACCCAACGCAGCCAAAAATAAATAAATAAAATTAAAAAACAAAAAACTCCAAAGAACACAAATTCAGAAGGAAAAGTTGCAGAACAAATGAGAGAACATCAACAGATACAGCAACTGTAGAAATAGTCCCACAAAAACTGTAGATATAATGATCAGAAACAGTGTGAAAGAAATGCTTGATATCTTTAAAGAAATTAGTGAGAGAATCAAAAGTCTGACTAAAGAACAAGAGATTATAACAAAAAAAGTCAGGGTGGATTAGAAAAGAAGCACAGAAAAGAATCATAAATAGGACTACTAGAAAGAAAAAAATACAGTAATTTAAATTAAAAATATAAGAGACAGGTTAGTCAGCAGATTAAACATGGTTGACAACAATCAGTGAAGTGGAAGAAACATATTAAGAAATAACCCAGAAAATAGCACAGATAAGCAAAGAAATATATATATGTATATATATTTAACATATCCATCCTGCAGATACAAGAAGATATTCTAAAATTTAAAATCCTTTGCTAGTCTGCTAATTTACAACCTTAGCAAAGATTAAATTCAGTTCACGAAGCTAGTTTTTAATATTAACATGAAAATACTGTATTTTTCATTGTTAAAAGTGAGTGATACCTTGAGTAAATAATGGTCAAAGAAAATCCATCTGTTGTGAATAATATTAAACCATGGATCTGAGAAACTCAATGAATCCAAATCAGAATAAATGGACAAACACAAAATAGAAATCTCACAACCAGAAAAATAAAAGTGAATGCTACCTAAAATACAGTAAGAATAACAATAATTAGTCTACACAAATTCCATTTCCTATAAAATCAATTTGATGTAAAATTAATTTCACGTAAAGTAAATAGAAACTGTACATTTTGAACATATCTTACATTATACATTATATTTAAGAGAAATTTTAAGAGACTAAATTCATTTTTTTTAATTTCCAGATATTTTGAAATCTATATAAATAAAGGCAGAGTAGTAACAATTAAATTTAGTAAATTTCATATTCAAGATGTATGTACCAGTATAAATTCCATGTGCTAATATATTAATTTTGTTCTTCAGTCCTAAAGTAATCTTAAAATTGAGGATCTACTCTACATGATATAGAAAATATTATTTTTAGAAAATTATAATTAAACTGTAAATCACTCAACACTATGCAAATTATATTTTTATATAAAAGAAAGACCTTATCAATAAATATGACTAGTCCTCAGTTAGTTAATGCATATATATTAAGCTATTGTGTACCCAGTATAAGATATACTCTGTGGAGGACACAGGCAAGTAGGGATTTGTATTTAATTGAAAAGACAAGAGTGCACACTTTTTTTTTAGAAATTAAACACACGGTAAATGATAAAGTGCATGTAAAAAAACCAAAAATCAAAGATGCAACGTGAGTACAGTTGGCCCTCCATACCTAGGGTTTCGTATCCTCAGATTCAATCCATAGTGGATCAAGAATATTCAGAAAAAAAATTCCAGAAAGTTCGCAAAGCAAAACTTGAATTTGTCACACCTCTGACAACTATTAACATAGCAATTATATTGTATGAGGTATTATAAGTAAACTAGAGATGATTTAAGTATCCGGGAGAAGGTGCATAGGTTGGATGTAAACACTATGTCATTTTATATACGGGACTTCTGCACGTATTGGTAAATTTTGGTAACCATGGGGGTCCTGGAGCCAATCCTACCTGCAGATACTGAAGGACTATGGTACTCACCTGTTTCAATAAACTATTACAATGTTATCATATATAATAGATTCAAAATTATTTGAACAAGGTTTAAATATTCAAATTAATGGTTTTAAATTTATTCACTACCTTAAATTCTTTGCAAATACTCACACATTCATATTCTTTCTTCCTCTCCCTCTCCCTCTCTCTGTCTCTCTCTCCCTCCCTTTCTAAATAGACAAATTTAATCATGTGGTTATTTTTTTAAAGTATAGTGTAAATGTCTTAAATGCTGTTTACTAATATTTTAAACAAATTTGCATCTCAAATGGATTTGCTCATGTATATTCAATCTAAAAAGTCTCATCTAGATAATAATATTACTGAAGTACATATACAGTATCATATAAATTGTATAAAAACTCATGAAAATTTAGTAAAATATTTACACTGTAAAGTTACAGGCAGTTTAAATTCACATAATAGTATTGCCATATATTTTGTATACATTTAAAACTGTTATTTTAGGAGTTCTGGTATTAAAACTAAAACAAAACATAAATAATGCATTAGGATCTTAAATTAATGTTAAAAGTAACTATTTGAGATCAATAAATAATGCTAAATAAAAACATCCTGTTTTAGCTTACTGGTTGACATACATTTGTTAGATAAATAAATGACTGACCAAAAAGATCTATTGGCAAAAAGTCAAGATAAATTCTTATGAAACTAAGAATTAAAATTTTATTTTTACTTCAGAAAAATTTAATAGTTGCTTTCAAAAGTGGTTTACACTACTAGCTACTATTTAAAATTGATGTTCCCCTGTATTTACTTTGTTACAATTTACTGTTATGGATGACAAAATTTACCTCCCAATAACAGTGCAAATTCATGAAAAAATAGAGTGTTTTCTTTATCTCTGTTTTATTATTTATTTGTTATAGCAATAATAAGTGTGTATATTAGATCAGTGTTCTGAGCCCTATAGTCTTTAAGAAAAAGTGAACACTTTTTTTAAAAACACAGGTTATAGGGCTTCCCTGGTGGCGCAGTGGTTGAGAGTCCGCTTGCCGATGCAGGGGACACGGGTTCGTGCCCCGGTCCGGGAGGATCCCACATGCCGCGGAGCGGCTGGGCCCGTGAGCCATGGCCGCTGAGCCTGCGCGTCCGGAGCCTGTGCTCCGCAACGGGAGAGGCCACAACAGTGAGTGGCCCGCGTCCGGCAAAATAAATAAATAAATAAAACACAGGTCATAAAGAACAATAGTGATGTACATTAAATATACTGTCACATACATCACTTTCTTAAAACCTTCATGCAATCCTGGCAGAGACCACAATTAATTTAGAGCTTCTCATTTATTTCCTATCAAACATTTGGCTATAGTATAATAAAAAGAATAGCAAAACCCAACACTTTTTGAAAGGTTCCACTTGCTTGAAGTGTAGATGCTGAAGCCAAAATTGAAAATGACTGGATTTTCCTATAAACTAGTTGACCTGTTTATTCCAGAAATGGTCACCATTCAGCCACACTAACCATGACAAATCAACACCTTGCAGATTTACTGAATGTACCAGTTTATGTTCAGTAAATGTTCATATGTATGGCTTTACATAGACTCTTCGAATACTACAAATTATCAACTACAGATATTTTTTAAGTAAAACTTTTTCTTGGGAAGGAATAATAGTAAATGACAAATCATAAGTTAAAACTCTTTCCCAATTCTGAGAACTGTAGGCAGAAAAGGAAGGAAAGTATAGAGTGGCTAAAATTAACATGGCTTATTTGAATGTAAAGATTAATTTGAAAACACTTCAAGTTCAGAATACTGTGGTACCTCTCAAAAATAGGGATGGAGTGTATATTTAAGTGTGAGACAAGACAGGTGGGGAACTTTAGTCCTACCACTGATGGACTTGCACATCCACAGAACTGGTCCTCAGAACAGAATCAGTGCCTGGGGAACAAAAGGGAGAAAGTCAGGGTGATGGAGGAAAAAAAAAAATTTTACATATGTAGCTAACTAGACTCCTTGATGAATAGAAAGAAAAGCTCTTGAAAATAAGGCTTAATTTATAGTGTTCATAAGTGAAGTTATGAGGAAATAGTAAATAGTACTTTTCTAGTTTCTAGAAATGGATAAATAGTAAACAACAACAAGTATCTTATTTGTTTTATAATATCTTTAGCACAAACTAAAGTGAAACAACTGTAATGGAGGGTAGGAAAAAAACAACAAAAGTTTTCTTACAGTTTTCAGAGCAAATGCCAACATTAAAACAAGAATATTAAGTACATATAAATGAAGGTGGTTTGGCTCAGACAGGCTGGCAAATATAACATTTAAGTGAAAAAAAGCACCAAAATGCTGCCTTCTCTATTAAAACCCCAAAGAATTTTAATTTAAACTTAGAGTTTTAAGTAAAACATTACACATTAATTATCCAGTCTCCAAGGACATGCAAAATACGTCTTTTTGCAGGAAGTTGGTTCAGCATTGACTAGTTGCCAACTGTCAAGCTAAGGAACTTTCAAAGAGAATTGAATGCAGAGGTTTAAAAAGGTAGAGGAATTAAGATAATATATACACGTATAAAGAATTGGTATAGCTCTTGTTATAATTATCTGTGAAACTATACTTTTAAAATGAAGAGAAGCATATTGCTATTGGGAAAGTTTTCATTTACATCTTTTAAAGATAAGAAAGTATATTATCATTCTACATAAATTGTCACTTTTTTGTTTTAAGAAAAATAACTTCAATCAAAAAAAATTCAAGTTTAAAGATTTATGTCCTTACAATCCACAAACCTTTTAAAATTTATTTCCAAATGTTTATTTGTTCAAATAAATAAATGATGAATCTGTAAATTAAATACACAGATGGTGAATAATGGTATCTAAATGAATTAATAGGAATTTCTTATATGTAAAGTATGTCATTAATATATATTATCTTCAAAGTTTACATATATATAATACAAGTAATTGAACTTAAAACACAGGAAATCATATGCCTAAGAGTCTGATGTGGATTATAAACCAGTCATTCAGTAAATGAGAAACTTTAATCAAGAGCTCCAGACCAAACACCATTAACTGTAGTAAAGCTTCCTTTGGGAGAGTTTCATGTTGCCTGAAATTTTCGCTCGTAGGAAACTAAGGGAGTTGTTGTAATCTACCTCCATCTTCCAATGGTGTTTTGCATTGCCATGTGCACAGAGTTTCAAAATATGAATATTTACATGTAAGTGGAAAACTATATTCAAATTAAACATTTAAGAATAAGAAAATATATTTTGTTTTTAGACTTGGTATTGCCATTCCCCACCCTCATTCTGCTTTTCTTCCTATAACCAGCCATTTAAAAATGCTTGAGGCATAACCTTTTGTTTAAATGCATTCTTTTTTTTTTTAATAAATTTATTTATTTTATTTTTGGCTGTTTTGGGTCTTCGTTGCTGCAAGTAGTCTTTCTCTAGTTGCAGCGAGACGGCTTCTCATTGCGGTGGCTTCTCTTGTTGCAGAGCACGGGCTCTAGGTGCACGAGCTTCAGTAGTTGTGGCTCGTGGGCTCTAGAGCGCAGGCTCAGTAGTTGTGGCGCACAGGTTTAGTTGCTCCATGGCATGTGGGATCTTCCAGGACCAGGGCTCGAACCCGTGTCCCCGGCATTGGCAGGCAGATTCTTAACCACTGTGCCACCAGGGAAACCCTAAATGCATTCTTATGTGTATTGTGGTTTTGTGCTCACGTATTTTAAATTTATAAACATATTTTGCTCCAGAGTTCCTTCTGCTTCTTACTTTGTTTTAATACAACATAATATTTTTAAGATCTATATATTTTCTGTGTTACATTTAGACTGAGGGAGCCAGCTCCCAAGATGGCCCCCAATGATTCACACTTCTTGGTAATAATGTGCACGTGTGATGGCCTCCTGTGTCGAATCAGAGCTGGCTCTGTGTGACCAATAGGATGCGGTAGATAAGCAGCTGGGTGACTTCTGCTGCTAGGTCATAAAATGTTATATGGCTTCTGCCTGACTCTTTCTGTCTTAGGACTCGTGGCCCAGGAATCAAGTGGGGGAGGAAACCCAGGCCAAAAGGAGAGGCCATATTTAGACATTCCCGTCAACAGACCCAGCCAAGGTTGTAACCAAGAGCCAACTTCAAATGTCAAAAGCATGAGTCAGTTTTCAGGTAATTCCAGTCTCTCCTCTTTGTGTAGCTCCAGCTGAGGCCAAATGGAATGAGACGTGCTGTCCGCATTAAATTTCAGGCCTGTAAGTATGTGAGTTTGGGAGTTCTGAGAAGTAAGTGCCAAGCAGAGATCAGATGTGCAAGAAATTTGTTGTGAAAACTGCTTGTGAAGGACAAAGTGGGGTGGCGGGGGGAACAGAAGGGAGAGAAGAGCCTTCAGACTGTGATGCAAGTATGACAGCTTTGAAAAGAGGGAAGGAAGAAAGGAGAGTTTGTTAAAAAGAATTTCAGACTACACTGCATTTCCAAAAACATCTTGACTAAGCTGATGGGGACTCCCTAGGCAAAAGTTGCCCATAAAGGAGTCCCGGATCGGGCAAAAATGACTTTGCTCTAGTTCCTTCACCATGCTCAGCCACTGGCTGGGAGAAACCCTGGGAGAGGAGGGCCGTGGCATGAACACCATAGCAGATTTGATGACGTAGTAACTGGAGACTGTCAATGACCTATGTTCCATGAAGGTTCTTTTCACAGCTGCCACTGCCTGCTCCATTCAATGCACAGATCCACTTACCTATGAATCTTTGGGTAGCAGCCCCTCATACGTTCCATGGACTTCTCCTGGACTTCTCCTGAAAAAGTTTTATTTCATTGGCTCTGATGATGCTACACACCAGTGATTTTCTCTGGCTACTCCCCAGTCTCCTTGGCTGATTGATCTTTCTTTGTATAACCTTTTCAATAAGGGGTCTCCTCAGGAACTGGCCATAGGTCCTCCTCCTAGAAGATGAAAATGAGTGGGACAAACGACTGCCCTCATCAGTGCAGCTCAGTTGCTCTCAGGATCACAACGGGTATTATGTCCCACCTCCACTGTCATTACATCTTTTCATCTCCAACCTCTGCAGGTCTTGGTGACTGTATATATATAAAGGGAGTCAAAGAAAGAGAATTATTATAAGGAACTGGTTCATGTGATAATGGAGGCTGAAAAGTCTCAAGTTCTGTAACTGACGAGCTGGAGACCTGGGAGAGCTGATACATAACTCCAGTCTGAGTCTGAAGCCCTGAGAACCAATAGAGGATCAAGACCCACAAAGAGCTGATTTTTCAGTTTTAGTCCAAAGGCTGAAAAAGACAAATATCTCAGGTGCAGCAGTCAGGGAGGAGGAGTTCCGTCCTACCGGAGGCAGAGTCAGCCTTTTTGTTACATTTAAGCCTTTAACTGATTGGCCGAGGGCCACCCACATTAGGGAGGGCAATCTACTTTCCGCAGCTTACCAATTCAAATGTTAATCTCATCCAGAAATGCCCCTACAGACATGCCTAGAATCATGCTTGATCAAATATTTGGGTGGCCCGGTCTAGCGGACACATAAAATTAACCACCACAGTGACTAACCTGGTGGTACAACCCAGACCCTCTTTCCTGTGGGAGCTGAGCTCTAGGTAATTGCATCATTCTCAGGCCAAGGCTTCTATGCCTGTCCATTCATAGTTTCAGCTAGAAAACATAGTGCCTCAAGGTGCCAAAGGGGATGATCCATCATATCAAGATCACCAGCAACAGGAATCAGTTTGTCTACATGATATTAAATTTATTTTAAAAATCTTGTACCAATATGTGTGGTCTTCCTTTTTGTCTATTGTTTAGCACCAGTTAAATGAATTCCTTGCTCATAAATTCTTTGCTATTTGAAGCTAACAGTTCTTCAACATTCTCATTATTTACTTCAATAAGTCTAATCTCCTTTGCAAGCTCTAAGATTTTTTGCTTTGCATCAATCATTTCCTTAAGCTTTGGAAAAGAGCAATGAACTGTGAGACGAGTGTCTTCCATACTTTTTCCTTGTATGTTGTATTACAGTTTGTCAAAACCTGATTGATAAGTTTTAAGGAACTCCTTGATGTCAAGACTATTCCATAAATCCTTTAATGGAGGACTGTCACACCAGATACCACACATAATATTTGAGAGGCAAAAAAGACCACTTAAATAGAATCTTCCTAATCAATAACACTACAGGCCAAAAAAAAAAAAAAAAGACTACTCAGATAGGATGTTCCTAATCAATAACAATAGAGGAATGTCTGGGAACATTATTATCAAAAGAGACTTGTTTGCAAGATTTCCCTTCTTCATGTGTTCCATTATGAATAACCATGAAGATAACACTGTCTATAATCATTAAACATCTGCTTTGCAAAGCATTCTTCAACAGTCTCTAAAGGGCCATGCGGTTTGCGGAATGATAAACCAACAACTTGTAGCTTAACAAATTCCACCTAAAAGCAACATTAGCCTATCTTTGGATGCTTCAAGTGCGTGGTACTGTTTCCTCCTAGAAATTTGAAATAAATCTACATGATGACAGTCATCTCCAGTGATATCTAGTTTCATCAATATTGAAAATGTGCTTTGTTTATCAATAGTTTTCTGCCATATAATGGGGAGAATCGCTACTGTTTCAGTATTAGCAGCTTCACCTATGACCTTCAAATTACATAAGGTAAGGTCTTGTGAATATGTCTCCTTTCAATCTCCTTTTTCTTCAGGTCTTTGAAGATGTTCAGTTCTTTCTGCTGTATCAGCATGGTTCTTAATGACATTCCACAATGACTGAGGTTATCAATACACAGCACGTGGTTATTTCTCCAGTTTTTTAATACCAACCATACTTTTCATAATTTTTTTTCTTGTTTTACTTTCTCACATGTAGAAAATCATTGTGCACTTGGTAAATGAAGACAAGTGCATTACCAGATTATGTCTTTTATAAGCTCTCCTCTCTCAATTCAGTTCTCAATTCAATTTAATGCTTACAATTTTTCTTCCAATGGATGGGTTTTTCTGGACTTTAGGTTCACCTAATTTTTTAAAAGACATTTTTACTTAACGTAAAGAAGAAAATAGATAATGCACAATACTTTTAGACAAAGATGATATTAGGAGAAAAGCTAAGACTGAAACACAATCTATATACATCCTCTCATTCAAACTCTTAAAGCAATTTAGATGTTTTTACTGGCATCAAACTATGTTTTCAATAATGAATGTGGCGAAATTTTTGCAAGTATTTATAGTGAATATATGGTTAAGAGTTCAGATAACTAGAGACACAGAATATTTGCAATATTATGTGACTCACTGATGACTCACCCACATAAGAAGAGAACATGTCCTTATTTGGACCTATAAGCAAGTATGAGTGGGATATGGCTGTCAAGAGCATTTGAATTTCTTGAGGGTGTCAGTGCAGCAATGCTTTCAAACCCAGAAAGTAAATACTATTTACATTTAAAAATATGAGACCACTGGGAAAAAGAAAGATTGATCTGAAAAATAAGAAGACTAAATTAGTGTTCTGTCATAAAAGGAAATATAAGAGAGATTACATAATGAATTATGCCAAGAGTTTGAGAATATATCAAGTTTTATTTTCACATGGAAAGTGGGGATGGCCCTAAATCATCTTAGATTTTTATTATTGATTTAATTATCATTCCAAGTAATGTTTACACTTTTGATGTACCTTAGAAAATAGTAAGATAAATTAAATAGCTGTATTTTGTCAGTAAAGGACATTTTAATATAACACATCAAATAGTAGCTCTGGAAGAATGCCAAAGAGGGGGCAAAAAATGGCTCTCTGCATTCTTGTTAATACTTGTTTTTGTCTCAAGTCTATGCTACCTAATAAGAATGCACCACCACCTTGTGGAAATTCCTTCAAACTACAGACACATCATCCCAAGATCCAGATGGATCCAAGAAACAGACTACCAGATCAACATATTTCATTTTTATTTAATTTAGTTTGACTATTGTTTCTATGTAGCTCACAACAAAATCTTAGTCTCTCAACCCAGCCTCTCCAACTCTAGTCCCGTCTTTACAACTGTTTGGTTCACTTTCCCACCTGATGCTTTGCTGGCACTTAAAATACCATAACTTCCAAACCAAATTCTTCATAATCGTTCTAGTTCTAGTTAAATGAATGGACACTCATATGGTAGTGTTAAATCACCCAGGTTAAAAATGTTTGCCTTCTTTGACTGATTCTGCCCTGAAAATCCACTCCACCTTAAAATTAATCACCAAGTTCTGTTAGTTCTCACTCCTAAATGTCTTTTCCATTTTTTCTCTTTTTACCTCTACTGACAAAATCCTAGATTATGCCTTCAAATTTGCATACCTAAGCCATTACAAGTCTTATATCTATGCTTCTAGCATCTCCTCTTCCTCCACTGCCACTACTGATGCTGTATCTCTCTCCTGTGTTAATCAGTTTACTTGGTTTACTTAGGCGTTACAGCCTCTAATACTCCTTTTTTTTAAAAAATTAATTAATAAATTTTTGGCTGTGTCAGGTCTTCATTGCTGTGCGGGCTTTCTCTAGTTGCCGCGAGCAGGGGCTACTCTTCGCTGCAGTGTGTGGGCTTCTCATTGCAGTGGCTTCTCTTGTTGCGGAGCAATGGCTCTAGGCACGCAGGCTTCAGCCGTTGCGGCACTCGGGCTCAGAAGTTGTGGCGCATGGGCCCAGCCGCTCCGCAGCATGTGGGATCCTCCCGGACCAGGGCTCGAACCCGCGTCTCCCGCACCGGCAGACTCCTAACCACTGTGCAACCAGGGAAGTCCCTGGCCTCCAATACTCTTATCAGTGTCTACATGTTCCTTGACTTCTCCCCCACCAGTGTGCTGAATATCTGATGTTCCAACAATAATCTCTACTCCAACCATAATCTCTACTCACTAACTACTCCAACCATAATGTCTACACACTATGTCCCAAATGTGCTCTAGGGCTTTCCTACCTCTGCTACTATGCTCACACTCTCTCTGGCATGCCCTCCCACCACATCTGGAAGTCAGAATTCTTGTGAATGTTTGAAAACATTTTCACAGTGACGTTTAGCAAGCATGAAGACTTTTGACAGAAAAACTGTTTACCCACTCTGAAAAACTGTTCCAGTCTGATGTTAAAGGGATACACATGGAGTAATGGCTATTCACCTGACAAGCTAGGTAGCTAAATCCATATTGGTAATGAGTGGCATTAAAAAAGCTGACATAAGAAGGAAGAGAATGTCTCCTATCATATCTTAATTTTGATTCACTAAAGTTGCTAGGTGGCTTTTATTCCTTTTGTATAAAATTCTGAACAATTATTTAACTTAGAGTTTAGCAGGCATTTTGATCTTCCAGTTTTATTTGCTAGCCCAAATCTCCTTACTGACTAATGTTGCATTTTCATCAAATGAATTTTATGCTTTTCAAAAGAATAATGCATATAACTTTAGTTTTCAACAGATAACTTTTTTGTACTTGACAATATAATTTAGGGTGAGTTGATGATAGAGGAACTGGCCACAGGGTGGTAGCTCTGGCTAGTAACTAGAACTGGGTATATGTTTAGAATCAGATCAGATAAGAATTGCAACAGTGGTTTTTCAAGAGATTTGATGGGGCTGGAAGGAAGCAAAAAAGATCACCTTTTAAGTAAGATATACTAGAGACAGATCAGATGAGCAGTATTCAAAAGATTATTAAACAGAGGAGACAGTCTTTGGTCAAGTTTTTAAGCAGGACCAGGGAGAGCTCCCTGCATATGTTAGCCTCCACTTGGAGGAAACTAATGGTCTGTTCTTTAACTGCTGGCAGCTGGGACCTTTTCAGATGGACTTGATTCCCAAAGGTAGTCTATCTGACAGCATAAGTCTCAGTCCTGTTTAGTCCGATCCCAGTCCTCTGTGGATGAGGCTCCATACTCATATATACCTAAAAATTATTGCGATACATAATCCAGGTCAATTGGGAGTTCAAGCTACAGGATGAATTTTGGTGGGAAGAGATTCTCCTAAAGTCTCCAGGTCTTCTTGGTTAAAGTTTTCTGCCTCCATCATATAATCATCCTTGAGAAATGGGCTGAAAAAGGTCACCTTGCCCAAGAGTATACCTCCCCTGACCCCACGTCCCAGGGCAGCGCACAGCCCTGGTTGATAGAGTGTTATAAAAGCCAAACTCTCTTTTCCCAATTCTGGGCAACTCTGAAAGGCCATTAAAGCTTCAAGGCCTTCATGGGGTCACCTGAAGTGTTGTTGGGACTATACCATAGCCCAGCTTCTTATTCATCCCAATTCTGCTTCATTCCCTTCTCCCAAATGTGTTGATCATGAGAACAACCACCATGGAAAAAACATTAAACAACCAGATTGATAGAACAATTCAGCCAGTTGACATCAATCCCAGTCTGTCATTAACCACCACAGTGCTGATACAATGGATACATAAATGGAGTAGCCAGAGTAGCAGGGGTGGTAGCTAAGCAATGGCTAAACAACATGAATCCTCACTTGCTAAAGCTGATACAGCAGAATCCCAACCTGCTAGAGACAGAGACCAATACTGAGCACCTAATATGGCACAGCTCCTTGAGGAAACCAATTGGACATTTGATGGCAAGTTTATTATATTTGATCCCTTCTACTATGGGAAGGGACAGTGACACACTTGGTTGGTAACTGACATGTATTCCAAGTGTGAGTGTGACTTTATTGTTCACAGAGTTTTAACTAGCACCACCATTCGAGGACTTATGGAATGTTGGATACACTGATACATCATGCTTTATAACTTTTCATTAGAGCTGTGGGCCCACTTTACAGCAAAAGGGCTGTGATAGTGAGCACATGACCATGAAGTCCACCGGTCCTGTCACATACCATGAACACAGCAGTTGATGGCCTCATAGAGAATGTAATGGCCTACTAAAAACACAGCTGAGGCGCCAGCTGGAAGATGATACCCTGCAAGGATGATAGGTGTTACCTTCCTGGACACAGTGTACATGCTAAATCAATGACTACTGTAGAGTGCAATGATCCCAGTAGACAGAGTATATGGGTCTGGAAACCAAAGATGGAAGCAGGAGCGGCCCTGCCTACCATCATTCTCAGTGACCCACTTGAAAACTTTATGCTTCCCAACTCTGCAACTCTGTCACCAGGGAAAACAGAAAGAGTCTCACTGACCATTAAGCTACAGCTGCAGGGGTAAGAGCTCCCTTCTCTGAAGGAGAACTTGATAGGTTGCCTAAGCACTCTGAACAACTTTTGCCAAGGTACTCAGCAAGCAAAAAGAGAAATTGCCATTCTGGCAGAAGTAATTAACCCAGACCATGAAGAGGAGGTAGGGATGCTGTTATACAATGGGGATAGGAAGGAATGAATATATTTGGCATCCAGGTTGTCAAATGAGACGTGCGTGAGACAAGAGCAGCAGACTCAAAAGAGCATGGTAAGAGGACCTTGTACCCCTCAGATCAGGGTCTTGCCACCTCACCAGATAAGCCATCTAGACCAGCAGAGTTGCCAAGGATGAGGCAAATCTAGAATAGAAAATAGGGGAAGGAGATGCTGAGTATCAGTTGCAGCCTTTAGACAAGCTGCAGCTCCAGAGGCTGGAGATCAACCACTAAACTTTCTCTTATTTGTTTTGCTGAGGAAAAGAGGCCCATCAGAGCCCTGAAGGAGTTGCTCTCGACCTCCTCTAAAGCAAGTGGAGGCAAGTAGCTCAAGGGTTGGACTGTGAGAGATGCTGTGCTTTCCTATTCAAATCCTCTTTTCAGGACTGAAGAAATTATTCTTCAGCTGCTGGGAAGTTTGTTGAAGGCTTTCAGATCTGTTCTCAGCCCCTCACAGAATTACCATAAGCTTCAGAGAGCCAGACAGCTGTCTTGCCTCTCAGAGGAGCCCCCATCCAATGACTAGTAAATATGGGGTTATAAAGGCTAGGCTCCCTCACCTTAACTTGGGACAACCTTGAAGAACCATCCCAGCTTCAACCATGAGGTTGGCTGAGACCTTCGTTGCATTTGCATCACAGCCCAAATTCTCCTTCTACTTAATCCTGTTTCCTTCCTTTTACAAAAAACAGCCTAGTCAACTTCCTGCATAGTAATCTTCCATTTCAAAGTCTGCTTCCCAGGGGACTTAATCTGATATCTACAATAGTAAGTGAGTTAAGTACTTCTGAAAATTATATAAACTTTTGTTAATGGCTAAAACAGATATAACCTTCATGGTCTGTGAAAGAAATACCCATTATATTGTGGGTACTCAATTATACCATCAGTGTGTTCAATTTATGAGAAAGTATAAGTTCTCTGGAGTTATTCTGATTTTTATCCAGTAGGAACGTAGATAGGTACATTTCAAAACATCCTTAAATGTTGGGAAGATACTTTAATACTGAAGAGAACTAAAGTTATAAATCCTTAATATCCATATCCCATAATCATAGCCAAAGATTACATCATATATATAAATTAATTTTCAACCACAATATCCCAGGTTTTAGTTTCAGGAGGATCATTACTCAAGTAGAGTAAACTCTACTCTATTATCCATCATGAGCAAGAAAAGGAATGTGTTGATTAATTATATTATTTTTAATGGAGATTCCATATGTACTATGTTTGAATTACCAATTTTCAAATAATTCAAAACATCAATATACATTTAAGATCCAGGTGACTAAAAATAACACTTTTTTTTTACAATGCAAAAGTCATTTTAGGATCTTGTTACATCACACATTTATCAATATAGACATTGTCATTTAGACTTGCAGGAACAACTACTAATGGAGACTTCTGCTGTTGGGTCACAGAATAATTATTATACTGTTATAACACGGTTTGAACTACATGTTCTAGTTGCAAAGACCACTGGAGACCATCATGCTATGTCTTAACTGTACCCCACAGTTGAAAAGGAATAGATGAAATGTTTGCTTAGCTTTCAAGTTAGAAACTAGTTGGTCAGTATATACAACATAAGAATAACTGGGGGAAAAAAGTGAACAGTAGTAGTAAGCTAATGCAAAAATATGATAGTCCAGGGTTGAGTAATATGTGTATCTATCCCCTCAGATCCATGGAAATCATTGGCGACATGAAGCTCCTTCATTAGCATCTTTGCTCACGAAAGAAGACAAGGTTGCTCTGATATATTTCCTCTGAACAACTACAACTCATTTTATGAATACATCTGACATGTACTCAGTATCATTTCAGTGCTTACACTACCTTGTTGTCAAGGAAACAGCCATCAGGATCACTTAGGAAGTAGTGAAAAGAAACCAGTAAAAGAAGAGGAGTATATTGTATGTTGCAATGGTAAGAGTTTCCTTCTCTGAAGGAGAACATGATAGGTCTCCGATGTTAATGAATAGAACCCAAACTCACGGCAAAACATGAAATCTGAGAAAAGATGTTATGAACAATGCTTGCTGATGGCAGAAAATTAACAAGGGTGAACTGGCCTTATATTTACAGAGAGATTTAGTACATAATATACTCATTATATCCAACATAAGGTATACTACGTCCACATTTGAAAATTAATAAACTGGTTGAACTTAGTAAGTTAGTCATTGTTTTTAAATTAGTTGCTATAAACAAGTACATAAGCAGTTGACCAAATGCAACTAAGTCATTTCAAGTTATAAATTCACTTGCTTGGGGGATGTGTTTTTGTTAAAGTCACTACATGGAAATGATTAACAGCTCAGCCTCTAAGTCAAATATCCTTGTAATCAAATTGCAGCTAACTTCTAAAGGGAGAAAAAAAGACGGCACCTTCAGAAGGGTTTAAATAAAAATCATTGAATGGAGGAATTATTTGCAGAGGTAGGGGAAAGTTGAAAGGAACAACAAGGGATGCTGAATAACTCAGGGACTCGCAAAAATGGGAAGCCATTGCTACCCCCAAGAAGTCAAGAAACAGTATTACCAGAATTTGGTGAAACACCAACAAGAGCACCCAACAGGAGCTAAGACTGTATGGGAAACAGACTCTCCACAAGCCAGGCAGGAAGGGAGCAGGGTGGCAGTAGGGTAGGGAAAAACAACACCACTTCCCTCTTCTTTCACTTTTAAGCCTCCTGCTGAGATCTCCCTTGTGTTGAAGGCTCCCAGAAGCCAGGAGAAAAGGAAGCCTGGATGATGCAGTTTGAATAGTTTTGCCTCCCACAGCAGGGCAGAGGAGAACAGAAAATTGATCTAGGGAAGCAAATGGAAAACGATAGCCAACATATCCGCTTGTTGGTTATATTACCTGAGACATATTACTTCTGTCTCTGTTTCAACATCTCTAAAATCCAGCTAATAATAGTATCTTCTTCATAGGGATATTGTGGAAATAATATATGAAAATAGCTAGAAAATCATAACTACTCAATAAAACTTAGCTATTATTTTTTTCCCAAGTCAGTTTTTTATTAACTAAAAATTGTCAAAGTAATTCATGCTATGAGATGTGGAGAGGATAACTTGGGAAGCTGAAAATTTGGAAGAGATTAAAAACATAAAGGTCTAAACATATACAACAGTGTTAACACTAAATGGAACATTACTTTAGCATTTTTTTTTGCATTCCTCCAAAAAATACTTTTCAGATTATGAAAAGCAATTCTTTCTTAGCTGTACAATGTGTAAGCAAAATCTCTAGTTTTCATCTCCCAATAGCAGAGGAATCAACTTCTTTCACATTCATAGCTAGTTGGGGTCTGTAATCTGAACACAGAATAATGGCTCCCCAAAGATGCCCAGGTCCTAATTCTTAGAACCTGTGACTATGTTACCTTATACTGCACAGGAACTTTACAGCTAGGATTAAGTTAAGGATCTTAAAATGAAGAGATTATCCTGGATTACCCAAGTGGGCCCAAAGTAACCACGGGGTTCCTGAGGAGAGAAAGGCAAGAGGTTCAGAGTAACAGAAAGCAACGTAATGACAGAAGCAGAGGTTTGAGTGACTTGAGGAAGGGGTGATGAATCAAAGAATGCATGTAGTCTCTAGAAGCTGGAAAAGGCAAAGAAACGGATTCTCCTCTAGAGCCTCCAGAGGAATGCAACCCTGTAGACACCTTGTGTTTAGAACTTTGGCTGTAGAACTATAAGGTAATACACCTGTGTAATTTTAAGGCACGAAGTTTGTGGTCATTTGTTACAGCAGAAATAAGAAACTAAACAGGGTCTCTGCTTATTGTTGCTTTCTGACATCCCAGATCCATTTTCCACCCTTTCCTGTGTGGGTCTGTGCCATAGGAGGCTAATCTTTGGCTTCTAGCTGAGATCAGTGAATGGAGGCCCTGGCAGGAATGGGGAAGGCGAAGAGAGGCGCTAGAGTACTTATGCCTGTCCTGCCCACAGATCACTGCATTTTTGGCCTTTGATGGTGTCTCCCTACAGCCCCCATTCATAATAGGTATCCTTACTTCCACAGTTTCAGGATCCTAGGCCTAGGGCTGGTCACTCCCCACGGTGGCTAGTCCCAAATGCTTCACTACCCCTGTTGGTTCCCTTAACCCTGCCCACACTTCCCTAAATCCTTAATAATTCTCCGGTTAAGCCCTTTGAGTGTGCCATTTCTTTGCTGCTGGTAAACTGTCTGATTCAATACAGAATATCTATTTTCATATTCATTTAAGACTCAGTTAGTTGAGTCTTACATTTTCCTTGAGGTGCTCTAAAAGAACACCAAGCATAAGAAAGTTTAAGACAGTGTAATCATCTACCAGTAATTAAAATTATAGTTTGTTCATCTTTTGAATCGAGTTATAACATGTCTGTCCCCACTTTAGAAAAACTGAATCCTCCTTCACTTAAAAAGCTCACAAAAAGTGTTACCAAACATACCTTTAGAGAGTAAATACTTTCAAGTGTTTTAGGCACTTTAAACTATTTAACAAAGGCACAAAGAAGAGTGGAGAGAAATGCTTTTCATGAAGTAATACAGTTCATTGCAATACTGAAGGTCAATCAGATAGACATAACAGATCATTACAGTAATAAATGGTAACTAGAGTTTAAGAATTTAATTTTTAAAATGTATGTGCCCATCAGGAGCACATTTATTTTGTTTATAATCTATCAAAACTATTATTTAACATGGCTGCTTTTAGAAACTATATAAATGAAATGCCAAATATCTGGATTGATCAAAAATATTTAGTCAATCTTCAGGAGATTTGCTATAATATGGAAAATAAGTGTCCAAAATGACTTATAACTGAAATGCATTTGTCACTTTATGTCTAGATTATTGTGTGTATATATATATATACTTAATAATGTATATATATACTTAATAATATATGTATAATTAACATATATGTATATATATACACTTAATAATATATATATACTCTTAATTAATACACTTAATTACGCCTAAGTGAGAGTTGGTCAAAGTTGCCAGAAGAAGAAACTTTCTTCTGTGCATGCTTAAATCACAAACATTCACACTTTATTGAATTAGACAAATTAGGTAAAGAAATAAGATAGCATAATTTAAAGAACCCTCCACCAGCCCCCTCAAATTGGTCAAATAACTGTATTTCATAGAAATCATGAAATCCTCTCTCCTTTTGGAAAATATCAAGCCCTACAAGATTAATTTATGCTGTTCAGGCAGATGATGAAAGATTCTGGGAAATAAAGCCAAAATGGGCTTGAGATTTCTCAAATCAATTAAAATTGTTTTCAGTTACCATTTTGCTACAGAGTCTACCCCGACTCAACTCTTTCCGCATCGTTCACGGATGAATGTCACAAAGGAGAACAGAGAACTGAGAATGACTGCGGACACATTACTGCTCCTGGAAATGCCATAGATATGTGTCTTACATATAGAGACACGATAGTGTCAGTTTTACAGTCTCACTGAAACAAAGATACAAGAACAGGCTTCACTCTAGATATTGCATACTAAAAAAAAAAAGCCTCAAATCAAAGGGTTGTGAAAATACAAAATTAACTAAATATGCACAATAAGATTATAATTTTAGCACTTGCATTTAACTATAAAATAGGCTCCTGTCTCTACAGGCTTATTCAGAGCAGAAAAGATTCATACATACATTGTCTGCACTAATTACTTGTTTGAACTACCCTAAGCTGCCTTCATTAGAGTCACTGGTACTCGTTAGTAAAACATAACGTGATTGAAGTGTACAAGTATGGATGAATGCTTGCCCTTCCAAGTTCAATTTAACATTTTTACATAATATTGTAATAAATAATTTGTACTTTACAAGAGAAAGATAGAATTGTAATTAATATATATGATAATTAGTCTGTCTTTGGTATGAGGTATTAGTGCCTCTTTAACTTGATGTGTACTATATTGTAATATACATGGAATCTACATTATAGTAGTGTGATATATTACACATTACATCATGGATAGTACTTATAAAATCTATGCACAACATTCATAAATATGTGCTTATATTAGTATTTTTGCATGTTGTATATATATATAATATTCCTCTGGCATCTCTAAGAAAACAACAAAGCTATGTATTTCTACATGGCTAGAAAAATTATAATCATCAGCAATCTATTAACTAGCAATTATGTCTTTAGTGTATTTCCCATTCTGAAGTCTTTTGCCACTTGAACAGGAACATACATCTACAATGTCCTTCCTAATGCTACTACTATATACCTTCAATGATAATAACTATAGTACTAATAATGAGAGTTGTACTGCCTTAACTACAATGCCTATAGAACAAAACTGCTTTTTATTTACAAATTATTTTCCCATTCATTACCTTATTTTGTTCACATCAACCTTGTGATATTCAAATATAATCTTTAATGATAGGGGTATGCATTGCAGGGGGTAGGAAAGAAAAATTAGATTCTGTCTCATTTATCTCTTGCAAGTAAGGGTTACACTTGACCTTCCCTGTGAATAGACTTTCATGCATGCATGCCTTTATGAAATCTTAAGCAGATGCCTTCAAAGTGGGTTTTCTGGGTTGGTGCTTGAAAAACAACCAAACATCAGCTGATATGGGGCTGCCTCAACCCATCAGGCACATCAGTTCAGAGCAATGAGGGTACCTGACTGGCCACATGAAAATAGGGAACGAATCTAGAATGCACAAGCCAGGGCTGAGAGAACAGGACATACTGCATGATAGTCCAGATCACAATGTTGGGCACTAGAGCTCAGTCAGGATCAGTGTGGGTATCCAAACAACACCCACAGAGTTCAGAGTTTGGCAGGATGGCTCCTTAGGCATGAAGACCACAGTACTATAAGAAGTGGAAGGTCAGGGAGCCTGATTCCTCCAGCTCCATTTGTCTTTCTCAGGATTGCTTTGGGTATTTGGCGTCTTTCATGTTTCCATACTTACAATAGTGAAGACATGGAAGCAACCTAAATGTCCATCAATAGAGGAAAGGATAAAAAAGATGTGGTACATATATAGAATGGAGTATTAGCCATTAAAAAAAGAATGAAGTAATGCCATTTGCAGCAAAATGGATGGAGCTAGAGATTATCATACTAAGTGAAATAAGTCAGATAAAGACAAATATCATATGATATTGCTTATATGTGGAATCTAAAAAAATGATACAAATGATATTTACAAAACAGAAACAGACTTCAAAAACAAACTTCTGGTTACCAAAGGGGAACGGTGGGGTGGGGGAAGCATAAATTAGGAGTTTGGGATTAACATATACACACTACTATATATAAAATTGATAATCAACGGGGACCTACTGGATAACACAGGGAACTCTACTTAATATTCTGTAATGACCTATATGAGAAGGGAATATGAGGAAGAATGGATATGCATACATGTATTGTGTGGGCCAAAAAGTGCCTTCGGTTTTTTAGTAAAAATAAAAGACACATTTTTCATTTTCACCAAGAACTTTATTTAACAATGTATTCACCCTCTTGTTCCACTACCTTCTGCCATTTTTCAGGCAACTTCATAATTCCATCTTCCCAAAACTTATCTTTTTGAGCAAAGAACTGTTCCAGGTGCCTTTTACAGTCTTCCAAGGGATTGAAAATTTTTCCATTAAGAGAATTTTGTAAAGACCTAAATAAATGGAAATCCGAAGGTGCAATAACTGGTGAATACAGCGAATGAATCAGAACTTCCCAACCAAGCTGTAACAGTTTTTGCCTAGTCATCAAAGAAACATGCGGTCTTGCGTTATCCTGATGGAAGATTATGTGTTTTCTGTTGACTAATTCCGGGCGCTTTTCGTCGAGTGCCACTTTCAACTGGTCTAACTGGGAGCAGTACTTGTTGGAATTAATCATTTGGTTCAACGGAAGGAGCTCATAATACAGGACTCCCTTCCAAGCCCACCATATACACAACATCACCTTCTTTGGATGAAGACTGGCCATTGGTGTGGTTGGTGGCGGTTCATTTTGCTCCACGATCTCTTCCATTCCACATTGTTGTACAGTAACCACTTTTCATCGCCCGTCACAATTTGTTTTAAAAACGGAACGTTTTCATTACATTTCAGTAGAGAATCGCATGTGGAAATATGGTCAAGAAGGTTTTTCTCATTTTACTTACGTGGAACCCAAACATCAAAGCGATTCACATAACCAAGCTGGTGCAAATGATTTTCAACGCTTGATTTGGATATTTTGAGTATGTCGGCTATTTCCCACGTGGTATAACGTTGATTGTTCTCAATTATTGTTTCGATTTGATTGCTATCAACTTCAACTGGTCTACCCGACCGTGGAGCATCATCTAACGAGAAATCTCCAACACGAAACTTCGTAAACCACTTTTGACACGTTTGGCCAGTCACAGCACCTTCTCCATACACTGCACAAATCTTTTTGTGCGTTTCAGTTGCGTTTTACCTGTCTTGAAATAATAAAGCATAATATGCCAAAAATGTTGCTTTTTTTTCTTCCATCTTCAATATTAAAATGGCTACACGAAAATTCACCAATTTTGATGTTTTTTTAAAAATTCACACTGATATGACAGCTGTCACATACAATCTAACAAAATTGTTTCGAATGAAGTTAAAGACAACTAAGTGATACTAGAGCCATCTTATGGAAAAAAAAACAAACAAAGCTTCTGGCCCACCCCATATGACTGAATCACTTTGCTGTATGCCTGAAACTAACACAACATTGCAAATCAACTATACTCCAATATAAAATAAAAATTAAATTTTAAAAAAAGAAGTGGAAGGTGTGCTAAAAATCAACTTGCTTCATCATTCTGCCTTCTCAAGAGACCACAGAGCCTATTCCCTTTTCCTTTGATTCACCAGGTAACCTGGATATGAAGTGGCATATGAAGTAGATAGAACACCTGGGGGGAACAAGGACCAGGAAACTGAATAACGAACTTGGTGTCTTTTGGCCGCTAAACTGATCTATGGTAATTGCTTACTCACTTCTAGCAGAGACTCGTAAACACATGTTCTATGGCACCTTTCCAGGGGTTTTGGAAGGGAAAGAAGGTACAGTATTGTGCTTATATTACACCTTTTTCAGCAACTTTAAATAGATTTGTGGAAGATTTCATCCTTTGAATACTGAAATTCAATCTAAACACTCAGAGATAACTTTCATTTTCTAACTTTTCCCCCAAGAAATTACAAGTCATCTTAACTAATTTAGACAAGCAACCCACAGTCCCTTTCAGATAACTCTGTAACTACTTTGTAGACAAGGCTTACAACACTTACTTGAAAGACTAGGAATGTGAAAAATACACATGACTCCAGTTGGAACTTCAGAATGAACTTCAAAGGGCTCTCTTTCTCTAACAGAAAAATGAGAAACCAGGCTGGTTGACTCTGGAAGAATCTCACTTACTCCAACTTTAGACAGAAAAATCATTAGAGCCCAGATCTATTTTGGACCAAGGATATTTCGATTACTAGAGAAGAATGCTATAAATGCTAGAGGAGAATTGAACTATTCTTCATTTGGTTTCAGTTGGAAGTATTTATTTGCCCACCCAAAAAGTTTCCCAAAATATAGCTTATTGAGATTATTAAAAAAGATAAATATTTAGAAGGACACAACATACTCTGCATATTTTTAGAAAATGTTGTTGATATTAGCAGCAGCAGTTGGTTGTTTATACAACTTTGAAACAAAGACCAATCAAGATAAATCCTACAAGTTCTAACTAGTATACTGATTCAGGATGTGACAGTTAGTAATACTTTCTCTTAACAAAGTATATACAAATTATATATTATAAACATGTCTATAGATACCTTTAGAGTAACGCTTTCTCTTAAAAAGTATATATATGAGACATATATAAAACATGTATTTCATATATGCTTGTAGGTGTGGTGTGTGTGTATCCTACCAACATAGGATATTTTCAGACAATATTGAAATGTCTCAAAGTCTAGAATTATCAGCTACATTATGATCCTACATATATAATTATGCATGTGATAGATAGTTTATAAGTGTTCTATCTCCAAATCAATGCAATATATTACCTCATTTGTATCTTTCTTTTTCTCTCAGTAGATAGATTCTCTGGGAGAATGAGAAAAGCAGATCCTGACATCTGTGTACTTAGTCTGACACAGCTGGGGCTCAGTATTGCTAGGAGCTGGCCTGGCCCTCACACCTAAGGCTCAGTGTTCTCCCGTTTGACCCATCAAAACAGTCTCACAGATATCAACATGAAGGGAGGTTTCTCTGTGACTCTAGAGACCAAGACCACTTCAAAATTTTGTCTACTCACAAGACAAAAGGCAAGTCACTGTACAAACCACAGAAATATCAAATATCTCCTGGCTCATTTAAGTGAGTGCTGCTTCTTCAGCAACGACAGCTTTGTTTTCCTTCTGGTCTTCCCTCCTTCTAGAAAAGATTGTTAAGATACTCAATCACAAAATTATCCCCACCTTCTGATAGCATCCAATCCAGAGTGTGCAAACCCCCATTTCTTTAAACCCTCCACCCAAATCACCCAACTAAAGTACAAATCCTCAATTCTTTCTAATACCCTTTTATCAAGATACTCCCAAGTTCTCCATGGTGTGCAGTCTCTCTTGCAGCAATGAACAATAAACCCGACTTGTTCCACTACAAGTGAATTCCTGGTGGTCTTTGGATGGAAGGCATTAACATACATAAAAATCCTACAACAATATTATTCATCACATGATTAATTTTTAAATAAATATAGATGTGTTATATATGTATAAAATATAATTAAACATTTTATATATGTAATACATGCATATGGGAGTGTGTGTCTGTAAATGCACAGAAAAATGACTGTGACTAACAGCCTCTACTCTTAGGGAATGAAGAGGTATTGGGGTGTTTGAAAGAGGGTATTCACTTTTGACTTTTTAAAAAAATTTACAAACATATGTTTTTGTATTAATTTTGAAATTACTTTTTTTTACTCAGTTATTTCTTTATATATTTTCCCTTACATTTCCAAAGAGTGTAACAGTTAGGAATTGTATTTGGTTGTAAGTATCAGAGATGTGTCTATGGTGAAAGAAATGAGGGGTTTATCCTCTGAATGTAAAGGAAGCCCATGGGCAGAATTCTAAGACAGCCTCCAAGATTCTCAGCCTCCTGCTATACGTGCTTTTTGACTGTGGACAGGACCTGTGAATATTATGGGATACCACTCCAGTGATTAGGTTACAGTATGTGGCAAAAGCCAAAGGACTTTGCAGATGGAATTAAGGTCCCAGATCAGTTGAGTTTTGAGTTAATCACAAGGGAGATGTCATCTCCCTTCATCAGGTGAAAGCCCTAAAAAGAAGGACTGAGCCCTTCCTGAAGAGAGAGATTCTTCTGCTGGCCTCGAGGAAGCTAACAGACATGTTGTGAACTATGGAGATGGCTACATGGCAAAGTCCTGAACTAGATGCTGAGAGTAGTCCCTGGCTGACAGCTAGCATGAAAATGGAAACCTCAGTCCTACAACTGTGAGGATATGAATTCTACCAACAACCTGAGTGAGCTTGGAAGCAGATTCTTCCCTCAGTCAAGACTCCTGATGAGAATGCAGCCTGGCTGACACCTTGACTGCAAACTTGTGAGACCTTGAGCAAAGGACCCCTAAGTGGGTCCTTTACTCAAGGACCTAGGCCATGCCCAGACTCACGACCCAAGGAAATTGTGAGATAATAAGCAGGTGTTGTTTTAGGCCGATAAATCTGTGGTCATTTTTTATGCAGCAATAGATAACTAGCACAACATTTCAGAGATGGTATCATGGCTCTAGAAAATAATCAGAGACCCAGGAAACTCTTCCATCTGCTCACTGTGCCTGGCTTCTTCCTCATGGTCATCCCAAAGATACAATATGGCTGCTGGAGCTCCAGCCACAACGCCCAAGTTCCAATCAAAGAGAAGAGGGGAAATAAGAGCAGGAGAGATGCATGCTAGTTGTCTGCTACCCTTTAAATAGTTTTCCCACAAGACCCACACATATACCTCCACTTACACCTTGCTGGCCACTCCTATCTACAAGAGAGGTTAGGAAATAGAGTGAGTTAGCTGGGAATATATCCAATAGGCAAACAAACAAACAGCAAACAGGATTCTATTGGCAAGGAAGAAGCGGGGTGGGAGAGGAATGGATATTGTGAGCAAACAGCAGTCTCTTCCACAGAGAGAAAAGGAAGAAAAAAATTGTTCTGGCAACAGCCTTTCAAATGCTCTTTTTTTTCTGCCACAGAAGTTTTCTGGGAGGGTGAGCAAAATAGATGAAGGGTGTCACAAGGTGCAAACTTCCAGTCTTAAAACAAATGTCTTGGTGATATAATGTACAGCATGGTGACTACAGTCAATAATACTGTATTGCATATTTTGTAACTTTGAATGGTGATGGGAGAAACTAGTATGAAGAAAGGTTTCTAGTCAATACTAGTGTTCTTCATCTTGCTCCGTCTCCTCTGCCCTCAAATGCCTCATACCCTCCTCTGACTTTAAGGGAGGTATGTGTTCACCCATGTACAAGTCCTGCCCTGTGGAGAGACCCACACATATAAGCTACAGGCAAAGAAACTAGCTGATCCCTTCCCTCGTGAGTAATGTTTAAACCCCAAATCCAAAACATGGAGACATAAATCTTACATTTAAGCACTGTCACATTAAATCATTTCTCTTTCCCCTTCTTTCCACCTCACAGAAGGGCCTGTGTGTGTCTGAGTGATTAAAGATAGAACCAATGTGATTACTTGAAGATCAGATATAGAAGTCAGCTCACAGCAACTTAAGTTGACAAGGAAGAAGTGAGCTGGGGACGTGCTAGAGACCCATCCACAGGGACAGAAAGAGGAACATGGCAGCCTGTCTAGAAAGCCATGGGCTGCAGCCAGGAGTTGAAGGCAGTGCCTGAAGGGTGTGAAGAGCTCAGACATAAATCAGGCTGACTTTAGGACCTGCTGGGTGACAGAACCAAGTGGCCAAGATTACTGTTCAGGGGAGCCACACGCTGACATCTGGAGGAGTTCAGCCGAAGGCAGCAGGGCTCATCTGGCTGGGAGACCATTAGATAATTCACCAAAGATCTGCAGATAGCCAGTGGTTTATAATAATGGACTGGATGTGGACTCTCTGTTAGACTTTCTGATAATGATGGAAAGACATATGCTTAAACAAAGTAGAAAGTTATGTATCATAAACAATTATCAACAAAGTGCTAAAAATGATCGAATTAATTTGACTTTGGGGAAAGTAGGATACTTGAGAAACCTTCTTGAAAGCATATCTTGGGATCCTCCCTAATAGTGATAGTACAAGAGGAAGGGAAAGTGCTTAAAATTACAGAATTAGGCAATAGAAAATTCAGATTGGTCTTCCTGATCAACTGCTGACAAAGCTCCAATCAGGGCAATGGCTGAGGTAAGTTCCTTCTCTCTTCAAGCACCTTATTTCATCATGTACAATGCTGTGCACTTGTCCTTTCCCCTATCACCTCACTGTAAAAAGTATACAGGAATGATAATAATAAAGAATGGGGCAACACAATACTTCAAGCTTCTTTCTTGAGGTTGATTTTTTAAGAGCTTTATTGAAGTATAACTGGTGAATAATAAACTGCACATATTTAAAGTATATAATTTGGTAAGCTTTGATATACACCAGTGAAACTATCACCGCAATCAAGATAATGAAACTCCAAAAGATACATCACCTCCAAAAGTTTTCTTAAAGGCCCTTTGTAATCCCTCCCTGCCTCCCCTCCATTACCTGTCCCATCCCCAAGCCCCTACTTATCCAATTTCTGTCACTATACATTAGTTTGTATTTCCTAGAATTTTACATAAATGGATTCATACAGTGTGTCCATCTGTTGGTTTTACTTCTTTCACTCAGCATATGTATTTTGAGCCTCATCCATGTAATAGCACGTATCAATATTTCATTCCTTTTCATTGCTGAGTTGTATTCCATTGTATATCACTCATTTTTAGATCCACCATCTTTGTTTCCTTTTTGACATCTTCCTTCCTTTTTTCTTGTTCTCAACCTGCTTATTATAGAAACTTTCATAATAATGCAAAAGGGTAAAGGGACAGGGGAAAAAATCACCTACAGAAAACTTTCATATTTGAAATAAAAACCAACAAACAAAACTAAACAAAAACCTCTGAAGATTAAAAAGCCTTTTATGAATGTCAAAGAAGTAAATCCTTACAAGAGTTGTTTGGTGTCCCTTGATAGATACTGGGGGAGGGTTGTGGTGCTATTTCAGTCTTGGTAGCCTTGCCTAGAGCTAACGTTTAGAGCTACCTGTTCAGTCCTTCAAAGGCCGTTATGTAAATGTTTTACTTACACAAAGGATGTCTTAATGAGGAGAGGTTATGAAATGAGGCAACATGCTAAATCTAGTAACATAAGGGATATACATAAAAAGTCCTGAAGATCCACAGGCTAATAGCATCCAATAATCTTTATAAATCCATGTTACTCCCCAAAGTGACCGGCATGAGCGCTGAGAGGGAATGCAATTTTGATTACCATGTGTTATCAGAAGTATTTCTACTGTTAAACCACAAATAATTTTTCTTTTTTTTTTTAACATTAAAAATCTTTAAGTGTCGTCCATCTGCCATGGGATACACTCAGCAGCTGCTTCTTTCAGCCTAGCAAAGATCAACCTGACCTTGACCAATCAGCTTGTACTTTGAAGAGTGTACTTTGTGAAACATGTGAGTAGAGAAGTATTCATGCTTGGCAGAATTTGCTGTCTCTTCTGCTCAGTATTTTACCATGATTAATCCCCATCCATCTCTCTTCACTGCTGCTGCCACTGCTGAAGATGACGCTGTCAGTCTCATATTTCTTCTCTATAGCAGACGCCTTTCAAATGTTGTTGGATTCTGGCTGGGTATGACATTTTATGGGGCACTGCTGCCTCCAATCAGGCTGTTATGGGCTTGTTGCTTTGTGCACATGTGCAGACATTCTGACCCCAGGACCTCCGGAATAGATTCTGAGAACAACTGTATCTGACCATTCCAACATTTTGGACATCCCAGCTCTTCCCAAGGGCATGGGTGCGAAGAGTGCTCCCTTGTGGTTTTGGCTTACATTCTTCTCACATCAGAAGAACTAGTCTAGGAGAATGTGAAGCCAGGTCAGAAACGCTAACAGAGCAACGATTTTGCTGGCAGCCCTTCAAGTTCCCTGGCATGAATTTGAACATAGGGTAGTTTTTTCACAACATCTTTCTGTTTTTATTATGGTTTAAGTGAGCAGTTCCAAATATGTGAATTACACTTTCTGGTATAATCCAATCCGTAGAAAGGGCAATGACTGACAAAAACTCTGGAAAACTCTGAAGCCATTTTATAAAATTCCTCCTCAGATCTAGTCCTTTCTCCTTTCTGAGTCCTGAATCTTGTTGTTAAATGAAAATAGTTACATAAAAAAATGTAGGAATCCATTCTGTGGTATTTCTAATAATTTTAGTTTGTATTTTCTGTGCTGATTCAGTTTAACAATAGTGAGTTTACTTTTGGTAAGCATTCTAGCATAAGACATTTAAAGATGCAATACAACCTTTTAAAATTATTGCCAAATAGTCTACAAAAAATCTCCCCCCCTTAAATCAGAGTTCTAAAGTATAAATGCCAGATTAAAATAATTATAAAGTCTATCTTTTTCCCAAATTCCATCTATTGCTAGTAAAGATCTGGGTGCCAGATGAACTGGGTCATCAAGGCCTGTTCCTTTCTTTTGTTCCTCTTGATATTCACTCCACTTTTTCCTTTTCCTCAATAAGCTTTCTCTTACCCTTCTCAAAATTGAATACTTTCTCTTAGTCTAACATCTATTTTCATCCTCTCTTTTGATGGTTGATAAAGTCATGCACACTCAATTCTTTCTCCACCACCATATTCAAAGGAGTGATGTTCTACCCACTTACCTTTTCTTCCACTTTGAGAGCTGTACTCATGTTTCCTCCTCACTACTGGCATCATTCAAAAGAATATACTTGCCCTGGCACAGCATATCCAAAATCATGTCAGCAGATCTTCAATGACTTGGGTACAGGATTATGGAGAGGTACATCATGTGATGTTCGGGACAGCTAAATCAACATCTCAGGATTGGAAGAAACACGCCATCAAGACCTAAAAAGATAAGACTTCTATTTTGTCAAAAACCATAGGAGATTCCAAAGCCAATGAAACTTATGCAGCACTTCTCATCACTATCCCCAATGGTTTGTGCAGCTCATAAAAAGGAGAGTGAACAATAAATTGTAACACTGAGCCAAGAAGACAAAACAGCACACTGTACCACATTCTGAAGTAAGACATGATTTGAGTCCTGATATTCAAGTGAAAGTCAGCAGGATGCTAGTTATAGGTAATAATATAATATCTGATTTAGCATTACAGTTGATGCAGTGATCTTCCTAGGCTATTACACATACCTAGGGAGCGTGGGGAGGATTCTTAAAAATGACAAAGCATTAATTTAACTACATTCAAGTGAGAGCACACATGATATAATAGTTCAATGTTTTTATAACTAGACTGAACACTCTGATAGCAGAGTGGATAGCTACATTTTGGTTACTCATATGAATCTTATTACTATATTTTGATAATAGACCCTAAGTAGACATTACAGAAAGTAATGCTTGCTCTTTCACTATATGAATGTCTTGTAAATTATGAGATGGTGAACTATCTAGTTATATTAATATATTAATATTTACATTTAAATAAAGAAGAGCACAATACTCTCAAACCACAAAAGTTAATCGTAGTCATTCCTTAAGCATTATCTAGGACTTATTCATATTTTAATTCTTGTTGATATGATATGATTGGGAATTTCAGAATAGTAAGTGGTAAAATACATACTTTAAATGCACAACTGAAATAAAATGAGACTGTGCAAAACAGAAGGGTATTTCTTTATAGAATTCACCTGTAGCAAACTAGTTATGGACCATGATGTTTGATGGGATTTTGGTCTATGAAGCTTCAGATTTTGTTCGTATTACAAAGCACCCTGAATATTATTTTGAAGCTTGCTAATTATTTTCTTGGAAGGAGGGTGTTATGTGTACTATGAAACAGCATTTCAAACATTTCTTTCTGGCATTATATTAAAATATTAAATAATGTTATCATTAGCACATAATTATACATAATTATACATAAAACATATGCTATATACTTTTAATGTTTTTCATATATTTGTAAGGTATATACAATCCACACACAAAGTCAGTTAAAATAGATCTGTCTTACCATTGTTACCTTTTTGCCTTAATTTTTTTTCATTTTTGGATTGAATTTTGTACAATGGAGGCATTCCAGATACAAGTCAACAACAGAGAATTGAGAAAACGCAACAAGGTAATTGTTACCTCTTGCCTGATGAACTCTTAAATCAACAAAGGAGTCCGCTTCTCCGGCTAATCAGCGCATGTGGGTCCCCCGCCTGACAGAAGAGCACAGAAGTGAATCTACGCTGCGGGGTTTCTCTCGTTTTCCAATTCAAACACTTGCCACACAAAGTGAATAAAATAAACCTGGAAAAAAATGCCAGCGAATACTTGGGGCTATCTATATTTTGGTGGTGATATTAAGAATTAAACCACTCACTCCAATGTTCTGTATCAATAGCTATACCATCCTTTCCGGACGCTGCCACCAAGGCAAATGCAGAAGGAATGTCCTTACCATTTTCTGGAATGTAGGCGCTCAGATCAAGTTGAGCCCCTGGCAGCTGGCATAAAGAGATGATTTGACAAAGGGTTTGAAGCAATTAAAATGGTACCTTGATTCTTTCATTTCCACACGTATATTCATGGTGGGGGGGAAGCCCGGGGGATTGGGGTATGGACAGAGAAGGGGGCAACCTAACACTGAAAGTTTTACCTTCCCAAAGGGTTAGTCTCTGAGCCTGCAGCCGCGGATTCTGCTTTCTTCTCCACTCTTCGGGTCTAGGAGGTTGGAGGGTCTCCCAGCAGGCAGCCCCCAGGTGGCAGGCAGAGACCCCTGCTCTTATAGTGCTCGGCACCGCGGGCAGGCGACCTGATTCACTTTTACTTTCGAGTCCCCACCCGGGCCCACCAGTGCGCGACAGAGACAGGCCATCCGGGGCTCTGGTCCCAAAGGTGCGTGACAAGCAGATTCACACTAAGGAACTGAGTGGCCTCTCTCGGGGGGGCCGCGCTCGCCAACCCGGACGGAAAGAGGTCTGCAGGACGTTGGTTTTTTCCCAAGTCTAGCAGGAATTAGGGCCGGGGGTGTAGATTCAGTTCGATTTTTCCACTTCTTTCAATGGGAAGATGAAATTGAAAAATGCCCTTAAGCGCAGAACACGGAGCGCGGGGAGTGGGGTGGGGGGATTCCAGCACAGGGTTTGGCAAGTTGGAAATCCGGAAGGGAGGAGGCCGAGAGACAGAGATGTGGGGCGGGGGGGGGGGGTCTCTTTGTTTCGCGCTCCTCTTATCCTTGGACTCGGGGCAGGCTAAATTTCTAGCGACCTTTGTTGCTTGAACGCGGGCGAGTGGGGTTCTAGGAAACACCAGAAACATGATCGCAAAGCTCTGAGCCCTACAGAGAACAGTCAGACAGGGTTTCCGGCGCCCTCGATGAGAGGCTACCTGGGGTAGAGCGGTCGACCTCGCGCCGCGCGGCTGCCCCAGGGGGAAGGGATGGCGTTCTTGACCCCTTCCGGGAGGCAAGTGATTAACTCGGTTGAGTTGATCAAATGACGTTCTTTCTGAAAGGGGTCGTCTCCTGCGCCCCTTTCTCAGCTGGTATTTAGCAGGTAGGGGGGCAAAGCAAATTCTCCTCTCAGCCTGAAGTCGCAAAGAATTAATGATTTTTCTTAACACCCTGGATCTGGAGGCGTAGAGAATTCTATAAATGTACACGCGCCCGGAGCTCATCCTCCCATTCACCTTCGCGGAGTCGACCTTTAAGATTGTCCCTAAAATCATACCTTCTGAACTGACCAGCCATTTACTGGGGTTTGGAGATTTTCCTCCAGCCCCGAAACCACCTTCTCTCCTACGCTCACAATCTGCCGGTAGATGCCACCAATGATTGCCTCCCCCCCGCTTAAAAACAGCCTCCACCCACGCTCGTCTCAGATACAGTAAACGGCCCCGACACGCTTTAGCCACCAGTTTTATTCGTAGAAAGTAGCTATAACTCTTGACATCACCTCCGCAACCTACCCGAGGACTCCAGCCGAGGACACCTTACTGAGGCTGTTTTTTTCGAGCGCTGAATTCTGAGACTTGAGGGAAGGTTATTTGAGGCATAGTGGTAGATTTCCGGGCTTCCAGTTCCCTCCCCCGCTTGGCCGGTAATTTTCTGCTGCCCCTCCTCCTCTTGACCTCCAACAAGGTACCTTCGCCTCCCTTCCCCCCACTCGTTCCCAGTAAACCTCCATCGCGCGTTGGAAATCAATCCTTTGGCGCTAAATTCAGAGCTGCCGGTTGGACAGGATTAGTGGGGCAAAGGGTGTCACTTCTTTCGGAAAGAATGTCATTTGATCAACCACACTTGAGTTAACTTGCTCCGGGTTTCCCGAGAGCTCGGGTGGACCCGTGGGTGTTTTGCTAGATTCGGTACAGATGTGGTAGCTTTCAGCTGAACCGCCCAGGACCTGGGAGAGAAGCTTTTTCGCCCCTCAGGACTCCAATTACCCCCGAGAGAATCCGATGCATTTAATGAAGGCTTTGCCAGAGGTAGGGTTCAGTGCGTCCTTGGGTCAGAACCTCTTAGCACATTGCACTCACTGACTCCAACCTGGGGTCCACGCAGACCTCCAGTCCAGTTAAAAATTGCCTGTAGTCACATAAGGTTTCAAAAAGAAAAAAAAAAAAACTTTAAGAAGGAAGAAAAGGGTTTCACCTGACATGGCCAGCGCTTTTGTGAAATCATAAATGTTTCCAAAAGCACAATTTTAAAGGGAGGGTGCAAATTTCTGTCCTCGCTTGGTCGAAGTCCTACCGGCAGTGAGATGCGGAACCTCGCATTCTCAAGACTGATCTGAGGTTTGCGGCTTCGCCGCTTCCGGGAGTGTGGAATTCTATCCTGACTGGGAACCGAGCAGGAGACCGCACATGAACGCTGCCTCCCTGGCTGCCGTCCGCCAGTAGAGAATAGCAGAACCGCTGGTGACAGACACAGCGGTTACCTGAATTCAGGCTAAGAAGCTCTGCATGCAGAAGAAAATTCTTGCTAATTCACTCAGATTGTTTTAACTGGTTAATAAAGCAACTGACACTCAACAAAACTACAATCACAGCAGGAGTCCTTGGCAATAAGAATGACAACTAAAGGTTTGTTGTTGTTAACTGCCTTTATTATTATCTTTGCTTAGAATTATTTTTAAAAAAAAGTAAAAGGAGAGAAAAAAAGACAATCATTTCATACCCAATGGTACATAAAGAATATCCCTTCCATTCTTCTCTGAAATTAGAGTGCAGATTCTCTTGATTCATCCTCATTAAGCCAGCACCAGCAACTGGAAGAGAGGCAAATTAGTTCTAAACATCCACACCCGGTTCTGGGTGGAGTATAAATAGTTAATCGTGACTCCCTTTATACAGCTGTAATTTTATCTGACCCTTGGATGTGATTTAAGATACTGATGGTTTGTATAGCCTTATTCTTATTCCTATCTTACATAGGATAAGTAAAAACAAAAAGTGTGAATGGGATAAATATATATATATATTCCATACCTATTTTCTGAGGTGAATAAAATATGTCCATGTTTCATTTTGACCCCCAAATTATGTATTTGTGGGTATCAGAAAATATAAATCCTTCAGTTATATATATAAATATAAATCCTTCAGTTATATATATATTTTTATATCTGAACACCTTACTCGTGGAGAGTGGCATTCCAATTGTTATTCTCAAGCCTGATCCTAATGTGGGCTAAACTGAGCATCACCTCCCTGGGAATAAGTTCCCAAACAAATCCATAGTTCAGGGAAAGCTGATCAAAGCCGCCTCTCCTTCCCAATCTTGGTTAGTTGGGGAGGGAAAAGTTTTCCCCCTTACCGTACATAATTTCCCAAAGAACCTACTTAAAACCCACTTATATCTGCCAGAAGTTGTTGGGAAATAAATAAATCCTAAATATGTAATGCTACTTGTCAATTGCAATTAAAGCCTATTTAGATATTTGAAACGTAGCTTGAGGACATGATATTTGTTTAGGAATCTGTATTTGGCATTGTTTGATGTGGAGTGTTTAAATTTTAATCAAAGCAGAGAAAGAAAGCAACAACACACAAAGCGCAGCTGTAAGAGCCCACCAGGCATTTTAGGTGGAAAAGCTGCATTTTGGGAGGTGTGTACAAGTCCATGTGGGTGGATGCCACAGACTCAAGTGGAACTTACTAAATCTTAGCATCCCTTTTATATTCAAAGACACTAAAATGTATTTGTGATGGCCAGGAGGTAATGGGAACTATACTTAATAAGAACTCATATTCTTTCTTCTCTCACCAGTAGAGGAGCTGACAACGGGATTCACACAACTGCTGTTTTTAAGGATAGATTTTTTGACCTACCAGAATATACAAAGGTCAAAATTGAATCCATTTTTGACGAGAGGGTCTAATCCCCCCTTTGAACACAAGAGGTCGCTCCTGTGATCAAATACGGGGGGGGCGGAAATATTGCTAATCACAGTTTGATGTGAGTTTGATGTATTCTATAAAAACATTACAAAATTTTTTTAGATATATTTGATGCGTTAAATGTGTGTATAGAAATCATTTAAACAAACAGGGGAATAATCTGTGATCGCACTTGAACTTCAAGGTGAAGTGAAACAATAATGCCTGCTATCCTAACTTTGATTTTAATGCAAAATGTATTAGCTACAGACACACAGAACTCCAGAGTACATCCATCATGGAACAACATAATTGGGTTCCCTCAAATTTCTCCCTTTGACAGAAGGTATCTAACAGCTTAGAAACTTAAGAAAATACTTGTTTACAGTAACAGTGTGGGCTGAAGAAAGGAAAACATCTTGTCTTCATCATTATGATAAAATTGCCTATTACTAACGGTTTACCTCCAAGCCACATGCCAGCTTTTCTATTTGGACTTGCTATCATCAGGAGCAATAATTCTTTAGAATAGCTTATGAGTTTAGGGAGTTAAAATACCACACTGTGTGTGTGGCTGGTTTGAAGGAGGATGGATAGTGAGGGTGCTTTCTGGATCTCAAATATAAGTCATCAGGCTTCTGGCAGCTTCCGTTGTTTAATTCCATGTTATAAAGGTGGCATGATGGAATATGATTGGTTAAAATTCTCTACTTCCTGGAGATATAGTACCTTTTTAAAAAATAGAGTCAGCTTGGTTATCTGTACAGGAAACATACCCGTATGCTGGGAAGATTTGCTTCGTGTTCTCATTACCAGCATCAGTTTTACAAAAGCAGCCTGACAAAAGGCTCCACGCATATAATACCAGCGAGACTAGAAACTATGACCCAAAACCAAACCCACCCCGCCCCCCCCGTCTGGTAAATGTATCAACCTACCTCTAACTTTCGATTTCACACACGCACTCTGATATAACTTATTGATACAATAAAAACAGAAGGGATGAGATCCATTTAGAAATTTTCCTTGAGAGAAAACAAAACAAATGCATGTTCTTGGCAAAGCCCCAGCCAGATCAGGAGGAAATTCAGCATCTTAGTCTCTCTGCGCTCTGGAGAAGCATATCCGTGTAAACCGAGCCACTGAGACCGGCTGAGGGCTCACGGCTGTTATCAAGGGCTAGATCTGGCGAATGATACAAAGAACGGAGTTTCCTAACACACCAGGTTTTCTCAAGGCAACCGAAATTAAACACCGAAATTAAACCTACTACTGCGTGCGTTTGCGGGCCTTTTTAGATAAAACTGGCAGTCACATTAGATAAGGAATAGCTATTCAGGAGCTTTTGGAGGAGTGCGGTGGGGGGAGTCATCGTGGCCTTCCTGTGACTCTTTTGGGGAGATGGTTAAGATACGACGGGAACATGTAAGAAATTATTAAAAACAGTTATTTACCGGCGAGTTGCAGCCAACACTCTTCTCTCTCCAGGTTGTTTCCCGAGAGAAAATGATTAGATAAACACACCCAGTGAAGGGAAATAGGTATTTCGCTGTTCTTCTGTTGGACCTCTCCCTAACTCACGCCCTTAGACTGACGCATTTTTAAAATCTCTAGAGAGACGTGGAGACTTGTCCTTACAATTATCAAACACCACCAGCTAACTGTACACGTTTGCTTAAAAACAAAGGGCAGGAAACCAGAAGAGAGAGGAACTGGACAGGCTATATTCACTTTGCAAACTTTAAACTACTGGCCGATCACTTTGCACTTAGGCTTCGGGTTAGTGCACTTCCTAATTCTAAACTGCAAAGCCGACCTCGCGGGTCGGAAGGAGAGAATAGTCCGCGGAGTCAGCTTGGTTTTACCTGTGCGCTTCCAACCTGATTTTCCGCTTAGGCACGAAGCGCCCCTTCCCCCCACCCCCCACGTTTCTGGAGATCTGAAGTCAGGGATAACGGGGTAGTGGGGTAGCAGCAGCGAACAATTCCTCTGGGTCTATTCATCCCATGACCGGTTCGTCTTCCCCTAGCCAGCTCCCAGCGCGCTACGCGCAGCCAGTTCGGGAACTCACCCGCCCCGGCAGCAAAGCCCGGCCAGGCCCGGAGCTGTGCGCCAAAGCGCGAAACCAAACGAGGCAAACGGCCTGTTCCAAGTCGCCCCTCTTCCTAAAGCCCGGGAAGGACCTCTTCATCAGGAAGACCTACCCACCAGCCACTCGCCACCGGCGGCGGAAAAGTGAGCCCAGCGCGCAACACGGCCAGCCGGACTGCGGGGACCCCAGGAGCGCAGGGCGGAGGAGCAGCGCGACAGGAGGCGAGGGCGCTGGCGGCACGGCCGAGAAGGAGCAAGGGAGGGGGCAGGAGGAGGAGGAGAAGGAAGCCAAAAGCCAGAGCGGCCGGGCCGCCCGAGCATCGGGGGAGAGCGGCCTGAGACCCGAGCAACTCGCCTCGGGAGCCCTAATCCTCTCCCGCGGGCTCGCTGAGCGGTCAGTGGCGCACGGCAGCAGCGAGGCTGAAATATGATAATCAGAACAGCTGCGCCGCACGCCCCGCAGCCAATGGGCGAGGCGCTCGCCTGACGTCCCCGCGCGCTGCGTCAGACCAATGGCGATGGAGCTGAGTTGGAGCAGAGAAGTTTGAGTAAGAGATAAGGAAGAGAGGTGCCCAAGCCGCTTCGAGTCAGCCGCCGCCGCAGCGCCTCCGCTCCGCCAGCTCCGCCGGCTTAAATTGGACTCCCCGATCCGCGAGGGCGCGGCGCAGCCGGGCAGCGGCTCTCTCAGCCTTGACAACCCTAGGGGCCACTGTTTCCCACTTAGCCACAGCTCCAGCATCCTCTCTGTGGGCTGGTCACCAACTGTACAACCACCATTTCACTGTGGACATTACTCCCTGTTACAGATATGGGAGACATGGGAGATCCACCAAAAAGTAAGAGGCGATTTTACCTTGTGGGGCTCGGTGTGCTGTTCTTGTGCGGGGGTCTCTCTCAGGCAAGGGTGCCAAGGGCTCTTCGGAGTTCGAGTCATTGCTTGGAGAGAGAGAGAGAGAGAGAGAGAGAGAGAGAGAGAGAGAGAAGGTGGCTTTTTCTTGTTGCCGCCACGCCTGCATGCTTGCTGTCGGTTCTGATCTTCGGGAAACTGATCGTACCTTGTGTTTGAATTCGCCTGCGTGCCCTCCAAAACCCTAGCCTTCTGGTGCTAAGCGGTGGTTTCCTCCTCGGGAATCCTGAGCTCTCCGAGAAGGTTATTCTGTTGCAATGGTCCGCCTGCAAGTACAATACCCGGAGATGTGAATTAGCATTAGACTTGCAAAAGAGAACGAGTGACAACTGTATTGATGTCTGCTCTTGCTAACAATTTCCAGTCCTATGTGCTATTTAAGAGCGTGCTTCATGGAAAATATAGACATCCCTGCGTTCACTTAACGCTTCTAGTCAAAACCTTTTCTTTGACTTGACTTATCCATAATCTTTCCCAATGATTATGGCAAAGAGGGAGGAGGGAGGAAAAAGAAATACAAAATGAACGGGTTTGATTGCGTGCTAGGCTTACAAATGTAGACTATTCGAATCTGCATTTTACATATATTCCACCTCCTTTTAAAAGTGAGTCAGGGTTTTGATGGCACACTCCAATTACCATCCCAAAGTGCAATACTCTTAAAAAAAAAAAAAAACTCGCAGAGTACGCCCTATAAGAGAACGACACTAAAAGTGTGTTTATCTCTGTAGGAAGTAAACGGTTAGTCAATCATGTATTTATTTTCATTTCAGAAAAACGTCTGATTTCCCTATGTGTTGGTTGCGGCAATCAAATTCACGATCAGTATATTCTGAGGGTTTCTCCGGATTTGGAATGGCATGCGGCATGTTTGAAATGTGCGGAGTGTAATCAGTATTTGGACGAGAGCTGTACGTGCTTTGTTAGAGATGGGAAAACCTACTGTAAAAGAGATTATATCAGGTACGCCATTAATACTGCTTCCTTAATTTTGTGAGATTTCCCTCTCTTTCCCCATTCTTTATTATTTTGTGTGGCTTTGTCCTTTGGTGAAGTTTGCCTTAATGGATTTCAGCGTGCAAAAGTTACCCTTGTAAGTGTAATATGTAAATTAACCTATGCTGTTCATTTTACTTTTTAGAGGGAAAAAAACCCCCGCAAAACTCGATAGTGGTTCCCATAAATTATGTGGCATTGAAGCTTGTATAATTGCTCTTGGAATTTGTGATGCTCAAATTATTTTCCTCTGTTACCCTCCCCCTTCCAAAACAAACAAACAAAAAAAATCAAGATGGAAAAGTTGGGGTTTCTAAACTTAAAAAAAAAAAAGGTTGGTTGGTTTTTATTGTATCATGCAATGTTTTTTCTTTTTTATTTATTTTAATTAAGTATTTTATTAGTAACTTCCAGATTCTTCGGAGATGTCAATGCAATAGGTGAAATAGTTTGACCTAAGCATATTTAGAGATGTACTTTGAAAGAGCAAATAGAGATATTGCCCTTTTACTTTTAGGGTAAGGACTCCTGCCTGGAAAATTTAAAAACCAACCCAAATATTCTCTGTAAAAAAGACCGGAAATTTAATCTTTTTAAATATTAACCCTTTGGTGACATCTGACTGTCTTCTTTCTTATCTTATCTGAGCTGATGAATTAGACAGAGCAGATCAAATTGCCCATCATCTGTCTATGAACAATTGGTATATTTAGATAATTGAACAGCTTCCTTTCTCACATTAAAATCTGGTAACTGATAAAATGAGCGAATTGCCCTTACTGTCAAGAATAAAACCACATAAGGAACTTTCTGAATTTTTTCTTTCAATTTATTCTGCGTCTAAACTTTATGCTTTGCCAATCTCAAATTTTCTGACTTGTGTATACATATGTCAGAAACTTCATTTTCTGCCTTAGGAAGGAAGTAGAATTTCCAAAGAAAATATTATTGTTTTAAGAACAAAACAGAAGAGATAACACCTTCGTTATTATGTCGATTCGTTATTATGTCGAATAATATCAAAATATTATATTTAAAAATAAGTTCTCCAGTGGCTGTTAACAAGTAATTAGCTCTGTAAGTCATAGAGTTTATGGAGCTTAGAACTTAACCTTAAAGTTTAGCTGTGATTTAAGTATGCAGTTACAATTTTTTCCTGCTCACTTAGTGTGCAGTATTTTTTCTTATTTTAAAACCACGAAGTGGAGAGTGTAATTTTAATAAAGCTGAACAGTGCAGAAAAAAAAGTTTATGAATACTTTGATGGTGGGGGAGGAGAATGGGAGGAAAGAGGGGAAGTGGGGAGCTAGAGGAAGGGGGAGGGATTTTCCAAATTGTTTGGTCACAGGCAAGGTAAAGTCCTCATCCTATGAAGTGGAAGATCTCACATAGAGTAGGCGGAGGGAGGGAAAACTTTTGAATCTACCTTCTAACCTCTGACAAATGAGCCATTTTCAATTGTTTACTTGATTGGTTTGTGAACTGGAGATTCTGGAGAGGGAGAGCTCACTTCTCAACCCCAGCAGTAGCTTTACTCCTGTGGAGATAGTGTTTTGCTCAATTGTATTCAGACCTGCTTGTGCCTAATTCTGGCTAAACGTTAGTGGAAGGAACCAATCGCTTTTACATTTTCTTCTCCACTCTTTCAACTGTGTGTGTGTATGCGCGTGCAAGTGTGTGTGTCCCTTTGAAATCCTGTAGTTGTAAAAGCAGAACAGAGAGACCGTTTAGATTTCCGAATGCCTTTCCCCCCTTGGGGGAGCGAGGCTCCCCCTCTTACCCCCCTTTGTGTAGGTCTTTTCCTCTCCTCCATTCTCTCTGTTTGTAGGAACGCTCCTGCTTTGGTTATTAGTGATAACGCGGAGAGGGGGCCAGGGCAGAGCCTCTAGATGAAACCTACAAGGATTGTCTCTTGGTAAAGAAAGGTCAGCAGTGAGGAAGACCTTAGGAGTGGGTCTTTTCATTTTTCTGTCTGGTCAGGGTTCTCAAACAAACTGAAATAAAGGTAGATGCTTCAGCAAATTGAAAAAGATGGAGGGAACCAAAGCAGATTTTTAAAATAATAATAAAAGGAGGAAGGGAGAGGAAACTTTCTGTTAACATTGCTGCCTGAGGAAAAGATCTTTAGCTGGGGAAAAGTGCAGTGGGCTTGTGCAGAAAGGGCTCTGGAAACCCTCAGAGGTTTCATTTTGTTCTTCTGCCTGTGCATTTGTGTGTTTTCAAACCGAGTGGGGTGACAATCTCATTCCATAACCTCATATTCTTTTGAAAGGAGGATTTGGGTTGCAGTTTTAGAGACGTTTCTAGCAGCAGAAATTGGGGGATAGGGAGGCAAAAATTTGGGGCCAGTGACTCCCGAGTCCCCCTGGACCCCTTCCTGCCAAGAGCGGCAAGGGTCACCCTGGACTGGTCGCTGGAGCAGCGGCCCAGGCTTCCAACACGTCAAACATTTTTCGATGGTTTGGACTGGGCGTTTTCAACTAAGAGGTACGGATCGAGACACAGAAGCTCATAGGAAAGGGAAATGGAGCGGGAAACGAGAGAAATCTAATCATTTCCACCCTCCCATTCCCAGCTTGTCTGCGAATGCTGATTTCAGTGTCTCAGGGCGTCGTGGCCGAGGTTGCCAGAGACCTTGGGTCGGGGGCAGCGCCCGCCTGAAGTGACCACCTCTCTCTGTGCTTCCCTCCCACCCCGGGCCCGGCCCCCGCGCAGGTTGTACGGGATCAAATGCGCCAAGTGCAGCATCGGCTTCAGCAAGAACGACTTCGTGATGCGCGCCCGCTCCAAGGTGTACCACATCGAGTGTTTCCGCTGCGTGGCCTGCAGCCGCCAGCTCATCCCCGGGGACGAGTTCGCGCTGCGGGAGGACGGGCTCTTCTGCCGCGCGGATCACGACGTGGTGGAGAGGGCCAGCCTGGGCGCCGGCGACCCGCTCAGCCCCCTGCACCCGGCGCGGCCGCTGCAAATGGCAGGTACTTCTGGGCGCGGAGGGAGGCCCTCCTCGGGGAGGCAGGCGCCAGGCGAGGCCAGCGCCACCCCTGCCAGCGCGCCAGCGGCCGCAGCAACCCTGGGACCCTTGCGGCGGTTGCTGCGGTCGGAGACGGAGGGTTCTGGGTGCGGTTTGCACCGCGCTTCACTCTTTCGCAGCAAGGTTCAATGCCCTCACTGTCTCCCTTGACTCCCCCCAGCACAGCTACCCGTCTGTGTGTCTAGATGTGGGTGCCCGTGAATGTACACCGCTTGGGCACACGTGTCTGCACACGCCCAAACAGTACTTCCAGTTCACTTTGGCCTCCAAAACGCGGCTTACTGAAAACGGGCTTCAGCTCCCCGCCAGGTATTCTCCCCGCAGCTGCCTAATTAAAGGGGTGGAGCTCTGGGCCCCTGGAGCTTCCTCCTTTAACCCAATGAAGGAAGCTTAGGTGGCCTCAAGTTATTTAGCCTCTCAATTCCTTTTCCCTTGCAAACTGCCCCCCCCCCACTCCAAAATACTTTAAAAATTTATTTGTATCCCTTTGTGAGAGAGTGGGCCTGAAAAGATACAGTTTTAATAATTGCAAGCCTTCACACGGAGCCGTAATTTAAAACTGTCCACAAGCTTATCTGCAGTAATTGCCTTTGAAAGGGAGCCTCCCTCTTTAAACCGTTCATTCTACTTGATTTGGTGAGAATTTCATCTTCGGCCCTGTTGCTGTGACACTAAATTGACCCCATAGGTGTTGACCTGACCCCCGGGGGTCCTGGAAAGTGCAAGATTTGTAACAAACAGATCCGAGGGCCCTTGCCCCAGGAAGGAGAGTAGAAATAGAGCAAGGTTGGCCAGGAGGGGGGCCACAGGTAAGAAGGCAGACAACGTTTCCAAACCTGCTTTCTGGTCTTGATAGATCTGCCCTGTGCATTTTTAAAGTGTCAATTCGCCCTGAGTTCTGGCTGTGAGAAAACTACAACTCTTCCTCCTCTGCTCTCTGGCAGCTCTAAGAATTCCGTCCTGGGGGATTTGTGACTTAGCTTGCAGGGGGGCAAAGCCAGAGGTGGCATATTCTGTTAGGTGCAACCTGTGCTCTGCTGTGGGAAGCACAGAAGAGGCCGAAGTATTGGGAGGGAGTCAGGAGCCAGAACACTCCCCAGCTGTCTTTTCTCTAGAGGCCAGGCAGCTCTAAAGAGTTTCGATTTTCCTTTTCTTGGGATCAGATCACATCAGGAACATCCAGGTAGATTTAGTAGATCCAGGTAGACTAAGAAAGATCAAAGCCTGGAGAGATGGCCGAAATCCCGAATTTCTTTATCCCCTTGATATAATTGTACCCTGGGGACTGAAGTTCAAGCTCTCTGTCAGAATCCTCCTCAGCCTTTGCGCTGCAGGCATCCCGCTGGGGTAGTGTCTCTGGCTGTCACTGGGGTTCTGCGTTTCTTTCCCTAGTACCGCCTGTGCGTTGGGGGTGGGGGGCTGTGTGGACTCGGTGTAACCTGGGCCCAATCCGGGTACCAGAAAAGGCGCATAGGGAGGAGAAACAAGGCAGAAGGATGCTGCCCTTGCTGTGAGCAGGGGGACAGGCCCTGAGACGTGCGCCCCTTTGCTGACTCCATGTTGACAGGAGCAGGGGCGAAGGCTGCTTTCCGGGCCCGGATTACTGAGCATTGACCTCTGAGATTAGAGAGCGAGATTTTATTCTCCCTTTCGCGCCCCTTACCCCAACCTCTGCCGCCCCTGCTTTGTCTGTCGAGGCTGCAAAGAGCTGCCCATTGTCCGGGAGCGGCGCGGGCGGGCGGCCCGGCCCGCTCACGGCACCCCTTGCCCCGCAGCCGAGCCCATCTCCGCCCGGCAGCCGGCCCTGCGGCCCCACGTCCACAAGCAGCCAGAGAAGACCACCCGCGTGCGGACTGTGTTGAACGAGAAGCAGCTGCACACCTTGCGGACCTGCTACGCCGCCAACCCCCGGCCCGACGCGCTCATGAAGGAGCAACTGGTGGAGATGACCGGCCTCAGTCCCCGCGTGATCCGGGTCTGGTTTCAGAACAAGCGGTGCAAGGACAAGAAGCGGAGCATCATGATGAAGCAGCTCCAGCAGCAGCAACCCAATGACAAAACTGTGAGTGGCCCTGGGGCCCGGGCAGGGGACGAGAGGGGAAGCCGAGGAGGCGTGCGTGCCGGCTGCCCAGGTGGGCCGGCGCCGTTTCCCTCCGGCTCCGGAGCAGGACCCGGCACTGGCGGCCCCTCCCCCCGACCCCTGCCCCGGGGAGAGGCCCCCCACCGGTGCCCGGCCCAGCGCCCACACCGCGGCCCGCGCTGCTCCGGGAGGCCCCAGCCCGCGGGGGTGGGCTCGTGCCCTTCAGCCTTCAGCCCCCCATCCCGGATCCGGAAGGGCCGTCTCCCCTTCTGTGGGCAGTGAGGCCTGGCGCTGGTTTTGCCAAAGTTCCGGTCATCAGTTCCTCAGGCAGCCGAGAGGAGGAAGGGACAACTCCTTGGCTTCCTTTTTAATCCAGGGTCATCCCGGTGTCCCCCCTGCGCAGCCTGCAGCAGAGCCCCCAGGTGGGCGAAGTGCCCCAAGGTGACCCGTGAAAACAGGGCACCTTCTGCTCCAGGTCAAGCCCAGGTCTCCAGAGATGTCAGGCCCCTGGCACTATTACCCACAATCATCCCTGGCCCAGAGCGGCACCCAACTGGCAGGCCTCCTGGTTAAGTTAAACTAAAGAGTTTCTTTCTTCCCCCCACCAACCAGCAATTTTTTTTTTTTTTTTTTTTTTTTTTTTGCTTTTTACGGCTTAGGCCCTATTTTTAAATGCCATAAAACGTGCTGTCATTAAATTTGACAGACTGGCCAAGCCTGGGCCAGGGCATTTTCTAAGTTGGTTAGTGCATAATAGCACAATAGTGGCCTGACCCAAGTGCTTGGGAGTCGGGGTTGGCTCCCAGAGAATTGCCTGCAGAAAATCTACCCCCAGATCTGACTAACAAACTGCCCAGAAAATCATCATGTCTAGAGGCTGAAGGGAGGCCTATCCTGCCTCAGCTTTCCACTGAGATGCTATGGCCTGGAAAGGCAGACGGGCGGAATTGGGATTAACAGTGAATTTAAAGGGAAAGAAGAAAGTTGAAACAGAATTTCACTTAATAAGGTCCAAGCAGACCTAATAGTCCAGCCCACAGAAACAGAAGAACAAAACGTAATAACACAAAACTGAACCCTGGCTAATATCCATACGCGCAGCAGATTAACTGAGTCAATAAAGGCCACTATATAGATAAGATAATACCAGGGTATATTTGCTTAGCCTGCACAGACAATGGAGGGAGGGAGTTTGCTCATTAACATGTTGGGCTTGGGGGGGGACCTATTCACAGAATATCCAGGGGATGACAGGAACTCCCATGGTGGCTGCCAGTCCAGAGAGACACGACGGTGGCTTACAGGCAAACCCAGTGGAGGTGCAAAGTTACCAGCCGCCTTGGAAAGTACTGAGTGACTTCGCCTTGCAGAGTGACATAGATCAGCCGGCTTTTCAGCAACTGGTAAGTGTCAGCTCCCAGAGTGGGGAGGCTGAATCGCCAAAGAAAGGAGATTCTGGTTAAACTGTCACACAAGGAAGATTCTGGGGGGTTAGCGAGGAAGGTGCTCCCCGACCCCAGGCTTGGGGAGAGACGAAGGGGGTGTGTTGGAGAGAGGAGGGAAGCACTCAAGGAAAACAAACCTCTTGTCAGTCTTTTCTGTGAGAGTTCATAGTTTGACCATATAAGTTGAATTTTCTATCAGTCAGGCCTGTTCTGAGGGATTAACTTCAAGGTGCCTAACTAAATAGACACGCGTGGGAAGGTATCCTGGGTTGCAGAATCATACATCTTCGACTTGTAGCGTCAGAAGGGACATTAGAGATCACCTTGGCATTTTGATCAGCAGCCAGTAAATGCACTCCCTTCTCAGCTCCTAGAGCATGGTATAGTTAAGGACCTAAATCAAGGTGATTGTAATAATAATCAATGTTGTAATACATAATCAACGTTATTATCAATGGTCAGCAGGCACCTATCTGTGCTCTTCAAATATATCAATAAAAAGTTCAGTTATTCAAAGATATGATTGATACTTTTTGTGACTATATCTCTTTCTGGGACTATATCTTAATCTAAAATGTAAGAGTGCTTAAACATTTTTTTAGTATGTAAGTTCAAATATCCTACACAGTCACATACTGTGGGGCATGTATAGTAAAAGGAACCTGAGTTCTACCAATCAGAGAGATAATAATGTGAAAACCGGTTTCCGTGTTAATATTTCTACACATCCAGAGAAGAGAAAACTCAATTCACCTTTCACCTAGGTGAAGATAACTAAGATTATTAAGTATATATCTTTTGTGAGATGATATATGTACACATACGGTTTTTTTTCTTAAGTAATAAACAGCCCTGTAGGATCTTGTTCTATAAAACAAGATCCATCCGAAAAACTTGTTCCTTTCTTTGAAAATAAAGCTTGAATTGAGGTTAACTTTTTCCCCTCACATTTACCTGGAGGGCATTTTCTTTCTTTGTGGCAACAGTTGGGTAATGGGCCACAGGCAGGGGTTAAAAGGGCTTGGCCCAGGTGTCTGTTTGAAAGTGGGCCTGTCTAGAGGAGGCAGATTTGAGAAGTCCCTTGGCTTCACAGTGGGAAAGTTCAATAAGATAGCAAGGAAGGTAGACCCCGGAATTAGGAAAAAGAAATTATTTTTAATGTCAGGCTAATCTTACCAGTTATTTGGATCATAGAAGGCAGGTAAGGGGAGGGTTAGGGCAGCCGAATGTTTGCACCTCCTGAAACTTTAGTGTCAGCTGAGAGCAGTGGAAGGGAAGCCGAGGATGGGGAGGTGTTGGGAGCAGAGTGGAGAAGAAGGCTTACAACAGCAACACAATACTTTCGGCTTAAGAGAAGGAGCCAGATATTTATAATGTGGATGACGTTATAATATATGGGTCTCCTCTCGGAAGGAAGAGCCTGATTGAAAGAGAGAAAGAGGCCAAAAGGCAGCAGGACCAACAACAAGGAAGAAAGGCCACGCTGTGAACCCTCTGAGGAGTTAATCACTGTTCTGTGGAGCCTCCTCTGAATCTCCCGTCACACGATCTGAGCGGCGTGTTATGGATTTTCCAACTCAAGAAGAGAGGCTTTGACGCCTAGAGACTGAGAACTCGCCTGCTCCCAGGGCAACACGTAGCCAGCAGGATAATTTTATTTCGAGCATGCATGGTAGAGTTGCGATGCCATTTTACAGTGGGAAACACATTTGTTCTTAAATAATTTAATGCAACATAATGTTGGGAATTCAGTTTCAGTTAAAACAGAGATCTCTTGGAAGATGGGAAAGCGAGAGGATTTCTTCCCAAGTTCTTTTCCTTGTAGGCTTTCTTTAAGCCTGTTAAAATTCAATTATATGTGCGGATATCTCTATCTATATATCTGTCTCTGCACACAGACACACACACAGACACACACACACACACACACACACAGGACAAGTTTATAATCCTTTTGTGAATACGATCACAGCCTCCTTTATTCATTTCTTAACCTTCTATGCAGGTCAATTTTTCAGAAGGAGGACCGGGCTCTAATTCCACTGGCAGTGAAGTGGCGTCGATGTCCTCTCAGCTCCCAGATACACCTAACAGCATGGTAGCCAGTCCAATTGAGGCATGAGGAACATTCATTCAGATGTATTTTTTTCCCTGTTGGAGAAAGTGGGAAATTATAATGTTGAACTCCGAAACAAAAGTATTTAACGACCCAGTCAATAAAAACTGAATCAAGAAATGAATGCTCCATGAAACGCACGAAGTCTGTTTTAATGACAAGGTGATATGGTAGCAACACTGTGAAGACAATCATGGGATTTTACTAGAATTAAAACAACAAACAAAACCCAAACCCAACATAATGCTATCCAATGACCTTAGGAGTACTGAAGAAAAAAAAAAGACGTTTTTAAAACGTAGAGGATTTATATTCAAGGATCTCAAAAAAAGCATTTTCATTTCACTGCACATCTAGAGAAAAGCAGAAATAGAGATTTTCTAGTCCATCTTATTCTGAATGGTGCTGTTTCTATATTGGTCATTGCCTTGCCAAACAGGAGCTCCAGCAAATGAGCAGAAAGAGAAACTGGCCTCTTTGGCTGAAAGAGTCCTTTCAGGAAGGTGGAGCTGCGTTGGTTTGCGATGTTTTTAGTTGACTTGAACAAGGGGTTAATTGAAATCCTGGGTCTCTAGCATGTCCTGTAGCTGATTTCTTTTTTCCTTTTGCCCCTCCCCCTCTTTTTTTTTGAGATCCATCCTCTATCAAGAAGTCTGAAGCGACTTTAAAGGTTTTTGAATTCAGATTTAAAAACCAACTTATAAAGCATTGCAACAAGGTTACCTCTATTTTGCCACAAGCGTCTCGGGATTGTGTTTGACTTGTGTCTGTCCAAGAACTTTTCCCCCAAAGATGTGTATAGTTATTGGTTAAAATGACTGTTTTCGCTCTCTCTGGAAATAAAGAGGAAAAAAAGGAAACTTTTTTTTTGTTTGCTCTTGCATTGCAAAAATTATAAAGTAATTTATTATTTATTGTCAGAAGACTTGCCACTTTTCATGTCATTTGACATTATGTTTTGTTTGCTGAAGTAAAAAAAAAAAAAGATAAAGGTTGTACCGTGGTCTTTGAATTATATGTCTAATTCTTTGTGTTTTGTCTTTTTTCTTAAATATTATGTGAAATCAAAGCGCCATATGTAGAATTATATCTTCAGGACTATTTCACCAATAAATGTTTGGCATAGATAAATAAATAAACACAATGATCCAGGGTCCCTCTTTTATATGTTTACAAGTAAGTCATTAAAATGTCTGAAATTAAAGACTGCATGTGAATCGGGGTAAACTGACATATAATAGGTGTGATATTTTATTGCAGATAGTTAAGGTGGAACTTGCAAGTTTGCATTTCAATCGTTGGATCAAAACTGGTTGGAAGCCTTTTGCTCTCAGCTGTGATAATATTACTGGTTTTTTGACAATGAGATGCTTTCCTCTGTCCTGTTTCCCACCTTTCTTTCCTCCTGTCTCTTTTCCTGCCCCACCCTCCATCCCACTCCACCCCACCCAAAATAGGAAGAGGGTCCTGCTCAAAATGGATTTTGATCCTGAGTCACTATGTTTATCTCCTTAGAGTGCTTTATACCAAAGTCTTCTGCTTAGGATCGTTGAAATGACCCATATTTCAAGTATAAGCTCTCGCTAAAAGAGAGGCTTTCTGCCTAGCCAGTGAAGTATGACCATTATTTACCAGTGGCGGCTGTCAGCCGTTTGAGAAATGCTGCTTTATTTGCGCAGGAAGACCAGACGGAGAGAGGGGAGTTTTCTCACCAGTTCCCAGGCCAGTCAGTGGGTGTCTTTTCTTGCCTCTCCTTCCCCACCGTCTCCAACTTGTTTCCTACCCCCCTCCCCTTCTCTCTTTCTCCCTTAACTCAGACCCCCAAAACCTTACGAGGGTGATTGGTTAGGGTGGAGGGGCGCGGCGAGGACTACGTGGGGAACCGCCTTCTAGGGGCAGGAATCCGGGTTGCGTGCGGTCGGAGTTTCGTGGACGTGAGCTCTTAACACCTTGCCCGCTGGCATTTAGCAGCGGCTCCTGGGCCAGAACCAGAACCCAGGGAAGGAGAAATGGCCCTGTTCGAAATCAGGCTTCTCGGTTCGTTTGTGGGTGTAGAGTAAGGATTTGGGGCTCCACCCTGTCTCCTCCCCTCCCCCTCCCCCATGATACTTTGGCTCTCTACAGACTGAATGCATTTGTACGCGCCAGTGTAATGCCTTTTTAAACATCTGACAACTCGTAATAAATACGAAAGCTAACGTACCCTAATCGTGTGTCTCGTGGCGTGCGCCCCTTAGGACCCCTGACGGCGAGCGAGGTGGAGGCCGGGCTGGAGCCCCGGGAGCCCCGCGTCTCCCCAGCTCTCAAGTCGCTTTCACCCTCTCCAAACCTGCCGCAAGTCGGGAAAGAGCCTCAATTAGGCTTTTGTTTGGCTTTGTCCTACATAAGGGGTTAATTACAGGCTCTAACGTGGTGGGGCCAGAGAGAAAACAAACTTTGCATTGAAAATGTTACAGTGCATTAGGCATGCCCGTTGATTACTTTGATTGTTGTGTCTAATTCTTGACAGAGGGGTAATAATTTGGCCGCAGTAATAATGGCTTGTAGTCATCTGTTGAGAAAAGCAGGAGTTATGTCTTCTCTCACACGGATCTTCTCCAAGAAAGGCCTTTTTTCTTTTTTTTCTTCTTCTCCTTCTCCTTCTTCTTTTTCTTTCCTGTCCCGTCTCTCTCCTCTAATCTCTTGCACCAGACTTGACTTTTTCAGATTCCGATTCACTGTTTCTATTCGCCTGTCTTTGATTTGCCTTTTTGCTCACCGTCATACCTGAGGCGACTAACTAATAAGTGCAAGGATGGCAGGTACAACATGGATGTCGGTATCAGGAGTGCGGAGTTACGGATAGCCCAAGCCCTGGTTTGAAAACCATTAAGTTCCCTTTCCCAGCCATAGCCTTTAGTAGACACTTTTGAAAACATTAGGACTTGGATAAAAACTTTATTTAGGGTTTGAATGCAATAGAGGTACTTAAGTGAGGCACACATCTTTGTGGTGGTTTTTCATCCTGACATTTATTTCTAAGATTAGGTTTGTGTGTGGGGAGATAATGTTTTACATATATAGATGTCAGTCTGTTCTGAAGTCCACAGCTCGAATTTAAGTACAGTAATTTGGGAGGGAAGTGTTGAATGATTTGGGTTCACTTGCTAGATTCAAGATATATGTTGCCTGATGGCTGAGAATGGATTGATGGGTCGATAGCATTCCAGTTCTTGTATTATTCATATGAAAGGTGTGTTCCCTTCTAGACTCCTCAGCATGTGCTCTAAAATGTGTAGCTGAAATGTCTTCTTGTTTGCAAACCATCTTTTGCACATACTCTCCTTTTCCCTGCACACCTCTGGAGATCGAATTTTGAGCGGTGCTCTTCTAATGAAATTCCTCCTGTTTGCCATTATCTTTGATCCTCCCTCCCCTTATTACTCTGAATTCTTCCTTCTGGACATTATGACTCATTTCCTCCAGCTCTGCAAGCTAAAATTTAATGCAACTAAAAACATCCAGGACGCTGTCCTTAAATCAGGGAATCTATATCAACATCTATACTCCTAAAAAGACAGGATTTTTTTCTCCTTATTGTTCAGAGCAATAACATCCTCTGTGTCAGTTTACTGTCGCTGTCCTTTCCTTTCATCAAATGGACCTGGCTTTTCTTACCATTAAAATTTTTTTAAAAAAGGTCCTTTCTAAGTTAGAATCATATTCGAAGAGATTTTTTTTTCTTCATTGAAATAACATTTCTGGTTATTTGAGATTCTGCGTGGGTGTGTCTACCCACTTCCCAATTCACAACGTTTTTGGAATCCAAGATTAAATAGATGATTTTGTGTTGCTCTGCTGCTCTTCACCCTGATCAAGTTGTTAAACCTATCTATTGACCCCCTTTTTGGTCTATCTTATCCTTTTGGCTAAAAGCCAGAAAGACACTGTGCTTTTGAGGTACCTCAAAGTACTTGGCATTTTTCTAGCACCTTGAATTTTTAAGCCATAAGATCGATCTCATTGAAATATCTCTTATAAGCCCCCTGTGGATTTACTTAGCCTTTTCCTTTTTCTTCAAAAAGAAGAAAAAAAAAAAAAGTAAAAACTAGGTCCAAACCACCAGAAGAACTAAGTTTGGATGGAACCCAGCCAGTTTGAGTTTAATCTCACCTCTAATACAAGTAAACTAAGCAGAAAGTACTTGTTTTCTTATCTGTAAAGTTCAGTTTAGTCAACTTTTGTAAAGGAGATTTATAATCCAAATTATGCTTGGGTTCTATTCATTAAGGACTATTTACTTCCTCGCTGCTAATCAACAATTAAAGATTATGTCACAACAAGACAAGTCAAATTTTCTTTGGGGGCGCTGGGAGAAAGGGGGAGGGGATTATTTTTGTGCCCTTATTTTAAAAGCGTTACTTTCAAAAAATGGCTGCAAATCTTGAATTCTCATTAATTATTTAAAATAAAAACAATTAACTTGTACAGTGTGAGTGGGTATTTTTAAACTAAAGTGTAAGTAGTTAATTCAGGGTGCTGGCAGCCGATTCTGTTTACTGATCTTTTCTGATTGTTGTTTTCTTGATAACCGAGCAAGCCACTGAATGGCTGTTTGAGCCCAGGCGCCACAAACATAAACTTCACAGCTTACAATGTCCCAAGTCGTGATGGAGGATCTCTCCACACCTCCCGGAGACTTCTGAAGTGTAGACAGAGAAGTTGGTTCTCTGGGAGCGAAGGAGGGGGAGGGGCAGGAGGGAAGGCTGCTGAGTGTTTGCTGTGAGCATTGTTACTATCACATACTTTAATTTTTATGGCGCTTAAGCTGTTGGCTCCGAGAAGCCAGTTTCTATGCCTTGGAGAAGCCAGCCTCTCCCGGAGCCGCACTTAAAGAGTACTTCATTCTTTTTAGTTTTTTTAACATTTATTTTGCAAATCTTTCTGCTTAATTATGCCTCTGAAAAAGGGCTCAGCAATGATAAGCAAAGCGTTCTAAAAAGAAAACCATTTTTTTTCTCCAAAAGAAGACGCCTAAGACTAGGGGGGAAAGTTGGGGGGTAAGATTGCTTTTCACCAGATGGGAAGAAAGGCACCTTAACCTGAGCTTTACGAGAGCCCTACGGGGAGACTCCGCTCAGCCCTCTCCACGCCTAGGACCCTCTTTCCCTTCCACTGAGCAAAAGTTCGTGCTCATTTCAGGGTGATGTTATTTGTGGACTTGATTGGGTTGGCAACTAATTTTTCCGGTCTTCCTAGTGGTCTCCCCTCTGAAGTGTTTCCCATGTCCAGCGGGCAGGGCAGAGCCGGGCTGCACTCGGGTTTGGGGTGGGTGGGTGCTAGGAATGGGGGACCCGACAGCGGTCTAACCAGCCCCATGACTCCCGCAGGCAAGTCAGCCCTTGATCCCTTAAAGCAGGGACAATCGTGGTCCGGGAGAGGAAAAAAGGGTGTTGCTGGGCCCTTCTCTTTCAGGGGTTGATCAGGTTGGCAGATCTGGAGGGCTAATCCAAACAAGGCGCTTGACTTGTGAGGTCGCGAGTCTAGACAGAGCTGGTGGCTCGGCGGCTCCTTATCTTTCCCTGGAATCAGCCGAAGAGGCGCTCCCCGGCCCACTGCGCTCGGCTCGCCCCGGCCGGAGCCACAGCGCGGCGCAGACGGCACAACAAACACGGCACCTGAGGCTTTACAGCTCGCTTTATTGTTTAATGGAGAGGGCCGCAAAGCAGTCATTTGTTTTCTCGGCCCCGATCCGGGCCGTTCTGCGTGGCGGCGGGCCTCGGACACCGGGTGGGACGCGCGCCAGCGCAGCCGTCCGCTCGGTCCCCGCGGGCCACCGCGCGCGGCCATCCGGTCCCATGCCGCCCCCGCGCAGCCCCTGGCCAGGGCTCGCCGGAGACCCCAGCGCGGCGCGCATCTTTATCCGCGCCTCGGAGGCCTAGGGGGTGGCGGGCTGTAGGAGAAAGCTCGGCGCGAGGTGTCCTAGACTAATCCGGTATCTCCTCTTGCTGCCTGGAAATGACAGGTCTGCGCTATAACCACTTACGGTCTGCGGGGTCAGTGGGCTCTGACTCAAGGGCAATCAGTAAAAACATTTAGTTCAGTAATAAGCTTCTCCCCCCTTCGCCCCACACCGTTTACCGAGAAAGATGCGTCACCATCTTAGAGTGTCCCTGAGCGGCGGAGCGCCCTTTCTTTCCCAGCAAGCACAAGGTGTGGCGTGACTTTCTTTTCGTGACCAGTTCACTGGGCAAACCGTGGAAGCCTGCCTTGATCCTCCATCTGGCTTCCACCACAGAGAGGCTGGCACTACCATCCACTTGGGAGCGAGGGGACCATTGGGACAGAGCTTGCAGTGCCCTTTTTGGAATGACGAATAACCCAGCTTGGGGATTTATAACCAAGGATTTTGTGGCTTGCATTTCAAATTAATTGAGTAGCATTCAGTTAATTATAATTTTGGTCCTTCCCTGTGGGGTTTGTCTCTTGTTTCAAAAAGAAGGGAGAGTTTCTAGTTACATCTTGTTACTCACTATTCTTCTAGTTTGCAAACAACGTATGTGTGTATGTGTGTGTGTCTTTGGCATGGAACAGATAATACTGCCTCTGTTTGAAAACTAACCATCAATGGAGGTCAGAAAATTTGGTTATTTGCTTCATGTGATGGTAATACAGACAACACCATCTCCCAGCTTTGGAGGTATGCGAATTCACATCGTGTTCTTCCTTGCCTGGTCCCAGTCTCACAAATATGTCAAATGAAAAAAGACAAAACCCAAGTTTCGTGAAATCGAAGAATTTCTGTAGGGAGCTTAGTTTTTTTTTTCTTTCTCCAGAAAATAATCCTTAACTGTAACTCAGGCATTGACTTTCCTTTTTCTCATGGGTAAGAGTTGCTGTTTATTTTGACCTGTCACAAATACAATGTGTTGTTTGAAACTTGTTAAACTTAGCAGGTATATGGAGATAATACTAGACAGGCCACTGAATATGATAAGGTAAAATACGGTGGGAATGAACTTTTAGGGGCTATGAAGGATTTTACTTTTTCCCAATAGCTTTTTAATTAATTTCTTCAAAATGTTACATCTATTTTTTTTTCACAGTTCTGTAATATCATACAGTAAAGAATTGTTCAGAGCACAGTAAAGACATGACTGGCAAAGTGCTACTTGTGCAGATTCTGGTCTGCAGTTATTTTGATAATTTAGATTACTTATAGTCTCAATTAGTTTTAAATAAGTTTTCTTTACCATTAATAAAAACTGCCCACACTTAGTTAAGATCATGTTTTGCCTTAACATTTTCAATAATTACTTATTAGATCAAATATTACTTTGTTTTTATTATATACAGGAGGTTTACTTTAAAAATAGGTTTAGCAAAGGAAAAAGAATATCTGACTTCGGGGGAGAACTAGCAGGAAATAGAAAAAAAAAGTTTTATTTGGGAAGAGAGCGTATATACTTTGAAACAGTATATTTTAAGCAATAAAGGGGAAAGTGCTTGTGGGCTAAATAGTTAAAATCTCATTTTAAACTCACAAACTATAAATAATAGTTATTTAAAGTTTTGTCCAAGAGTTTTTGTTGTGGGATATAAGTTCTCAAGAAGAAATACTTGAAATAAAAATAGTCTGGCAACCTAAATAACATTTACGATTTAATTCATGAAACAAAATGAGTGATTTTATTTATAAAATACAGTCATTTTCTTCCACTAACAATGAATGCTGATGTCTAAAACGATTAAGTGTGAAAAATACATTATTGTCAGTTTCTGGAGAATGAAACTGATTATCAGTTTCTGGAGAATAAAAATGCTGAATAAATTCTGAAATCATTTACTTCCTTCAGTAATGTATGGAAATATTTTAGAGATCACTACTTAGAATTTCATTTTTGTATCAAAGTACATTTCATATTTTTAAGACTATGCTATATCCTTGAAGTCTTTACAGCTTCAGAGATACTAGGCACTGTGGCATTTTATGCATGGCCAAATTTCTCCCTGTTTACCAGAATTCTAACACTTGGATGAAGGATTGTATATCACCAATAGAAATTCACCTTTTAGTTCTATTATCCCATCAATGGATTCATAAGTCTCATTAACGTTAATGGAAAATGTCCTTATGTGTCATTTGCAAAACAGGGCTTGGAGGTATTTCACCCATCAATGTCTTTATAGCAGGTATGTCAAGGCCAAAACGACCTAAGAAATAATTTCAGTCACACCTAGGCCTAGATAATATATTAGTCTCACAGGTGAAAATCAGCTTATGAAATGGTAGGATTAGAATTGACTTTAAAAACAGATGCATTAATTTTTTTAAAAAAGGCCTAAAAATATTTTCCCTGACCTTTTAGAATTTTAGGAGTAACACTTATTTGTTAACTGACTGTTCAGAAATATTCCTGCCAGGCCAGGCAAATAATACAGCTTCTCTACCATTGAGATCTAGGACCAAAGCTGGTGATATACTGCTTACTCACCATATAGGAACTTGTTTCTAATGAATTAACTACCGGAATTGAGTAATGCTTTGTTTATTTGTTTTCATTTTGTAGTGGTGATGGACTCTATGAAATCATTCTTGTGGATAAATGTGTGCATTTGTAACGTGTATTATGGCAGCCTTTGGCCATGGCATAGTTTTCTCGAGGGCCAGGCTAAGTGGCTGGTATTAGAATTGAATCTGTAACATTACAGAATTGAGTGATGGTCCAAGAATATAAATGATGAATGTTGTTCATCATGAATGTTGTTCATCATGAATGTTGTTCATCATGAATGTTGTTTTGGTTATTCAAGTTAAAATCTTCTAGAACCACTATATAGACTAAGAATATTTTAAATCGTCTTTATAGGGAATATCAGGGAAGGAGGCAGTTTCTCCTAAAGCAAGAGACGCATAGTGGTTGCTTCTGCCATGACATGACACTTTTCTATCCGTAAAGCACTTTACAGTCATTAGTTATGCATGAGAGCCGCCCTGAGCCTGTTTTTCTAATGACCTCTCTACCTGTTTCTCAGCACAATTCTCAATTCCCTTGTCTTTCCCTCATATGTGTAAGGGCAGAACATCAAAGAAGCAATACTTTGTCCTTGATGGCTTCAGTGAGGACTAAATTAGATCAGAGAATGGAAACCATTCTATAAACATCTTCATTGAGGTCCACTCTCCTTACTTCCAGGAATTGAGGGGAGATGCTGAATGGTGAAGTGGGTGTGTGAAATTGACTAGCAAAACTGTAATTTATCTCCTTAAATAAGTGACTCTCAAACTTTTTGATTTCAGGACCCCTTTAAACTCTTCAGAATTATTGAGGATCTCAAAAAGTTTTGGTTTATGCGAGCTATATTTGTCAGTGTTTACTATATAAATTTTAAATGATGATTTTGAAATATTTATTATTTATTTAAAATAATGTGTCATATAATCACATAAATTACTTTTTAATGAAAAATAAGTATAGACTACAAAGCAAAAAATCTAGTAAGAAGAGTGATATAGTTTTCTTTTTTAAAATCTTTTAATATTTTAAACTTTTTATTTTATATTGGAGTATATAGATGATTAACAATGTTTTGGTAGTTTCAGGTGCACAGCAAAGCAACCCAGCCATACATATACATGTATCCAATGGTCTCCCCCAAACTCCCCTCCCATCGAGGCTGCCCCATAACATTGAGCAGAGTTCCCTGTGCTCTACAGTAGGTCCTTGTTGGATATCCATTTTAAATATAGTGGTGTGTACAACTCCATAACTATCCTGTCCCCCCACCCTTCCTCCCTGGTAACCATAAGTTCTGTTCTCTAAGAAGAGAGTGGTATAGTTTTCTATCTTTGCAAATCTTTTAGATATCTGGCTTAACAGAAGACAGCTTAATCCTCATAGCTGCTTCCTCATTCAAACTGTGGTCATATCACACATCCTGTAGCCTCTGGAAAAGTCCATGTCCTCCCATGAGAGAATGAAAGTAATAAGGTAAAAAAATGTCTTAGCATTACTATGAAAGGAGTTTTGACCTCACAGACCCCCTGAAAAGGTTTCAGAGACACCTCCTCAGAGGTCCCCAGATCACACAGTGAGAATCTTTGCCTTAAAAATGGGCTTTTACAAAAGGATTATAGAGAAACTATTGCTTGAGGGAATTTAATTGCTTAGGTTAATGTTCTAGTGATAACAGGTTTGTTTTTAAGGCAAATTCTCGTTGCAGTTTTATTTTGTGACTTTCCAATTCCGTCATCAAACACTGACCTGAAAGTCACCTATATCCAGGGCCTTGAAGAAAAAAAATATTGTGATGTTACATAACTGAAAATTTAAGACTCCTTTCTAAAAAAACTTTAGGAGAAACAGATCCATGAATGTGGACTAGAGTATGTAATATGTGCGGGACTCATTTATTTTATGTTTTTATCTTTTAGAATCTTTTTCTCCTTTACCCTAGTAAAGTTGGAAGATGGTGAGCACTGAAATCCATGAGGAATAATTCTGACCTGACATATGTGGGAATTTCTGGCTGCAGTATTTTGAGACAGCAAATTAAAAATGACAGTGATAATTTGGAAAAGTCATTTGGATTTCGGAATGAGATAAGCTTGTGAGATGAAAGACTAAAGGCTAGAAAAACAGCAAGTCAAGGATCATAGTGGTTCAGGCAAGGGAAGGACTTCTTTAGATTTGGCAGGAAGAGAATGGAAGGAGTTGGTCTGAAAAATATTCTGAGAAATTGACTGATGTGGAGGAGAAGGGCAGTTGTCTCATCAGAATCTGTTTTTCCCTTTTTGCCTAAGCTATTGTATAATAGGCTTATATCCCAGCTTCCCTTGCAGGTGTGTGTGGGGTACACATGATCACATCCTTGCCAATGGAATCTAAGCAGAAATAATGTAGGTTATTCTGGGCTTGGGGATGTGCTTCATTCATGTTCTCTTTTTCCTTCTAACTGGCTGGAACCCAGGAGAGTCCAGTGTTAATAGGACAGATGAGGAAAGTGCCCTACGGGAATGGTGGATCAACATGGTGGAAATAACTAACGTTCTAAATAATTTCACGGAATGGAGCTGCCCAGCTGCCCAGTGGAGCCTGAAACAGTTCAAACTATAAGTGAGAAGTAATTTTTTAAATCTTCGTTAAGCCACTGAATTATTATTATTATTATTATTATTATTATTATTATTATTATTATTATTATTTTTGCGGTACCCGGGCCTCTCACTGTTGTGGCCTCTCGCGTTGCGGAGCACAGGCTCCGGACGCGCAGGCTCAGCGGCCATGGCTCACGGGCCCAGCTGCTCCGCGGCATGTGGGATCTTCCCGGACTGGGACACGAACCCATGTCCCCCGCATCGGCAGGTGGACTCTCAACCACTGCACCACCAGGGAAGCCCCAAGCCACTGAATTATTGTTAGGTCTATTTATTACATCAGCCTAGCCTTAGGCTGGTAATTAGCCTTATTATCCTAATACAACAGGATATAGACTAGAGCATTGAGGTAGTAAGAAATCAAGGATGATTCTAAGGTTCTGAATCTGAATGACAGATTCTGAATGAATCATGCATTTATTTACTTAATCACTCACTCATCCATTAACCCATTCTAATATTTATCTTGTGGTTACTTCATGCTATGTACTATTTTATGTGTTGGCTATATAGCAGTAAACATGAAGCTTTCATGAAGCTTATATTTTTGTGATGCATTCAGATGACGTACAATAAATGCACATTACAGTGAAAGCAATAACAAATGCTATGAAGAAAAATCAAGCAGATTAAAAAAAGGGGGACAGAATTTGAAGTAGGGTGATCAAGTACAGCTTCTCAGAAGCAGTGACTTTTGAAGAGATGGTGAGCACTTGAAAAAGTGAAAATGAGATAATATATGTACTGTATCAATTCTATATTGAAACTGTATATTTGAGTTTTAACATGTCCTTGATGTACGGAAAGAAATGGATCAATGTTAGAGAGGTATCTGTAAATTATTAACTTACACAACTTAGTGAAAACAAAAGAATCTCTGTAGAATTTAAAAAAAAGCAGGAAGACACAAGGAAAACAGTAATTCATCAAAGATATGTTTAGAAGAAAAGTGACTGGAAAGGTATAAGGAAAAAAGAAAGACAAAGAAATGTGAGAAATAAGTGAAGAGATCAGGGTGATGATGAAGAAAAATAAATGACAATAGAAATGTCTCAGGAACTAAAGCCAGAAGCCTTCAAAGGGGCAGGTATGAAAAGCTGTGCCCCATACATCAGAAAGATCAAGGAAGATAAGGACAGAGAAAATGCCTTTGAACTTGGCTGAATTGAGATCATTGGATACCATAAAGAGGCAAAGATGGAAGCCAGATTTAGGAGGGGAATTAAGGGGGAAATATTTTAAATATAGTTCATCTAACTCTTCACCATTGTTATTGGACATTTATTGAGTGCAGTGATTCTATAGAGTGCTGTTCTGATAACCAAAGTATTCGCTGAATCCAGTTACCAGGTTTGTGAAGAATGACGGAAGTACCAGACTCTGGTACTTCTATTTTAGAAGGGCTCTGGGGGACAGAATTACCTAAAATGCTTTTAATCCCTTTGGCCGTCTGGCTTTGCTGAGTTCAGGAAGACTCAAGTATCCACAATCTAAGCAGACAAACCAATTAGATGTTAAAATCCCAGAGGCTAGAACTAAGCTGTCAAAAGAAAGTGAGTATGGAGAGGTCATTATCCAGTAATTATAAGAACCTAGGCAAAAACCTAAAAGAAAAAAGTCCTATTGGCATGTTGTCAAACTGAGAGGTTAGCAATTTGCTTAGTTTTGTTGACGGTAGGCTAGTGTATGTGATGTTTCAACAGTAAGTAATATTCCTTGGGCTCTATATTATCATACTATTAAAAACTCAACTGAAAACACTTTGAGAAAGAGCAACAGATTTGAAAACCACATGAAGTAATGGGAAAAAAAATCAGTTGGGCCTTAGAAACTCAAGTGGCAAGAAGCAAAGTCCTCATATGTTTTGAATTGTGAGTCATCATCTAGCTGATGCTTTGCTAGTCTGAAAACACTGGGGAATCAGATGGTATATCGTCTTGCATCACGGAGGTGTCCATGGGAAGAGAAAACCAGTAATAATATCTGCTACAATTTGCCTCTCATGGAATGGATGCCTACCAAGAATTCAAAGTTTCTCTTAGTTTTACTTTGCTCTGTGAGAAATGGTGGGTTGTATATGTACCACTATAGATGTGCCTATAATGTAGGCCCTTTAGAGGGAAAAGTAAAGACTAAATCTAGTAACATAAAAACCCACTAGGTTAGTTATTATTTGTAGTTAAAATAATTTGAAAAGATTAATTATCCCCCATCCAATACTTTGAAAAGATTAATTATCCCCCTTATTTGTGTACACAAGAAGGTAAAACATAAAATCTTTGGTAAAGGTAGGAATGAATGGAGGAAGAAGAGAAAGGCTTACTTGATTTTGAGGGCCAACATAAAGGAAACGGGAAACACTCATCTGATAGCTAAATGTGCTAGGTATAGTATGGACAAGTGTGTAAAGACAAGACAAAAGACTTCAGTAAGTATCATTGAATTACTCAGTTTTGAAAATGTTTAGTCTTGGTGAGTTCTTTAATACTATTTTCCCCTAAAATGATAGAGATTCCATCTTTTTCCACCTGAAGCTCTAATTTTGGGATTATGTTAAAGTGCATCAAACGATCAAATGAAGACACCTCCATAACTGTAAAGGTTTTAGTTATTCTATTCCTTGTGGAATCCAGAATTGGCATATAAAATACTTTCCAATATAATCTTTGACTTTTTTTCTGAATGAAATATCATCTGTGTTCATGTGATAAACTTTCCAAAATACACATCATGTGGAAAGTATATTAATAGTGGAAATGTAACTTACCTCTTATAGCTAGATTAATTTGATATCACCTGATAGGAATTGTCTTTTTTCAAAGACAATGTCTGGATTGTTTCTCTTTGTGGAAAAAAATGCCACAGCAATCCAAACTACATTTGTTTTCAGAAAAGTGGCTTTCTGAAATCAATTGGTTAGAGAAAAATCATTTCTCTTCAAAATGATGATGATAAATCTATTTTTATACTTGAGAGTTAATTAAGATCATTTTCTTCCCCACCGACCACTACTCAGAATGGCAGCCTGAATCAGTCAGTATTGCTTAGCAAGAATGTATAAGCGACATAGCCTAGAAAGTTGTAGAGTTAAATAAAGGTCTTGATTTTGCAAGGCATGCTGCAGTAAACTATCTCAGAAAGAAACATGCCAGGATAAATTCACAAGAGTTGGATGCTCTACAAGAGTCCCCAGACCTCTTGGCGTTGAACTAATTAGTTCTATAGCAAGCTGTGCATAAGCCACACAGGTGGCTAGATGACACAGGCAGTGAACGAGAACTTTGTGACGCATCCTCCTAAGTTTAGGAATGTTCTAACTGTGCCTAGAGGCCTTATCCTCAATGGATCAAGCCTTCCATTCTGATCTGTAGCCATTGATCTGTAGCACATATTCTTATATGCAACATGAATGCATATGGAGTAAGGGAAAGAGAGGAAGCCTTCTGAGTCATTAACACAGTTGAAGTTCGCTGTTAGTAAAATAATCATATATTTGAACAGCCAGTCAGTATTGGGAACAAAGTGTGAGGCAGGTGAGCAAGTGGCGCTTCCTTCTATTTTTCCCCTTCTTCTTGTCACTAAAATGATACTTTATGGGCATTAGGCTTTGCAAACTCTCCTGCTACAGTTATTATTTAATGGTTGTCCTCTATGTACCAGGCACCCAGCTAGGTGCTAGTTTCATATTGTTTCTCTTTCTCATGCATAAACATGTAAGATAAGTTCATTCCATTTTGCAGAAGAGGAAAGTAACCTCCAGTCGAGAAAACTTGCCCAAGGTTTCAGAATTCGTGGAACTAGACATAATGATATTTAAATTAATTGCACCGGTAATTTGCATAACAAACAATTTAGGTGTGCTCATTCTCAGAGAAGTTTTTATTGTTGACATGCAATGAGGGAAAACCTAAAAATTTTTAAATGTTGCTTTTTTTTTTTTTCTTTTTTTTTGCGGTACGCGGGCCTCTCACTGTTGTGGCCTCTCCCATTGCGGAGCACAGGCTCCGGACGTGCAGGCTCAGCGGCCATGGCTCACGGGCCCAGCTGCTCCGCGGCATTTGGGATCTTCCCGAACCGGGGCACAAACCCATGTCCCCTGCATCGGCAAGCGGACTCTCAACCACTGCGCCACCAGGGAAGCCCTAAATGTTGCTTTTTGACATCATGAATAATTTTTTCCTTGAAAAGCAAACCCTCCAAGTCTTCAAAAAATAATACTGTTTAGGCACAACAAAGTATTTATGGTTATTATTGCATGCAAGTCCAGCTATATGGGTCACTTTCGGCTTCTGGAATACACCATGTTTGTTTGCTTTTGTTTTTGTCCTTTTTGTTTTCCCCCATCTTGGCCCTCTACAGGAATTATTTCCTATAATGCACCATTCATCTGCTAATCCTAGCTCATCCCTCAGTTTCCCAGTTCAGATGTCAGTTCCTCAAGAAGCTGAAGTCATATGCCCCAGCTATGAGCTCCCATCACAGATTGCACTTGCCTCTTGCCTGTTTCTATCTCCCACTTGCCTGTAAGCCTCCAGAGGGTCTATTTTCTTCAGCTCTGTATCTCCAGAACCAGCCCAATACAGAGCAGGTACTCAAGTATTTATTTACTGTATGTATATATTAAAGTATGAGTGAATATCAGACCTGCCAAAATCAGATGAGAATTGCACCGTTTTATTAGGGGCAAGGGAGGAACGGAAAAGAGGGCTATTTCAGAATTATGACTGGACCTTAATAAAATAATGAGAGAGACAGAGAGACAGAGATTGAGAGAGGTGCAATTTAGTGGTTAAAGACAGAGTCAGGCAGTAGTCTTGGATACGAACACTTGCTGTTTGACCTTGGACATGTTACTTAGCTTCTCTGAACTTGTTTTGACATGTTTAGGAATGGCTTGTTGGACTAGTTTGAAGGGTGCCTACTACGTAGGATTATTATTATATTATGAAGGGTGTAAGAAAAGTATTATTCTCATGAATGAATTTACTTGGTTCTTTGCATCTTTTTCTTTGTTCCCTATTGAGATGGATACTGAGTCTTTATGTTTTTTCTTGTTTTTATATTTTTACACTTGTTTCCTTTCTGTGGTTACAGTTTTCTTCATGAGAATGCTTGTATACATATACTTCTATGGCTTCCTTTAACTGAGGAGGATTAAAGGGATTTTAGCAAATGATTAAAAGATAATTTTTAAAAATCATACCACCCTACCTAGCACAACTCATTTCATTTTTACATATAACTTCCCACAAGCACAGATTCTCATATAGTTATGATTAAAATGTGTATGTATTTTTTTATGCCCTTTCTGCTTAATATCCCATAATAAGTATTATGTGCACTTTCAGAATCAAAAACATCTTGAGAAAATGGCTTTGTTAACATCAGTTGTTCCTTAAGCCTTTCTCACTGGTTAACATCGCACAGTCCATTTAACATTATTGTGTATGCTTAATAATTTCATCACATTTCTTGTGGCATAGATTCCTAACCTTTTAATTATGGCAAAATATTCAAAAGGTTAATGAAACAACCCCCAGAGGAGCTTCTGGTACAATACAGTAGCACAGGCTTATTTTCCTTGGCTTAGAAATGATTGTGTGAAAGAACAGTGTGCACCTCTGGAAAGGCTAGCAATTCTGCCATCAGATAAATGATTGCGTCTTCAGTGGGCTGGCTCCCTTTATTTGAGCTACTAGTTGTGGAGCTGGGAAACAGAAGCCTGCACAGAGAGTGAAGGCCCAGACTTTTTTTTTTTTTTTTTTTTTTTACTGAAATGTCAAGCTATGTGGCTATGCACGGCAGAAGACGACCCCCTGCGAGATGTGATAAGCCCCAGGCCTGCTCCACACACTACACTGAAAATGCCGTGGGAGGGCTTCCCAGGCTGATGGAACTAATGACAGTAATAGCTCTGGGTAATTTGTCTTTTTCCTTACTGTGCACATTCTCTACATGTGGTGCACTTTACACCTACCACCAGGCTCACATCTGGAATGCTACGACCCTCTCAGGCCTGATTCAGATAGGTTGAATTCTCCTGTAAAGTAAATCTGACCTCTAATTTTCTTAATAATTCAGGATTATGCTAATGTTAGCAACCAGTAAAGAACAGTACAGGAGCACTGAAGAAAGCTTAAGCCCTTGTATAGGAAGCATGACCAAGTTTTCCTTATATAATGGGTTAGAATTTTTTCCTCTATATGGTTCTAAGAGAGAAAATATAAATTTTGGAAAATGTGTAATTTGCATTATTCCTACATCATTTCTGGTTATAGGACATCCTCTGCTTGAGAAGAAATTTTCTGTTTCTTTTCCTTGGTAAACAGATTTTCTACAGAGGATTTGTAAGAATCCTAATGATAGGTTTGGGTTTTTAATTCTAACTGTAAAAAATACTTAGATAGTTAAAACGACTGACAAAATAATTTCAGGAACAGATAAAAGAGACCTCACAGCAGCTTAATCTCATAAATGCAGAGTGCTTTCAGGGAAATTTTAACAATAAAAATCCTGTTTTAGTGCTGGTTCCATAACAAGACTATACTTTTAACATAGTCTTAAATATCGTATTTCTGTCTTGTATTTTCTGTATTTATGTAAAACATAGCTATATTATTAAAAGTGTAAACATCTGTGCATACCTTTTAGAAAAACATAAATGAACTTAAGTTTTAAGAAATGTTGTACTACATTAAAAGGATAGGCTCTCCAAACCTAGCTCTCTGTGAATAAAGGGAGATTCTCTGTGAATAAAATAAAAATATTTTCATAAATTAGTAGGTGAATGATTCCCCCAGAGAGCAAGAGATTTTCAGCATCGTGGAGGTTGGAGAACCACACTATTTTCCAGAAAAAAATATGTGTGCTCATTAGTATGGACATGTGAATCATTCTGTCAGAATATTTGTAAACTTATTTCTAAGTTATAAATAAACACTTAATTTCATTACCTTTTTCTTCAGTTCAGGTCCAGGAAGGTGCTAGTGAAACACTTTGTTTCGGGGACTAAAGATTGTGCACAGAAACCCACAAATTACAAATTGTTTATTTTGGTTAGTAATTTATGTTTCTCATAAACAATGTAGAGATTGTAAATATTTTTCTATAAATAATGTCTGTGGCTATAATTGGTCAACAAAATGATAAATCATCAACAATGTTTGGTCTCTCTCGGTACCTCTGACTATTGACTCAGTTATTCAAACTCCACATCAATTAAAGGCAGAAGTGTTTGCATCTTTAAGTACTGGGTCACCTCAGAATTTAACCATGGACTCAGACCACTCTGTAAAACCTCCTATGTACCTCCTACATGGATGGTACAGATGGATTTTAGAAAAGAATTTTTTTTTCTTGGAATCCTAAGAGGTTGACACTTACCCCTTGGTGTATGGTAAAACCAATCAAATTAGGGAGGGAAATACAGATGAGGGAGAAATGGCAAGCTGAGTGTCCCTCCCCGGACCATTCCCTTCTGCTGGGTCCGAGCCTCTAGGAAGGATTACTCTAGGGAAAATAATGATCATCATTATCCCTGGATGAAGCAAAGGAGGCTGCAGAAGGACTGCTAGAGAGGCTAATTGTGACAGGTGTACTGTATTGACCCTTCCTGGGCCACATCCCTTTGGGCAAGATTTGTGCACAGAGTGGAGCCTTCTGCCTAAATGACAGATCATGCAGACTGAGGTTGCTGAGAGCAGTTTTGCTCGTGAGTTTGGGGTTAAACGAAGGTGAAGCATTTAAATATTACACGCTCTTAAATATATATAATGCTTTAAGATATTTGACAAGAAAATTCCCCAAAGAACAGCAACAAATTAGGTGGTATAATGTGATTTCAGAAGAATCTGTGAAGGGTGAAATATCAGTTAGTTCATTTCACTGAATGAGTGGATAGCCCAGTAACGAGAAATCTACAAGGACATCCCATTCATAAGACCAAAGTTGACCGCACTGGCTGTTTTTATCAACACCTTCCATTTACTGAGTCAGGGTCCTCATATGCTCCGTCTTACACATTCCTCACAACAGCTCCAAATGGCCCATATTACTACAAAGAAGGAAGCTGAAGATCGGAGGGGTTCAGTATAGGGAAAGTAGTAAGATATGAACCTAGATTTGTCTCACAGCAAAGTCCTCTGCTCATTCATCTTCTCTCTCGTCCTCTTAGCCACCCTCCCTCCTCTTCCCCATTCCCTTCCCTAGTGTTTGTGGTTTTACTCTCAATAGTCAGCAGAGTTCTGAAAAGACAGAGGTCTGTAGAAAGAAAGAATCTCTCATACAGGGGCTTGAATCCCACTTCTGCCAGTTGGGTGACCTAGGGCAGTTAGCCTCTCCAGATCTCAGTGTTCTTCTCAATAAACCATGGATAACCCTAACTCGGAGAAGACTGAGAGAGAATCAGATAAACTGCTGAGCGTGGTAGGCTCTCCGTGAGTGCCAGACATTAATTTATAATGATAACCCTCCCAAGTCAGAGTTTAAAAGTATTTTTTTTCTTCTTTCCTTTGGGAATCTGAAGTAGAGGTCTTTACAAATACATATCCCTTTTCTTCAGAAGCCTCCTAAAATTGCAACACATTTATACAGAAAGGCGTATTTACTTACATTTTTATAAAACCTCTTAGGATATTTAACACTTTTCGGACACAGTTTTTCCATGCAAAGTAGGACTTTGAAATATTTTTCTTGAAACCAATTTCTTTAGTTTGTAAAACTGTTAAGAGTGGCATTTTGATTTAGAAAGCAGTTAAGCTTTTATAGCTGATTTAGCTGGTTCTTGAGAAACGCTGATAGTCATTTATCTTGAGCTGCCTTCCTTCCAGTGCGACCTTTCCTTGAGAGGTGCTTGTTAGTATATTGAAGGTGGAATGGGGATGGTAACTAGTCCTTAAGAGAAGAGAGCTTGCTGGATAAGTATTCTGCCTGCCATCAGCTATTATGCTTTCATTACTTCATTGATATCATATACGTTTATTGAATGTCTAAGTTCTGTGAGATTACAAAAATATGTAAAAAAAAAAAGGCTCTTTGACCCAAAGCAGCTTATTGTTGAGTAAAGGAGCTGAAGCATTATATATAAACTGATGTAAACCTGTGCAAGGGGGAAAAACTGAGTTCACAGGAGGAAGGAATCACTTCAGCTGAAGGGATTAGGCTTCATGGAGGGGCAGTTTTTGTTGTTGTTGTTTTTTTTTTGCTGTACGCGGGCCTCTCACTGTTGTGGCCTCTCCCGTTGCGGAGCACAGGCTCCGGATGCGCAGGCTCAGCGGCCATGGCTCACAGGCCCAGCCGCTCCGCGGCCTGTGGGATCTTCCCGGACTGGGGCACGAACCCGTGTCCCCTGCATCGGCAGGCGGACTCTCAACCACTGCGTCACCAGGGAAGCCCGAGGGGCAGTTTTTGACCTCGGTTACAGAGTAGGGAGGATTTGGATGAAGATAAGGGGAAGGCATTTCAGGTGGAGGAAAGGAGTGGAATGAACCAGGGCTCGGGAGAGGTAGCATGAGGGCTGCAAGCAGGGGAAGGCATGCTCTGTTGAGCACTGGGTCGGGCGGGTGTTTCACCCTGAGTTGACAGAGAATGACCTGTGGAACTTCTTAAACGCCCATGTTCCCAGAATCAGCATGTTTAACATGGATCCTAGTCAATTCTGAGGGAACGACTGAGAAACACAGGCATGGCTGTGTCATTGGAAGTGATGGGATGGCTGGAGAGTAGACAAGTGGCTCTTAGCCCAGGCTGCTCGTGCGCTAGGATCACCAGGGAGAGTTCCCTCCTTCTTCCTACTTTCCTTCCTTTTTCCCTCCCTCCCTCCATTCCTTTCCTCTTTCCATTGTTTCTCTTTCTTCCTCTTCCTCCTCCAAGTTTTCCTCCTCTTCCTCTCTTCTACTCCTCTCTCTCGCTCTCTCACACCTGAGCCCCAGGCCAATTAAATGAGAATTTCTGAGAGTGGGGCCTTTGTATCAATGCATATATTTTTTGCTTTTTATTATGGAAAGATTTAAATATATATAAAAGTAGGCAGAGCAGGATCGTGAACACCCATCCCATCACCCAACTTCAACAATTGTAAGCTCACCGCCAGTCTCATTTCACTTGTATCCCTGCCACCCTCCCCATCTTCTGTATTGTTTTGAAGCAAATCTTGGACATTATAAAATTTCATCTGTAACATTTCAGCATGTATCTCTAAATAAGGACATAAAAGTGCCATGGTACCATACTTTTAAAATATCATGAAAGAGCCAGTTGTGTTTTAATTAGTTACTGTTTCATCAGTGTGAGTGTGTATGTGTACAGTTTTCTACAGATCGTTTGACTCAGGATTTTGACAAGGTCTATACAATAAGATTGGTTGGTATGTCTCTTTGAATCTATAATATATGTTCCCTCTCCATTTCTCTCTCTCTCTGTTCAAGAAACTAGATTGTCCTACAGAGTTTTCCTTACTCTGCAATTTGCTGATTTCATTCCTATGGTATCATTTAGCATATTTTCTAGTCATGTATAGATAGTTGGATCCAGAGGTTTTATAAGATTTCAGTTCCAGTTTTTTTTTTTTTTTCAAGACCAGTTTCTAGGTCATGATGTGTTCTTTCATTAGGAGCATACAATATATGTTTGCCTGTCTTATTAAGATGTTAGCAAAAACTGATGAGCAATGCCTTGAGCCATTAACTTAATAGAAATTGCAAAATGATAATATTCTATTGTCTCTTCATTAACTTGCTGAAATACTTCTACAAAGAGACATTTCCTTTCATCTACTAGTTGCTTAAAAGGTGGTACAGTTTAGACAGGAAAGGCAGGACGCATGATTCTTTCCCTTATTTACCAGTTTTCAGAAATAATGAATTTGTTCATTAGCATCATTCAGTTCAGTTATCTAATTAATTTGTTTAATTTGTTTATTTAGTATTACTATGAATTTAAACATGTTTGGGATATTCCAGTCCATTGTAATGTTACTGTTACTGATTCTCAGATTGTTCTTTCTTTGCCTGGTGGGAACCTCTTCAGTTTGGCGCCAGAGTTCTTCTGATATGACCTTAGTAGTATTTGAAACATTATTTACTTTCTATTATGACAAGATGTCTCAGGATCATCATGTACATTTCCTGTCCCAAACCTGCAGTGGAGCTCTGATATCTTTCACTAGGAAACCATATTTTAAGATTACAGTCTGGATACTAGTGGTTTACATTGCTATTAGGCCATGTTTCTAAGTCTTTTAAATGGAAAGAGCCAGGGAAGATTTTATTTTCTAAGATACCATCACATCACAGATATATACGGATACATTCCATTCAAACTCAGCACCACAGGGTTTATTTTATGTTGGTATCCTCTTTACCACAGTCCTCCCCCGAATCCCAGCTTTCAATGACACCAGGAATGTTAGAAGGAGAATATTTTATTATGAACTATTTGCTTTGTCCTATAGTGAACACACAAAAGTTTCAGATTAACAATAATAACATCTTTTCTAATGATATTATTACTGGTAACTTTGTTATCTTTTTGTTCTTAGTGTATATATCAGTAGGGATATACAGTCAATTTGCTTTGATTTAAAGTTACTTTGAATAGTTCATCTATTTGATTGTACCAGCAATTGGTTATGTATTTGTCTTATTTTCATTTGTTTTATTTTCATTTTGAGAGGTTAATTTATAAATTTAATTTTGTTTTATAATTATGTAGAATATTTACATGTTTCCAAAGTTAAATTTACAAATCAAGTTATTGTCAAAGTAATTTAGCCTGTCCCACCAGCCTATCTACTTCCTCTCCCTATAGATATCCATTTAAACAACTTATGATTTGGCATTCCATTGTTTATGCTCAGTACATAGTTGTAAAACTCCCCCAGTGATCTTATGTGGAATCAGACTGAAGAGCCTTTACTGTAGAAATGATGAGCTGGAATGTCAGTCTTGTGAAGCAGGGAGTTTGTACAATGTTTTAAAAACTGTATTTCCTACATCTAGATTAGTGGCTGTGACCTAGCAGGTGATCAATAAATGTGTTGAATGAATGAATGAATACTTATTAGTTTGCAATCAGAAGAGTGAGAGGATCTAAGCTGTGCTTTTTTGAAAAGCTAGTCTGACAGCAGTGGTTAAGGTAGCTTGGCAGGAAAAACTGAAAGCTGTATCATCAGTTTGGAGGTGATTAATTGGATGATAGTAGTTTTGAAGGAAGAAACAAAAAACTCAAGAGAGTGTGTGTGTGTGTGTGTGTGTGTGTGTGTGTGTGTGTGTGTGTGTGTGAATTCCATGGATTGGCAAGGTACTCTGTCTGGGCTGGCCCCACTCTTCTCTGTTGGGCTTACTCACATGTCCATGGAGAGCTGGCAGGCTGGCTGGCCTTACTACATACCTGGCAGTTGGCAAGTTTTGCCTAGAGGCTGTCTGATTGTTGTCTGTGTCACCTCACTTCTCCTTGGGGTCTTTTCATCTTTCCTCCTCCAGGAGGCTAGCTTGGGTTCTTTTCTATCCATGGTGGTCTTACAATACCAAGTATAGTAAAAGGCAAGCCCCGAGGTGGAAGTGTTTCTCAAGCCTCCCTGCCCGTGTCATGCTTGCTAAGGTTCCATTGGCCAAAGGAAGCCACAGTGACACCCCTGATCCAAGAGGTGGAGAGAACAGACTTTAGCTCTGGTAAGGGAAGATTTATGGCTCTTTTGAATCTCCCCATATGATGCTGTGTGAAACAGACATGTAAGTCATCTACTTATAAGTTTTAGTCCCAGTCCCTTACATGGTTATTAGTTTCCAACTCTGTGTCCTGTCTCATGTCCTTTCCTGAAATGTTTGTTTTTATCTATATAGTCCATTTTGAGTTCCAAATCCTCAACAGAGCCCTCCCTTACCGGTATTTCACTTATGAGAATTTCTTTAGTATTTCTGGCTTTTATCTTGGTGATTACCTTTTAATTTTGCACTATTTTGTATTTTTGCATTGTTCTCTAAATTCTTTATGTATGCTTCTCCTGAGTTCTCACCTAATTTGTCTTATGTTTCTATTGGAATCGTCAATGAATTTAGCGTAGTACTAGAATCTAAGTTCTCTATAAATCATTGTTACTTGAATTTTGGATCGACTAAGTGAACCCTCCTGGGATTCAACATTACCAAAAGCCTCTTTGCTTTGATTTCTAAAGGAGCTGTCTAATCGTGGTTTGCCATGTGTAAATAATGGTTAAAGCAATCTGGTTAAATTCAGTAGACTATTTGTTTTTAAGTGTTTTGGCAATTGGATTGAATCAGTTAAAAATATTTGAAATTGTGCTTTTTGAATGAATTTACACATGCAATAATACCACTTACAAGTAAGACATATATAATACCCTTGCTAAACCATGTGTATGTCTGAGGAGGGGTCTTGCAGTGGTCCAAGTAGTAAAACAAAACAAAACAAGCAACAGAGATTGTGATGATCCAGAGTGTGTCATTGGGAGACCACCTTCAGTTTCCTTTAGGACCAGGTCATATTGGAGAAATCTCAAGAAGAGTTAGTGGTGTTTGTGAGAGGCAGAAAAATAAAGATAAAAGCTAAGAGGCTAGGTGGGAGAGAGGAGAGTAACGTTGTGCAATGCTAGGATGGCAGTATCAACTTACAGCTTCTGGCTCTGATTTCCTTTCCCATGGGCCGCAGAAGAGTACTTAGGAATTCTCAGAGGAGGAAGAACTAAAGAAGCCCTTTCCTTCTCATCCTTACTGAAAATTTCAGAGAAGAGAAAAGGCAAAGGGTGATGCTGCTGAGAGAGCAAAGGATAGGGTGGGGATCATTCTAGGTCCTGGAAGAGAGAAGGAAGGGGAGGTGAAATGGAATTTGTGCAAAAGCCACTTCTCTTAAGCCAGTATTGATCTTTGCACCATGGTTGAAGAGATCTCTGTCCAATTATGGGTGAAGTTTTAAATTCAAATTAAAACTGCCCAGAAGGTCTGGCTCTAATAAAATGATTTGTGAAATGCTCTACCATTTGGGGGTAGGGTGGTAAAGGTATCAAAAATTGTGAAATTTTTTTGACTGATGAGAGATTTTGTTTTGCCTGGAGACTGTCAATCTAGACTAAAGTGAACCTCAAAATTCTGTGTCTATCTCCTACTTAAAAAAAGAACTACAGAGGAGTTAATATGAATATATGGAAAGAAATGAGGTTTAGCAAAATGCATAGCAATTCATCAGTGAGAGGGATACTAGTGAACGGAAGTCTAATAGATACTATCATTGTCAATAATTGTTAGGAACTGCTTGTCAGCAAATTGGATTGTTTGCTATAGACAGTGACACACTAAAGTATCTGGATCTTGTACTTGTTGCATACGTTTTAAATATTTAGGTAAATATATATATGCACATGTATATTTTTAATGAGACTAATGTTTTCCTGTGTTACAAAGTTTCAGGATTTGTCTAATAAGGCTTGAAGTCTTTTTGCTAAATGGTGGAACTTATCATGACATTTATATACTCTAACATCCAACCATACTGGTTTTAATGAAAATATTTTCCTTAAATATTTTGAAAGTAAAGCATCTTCACTGAATCAAAAGTGACACTTTAATTTGAACTCTCCACTCTGGAAAGAGTTTGCAGTCAAAATTTGTCATTAAAAAAACTCAATGAAATGAAAAATAATGATATGCTGGCTTGCTCCTACAAGCATCTGGAGCAGAAATGCTAAAGATACTATATTTTAATGCTTAGTTGGCTTTTACTGCCATGCAGGGATTAAGTGGGAGGCAGCTCTCAGTGCAGTAGAAAGAGCCTCGACCTTAAACTCAGAAGAGCTGCATTTAAGACAGAGCCTTGTCATTTATCAGTGGGATGACTGTGTTGAAATAACTTAGTTTCTTCATCCTTAAATTGGGATGATAATAGATATGTCACAGATGCTTCAGACAATCTTGTATGGAAAAGTGTTACACACAAAATCTTATATAAATGTAGGATTATTAAATATACATTTTATATATTTCCGAATTAATGGTCTTGTTTGTATTCAGGTTCTATAAAAATCAGTGTACATTTGTTTCAGTTTTCTTATTAAAAAAGCAGTATATGGTGAAGTTAAAAAATGATAGAAAATTAAAATAAGCAAAAAGGAGTAACTGAGAATCATCCATAATCATTCCAAACAACTATTATCACATGTTTATGTCACCTTCATCTTAATTTTTACCTATACATATAGTTTTTTAAAGTGTACCCTATTATTGCAGTGTATAATATACAATATGTAGTTTGTTCTTTTTCCCTTAGCATTGAATAGGATAGCATTGAATAGGATCCGTTAATATATACTCTTTCATGTGAATGAACCATAATTATAATTTACTTACAATTTCCCTATTGAACAAAACTTTAGGGTATTTCCAATATCTCAAATAGATGAATATTCTTTTTTATTAATCCTTATACACATTTACTAGTATTCCTGGATGAAAGAGTGAACAGCATTTTGAACCTTTCGATATAAATTAACAACTTGCCTTTCAGGCAGACTGTTTTTAATATCCCCAGTAGTGTGTAAAAGAGCCTGTTTCCCCACATCGTAGTCATTACAATAATTTTAAAAAATTTTGTCAAGGTCATAGGTGAAAATATTATTTCACTGTTTTTAATGAGCATTAAAATATATATATACATATATAGTTCAGTTGTAATTCTTCTTTTTGAATTGCTTGTTCATGACTTGGCCCAACTTTTTCTTATTAATTTTTATATCTTTATACATTAAGGTATCAATCCTTTGTAGTATATATTATGAATATGTTTTTTCATTTACCTTTAAATTGTGTTTATGATTTTTAAAAAAATGATGTATGCATTTCTAATTCATAGGTAGTAATGCTTCATTTGGGATTGTCCAAGAATGAGGAATTCTACCTAAATAAAGTTTCAAAATAATTGAAGCCTTTTTTAATGCAAAGCTTTAAAATGGGGCAATTTTTAAATGAAAAATCATTCTAAATTGTATTATCTACCTCTTTGCCTCCTTATACAAAATGTATTGAATACTGTTATATAATTGGCACTTTACATTTTTTTTTTTGGTCTTTAAAACAGTCTTGCAAAATAGTTATTGTTATCTCCTTTTATAGCTGGGGCCACTGAGATTACAGAGATAATAAATACTAGACCCAGCTTATAAGGGGTAGACCTATGATTTGAACATGAGACTAGACCCACTGCTTTTGATAGTGTACTCAACACACTTCTTTTGTGTGTTAATAATCTGCGGCCCTCAAGTCTATATAATGTGCAGGGCTTTATTTGCATGATACCTGCATTGGAGGTTCATGCTTATTTCTTTTTAATAGTTTCTATATATGCTTCCTCAGTTTCAGCAAGGTAACTCTAAATGTGTCCTACTCTCAGCTTACTTGCTTCTGACTTGGCAACAATAGCTAATACAGTTGACCCCTGAAGGACTCAGGGGTTAGGGGCGCCCCCCGCCATGCAGTGGAAAATTTGCGTATAACTTTTGACACTCCCCAAACTTAACTAATAGCCTACTGTTGACCAGAAGCTTTGCCTATAACATATACAGTCAATTAACACATATTTTGTATGTTATATGTAATATATACTGTACTCTTACAATAAAGTAAGCTAGAGAAAAGAAAATGTTATTGAGAAAATACATTTACAGTACTGTACTGTAATTAATGATACCGTAAGTTTACATCATCTGTTTACAAGATGAATTGTCTGTCCAGTAACTACATCAATATTGTCTTACATGATTCAGAGCACTGAGGATGTTATACAACTTACTAACATTAGACATCAAAAACAAAAAGATAACTTGAAAAACAAATTCATATTTATTTATTTATATGTGGACTCTAAAGAATGATCCAAACGAACTTATTTACAAAACAGAAACAGATTCACAGACTTCAGAAACAAATGTATGGTTACCAAAGGGGAAAGGGGGGCAGGGAGGAATAACCCTTACAGTGGTTGCTTGGAGCTTTCCCCTACCATTGTTTTAATTGGCTACTCTTAATCTGTTGTAGGGTGGAAAATAGATAACTGGATTTGTAAAAACAGCAGATGAGTAAAACTTTTTTTTGAGTGACGTCTGAGAACCTTTTCTATAAGTAGACACCCTGAGTTTGTTTTTCCTCAACCTAATTCTCAAATTTATTGACGTTGATGTTACGATCTGCAGGAAACACTTTAGTAACTTTATCTCATTTAGTTCTTAATATAATGCTGCAGATTAGAATTATTACCCATTTTCATTTTATAGCTGAGGGAATAACTTGCCCGAAATTCTATTACATAGAGTTTGGGGCTTCTGTTTGGAACTTAAAAAAATTTTTTTAATATATTTCTTTTATTGAAGTATAGTTGCTTTACAATATTATATTAGTTTCAGGTATACAGCATAGTGATTCAGTATTTTTACGGGTTATACTCCATTAAAAGTTAGTAGATGAAAATTGCTATGAGTCCCATGCTATACGATATATCTTTGTTGCTTATCTGTTTTGTCCTTTTCCCCCCTCCCCTTTGGTAATCAGTAGTTTGTTTTTTTAAATTTGAGTCTGTTTCTGTTTTGTATACACATTCATTTGTATTATTTTTTAGATTCCACATGTTAGTGATATCATACAGTATTTGTCTTTCTCTGTCTGACTTATTTCACTAAGCATAATATATGCTAGGTCCATCCACACTGTTGCAAATACCAGAAGTTAATTCTTTTTTATGGCTGAGTAATATTCCATTGTATATAAATATACCATCTTCTTTATCCATTCATCCGCTGATGGGCATTTGGGCTGCTTCCATATCTTGGCTATTGTAAATAGTGCTGCTGTGAACATTGGGGTGCATGTATCTTTTCGAATTAACATTTTCTTTTTTTTTTTCTGGTTATATGCCCAGGAGTGAAATTGCTGGATCACATGGAACTCTTTATTTGCTGATTTTAGGCTAGGTTGCAAGATAAGTAGTCTTAAAATAACTGAAGAGTTACTATATCTCAGCATTCAGTTGTAGGAGTCTCACTGAAGAATGCAAAAAGTAGAATGTTTTGTTTATAAGATTTAAGCTATAAAGAAAATATGCATTTTTAAATAAAGTTGAATTTAATGCCACAACATGACATCCAGATTGAGTGTTCTTTCCTTACCAAAAGATAAACATCTTGGAGGGAAGACATATGGGAACATATGTATATGTATAACTGATTCACTTTGTTATAAAGCAGAAACTAACACACCATTGTAAAGCAATTATACCCCAATAAAGATGTTAAAAAAAAAAAAGATAAACATCTTGACCTCTGCTAAAGATATTTTCAGTGTACTACAAAATAAGATTCCTATTATGATGAGAATGTTTATATGGAATAAATTATACATGATTATACTAGTATAAGATTTGATTGTGATGATTCAATTCAATCTATATTTGTTGAATGCTTACCTATACCATATATAGGTATAGTTGGGGAAAAATACTAACATATCGAATAACTATGCATTGCAGAATAATATTAGTATCCCCATCTGTATTTACAAAGTACTACCATATTAGATT